>NC_140515.1:15640587-16240587 GCF_964339955.1 Pipistrellus hanaki
AAAGTTGATAGAATATTACTTTGAACATCTATATATCATCACCATTTATATATTTTTAAAAATACATTTTATTGATTTTTTTATAGAGAGGGAGAGGGATAGAGAGCTAGAAACATCGAAGAGAGAGAAACATCAATCAGCTGCCTCTTGCACACCCCCTACTAGGGATGTGCCCGCAACCAAGGTACATGCCCTTGACTGGAATCAAACCTGGGATCTTTCAGTCCTTAGACCGATGCTCTATCCACTGAGCCAAACCGGTTTCGGCACCCTTTATATTTAAATATGCTTTCTTTATCTAATAGTCAATTTTTCTATCTTCCATTTAATCTGATACTGAATTTTAAAGAAAAAAACTCTCTGACAGGCAGTCATTGTCAAACTAGTAACCTCAGCATGAAGAGAAGGCCAACCAATACGTTTCAGGCTTTGAGTCCAAGCCAGAAAAAGCCTTGCTGGTTTGCAAGTGGGTTAATAACTCTATTAATGAGAACATCTTGAGATTCTGATAGCTTCATCTCAGCAGGGAACTGTTAATAATTTGGAATAAAGACAGAGTTTATGGTAGGGGATTAAAAACAACAAAATATCAAAGCGATGGCTTTCTGAAGCCAAGAGTCTACAGGAGAAAGTGTCAGCTAATAATCATGTTATTGACTGGCTCCATTTACATCTCATCTTGATTAGCTAATATCAGAATACATTCAGAGAAACTTACACATCTCTAACACTTGTGTGTTTTATTTGTCTGGAACCTACAGTATGAAATGTAACAGTGAACACACCCAAAACTCTACCCAGTGAGCCTGGTTCATTATCTCCAAATTTGAGATTCAGCCACCACGGTCACCCCCACTAAACTCCAGCCCAAAAATATTCTAAATGAAGAAGGTATTTTAGGTTAAAATTGATGGCCTTAGCTGGAATTTGAGAAGTGTTACTAGGAAGATTCATGGCGTTCAAGAAGCATTATTTATAATAGCAAAATACTGTAGACAAGTTCACTGTCAATCAATAGAATGATTAAATAAATTGGGTGCATCCACACCGTGGAATATCACGCAGCTCTTAAAAAAGAATGATGTGAGTTCTAGATCTGATATGCGAAGATTAAGCCCACAATATATTATTGAGTTTAAAAAGGCAAGTATGAAACACTATGTACATGATCATCTCATTTTTCAAGTAAAGGGAAAAGAATACAGAAAGACATAGGGAGGGAAAGAATTGGAACAACCTACAAGAAATGTAAATGTGGTGAGCTCTGAAAATGAAGAGAGAGGGGTGAAACAACGGCTTCAACTTTTACGTCATACAATCAGCACTATTTAAGGATTTTTCAAGGAGAAGAATTTCTATTGTAGATATTTGAAATAATCAGTAAATGAAAACAACCTCAAAGAAAGATTAAAACGGAACCAAACAGCACATGGATGACAAGATTTGATATCAAGCTTTACAAAGTGCTGACATACATACATGATAGTGTACATCATAAGCATGCCAAGGTAAGTAATCCTGATGGAGTTTCAGAAGGGCCATATCATGTGGCCCAGCAGCTCACACACTCCTATCTGGTCACTATCCTCAGCCAGGAGTAACCATCTTCTGACTTCTACCAGCCAAGATTCATTCTTCTGACCTCATTTAAGCCAGAGATTCTATGATGCTTTCAAGTAAATCCTATTTTCATAGCAGGACTCCACCCACATTCTGACAAAGTTGACAAGGTTGACCAGTTATCTCTTGCGCCCTGGCTTGTTTTATGGATGTTGGGAGCTCTGTAGGAAGTGGCATCAGAGTCTTCAGAGGGCAACCTTTACAGCTATTTCCAAGGTGATTGCTGGTAAGGCAGATGGAATGGGGTTCCAAGGAACCACAATTTGAAAAATTCTAAGTCTAAAAATCATAATCTACCCTTTTGTGAGCTCCATTCATGAAAGAGTTGCCAGGCCATGGGCTTCACAAAGATAAAGGAGTTTTATCTTTATGACAATTCCAGGAGGTGGTGTGATGTTATCCCCCTTTTACAGACTGAGGAAGGGAGGTTTAGAACAATGTAGGAACTGAGTACAGGAGACCCATTTGAAAATTCAACAATGTGTGTACATATGTGTTTCCCCTGCATGCACATCCCCATGGAACTGCACATCCCCCATTAATGCTCCAAATCGCTCCTCCCCAACAGATCAGACACCTGGGGATTTGCTCCATCAGAGGATTATTCACTTTGCCCATCGAGAGCAGCATGCTGCCAGGAAGCCTGCAAATGGCAGGACACACCAGGCAGACAACTTTCGGGGTTCTGATCACTGGGGCTGCTTCCTTTCTTCACGGAACTTGGACCTGGTTTGTCTCACAGCATCTACTTCAAGCTTGTCCCATCTGCCAGATGCAGTTAGCGACTCTGGTCCTACCCTCTATGAGGGTCACCCCAACCAGCAGTGCCAAGGAATGCACTGCAGCCCAGCAGAGACCCACTGCCCACAGGCCTGGCATACACACTCCCCAGGGGCATAAACACAGGGCAAGAACAAGGGCCAGCAGATTCCCTAGGAGATATGACCTGGACCCTAACAAATGGGGGGAGGGGCAGGCTTTAGAATAAAAGAACAGACTTATTTAAACTGGACAACTGTTTGTCATCATCTGGCAAGCTCCCTCCCCACCATCAGGAAACTGAGGCTCGCTCCCAGAGTCCCTAAGTGGAGGTCAGGAATGGGGTTGCACCGACTCAGCACAATAAAGACACAGCCTCCGTGAGGAACTGGGGCGGGTGAACACACTTTCCCACCCCTCTCTGAGCGGCAGAGGGAAAGGCTGGGCCCATGGGGATGTACATGCAGGGGAAACATATCTGCACACGCATTGTTGAATTTTCAAAGGGGTTTCCGCAGGGGTTTTATTTTTATTCAGAGCATTGTGTTCCATCTTAATACAGCTCCAGGTCCTGGTATGAAGGCCGGAGTCCTGAGCTTTATTATTTCTTCAAACACCTACGCCTGGAGTGCTGTTAACGTGCTGGCTCAATAGTTCTGCCCACGGATCTCTCCACAGGAGCCTGTATTTGGAACGTTAACTGCACAGTGCATGGACTTCTTCCCTTTTTCAAGTCCATTCTTCTGGACTCCCAGGCCAGGCTGTCCCCGGAACCAGAGCCCTGCACCTGTCCCGATGCTGCGTGGGCAGTTTTTTCTGTTGGCTGGCATTCCCCTGCAGTAGAGAGTGCAGTTCCCAGTTTTGTGGGGTGTTAGCAGTGCTCTCCAACCACGTTAGGGCTGAGAACAGGAGAAAAGGACTGACTGGTGTGGGGACATGAGGACACCCGAAGTGTAGATCCACCAACACGTTGCAGGAAACAGTCCTGTGGGTGCCCAGGCAAATCAGCCCACACAGAAACATTTTCCCAACCGGAAGCTCAACACTTCTCCAGCTCCTTGCTCAGTAGAAAGGAAAACAGCAGGAGCTGAAGGCTGGCTGCAGGCTGCAGGCTGCAGGCTGCGGGGGAGCCTTGAGTCAGGGTTTCTGGGCAGTGCTCCCAGGTCTGGCTGACTATGACTAGAGCTTCTCACCATGAAGAGCAGGATAAAAACCTCACAAGCTGTCCCGCAGGTGTAACCAGGGTTCCCCACCCCTTCTCCCTAAAACGGAAGGTCTACTAAAACCCAGATCTTAATGGCAAATATCTCCCAAAACAGTAAATAAAAATATTACGTTCTGGTCTTCCATAAGAGACACGGGCAATCCCTTGCTGATCTGATGAAATATCTTGACTTATATTTCACATTTATGCCAAACCACCAGCATGCTTTGAAAAGTCGCAAACTGGACAGAAAGCATGTAGAAGATGCTTTGGTCTTTAACTCTCTATTTTCTCCGTTGTCCTCCTCATGTCCACAGATGTCACAGAGTCTCCAGCAAATCCCACAAAGATGGCTTGACCTCCACACACACATCACCGCAGCCAGCCTACGTAAACAGAAGTCTAAGCAAAGCTCAGCAAGGGCCAGGCTAGCAGTGTAGCCGCGATGCCATTCCTACCTTTCCAACCAGTGGTTCTCATATGGTGCCCTCACCCACCCTGGCCCTCTGGAGGACTTGGCGAAGTTTGGAGACATTTCTGGTCATCATAACTGTGGCAGGGGTGCTACTGGCATGTAGTAATAGAGGTCCAGGCTGGCAGTGAACACATTCCAGTGAACATAACACAATGAAGAATTACATAGCCTGTCGGTGCCCAGGCTGAGGTACCGTGTTCTATTTAGACTAAAGAGATGATGATGGATATGCTTCTGGACCCAACACAGGGCATGCAACTCCTATCTCAGGGCAGATCACATACCTTCAGTCCCATGACAGCTAGAGGGACAGTCTCACACTTCTCCCTAGGACACATTCCCACCTGCCTGAACAAGATGTTCTGTTGGAAGCCGCCCATTGTCTTCACTAGCAGAGAAGTGTTGACAAGGAACCCGGAAGGCTGGAGACCTTTCAGAGCTCTGGACCCACAGTTTAGTTGAGACAATGGTAGCTGAAGCAACTTCCACCTTTTAGTTTTATGTAAATCCTTGCTGATTGGCTATGATTGGAATTGCCTGCCAAGGTCTATGGGTGTACCCCAACACCTGAATAAAAGGGATGGCAAGGCCAGAGCAAAGAAGAGTCCTTCCTCTGGAGCGGGTCTCCCGCCTAGCCCCCAATTCCCAAATTTATATTTTCTTGTCTAGTCTCTTTCATTTGTGTGTGGCCTCCTCCAGAACCCGAACCCTGAACCATGCAAGATGTGAGGGGGATACTCACAATTTTCAGATCTTGAAGTCTGCCTACTGATTGTTGGGCGAAGACTGCACACATACTTGGCCATGGACACATTTCCTATGGTTGAAGGCCCCGCTGTAAGCGCCTTGGGCTGTGATGTCACATGGAGTTGAGTTTGAATTCCATCTCTACTGCTTACTAGCTGGGTGAGCTCATGTAATGGTATGGTTTGAACTGTCCCCCCTAAGAAAGATGTTGTAATCCTACACACCAGTGCTTGTCAATGCGACTTTATTTAGAAATAGGGTCTTTGCAGATGATCAAGTTAAAATGGGGTCATTGGGATGGCTCTAGCCCAATTCTTTCCGAAAGAAGAAATGTGGACACAAAGACCCAGGCGGTACGCTATGTGAAGAGGAAGGCACATGAAGCAACCAGCCGGGAAATGCCAATGACTTCCAGAAAACCAGCAGAAGCTGAGAGAGGAGCCCAAGCAGATTTCCCCTCAGGAAAAGCCACCCCTGCCGACACCTGGGATCTCTAACTTCCAGCCTCCAGGACTGAGAGACAGTGCATTCCTGTGGTGTTAAGCTCTCCTGCTGATGGCACTTTGCTATGGCAGCCTAGCAAACCAACACAGGGAACTCCATAAGTGCCTAATTTTCTATATTAAATGAAATGAAACACAAAAATATGTACTTCTTACGATTGCTCTGGCAAGCAGATGCAACAAAGCAAAGCAGAGTGATTACCTGCCTTAGATGCTCAACAAGCAACAGCTGCCCTCCCATAAGGACACCGGGCCTCAGTGTGCTGAGTGCTTTTAGGGCTATGTCTGCGGCAACTTCACCTTTTTTCCTAACACATTTCCCAGATCTAATAGAAAATGTACAAATGTAAGTACAGTGTCATCTTGAAAATGAGTGTAATCTATTTCTATAAAAGCCTAAGGGAAAATTACAACCGAATGATGGGAACAACTGGAACGACCAGTCACTATGACATGCACTGACTACCAGGGGGCAGATGCTCAGTGTGCTCCCACAGCCAACTTCCTGCAATCCCCCTCACATCCCCCAGCCAGTGGCCAACCTCCCAGAGCCCTCCTCTCCCCTCCACAGCCTGCCAGTCTCTGAGACGCCCTGATCAGCCAGGCTGAGGGACCCCACCTGTGCACGAATTCATGCACTGGGCCTCTAGTGCTAAATAATAGCCCTATATTAATTACAGCTTTAAATTTTGCAATGCAGTAAAAGCATGGACTCAATTCCACTAATACTTGAAACATAATTGGGCCTTAATTACAGTATTAACCACAATAACAATGTATGATGTGAGTGTCTCATTTCAGAACAACCAGAAACAGGAGAGCTTCATCGACCTGGGCAACTCCTACTCATCTTTCAGGACTCAAACTAAGTGTCAGCTGCTCTGTGAAGCGTCTCCTGGGCAATGATCAATCACTCCCACGACCTGACCCCCCCTGAAGGCAGGGACTACTTTCTGCTCCCGATATTGGCTGTTATTCAGCGTTAATAACCCGCCTGTGACCCTGAGTGGCAGCACCCAGGCCTCTCCTGTGTGGGCACTGGCTAGTCAGAGCCACAAAGCCGGTCATATGCTTCCGTGCGTTCAGTTCGTGAAGGAATAATGCAGTTTGTTTAGGCTGTTAAATGTGATTTTTAAAAGGTACAAACATACTAGGAATCCCCACATTTATTCCCATTTCCATGAACCTGAAATAATTCACAAGTCCCAAAGAGGTGACCATGCTGCTGCCTAGACCTTCACTGTTAATGTTGCCTCTTCCTCCCAACAGAGTCTTCGCTGGAGACCAGGTGAAGTCAAGAGACACCAGAAGAAGCAGGACTCAGGACTCTCCTGATTCTGTCCTCTTCATCAAATTACCTGCTCCCTCCCTCCCCGGCCCACTACTGCTGGAAACAGCAAGCTAATCAAATCAACCGATCCTCACAAATGGGTCTGCAGACACGGAGATCTTCACAAGCTACACTGAACTGGTGACATGCACACCAAAGGCCAACTGCACAGAGAAAAGACCAAATGGAGGGATACAGCCATAATCCGAAATAGTGACCAACAATGAACACTTCAAATACTATTGAAGGCCTTCTAGAAGATTCTGTAGATAGACAGGACCTTTCCCTATCTCAGAGCTACTCAAGTTATAGAGATTTGAGTAACCCAAGAATAGGCAGAAGAGGACCAAAGTCAGAAGAGCCATAACTATGGGGTGAAGCTGACAGGGAAGGGGCACAAGGGAGACGTCAAGAGTGATGGAAATGCTGCACGTCTTATAGGAACGTGGCTGCATGGGTGCACATATGTAAAATCTATTAAGCTATACGCTTAAAACCTGAAACATTACTACAGGTATGTCATACCTAATGCAAAGCTTTAAAAACTTAGTGCTGTATCAACAGCTGGCTGCTCAGAGCTAGGAAGACAAATGATCTAACACCGGTCTGAGCCTTCTGGCCTTTTAGAAGCCCTGGGGGTGAGGGAGGACACAGGGGTGTCTATTTTCGTTTACATTTAGATGAGAAGGAACCTCAGAACAGAGACCATTCCCTGGAGACACAGGGGCACTTCTGATCCCAACACGGCAGCTGTGAACCCGATGTCATGCTTATCTTTCTTACAGCAAACAAATTTATGCCTTCAGAATATTAAGCAACAGGTAGAGAAGTTTCAAATATATAAACTCAAGCAGTGAAATTCAAAATACAGATAATCGCTTACAAATTACTGATTTCCTTTAGAGAGCAATTACATTTATAAATATGAATACAGTCTATATTAAACCAAGAAAAATGACACTCAAGCATCTGTCAAGTTTGATGTAGCCTTAGAACAAATTTTTTCGAAGCCAGAGAAAGCACACTGACACCTCCTTCTGTCAAATGCTATTGAAACTGGAAATGCACAAGAATGGAGGAGATTCTGATCTAAAGAATAGCTTAAAATTGATGTGTGGCATGAGCAGAGCTTCCTGGCTACTCGGGGTATCGCCCTCTATGCCAGTGGTTGCAAGCTGCAGTTTGCCACTCTGTTGACTAATGAGTTTGCCAACCACTGCCTATGCTATCAAAAAAACAATATGTAAGTCTGATAGGATGAAGGCAACTTAAGAAGGTGTAAATACAGGTGAGGTATTTTCCTTATGTCTTAAATCTAACACTAAGTGACAATTTATTTCTTCTTCTTTTTTGTCCTTTAAAAAAATTAAAAATATGTTTTTATTGATTTCAAAGGGAGGAAGAAAGAGGAAGAGAGATAGAAACATCAATGATGAAATAGAATCATTGATCGACTGCCTCCTGACTGCCACACCAGTTGGGATGTTTTGGCTTTTGAAAAATCAAGCAATAAGGAAATGAAAGGCAAATCAAATATACCATAACTAGAGGCCCCTAGAGGCCTGATGCACGAAATTCATGCAAGAGCAGGCTTTCCTTCATGCAGCTGCCAGGACTGGCTTCCCTCTGGCACCCGGAACATGGGCTTCCCTCTGAGGGCAGGCAGACATGTAGGACCCAGGCTTCCCTCACAGCCCCAGTTTCACCCAGAACGTCATCTGGAAGGACATCCGGTCCAATTAGCATATTACACTTTTATTATTATAGATGCAAGAGCCAGAGTTCCAAAGCTTGCCCACGTCTTCTTTTGCAGAAAAGCACTCTCTATTTTCTCAGGTCTCTTGCCTTTGTGTGCGCATGCATTCCCATTTCTTTTGTTTACGGATAAATTATATATTTGGGTTCTGGTACTAAATAACACAATACATGCTTCTAAAATATACAAAAGTAGAAATAAATAATGGATGCAGTGAAGGAAAGATAAACGTTATTTTAAAATAGCATGCTACCTTTACCATTTGATAATAATTTACAAAATATATTTCAGTGAGTTTGATGGTTAATGACAAGGGACTTAAAAGCACACAACAAAATTATCGTGATCATTTATAATTTTCGTGTCAGAACTGATTAGATCCTCATTAATTTTTACCTATTAGGCGGCTGCCAGAGGCATGTTGATGAAGTCATTGCCTATTTTGGGAGCGGTGGTTTAGTTAAAACATAATATACACTCACTAATTTAGGCAAACATAAAATGCAACTGATTGCAATATGCTGAAAGCCACTGAATGCCATGTAATGTGGCAATCCCATTCTCTCTACTGGACACTCGCACAGAAGACAGGTGACCTCCTGGCACACAGACCAGGTGAGGGTGCCAGCTGTCACATATCTACCAAATATTAATGATGCTTTCTGTAATTGACAAAACATAAAAGTAACCTTCTAACAAATACTCTTCCCTGACCCCAACAGTTCAATGCTGTGCAACCCATTCTGGAGAATAATTTTATCACAGGTCAGAAACCCCCTGGGGTAGTTTGAAGTAAATACATATTCCTTGGCCCAAGATCGGAAATTCCAATAGGTCCACAGTGGGCCCTAGAATCTGAAGAGTTTAACATGATCAGGCACTCTGTGCCCCTAGTTTTGAGGAATCCCACACCAGGGGCTCCATGCCCCTAGCTTTGAGGAATTTCACCTTGGCTTGCAGGTATGACGGACATCTAGGCACACGCCTAGTAGGACAGTGCTGCTCACAGTCAGAGCACTCCTTCCTGGCACAGTGGTTCCTTACCTGGCTGCACGTCAGGGCCTGAGCTCTCAGGCCAGAAATCCTGATCAAGTGGGTCCACAGCAGCGGAGCCCACAAATTCCATGGCCCCCAGTAGGACCTAGTACCCTACTGCCACTCCAGTTCAACCTGCAATCCCTTTGGAGGGAAACCGTTGCTACTTTCTTTTTAAAAATATATATATATTTTTTTATTGATTTCAGAGAGAAATGGAGATGGGGAGAGTGATAGAAACATCAATGATGAGAGAGTCATTGATCGTCTGCCTCCTGCATGCCCCACACTGGGGATTGAGCCAGTAACTAGGGCATATGTCCGAACCAGGAATCGAACCCTGACCTCTTGTTCATACGTGCTCAGCCACGCTGACTGAGCCCTGTTGCTACTTTCTCTGTCTGGCTCCTGGGTGACAATAAATACTAGTCGCTGCATTAACAAGACCAACGGAAGGGAGGGCAGCTGCTGTGGAGTCAGGAGCCCAGAGGGGAGTCCCAGTCCTGCCCAAGCACTCGCCAGCCTCTGTGCGCTGCTGGCCTCCACATTCTGCCTACGGGACACCTGCGGGTCTGACCTCTGGAAACCAAACCCCAGTTTTCTTTGGATAACAACTCCCTCCCATCCTTAGAAGAAAAGGGATGGAAATGTGATCCATTCAGACAGGAGCAATGAAGGGTGACTTCCCAGGGAACAGTGGAAAAGTATCCTTTTCCTTGGGGTTTGAACCCGGGAGGATGGAGGATGGAGGCACAGGAGGGACCCCAGAAGATAGGCAGCTTCAGAAAGAGGAGCCAGGGCAAGGAGAGGGGTCTGGATAACTTGTGTTTAATACCATAAATCAGCCCTACCCCCGGACTTTCAGAGCTGAACCACTAAATCTGCACACTGTTCTCCAGTCAGATGGACACAGATTCTGTGGTTCCCAATCAAAACAGCCTGACACAGCTGGGCAAGCCACCTGCTCCTCCCTTTGCTTCTGTAAAAACCAAGGCCGCTGGGCTGTCCAGCAAAACCGGTCAAGCCTGTGTTTCTATTTCGTTCTACATAAGTCAAGAGCTTATATATTCAATTATTTTTATAACAGATTTATCGTTTTACCTCTTTTTTAAGACAATTTCCCTATTTATATATTATCCTTTTTCTGATATTGTTGACATTCACTAAGACCTCAACAAGCTTAATTTTTCTAATCAATTAACAGCTTCAAGAAGCTCTTTGAGCCAAAACCAGTTTGGCTCAGTGGATAGAGCATCGGCCTGCAGACTGAAGGGTCCCAGGTTCGATTCCGGACAAGGGCATGTACATTGGTTGCTGGCTCATTCCCAGTAGGAAGTGTGCAGGAGGCAGCTGATTGATGTTTCTCTCTCATCGATGTTTCTGTCTATCCTTCTCCGTTCCTCTCTGTAAAAAATCAATAATATATATATAAACTCTTTGGTGTCACTTTAAGCAGATATTCAATTATTTCTAATATTTTCCCAAATTAAAACTATATTTTTTATGTTTTTCAGGGTGCAGGAGAAACAATTCCATAGAAAGCCACATGAAAATTACTCCCTAACACCATTTCACTTCAACTAACAAATACTGGCATTCCTCAGAGTTTATCCGAACAGCTCAGATATATTCTTTTGCTGCTCTCAATTCCCTCTGACTTACCATGCAGGCTGAGGGCTGCGGAATTCACAAAACGTTCCCTTGTAAGTTTCCCCAGAAGTTCTCCCATCAACATGTTGTGATATTCGAAACCTATGCAAGTTCAAGAACAAATTACCTCCCAGCATCTTCCGGGACTTATCTAGCCGTTCCACTCCAGCAGATGGTTTTAATGGGCACAAAACAATGAAAATCCTACACTTCACTTGGAAAGTCACTGAGGAAAGGAACAGCCAGTTACACGAAACAGCAATCACCTTCCAAGTCAACTTCCATTATACATGCACTTCCCTGTCAATGTCCCAACCGGGAGAGACCGCGATACCACACCGGGACTCGAAAATTACTTCTGAACAAACACCTCATTGATTTACTGCATTTGGAAATGGAGAAATTCTATAACCAAAGACTCATTTTCAAAGTGACATGAGGCTCACATAGCCCGGGGAAAAACCTAAAAATGGCACAGGAGCTGGCTCACACTGCCTGGCCCTCAGATGGGCAGGTAACAGCCTGAGCACCGAGTTGGCCGCAGGTCCAAAGGGGAACAATGAGAGGATTTTCTTTTCCCAGATTCTGTGTGTGTGTGTGTGTGTGTGTGTGTGTGTGTGTGTTTTAACTACTTTTTTAGGCTCTTCACCTTCTCACTCACTTTCAAGGTTATCAACTTCACATTCTTGGCAGAGCCATTTCTCCTTTTTGCTGTTTCCTCCTTCACCTCACAAAGTACTCAGCTGTACACTGCATCCCCTTTGAAAAGGCCGGAGAGCAACGGGCCACTGGTTCATGCTTATCTCAGACTTCCTTTGCTCAGAGCCTTTAATTACATGAAAGCTATGTGCCTTCCTGGGATCTATTTTTGAGTTATGCATTCCCTCCAGCTGTATTCCTTGCAGGAGGGGGGAAAAGAACACATTCGCCCACATTCACCTTTGCAGCTCGGGTGAGATGTGATGACAAGGCAATGATGTCATGATTCTAGGGAGAGAATGAAGCCACACCCTTTTCCTCCATCGCAGTCTCTGGACCTGATTAGTTTTTTTTTCTGTTTGTTTTTTGGGAGGGGGGGCATGTGTGTAGATACTGTCTCACGTGGATGTGAATGCTATAATACTGTGTAATCTCAAATTGCCTTCTTTTCTTTAAAAAAAAGAAACCCAAAACTTTAGAGCAGGCTTTCTATCATCAGCATATAAATTCATCCTTTTTCTCCATAAAACAGCATTATTATGTTAACATGTTACATTAAATACGAAATGCTCAGGGGTGGCTCGCGGTGGTAAATGGTCTTACTTTCAGCAGGCTTCTAAGAAAAGCAAGCTTAGCTTCTCACTGTGAAATACAGTAATTAGTGGAGTGTCAGGTCACTAATGCACATGTGAAAAAATATGAGTGAAATTAGCCTTGTATCCCACTGTTTTAAGTGCAGACCGAAGCGAAAAAACTGTGCTGGCTTTTTTGCATTCATGTAAATCTACACCCGAAGTCCACTTTTCAAAGGTGGTGCGGGGATTGGTGGGGTCAGGAAAAGAGAAAAGCTTACTGCATTTGTGAACACAAAGGCCTCTGGGGGATTTCAATCTAGGATGAAGTGGTCCCGCCATCCTGCGGCACTTGCTGTCTCTGAGGAGCTCCGTGTTGCCATCCAGCATCATAGAGAGCAGGAAACGCATGTTACAGAAGGAGACAGCTGAGTGGGGTCACAAAGTTTCCTGCAAAACTGGGGCTCCATGCAAGCCAAACTGTGAGCAAGGCACTCAGGGAAATTATTTTAAAAACAGGAAGTTGGGCATGTGAACCAAGGGATCCAAACATTCCCTACATTTCCCAAGCTACTTTTAAATCAGCATAGGACAGTTATATAGAAGTACCCGGGGTCGTGTCAGGCAGCATATTTTAAACAGAAGGAGTATGATTTAAATTTGAGAGAAAGCTTGCAAATCCGGCAGAAATGGGTTCTACTTCTAAGCTTCGTTTGTGACTCTGGCACTTAACACACATGGGCAAATAACCCTGTCCAACCCATTTACAGCATCCATAATATGGGATGGTAATAATACCTACTTAGCACATTTATGAGAATTAAATGACATAACATTCATAATTAGCTCAGCACATAATCTTGCACCCAGGTAAGTGCCCAATAAATGATTAGCATTTTTAAAAAAATCCTCATCTCAGGAAATTTTTCCATTGATTTTTAGAGAGAGTGGAAGAGAGAGGGGAAGAAAGAAATATTGATGTGATGGAAACACACCAATTGGTTGCCTCCTGCATGAGCCCTGATCAGGGCCCTGGCAGGGGAGGAGCCTGCAACCAAGGTACATGTCTTTGACCGGAATTGAACCCAGGACCCTTTGGTCCACAGGTCATCACACAGCCAAACTGGCTAGGGCAATTATTAGCATATTTTCCCGATGCATATAGCAAATCTAAAACATTCTTTAAGGGAGAGTCAAAACAATCCAGATAAATAAACATCTACCACTAAACTTAAGGGTAATTTTCCCAAAAGATTTAAAAAAAAAATATTTATCCTTTGAAGGAAGTCATACAAAGATATTTGCATGAGAAAATGGGACTAGTTCAGAAATTAAACTAGTTTAGGTTTAATCTAGCATTGAAAGCTGCCTAATTGGTGGTGGCTGCTTGGTTCCAATCTATGAGGGATTAGGAAATCCCATCAGTCTCAGAGGACAGGATCCTATAATCAATTAGTGAGGTCTAGCTTGGGCCCAGCAGGTGCATTCATATGGTGCTTGTTATACCTTCATTATACTAGTACTGGTGGCCCAGTGCACCAAATTTGTGCTTGAGGTGGGAGGGGGGTTGGTGTCCTGCAGGCCAGCCTGCACCCTCTCCAATCTGGGATCCCTCTAGGGATATCTCACTGCCGGCAGTCCAGGAATGCTGGCTCCTAACCACTTACCTGCCTGCCTGCCTGCCTGATTGTCCTTAACCACTCTACCAGCTGGCCTGCTCGCCCCCAACTGTCCCCCCTCAGCCTGCTTGCCCCCAACTGCCCACCCCCAGCCTGCTTGCCCCCAACTCTCCCCCCCTGCCAACCTGATCACCCCCAACTACCCTCCCCTCCAGGCCTGATCGCCCCTAACCTCCTCTGCCTCAGCCCCGCCACCATGGCTTTTCAGTCTAATCAGCATATTACCCTTTCATTAGTATAGATACTGCTGTCATTCTCCCTAAGGAAAGAAAAGGTCAATGGCAGGTGGACAATCACATGAAGGCAGAAGAGCAGTAGAAACCGGGCAGGGCCTATGCCCACGTGCACCTTCACAGCATGGGTGTGGATGTGGCAGGGTGGATGAGGGACAAAAGGATATCCTTTCTGGGAGACCACCGGGTGTCAGCAGTCATCAGCCAATGTGTGTCTGCTCCAATTCCATTCTGACCTAACAGGTTATAACTGGCCTTTTACAGGTTTACAGAGGGGAGAGGGTGCCTGATGAGGTCACTGGAGCACCCCACAGTTGAGAGCTAAGGCCTTCAGTAACCTGGAGGGGTGAATGCTGCTTTACGTCATCATCTCCTATGGGAGGTGAGGGGGCAGAACACATCTTGGAGAGCACTGTCCTTGAGATGCCCCGGCTGCATGGGCACTCAGCCTCTGGACTGTGGCTTAGTCTTGTTAAAACTCAGTCTCATTTCAAAAATTGTTTAAGAATTAATGCACAGCTTGCATAAATACAGGTAAAGTCTGAAAACAATTTTCAATGGCATACCACTAGGCCTGGGGGAGAGGGGAGGGCAGAACCATGATTGACAGAGGCCTCGGCCTACTGAGACAAGACCTAGCATATTTCATTCACGGTAATGACTGGAGAATGATGGCAGGCGCTGAGTGACGGGTCCCACTCCACACGTATTAAGGCATTGTAACTCACTGCTAAGGGCACTGACGTGCACAGGAAACAAGAGCTTCCAGGGTAAGGCAATCTACTTACGTGTGCAATGTGTATGCTTTCTGATTTGTAGAGTTTTAAATCTAAATGTTGGACAAAATGAGGTTGGACTCCACATAATTCATGTCATTGCAAGAATTTTTTTTAAAAGAAGAAAAAGTCCAGCAAGCAAAAAATGCATCCATTTTCTGGTTCTTGGCTAAGGGCTGTATAGCTAACTCAACACCAGCTTTGGAGCCTCCAAGTGGGTAAATTTAAATTTCCTCTCGATAAATGTTTTCCCAACTGAGAAAATGCTATTTTTAATGAAACCAAATAGCCTTAATTGGTTGTGATGGGAAGTAAACGCAGAGATAAACACTGCATAAATAATTCAAGGCTCCCCATCTGGGGAAACTTCTTCCTGAATTGGATAACGAATATTCCCCCGATCAAAGGCAGAGTTTGCATCATTTGAAAAGCAACAAGGAGTCTGAGCTAACATCCAAACACACAGCTGAGGCCAAGGTAGCCTTAGGAGGCAACTCCAGTGAGTTCACCAAATGGCCCTTTCCTCTGGAAACGCCCCTCCCCCATTCTCGCAAGTGAAATCACTCACTCTGGTCACACTCCTTTATCCTCTGCTCTGCAGTGCCGTTCAATGTAAAATAATCATTGTGTTCAGGCTTGATTAAAAGGATGAGTAACAAATGATCCCAAGTTTTCAGGGCATACCTAATAACATGCATTAAATATTCAGGGCTACAATAAACACACAGGAATAAGTAAATAAAAATACAGAAGGGCAATTAATCCATTGGGTGAAGAGGGAAAGCTTAATAGAAGAGCTGACATATCTAAGATTAGAAGGATATTAACAATGATGACAATTTGGCTGCACAATGTATGTTACTGATTCTCTTTCTTTTTTTTATTAATAGCCACAGCTAAGATTTCAGGAATATTTACTGACACCCTGAACTAATTGATTTAAATGCAATAGTCACTTAACCTCAAAAGCTAAGCATCACTATTAACTCAATTTTAAAGACAGGCAAATAGTGCACAGAGAGGTTATGCCTCTTGCTCAACACTGCACAGCTAGTAAGGCGCAAAGCTGAGAAGCCACATTCATAATAAGATGCTGGCCATTCTGCCTCTGAAAATGGCAAGCATCTGAAATGTGGCCACAGAACAGAAAGATTCCAGAGAGAGATGCGACGAAAGATAAGAGGGCTCGTGGCCAGGTAAGAGGGTGCTGGCTCCATTATCACTGGGAACAAATTATTCTCCAGATGCCTTACCCAGGAAAACGGGAAATGTCCACCCTCATCTTCCATGTTGCCTCTAGCTTTTTGTACGTACAACTGTCTGCACTGAGCCACGGCAATCTGTGGAAAGGCTGCCCTGTGTTCTAACGGCCTCGGATGGAGCTGTCAGAACTTCATCTCACTGACAATTTTCCACTCTCTTTCCTGCATTTTCTTCCTGAGTAAATTACACCACACTTGGGCAGGGCGTGGGTCTCTTACTTTTTTGAAACCCATGAGAAGATATCCCAATCCCAATAGTAAAACAGAACTTGAGGGGGAAAATTGTGCTGGGAACTAAAGCTTTTCTTTCTATGCCTCAACCAAGACTCCCTGAGTTCTAAGTGTATAACGTAGTGCCCTGTTTGACTGAACTTTCAACACAGGGCCAAAAAAAAAAAACTTTTAAAACTGAGGACAATGTTGTCTTTATTCGCTGATGCAAAGGGTTCTAAGTGATGGCATAGGGAACAATTCTAATTGCATTATCCCAAGGCAGATAAAAAAATTCTTTAATAAAGTAAATACCAACACATTAATATCATTCTGAAGTAGGCAGAGAAGTCATTTGGTGATAAATGCATGTTGATGTGAAAATCTCGATGTGTGCTGCCGGAGAGAAGGAAACGGCATATGAAAACAAACAATACTGTGTTTTGGCAGACAGGACAATGTAGGGCTACCTATAGACTTGATTCTACAAAATAAATATTGAAGTCTTATGAGAAGACATATTGGGCTTCCTCGTATTGATGCAATTTTATGAGGCCAAATTAAACAGAACAGGGAAAGGGGTTTTGCCTTTCTTTCTGAAAGCCTTCTCTCTGTGAACAATAAAAATGTCAAACTGATGAACTCTTACTCCACCTGCCTAACAACCTCCCTACACAAGTCGCCCAACAACAACAGAGTGTACCCTAAAGAGTACTTTCTACATGGAAGTTTACTTTTACTACAAACCGTTAATTATAAGTAAGTAAAGGATTTGACTACTAGGTCAAATGGTAAAAAGGTCACACCCCCAAACTGGCCCATCTCCAGGTTGACCTCATCATATCCTGGGAGTCCAAGAAGTAACTGGTGGCCAGGCATGCCGGTCCCAGTGACCCTGAGAGCAGCACATTCAGCAGCCCAGAGCGAGGGCAGCTCCGGTTCCGATCTCAGCTTCTTATTTCCCGGGGTAAAGCTTTGGGTAAAGGAAAGCCTGTCCTTCTGCAAAGGATGATGGTAATGCCGAATTAAGAAGAGGCTCAGAAGGTGAAATGAGATAACGCAGGCTAAGTCCTTAGCACTGTGTCACTGACATGGTAACAGTCAGCTCAAGGGAAGGACCACCCTAATATTCACCAGCATCACCAAAACCACCACTGTCACCAAAGTCGTCATCATCAAAATCCTCATCACTACCACTGCCATTACCATCACCATCACTACCACCATTGTCTCCAACCAGTCACACCATCACTATAGTAACCATCTCCACCCTCATCACATCTGGGCACAAAGGTCCAGGGGAAGGTTTTATAGGCAGAAATCTGAAATTCCTTATAGCTCACCACTTTCATCCAAGAGACTCTCTCAGAATTTCAGATGTGGGGAGGGTAAGGGGGGGGGGGGGGAGAACAAAGGCCAAAAGGCGGTTTCTAAACACAGTGGTAGAAACCTGACTATTCTGAGTAAGGAGGAGTAGGTTTCACCCGCAGGGAGAGGTTGTGGAGTTTCCCTGTATTACAAAGGGGAAGCGACCCAAGGACAGCACGATCCCTTGTTAATTCCAGGCGGAGAGTCCCGTGTGCTTCTGGAGTTCATGAGTGGCATCATCTCCGCCTTCTGACACCAACCCACTCACGCGGGGAATACGCTGGCGTTCTTCTAGTGCCAGAAGAAACAACACTCTGTGTTCTGGATTTAGCAAACGTGGCATCCGGAGAGGATTCTAGGTCTCCAAGTCAACCCTTCTCTGCAGCACTGCTGCAAGAAGTTAACTCTGCTGTTCCACTGCGCACACACAAAATAAAGGCAGTATTTAATGAATACTCAAGATCGGTGGGTGCTGAGCAGAAAGCTCCAATATGCCTCAGCTCATTTAATTCTCATAACCAACACACCAATGAGCTGTTCCTGTTCCCACTTTACAGGAAGA
This sequence comes from Pipistrellus hanaki, assembly GCF_964339955.1. Lineage (NCBI taxonomy): Eukaryota > Metazoa > Chordata > Mammalia > Chiroptera > Vespertilionidae > Pipistrellus > Pipistrellus hanaki. Next base: position 15,659,028 of record NC_140515.1, read on the forward strand.
GACTGACACACTGGAAACTAAGAGGTGAAGTGTCTTGATTCATGCTTAGCCAAAAGGACAAAGCCAGGCTGGTGTGTCCAGCATCATGCCCTCCGCCTCACCTCTGCACCCATCTCCTGCATCCTGGCAACCCCGGCGCTTGCCTAAGGAGGCCTCCCAATCAAAGTCTCAAAGTGACGGAAGCTGGTGAATGTACAGAACACACACCCCAGGGTTACGAGCGCTCTCAGAAGAGAAGCCCATGTGAGGACCAGGCTCCACCTGACGTCACTGAGCAGGGGCTGAATGGCGGTACTTCCTTACCCTGCTTTCCACTTTAAAACCCTGCTCCCGAGAACCATGCGCAACTACAAATAAACTGCGAGGGCAGATGGACTCATCCCTAATGTCTCAGAGAGCTTCCGAGGGAAACAGAATGATGTCTTAATCATCGCCCACTGCGCGCTCCCTGTAGTTGTTCATCGTGAAACAAACGTCTCTGTCCACGCCTGCTTTGTGCCTGGCATCTGACAAGACGTTAAACCTGATTCTGGGGGGGAAACTGTCTCCAATCCGAGAAACTCAGAACCCACTTGGGTGGATGAAATATAAATATGCTTAGAAAATAAAAACACTTTCTTCTCGTGTTCATTAGGAGGAGTCTTTCAAAATTTAGAGGCGATCCTCACATCATGGTTTATACCCAGATGCGCCGCGCAGCTATAAAAGCAACTTTTTAAATATTAACGATGCGAGGCTGGTTGTCAGCTGGAATAAGTAACTAACTATAAAAAATACTTAACGCTGAAAACCACCAGAAACCAACAATTTCTTATTTAATCTGTTTAATGTCAGGCGCGTCTCACTGAGTAAAACAACGCTTTAAAATATTTAACGCGATGCTCTGACGCGGGGGCGGGGAGGGGAAGGCGGGGGCGGCAGCTACCACAGCCCCAGGCGCCAAGTGGTTACAGCTGAGCGTCTCCATGCAGCAGAGTTGGGGCCACCACCAGCTGCAGGGGTCCCCACGTGGCTGGTAACCCCAAACAGATCCTGAAATCAATTTAACACGCAGCCACACTGGCTTAACCACCATCTAGGAAATTAACTGGCCAGGATGGCAAATAACAGTGTGTACAAGGACACGCTTCAGATCTACCAAAACCCATCTGAGGTTCAGGTCTGTATAGAGGCCACGCTGTGCCCCGAGCGAAGGGAAATGTGGGACAAACAGCAGAGTCTTTGGAAAAACGTTTTCCGCTTTCATGTTGCCATGACTCATCTTGTTTCCACAATTTTATTAGAGGAAAATTGCATGAACACGCTGATTCTTACCAGATAGGGTAAGGAACTTTCCAGAAGTTTCTACCTTATTTTTAAATTTTTTTTTTTTTTACTTCAGTAGTACAAATAAACACTGCTCTTTTTTTTCTCCTCTCTCTCCCTCTCTTGCTCTCTCTCCCCCCACTCTCTTACACACACACACACACACACACACACACACACACACCTCTGGCTCATTTCAATCGTGACAATTTTGGCAACTAAGAAATAAAGCATTATTAATTCACTGGATAAATTGTAATATATTTAATCAAATGCTCTGGAAAAAACTATACCAAGTGCTACAAACTTACTTTGGTGTGTTTTCCTAGCCTTGAAGGGAGGAAGGTCTGTATCACCACCCAAGGTTATGTATGGAGAGACTTCTGGAGAGGAATGGAAAAACAAAAACCTCTTTCCTGCTAAAAATTGCACTTCTTAAGACAGATTGTTTCATGTACTCTCCAAAACAAACCCAAAAGGCAGTTATTGTCATTTAGCAGGTCAGGAATTAGGCTAACTAACGTGTCCAAATAATTAGCTGGAACATGAGTCGTCTGGTCTGCCTGACTCACGCTCACAGAATGAATGTCTGTGTCCCTCCTTAAGTTCCTATGTTGAATCCCTAACACCCAGAGAGATGGCACTTGGAGGTGGGATCTTTGGAGGAGTAATTAGGATAGATGCCATAAGGATAAGGCTCTCAGACACCCGTATAAGACATCCAGCTGGCTCTCTCCATAAAAGGGCCTGGAGAAGAGCTCACGTGAGCAGACAGACATGGATGCTACCAGAAGCCACAAGAAGAGGCGTCAGAAGGAAACTCATCTTGCCAATAGGTACCTTAACTCTGCTATTCAATGCACACATGCCAAATATGGACAGTAAGTACTTACTGAATACTTAATATTCAGAAAACTACAGCATCGGTTCATTTAATTCTCACAACCACAAGCCTGCCAATCTGTGAGAAGTAAATTCCTGTTGGCGAAGCCTTCTGGTCTCTGGTATGCTGTTATGGCAGCCGAGCTGACTAATACACTCAGTCACGCTGCCCAGCTCCTAGATGGACCAGGATTTTGACCAGAGATAAAGACTAAGATTTTGGCATAGGAGAATGCCAGGGGTAGGGGTGCTGACTTGGCCCGAATTCCTTTCTCTCAATCACCTGACTAGACTGGTCACCATCACAACCTGACTAGACTGTGCAACCTGAGCATCTCAACCACAGGTTCTCAACCAGGAGTGATGTCACCCCAAGGGACAGTTAGTAGTATCTGGAGACACGTTTGATTGTCAAAACTTAGAGGGGGTGCTACTGGCATCTAGTGTGAAGAGGCCAGTGATGCCACTAGACACCCCACAATCACAGAACTACGCCCCACAACACAGAATTGTCCCACCCAAAAGGTCAGTGTTGCTGAGTTTGTGAAGCTGGAGCACTGCCCAGAATAGAACAGGACCTCAATAAATGCTGTTGAATAAACACCTGGATGAATTCCATAGGTACTTACTGAGCTCCCACTTGGCCAGACACTGCGGTGTCTACAAAGGAAAACCAGGTTACTGGTCCTTCTCCAGATGCATTCGTATTCAATAAAAGGAAATAAATTTCCCGAAAACACTGAGAAAATTACAGCAGGAAAGGTGCCCTTTTTTATAAACAGGCATAAACTCCCCAGGTTTTTAGAGAAAGGGGACATCCTAGCAGAAGGGCATGTGGGCAAGGAGAGATTAAGGTATTAGGTGAGAACTCTTCATTGGCAATCTGCCTCATGAGGTCGACAAATCAGAGCTTAAAGATTTCTTTCAAAATTATGGGAATGTGGTGGAGCTGCACATTAACAGTGGTGGGAAATTACCCAATTTTGGTTTCGTTGTGTTTGATGATTCTGAGCCTGTCCAAAAGGTTCTTAGCAACAGGCCCATCATGTTCAGGGGTGAAGTCCGTCTGAATGTGGAAGAGAAGAAGAATCGAGCTGCCCGGGAAGGAGACAGGCGAGATAACCGCCTTCGGGGACCTGGAGGCCCTCGAGGTGGGCTGGGTGGCGGAATGAGAGGCCCTCCCCGTGGAGGCATGGTGCAGAAACCAGGATTTGGAATGGGAAGGGGAATTGCTCCAAGGCAGTGAATTGCTCTTCACGCAGCAGTACAAACCCTGTTCCTGCAGAATGGTGATTCCTTCAACCATCCTTTGGTATCTTGCAGTATGACCCTGGTCTCTTATAAACTGCTTAAGTTTGTACAATTTTACTTTTTGTGTTAATGGTGTGTGTGCCCTCCCTTTCTCTTTTCTCTCCTCACCTTTTATTCCTTCACTTCCAATTTTGTGGAATGATATTTTAGGAAAAATGTATTTTTAAAGAAGAAAAGAAAAAAAAGACTGAATTTCCTTGCTTTACTTTGCATATACAGACTGGATTTTATTTATTTATTTTTTTAAACAGCCATTTCCCAAAAGGAATGTGTCGCTTATTACTGACATTTGGTATGTTTCATTCGTGGGATATTTCTTACTTATTTTCTACATGTTTCAAAAGCCTTTGAGAAATACAGGATTTGATAAACATTTTGAAGGCAGGAAAACCCCCAAAATTGTTTCTTTTGAGAGTCATGACTACCTTCTGGTGTGGAGAAACTGCCATTGGAAAATTTGACAATTTTGATTCTCGCTGATATGGATAAAAACTGAATAAAAGATGTTAGTAAAGTTTTTTCTTTTGATATGTGATCACAAAACAATTATAAAATCCACTCTTCTTACTGTTGAAATTTAAATTGTGAGATAGATTTTAAATGTCTAGAATGCAACTGATGTACTTTTCTTAAATTATTAAGGGTTATTTTGGAGTAGAATTTATTTTTATGTTTAATTTGTATTTGTTAACAACAACAAAAAAAAGACAACACCCTCCCGCCACAATCCGAATAACACAAAACCAGAGCAAAAAAAAAAAAAAAGGTATTAGGTGAGGATTGGAGATGTTAACTTGAACATCAAGAAACAAATTGCATAATCTGGCATCGTGCCAGTAAGGACCTATCTAGATGGAACCAAATATATTCTTGCCCACTGCAGCCAGACTGCCTGCCTCCCACCCTCATGCCATCACCTAACTAGTTGTAAGCACCAGGGCTCACTGAGGTAACCACCCATGGCCTCGGTTTCCACAGCCTTTAACTGAAGATAAAAAGCAGTTCTCTAACGGGATGAGATGAGGCAATGCAGTGGAAGAATATCATCACTAGATAATCACCATTCCCAGCTCCTGTACCTGAGGGACACTATGGGGGCAGCACTGAGCCAGGGTGGTGGGCAGGGATGGCAAATGCAGCGGAGTTATCTGAGTGCAGGTGCAGGGCTCTGCGCTGGCCTGTGAGGTCCCACAGCCACAGCCAAGACCGTGCCCCGGAGGCTGCGCCTCCTCATGGCCATGTAATCAGAGGATGGTCCAAGGACCAGCATCTGTCTTCCGGCTTGTTCTGAGCACGCTGCCTTCCTCAGCGACTGCTATTCTTGCTGTTTATTTACACTGTTTCTTTTTGGACCAACATCTCAGTAAAACTGCTCTGGGGACATCTTTATCTCTTTCCTTCCCAAGAAGTTGCATACATAAGTGAACCATTAGAACGGAATTAGGCCAGTGAATCACACTGACGGCATAAAGGCGAGGGAGGCAAAGCCTGCCAAAAGCCAGCACTCTCCCTTTGCTTAACTCGTGAACGGATTTCATGACGCACTGTAAATGTCACCCACACACAGATGCCATATTCTCAATTCCCCCAATGCGATCCAATGCCCACTGGAGTGACGAATAAAAGGAGGGTCAGTCTTGGTCCCCGAACAGTGCCAGGCTATGGACAAAAGGAAACAGGACTCAGAAGTTGAACAGAAAAAAGAAGAAGCATTTTTAGTTTCCACTAACTCAGGAAACTAATCTCCTCCAATGTGGATTTCTTGCCAAGCCAGTCTGGAGTTCCTGTGAGCTCTGAGATGTTCCAGAGCAGACTCACCTTCCAGGCTTTGCATCAAAGTCACTTTCCAACAAGGCCCATTACAGCTCAATCAACCCCGACCCCCAACGAATCCACGGCCAAACTAATCCCCCTTCACCTACCTTGTTTTTCCCAAGTATTCTGCATCTTTCTAACATATGGTATTTGTAATGTTTTTGTTGGTTTGCCTACCCCTTGCTAGAATGTAACCGCCATGATGCCAAGAATTTTTATCTATTCGCTGATATATCATCTCAAGGGCACAGACAGTGTCAGACTCACAGAGAGCAAAGGTGGTGTGTTGAACATAGCACCAAATCCATATGGCGTGAATCCTTCACTCATGAAGGGAAGAGTTAAAGGGCAGCGACAGAGCTCGCACTCACCACTGGGCATGCACCCACAGACGGTGCAAGGCTGCAGTTTGCTGGGGCCCGAGAGAACCGCTACTCAGCGAGGACTGCATCTAGAGTGAGAATTTCGCACTGGATGCACCCGCCAACTTTCCGCCTCAAAGCCACAGCTCTTCCATTAGAGAATGATAAATGTCATTGTCATAATCAGAAATGTCCCGCGTGCTGCAATGTGCTGGCTTTTCTGCTGAAAGCCAATGCATTAATAAAGCAATTGAAGGAGTCGGATTCCGAGTCTATGAATGTCAGTGGCAAGGTTTCACATGTCACTTTGCAGTAATAAAGGACTTCAGAGAAAGTGCTGGGGATGGGGCAGGGCAGCGCGGCCTGCATTTTTTAAGTAGAGGGTGGTGAAGACAGGACCGAAAGCAAATAAACGAGAAAAATGAAGGCAAATTCCATCCGTCATTCCCTGACTGACACTTTAATGCATTATTGTTACAATTACTCTGAAATGACCTGGGAGAATCTTTCCACGTCCTCACCCCACCCCACAGGGCAGGAACTCGGAGCTGCACCTTCTGCCTGGGTTCAGGTTGGAGGGAGCCACTCCGTGTGGAGGTGCTGCTGAGCTTTGGAAAGAGCAGGCTGGCCTGGCAGGCGGGAATGCATGCCACCCTCTTCCGGCTGGGGCTGGGCCTTGGACTGAGAACAAGTCTTCAGATGCAGTGCCGAAACAAGGCCATTTTCAAGCTCCAAGCAGAGCCCCGAGGTTCAGACGCCAACTGTAAGCTGACCCCAGGATTGTGCTGTTCCCACCTGAGGACACTAACTCAGAGGCTGGGGGTGAAGCCCAGGACAGGAGGCTCCTGTCCTGCCTCAAAGCGTTCAACCTTCTCGCCCATCACCGGAGTCAGTGTAGCACAGTCCTTCTCCCCAGGAAGGAGCCATGGACAAGGACAGCCATAGGGAACAAACTAACTGAAAATGAACAGGCGAGGCTGCGCGCATTGCTTTTATGGAACCAGCCCCGCCAAGGACTGGCTGCTGTGGAGGCCATGCCCACCGCAGACCAACATTGGGGAAACACAGCCATGGCATGGCGCTGATTATATTTACTTTTAAATTGCTCATAGTTTTATTCTGCTGGAAAGGATATTTTTCAACTTGCTTTTAGGGGTAGGGGTGCTGACTTGGCCTGAATTCCTTTCTCTCAATCACCTGACTAGACTGGTCACCATCACAATGGAAATCTACACCGGCTGGGAGGACTCTCAATAAGCACCTACTGCTCAGTGAGTGTAACTGACAAATGGGGAGACTGGAAGAGACCCCACCCTCAGACCTCAGGGAGCCACTCGGGGGCACTTCCTGGCAGGGTGATCCGGGGCTGGTGACAGAACCTCTTTGTACCTCAGTTTCCTCACATCAGGTACACGAAGATAATACTGTCCTCATCGGTGCCTGTGAGAATAAGATAATCCATATGCTCACCCGGACACACTAACTAGCATTCTCATTTTCTCCATGAGAATCATCAATGAACAAGAAGGGTCCCAGGAAACCTCAAGGGCAGTCAAGGTGGCTGTTACCACATTGTCTCCCTTTCCCCCTCCCTCCTTAATTTGCATTTACTCAAAAAAGTACAGGGGCAATGAAAGTAACAGGGACACTGGAGTGACCCGAACTGGGAAAGTGTGTTTTCTAGAAGGAGCCGGGGTGGAAGGCAGGGGCAGGGCATGCGCACCTGATGCTTTATAGGGTCCTACGCCAGCACATCACTGGCAAAGTGAACATGCTCTGTGAGATTAACACGAGGTGAACTCCTCACGTCTATCTCAGAACCAGGTGGGTCATTCAGCCACATTATCCTGCAGGAGGAGTCTGCAGATGAGCCCGTGTGAATTCTGCCATCCACTGGCCTCAGCGCGCATGGCTCTGTCTGACCGGCCAGCACCCAGGACCACTCCACTCTAAGTCTCTCACACATGGAGAGGCATCATGATTTTTCACTGATCTGAAATTAAAATTCCCAGCCATAAAAAATATATTTAGATCCAAGGCTACATGTCACTTCTAAAATCTTGTCATTTAAATCATGTTAGGCGTTGAGTGAGATATAGGTGGAATTTAACTTTCGCTGCATTTGAGGCTCGATCACGGCGAATTTATAACCCAGGAGTAAATCTTGCTGTCAAGGAAAATGTCTTCACTAAATCAGATTTGTTGCTTCCCTCCTTCCTTCAATACTTTTGTAAAATGGAAATGCTCTTCATAAAAGCCAGTTGTTTCATTCCTTCCTGGGCCACAAAAGGTCTATTAGTGTTGCCAATTTAGCCACTGGAGACTTCAGGATTTCCTGTCCTGGCATATCAGTATTCAGGATTGTTCAGCAAATGGATGCTGGATATTCCTATTGAAATTTATATCTATGAAATCTGAATAAAGCAAATGATTGTGGGAAGGCCATCAGTAAGTTTTCTCTTTGCTGAATTCCCTTACAGACCTTATCCTCACGTGGCTCTGAGGCACGTGAGGCTGTTGACGGCTCCTGCATCTCTCAAAATTTTAATGTGCCTCTTGCGGTGTGAGCACAGGTCTCTCCATTTCTCTGGCTATTTCCCTGTGTCTTCACCATAGGCCCCTCTTCTCCTCAGCGTCTCCTCAAGGCTCTGACTCCCAGCTCAGGATGATCAGTCCTCACTCAACCCAACTTCCCCTAGGCACTCTCATCACAAAGGCATTTGATTTCTGCATGCATGCAAAGCCTCTCACATCATTATTTCCAGGTCAGACATCTCCTGAGAGGCAGATCCATCAAACCAATCTGTTTGTTAGACTTCTTCAATGGATATTGCTTGTGTGTTTCCTACAGAATGTGCCTCGCTGGACTCACCGACTCAAGAGAGCAAGGCCTGGGACCCAGCTGTGCAAGCCCAAACCTTCACATCATCTCTTTCTTCTCTTCACTCCAACACTAAGAGTTGTCACCCTCATGTCCCAAATATCCCTTACATCGGCCCACTCCTTTCTCTGGTCCCTGCCCCTGTCAGATCTAGTTAAGTAACCATCATCACTTACTGTGTAACTTCCCAAGGTGACCTCAGATTGTAGGCCTTCTCAGTCCATTCGCCCGTCCCCATCACAGTCCCAGTCACTGCCTGGTAGATAACTCTGATCACATCACTCGATCTCTGCAAATCACTTTCAAGGATTCTCATTTCCCTCAGGATAAAATCCTAACTCAGTACTGCCATATCCTCTGACACCATCACTAGTCTTCCCTCTTATTATGCTTTATTAAAAAATTATTGATTGATTAATTTGGGGGGAGGAGAGAGAGAGAGAGAGAGAGAGAGAGAGAAACATCAGTTTGTTGTTCCACTTATTCATGTATTCATTGGATGATTCTTGTATGTGTTCTGACCGGGGATCAAACCTACCACCTTGGAGTATCGGGACTAAGCTCAAAACAAATGAGCTACCTGGCCAGCACTATCTTATTATGCTTTTACTTGGCCCATTCACTATCCTGAACTTTTCCTCAAAGTGCCATTCACTCCCTAAACTCTGGGCCTTGACATGTTGTTCCCCGTCCCTGGAACACATCTCCCCAGGTCCTCTTATCCAACTCTTCTACATTCCTTAGGTTTCACAGAATACGAAACTCCTCTCAGGAAGCTGTCCCTGAACTTCCAGGCTAGGTAAACCACTCTGCTCCTTTTCTGCCAATGTCACCTGTAGGTCCGCTGTGTCCCTCTGACTGTATTTAGGGTTCTTGCTCTGCCTCGTGCACCTAACATGGCAAACCAGCATAAGCTCAGCGCTCAATATCCCTTTGTTAACTGTTACAAAGACAGCGGGGCTCTGTCTAAATTCCTGCCCCATTCCAGAGGCAAATCAGCCTTCATCCCCAGTACAGCCAATGACAACTCCTTGTCCTGTTCAGATTTTGCACGGTTAATTCCATTATAGACACTCACACCATATCCTTGGGTTTGTCTGTAACTCAACATTTGTCATGTCATGTTTGCTGTTTTTTAACGGTTCACGAGTGCATCTCACATCCCAAACGAGATTTTATGATTTATGAATCCCCCACTACTCCAAGACCTACGCCTCCTCAGTACTCATTTGAAAGTCAACTGACTGACCAATGATGGCATTTCCAGGAAAAGCCCGATTCCCTTCACCCGTAATTATGAAACATGCTCAAGCTAATACCCATTTAACCACAACTCTACAATAAATCCCTCGGCTAAAGTCTTTACTTTAGAAATGTTGTACCATTCATTAAAAATACTAATTCATCTTCTATATATTTTGTCCTCATACCTACTTCTAATAATTCCTTTAGGCAATCTTTCAATTAGACTATCTTTACAAAGTAATTTATGAGGATTTTGACTGATTAACATTAAGTTAACATGTAAATATCAGTCACAACAAAAAAAAATTTTAATAAACTTTTTTTGGTAACGCATTAAAATGAACTTACATAAGTGTAAAAAAAGTGATTTAAGTTAGAAAAATACAGGGAGAATTTTTCTATCTTTTTAGAACCGTGAATATATTTAGAACACCTATCTATGTTTGAATACACATGACTTCATTAAAAGCCTCGTGAGATTGAAAATTGAAGTCACTCAGAATACACGGATGATTGAGGTAAATTGTAAACAATAGATTTACTCATCAAACCTATATCCTTTAACAGTAATGTAAGAATTACCATGAAAGCAATTTATAGGGTCACTCGACCAGAGCCAGAAAAGGCAAGCTGGAAAATCAGAATGGACAGTGCCCTGTGACAGGGGGAAGGTGGCAGGCAGGAGGCACGCACTGCGTTAATTAATAAACGTTACCCTTGCAATGGGATTCATAGTTCACATTTTATCATCGCCCATAATAAAGTCTAAAGTAAATGCAAGGTCTTATGAAAGGAGACCTAATCTCACCAAGTAAATGTTCGGATATGTGTGTGTGTGTGTGTGTGTGTGTGTGTGTGTATGTGTGTGTGTGTGTGTGTGCGCATCTTCCCCTTTTCACACTCCCCCCACCCCGCCTTTCAGAACAAGCAGAATGGGAACTAGCTGGCTGGGACAAGAGGCAGTTTGAAGGTCACCCTCATTGTAGTCAATTTGCATTGGATTTTAATTTATGTGTTTTTAAAATGTGGACAGCATCCAGATGGTACTTTTTTCCAACGGAGATGGGTAAATTAATAAATAAATAACCCAGGCATCCCTTCAGAGGACATGCTGCTAAAGTGACTCGTTCATAAATAATACCTGGTGTTTTTAGCCGTGTTTAAGGGCGTGCTAGGGATGTCAACTATAGCTGAGACACCTCTGGCCACCTTTTGATAATGAGCCTGTTGTTAAATAATAGACACCATCTCTCCTGTTGTGGGAGACAAAGTTGAAACTTCTGAAAATGGGAGATCTATGAGAATGAAGTAACCAGAAGTGTGTCCAAATAGAGTCTCATGCAGACCCGTGAGGACACTTCTAAGCCATGCCCAGAAGATAACAGAGTGTTCTTGCAAGACCACCACTCTTGAGCTTTGATGCAAATAGTCTTGCAAAGAAAAAAAATGAATAGGTTCTTAGTATGTGAGGGAAAAATCATTTTAGGAACTCAGCCAGCTCCCATCTCACTGGAAACACTCATATAGAGAATCACTGGAGTAGGCCCTGGTCGGCCATATTAGTTCTCTATACCATGAGCTATCTGGACCAGATATGGACCACTTGACCACTGGACCAATCAGGTGTCTTTCCTGCCATTTTTGTTCTCTACATAAAGGCCATAGCCAACTGGACCAGGTATGGACCACGTGACCACTGGACTAATCTCCTGGGTTTTTGGAATCTTAATTCATAATATACAAATACAAAAAGTATCGGGAACCAGAATGCATCACCCTGACTGTGAGAACCTGCTGATGGACAAGATACAAAAGAAACAACCTGAAGACACAAGCAGAAACTGCGGGTGTAAAGGAAGCTTCCTATCTGCCGGCCAGCCCTTTCTAGCCACAGGTGTGCCCTTGAGTTGCACGAGACACCCCTCTATCTTTATAAGAAACTGTCCTTTTATGTTTAAGCGAACTTGAGTTGGTTTCTGTTCAATGTACCCCGTGAGTGCTAACAAAGCTACAGCACACAAAAGCTTTCTCCTCTCAGATCCTGACTCCACATCCTTGTTTGATGGCTACCAGACAACAAAACCGAATATGGCAGTGAGGCTTGACTACGAATAGCAAGGTGTGTGCAGATTTGGAAATGCAGTCACGATACCTCAGCCTCCTGTTCTCTGTGTGAATGAAACAATTTTCTCCTGACTGAATTAACAACAGGATTTAATGAAACCACGTATTTCATCATGTGTTTGCTCATGCATTTCCGTTTTTGTTTGGAATCAGAAACACCTCTCTCATAGAATATGACAGATTAAACTATTAAAATGTATAGGCAGTAATTAATGTATCACTGCTAGAAATGCAAGAATGATTTCCGGCAGAATGTGGGTGTCACCAGAGAAAGATCATTTTGAAAGAACTATCTATAAAAAGTTTTGAAATGCCGATCTTTCAAAAGGACATGAAAAGGGTACTTTTAAGAGTGGACCTCCTTTCCACAGAGACTCCTCTCCTCCCCTCCAGAACAAAGAGCCATGCAGATCCTGACTTCCAGTAAACCGCTATCTTTTATCCGCTCGGTAATTAATGGATGCTTTGATAGCAAGGACTCCTAAGGAACATTTTTCAAGCTTAAATGCAGGCTGGGCTGATTCGCAGAGAGCACATCTAAAAAGACGGGGGGATAAGTAATCACGAGTCGCAAACACTGTGCGGAGCATTTGGGCACCAACCAGGCTTCCAACAATGGATGTGACTGGCTATTGTAACAAGGAAAATGACTTACTGAAACACAGCAACGTGCCTGCCTTCCCTGCCGGGCCTCGTCCTATAGATGAGCACTCATTCCCAGATAACCCTTTAGCAAATCCTATCCTTAAAAAGCACATTGCTCTGGAGCTCTTTTTGTCCTGATGGATTCAAAAAATCTGTGCTTACGAAGTAAGTTTATTTCTTTGGTGCAGCCTCTGACTAGGTTAAAATCTGACTGAACTAGCCTACAGGTAACTTTTTGCCAGCTGCTTGGCTTAAAATATGAGTTGGCCCTAGAAAATATTTGGAGAAATTCGATTTAGCATGGCGTCGAGGCCTTTTCAGGCATGGTACAAATTATTTGTAAGCAGACACTTGCTTGCAGCCACGGTTCAGCACATCTAAGACCCTGGTTGTGGGATGGGTGTCTGAGGAACTGGTTTACTCTGACACAAGTCCCCCGGGTGGAAACTGCATTTTCCTGGGGAGGGGAGAGGAAAGGGGCATCAGCAGGCTGTGGCTCTCCAGCAGAAGTGAAGCAGCCAGTCACCTCTGTCACCAGGGTCAGAAGCGGATAATTGGCAGTGGAGGCCGTTTAAGGGGGACTGTTCTGGAGAGAGCGAGGGCGCTGCATGGAACACAGACCTTTCTGCCCTCAATGTTCCCCCAGCCCACACGGGAGGTCTTATCTCCTCTGCCCTATTCATTACTGAGTTTTAATCTTCTGCAGGAAAACAATTTTGAATGAGCATAATAAGCTTCATTCCCCAATTACCCTATAAAAGAGCCATTGAGAAATAAACAATATGAAAAGGAAAAAGAGACAAAATGTAAACAGTAAGGGGCCCCTTTCCTTCAATTGAATGAGTCTCCTTTTGACTAAGCCGTTGTGACAATAAGAACAGATATAGTCACTCTTACCATTTATTTGGCCATATATCAGGCACCCTGCCAAGTACCAGCAACACATATTTATTGTGTTTTATACAACAATCTTCTAAGTAGGATTTCCATTCCCATTTTTAAGATGAGGAAACTGAGGCTTGCGAAGTAAAGTTACATGCCCAATTCTCGCAGGCGGGAGTGAAAGGGCTGCATCCAAACCCAGACACATGTCTGTGGTCACATCTTGCGTACTAACTGACCACATCACTCTTCGTGCCTCTGAGATGTGCACAAAGCAGGTGCCCGTGGTAACCATAATACTTTACTGAGCTTCAGAAAAGTCAAGATACATGCAGTACAAGGACTTGTCTAGGAAGTGAAATATACGGACAAGTAGTTAATGTAAAAAAAAAATTGTCTTGCCCATAATATTGTATTTTCAATCTGTAAGGATGAAGTTTCTAACACCTCTGTATTCAATGACAACTAACACTAACCCAAGCCCAGCGTTTAATACAGTCATCATCAAACTCTTGTATGTGGTAAAATCTACGTTATTCTCAGAGATCAATTCCACTGTGGCTATTTATGCAGCGATGCTAGTAACTATGGGAAATAAACCGGCCCCACTCGCACCATTGATTACCGAGACTTAAGACAAATGGCATTGCGTAGCTTAATGCATGGGCTGCAAAATCATTCCTCTCTTTAATAGCGTACCCTTTATTGAAAAAGAAATCATTTAAACATCATGACAATAAAGCATGGCGAGTTCTATTAACCTTTTGAGAAACTTGTGATTAGAAATGCATCAGTAAAATCCGAGAATGAATATAAAAATGGTTTTGCCTCCTAAAAGCCAACACCTGAGGAAGACACCACTGAGGTTTGCTCTTGGAGCTCTGATGACAGCCAGGCCAACACTGAAGACTCTACATAACCTATCTCCGCCACTACTTCCAATCAGCTTAATTTTCATTGTGTCTAAAAAACATTGGTGTTTCCATTAGTTCAAAAGAGAGTTATTCTGACACGTGGTGAATTTGAAGGATAGAGAGAAATTCAAAGGAAAAACCACTAGAATAACTGGAGTCATGAAAAGAATTCAAAGGGGAAAATATTACTCCAAATGGTTACATTTCATACTTGTCAACAAGACAAAATCCCTATCCCTTTTGAAGCTCTAATAACTTAAAGCCAGGCGGTGTCAATTAAAAAAGCATGGGAACTTTGGTTAGTGAGATAAAGGAAAAACAGTATCAAAAGGACTAGAAAAATGATTTTCCATAGTATTGAATTGAGAATTCATAAAATATTAATTACAGAGGAACACAGGCACCAAACATCCTCAGTCCTTCCAGGTCCTTCTGCCGAGGCTGCAGAACTAAGCTCTCAAATGCCAAAGGGAAAATGTAAAGCAAGGCTCCACACAGTAACATAAGTGCATTTGCATCAAGAACATGAGTGTTGCGTGCTCTCTCTCTCTCTCTCTCTCTCTCTCTCTCTCTCTATATATATATATATATATATATATATATATATATATATATAATTCAGACCTATAATTATTTTAAAATCATTGAAAAATTTTTCCCCCTAATCCTCACTCAAAGATATGTTTTTATTGATTTGGAGAGGGAGGGAGGGAGGGAGGGAGGGAAGGAGGGAGAGGGGAGGGGAGGGAGGAAAGAAGGTAGGGAATCGATTGAGAGAGAAACACCCATTGGTTGCCTCCTCGTAACAAGGGTATGTGCCCCAACTGAGAAATCAACATACATCCCTTCAGTACCCAGAACAACCCTTCAACCAAATGAGCCACACCAGCCAGGGCCAGACCTCTATTTTTTTATTTTTTTTTTACAATTAAGTTCTTAAGCACAGAGGTGGGTAGCGACAGCTAAGACACCATGTATTAAAATTTCTTAGTGCTTCATCCCTCTACCTGTTGGTGTCTAACTCTGACCTCACTGCCCACCTATGAACACCTCTGGTCTAACTCCCAGCCTACTACCTAAACATCTTCCTTCTAGCTCACCTGACAAAGAGGTTCACATACGCCAGAAAGATAGCGCTCAAGCTAATAAACAGCAGGGAAATTGAGGAGCTGGAAAGCCTCATGTCACAAAACACAAAGCGAAGCCCTATGCAAGGTCCCACAGCCAGAAATGTAAATTAAAGTCTAAAGCATGTATCAGATTTACTGAGTTTAAATTTATTTATAAGACAATCAATCTTTATCAGATAACACATTAGAGAAGGATGACTTGTGTCCAAAAATGTTTCCTTTCTTTCTTCAGATACCCACTTGATGGAGAGCAGTAAGTGGTGAAATGGCCAAAACGATTCCCCTGGGGAATCCACACACAGCGAATGGAACCCAGAGCGGCTTTGCTCTAAGTCCAGTATCCATCCCATCCATCCCATCGCTGCTTAAAGGCAGGCAGGGCAGCTACCAAATGTTCTCCTCAAGCTGCTTGGCATTCAAACAGCACAAGTCCTATACAGGTTTTCCTAGTAAACATACCACAAACATGAAGCAGTGGACTTTCATTATTATAGCTACTAGGCACCTGTTGCAAGAATATTCCTGCAAGACTTCCAGTGGGCTTTCCTCCCACCACCGCCACCTCTCCCGCTGCAGTGTACCATCTCCGCAGCCTCCTGAGCTGCCACCACCACTGCATGCCCCGCCCTGCCCACCCAACCTGCTGCTTCCGCAGCCCCCTCTGCCTCCGGCTGCTGTGTGCCTAGCCAGTGCTTTCCCTCCAGCAGCCACAGCTGCCTTGCTTTCCACTTTCCCACCCTCTTCCTTCTATGCTGTCTTCAGTCTTCACTCCTCCCTCCCTCCACATATGCAAATTAACTGCCATCTTTGTTGGGTTAATTTGCATTCCTACTCTGATTGTGGGCATGGCTTTTGTGTAGCAGAGTGATGGTTAATTTGTATATTACTCTATTATTAGGTTAGATGGCTAAAATAACAATAAAGTACATCCTGGAAAAGTGGGGGAATAGGAACACCATCTTGACAGAAGCAGGAATTCATTCATTACTACCACCAGGTGAAGTTAAATAACGTACCTATTTGAATCAAGGCAAAGAGGAGTTGGAGAAGGATGAAACTGAGTTGGTAACCATGAAACAGACATTCCCCAGACACCCTATGTCATCTGTCTTCCTAATAATGACCAAAGTTAGACTTCTTTGAACCTCTTGCTGACTGAGAAAGCGGCTCTATGTCCTAAGAGAAACCTTAGATTCAATTACTCCCCAATAGAAATGTGGTTAATAACAGCATTATTGATTTTTGCACAACCACTGGTTTAATCTTGTTAGTATTTTTTCAAAACCTTACATTCCTAGGTTTACTATGTTCTAAGACACCATGAAAACTAGTATATTCTGTAACATTTTCCGTAGGCCAGGAAAGCAGATTATTTAATCTCTTGACATTCAGCCCTGGCATTGCCAACATTGGACCCGGAGTCAGAACAATCCGTCTCTCTGGGTTTCCATGTCAGCAAAAGAGACGATGTTAAACACATCTAAATTCCAGAAAGTTTAGTCATTTTTGGTAACTGTGCCTGAGAATTATAATTTTGTTTGTTTATTTACATGTAAATAAATAAGAATGATGAGGAGTGACAGAAGAAATGCATTCAAAGATAACACTTGGAGCCATGCATAGCAAGAAGCAACAGTCCAAACCAAATGAAGCACTTTCTAATAAGTAGGAGAAAAAATGCTGCAGAAAGCCAGCAAGAAGCTGTAAGAAGTGGGAGAGGCAGAGGGCTTTGGCTGAAGGTCCAATGGCAGCACTGGGGACATACACATTCCTGTTAGCAGTGCTCACAGCCATCCCACTCTGTTTTCCATCAACTCCATGTTTAGTCAGGGAGAGTCCTGATTTCCTGATGTTTCCATCAGGACTATGAAGACAAAAACCTCAATATCTGTTTACTAACATGTTTATATTTGAGGTTGATTCGGGATTATGTGTAAGTACAACACAGAGGTATAATTTACTGACAGATAATCGGCACTGTTGTCATTTTTTCTATTTAATTAAACTATTTAGAAGAGGTTACACAGAGGTTATACAGTTAAACTGCAGCCTTTTGAGGTTACATTTAATTCATTAATGAAGCATCTTCCTAAGTAATGTGTTTGTTTTGTTTTGAGTTTATTGATCACATTATTTTAATAAACATATAATAAGGTCAGAGAACAAATTTTAAAAGAGAGCAGCCAAAAAATAACAGGCTTCACATAAACAACATTAAACAATAAATCACCGAGCAATTAATTACCTGTTTTTACTAACTAAAATAAAGGTTTTCATTTTCTGCAGGGATAACAGTCCTATAGCAAAACCTCTTGTAGTTTATGTGCAAAATACCTCTGAAACACTAGTGTCACTAGGCTTTTTTTATCTTAAGCTGTTGCTGGGTGAATGTCAGACTCAAAGGGCGTATCATTCAAGCTCTTAGCAAATCAATTGACTAATCCACCCAAGACTCTTATCAATCCTGGAGCCAATCTTTCTACCAATCACCGAAAACCAGGGTTCCATCCATTCATAAGAATAGTAGACATGTCAAACAAATTGAGGGTCCTATTCAAACCCCAGCTCCCTGCCAGCTCTGATCTCCAATTCCATCGTTCACACCATAATCTACTTAAATTGAACAAAGCCTGTTGGGTAAAACCTGCTGAACTTTCTACCCTCTCCTAAGGCAAGGGAAGGTGAAAAGCATTGTGTTTGCCAGTCAGTATGTCAAAGCAAAATGCCCATCAATACTGCTTCTGGTATGCCAAGGGCTGGCATTAGAACCAGATTTGACTAAAAGATAGAAGTTTGTGAGCTAGCTCTTGTAAACTCAAGCTAAAAGAATCCTTAAATGTCCAAATTAACTAAGAACAGCAGATTCATTCTTTTACTTTACCAAAAATTTAAATATGTCACCTACAAGGTTCTAGCAGCTGTGCTTGACCCTGAGGTCATAGAAACTAACGGGAGACCAGCTTTTTCCCTGACCACTGAGTCTGGGAGGACAGTCACTTCTGGTCCTGAGATGAGAAACGAGGGTCTGAATAAAACTTTATGTAAATTTTATATTTCCTGTACATTAGGAAGTAAAAGACAAATTACTGCTATAGAAAAAAATGTTTTTTTTTTCTCTCCAGATTCTTTCCTATTTGGAGAGTGGGGTGGGACAAGGAGTATCAGAACACAATACTAGATAGTCTGAATGAAGCATTAAGTGCAAAAAATAAAAAGACTCCTAAATATACCAAATTTCACATGCAATTTCAGGAGGTTTATTAACCTCAGATTAGTAACTCTGCTACCTGGTGGGGAAAAGTAATTATTATTGCAGACAGCTGCAGAATTTATATACAAAGCCACCAAATTATATTATATAGAATACAAAACCAATTAACTCCATATGGCACCCGGCACATTCTTAATTCATGAAGTAAAAACAAACATAGGGAGCTGAAACCCAAATAACTTTGGCTTTGAGATGGAATAAACTGGTTAACTGATCACCAATTCTAGCCCACAAGTCACTGGTGAAGGCCAAGATGGTGTGTTTTACATAAAGTGTGTAGTATACACATAAATACAGACTTTGGCTTTTTTAAACAGATTTCCAGGTTCTTCTGGAAAAAGCCAGAACTCCAGACTAATGTTGGCTTATTTTCCCAAATGTCAACAAACCAAATAGCAATTGAAATAATTCCTACCTTTCACCTTCATGTTATCTGGCTGGTCCCTAAGGAATCCGAGTTTATCCCAAATACATACTGCACATAGCTGTGACATTTATAACAGGGGAAACCAGGGAAACAGAAGGAGCCAAATGTCCATCAACAAGGCATTGCTAAAATAAATTGTCATATCCACATCATAAGGAGAAGCAAAATGTACTGATCACCTACTAAGTGATGTAAAACTAGGCATTTTATAAATATCAAACTTTTAACTCAGCTAAAAGGTCTCCCCCAGCCAGTGTGGCACAGTAGTTGAGTGTCGACCTAGGAATAAGGAGGTCACAGTTTGATTCCTGATCAGGGCACATGCCCGGGTTGCAGGCTGGATCCCTGGCATGCAGCATGCAGGAGGCAGCCAATCAACGATTCTCTTTCATCATTATTTTTTCTATCTCTCTTTCTCTCTCCTTTCCACTCTGAAATCAATTATATATATATATATATATATATATATATATATATATATATATATATATATATATATATATACACACACACACACACACACACACACACTCCAGACCCAATGCACCAAATCCCTGCAAGAGTATGCGAGTAGGCCTTCCTTCCCCAGCTGCCTGCACCAGCTTCCCTCTGGCACCCAGGACCCAGGCTTCCCTTGCAGAGGGAGGCCATGCCCACCCATCACAGCCTGCTGGTGGATCACAGCCCTGGCTTCATCCAGAAGGTCGTCCGGAAGGATGGACGTCCGGTCTAATTAGCATATTATGCTCTTATTATTACAGATATAAAAACTCTCATCAGGTGGATATTAAATATAAGTCTATAGATAAAGAAACAGGTTAATTAGATGCCCCAAATCTCATAGTTAATGAAATTTGAACCCCTGTAGTCTGGCTCAGAGTGTAGATAACTGCTTATTGACAATGGAAGATCCTATCCTCTAGGATGTGAAAATGAGCCTTTAAAACTATATGCAGCAAACTGACATTTCCATAGAGTGCTTAAGTTTTTGCAGTAATAACACATACTTTTTAGAAAAAACACATATTTTCTTCTTAGCTCATACACTGTTTGAATTATTGCATAATTCATAATCTCATTATGTAACAGTAATACATAATAAGATTTATGTATTACTAAGTAATTTGTAACTCACAATTACAAAATAAACATATATTACTTGGATAATCGAAAGGCTATGAAACCATTTGCATTTTGAAGAAAATTAGTTTTTATGCTTTCATATGCTAACTTTGTACTTTCTGCTTAGAAAATTAAGGTCTCAGAAATGACATTAAGTTAGGCTCACTGTTCTATTATTTCTTCCCTAATCTTTTTTTTCAAATATATTTTTACAGATCTTAGAGCCAGAGAAACATGGATGTGAAAACATCTATCAGTTGTACGTGCAACCTTTTGGTGTACGGAACCATGCCCCAACCAACTGAGCCACCCGGCCACGGCTCTTCTCTAATCCTAAAATAAAATGTATTCATTGTAAAACACAAACAAAAAAAATGTAGAACGAAGCAAGATGCAAGAAAGAAAATTAGATTTCATTTTTGAAGTGAAGAGTATTTTTTAAATATGGAAAATGTTTATAATCGGCATAGTGATACAGCAGGTATGATCATATTCACTTTGATACTGAGTATATTTTCATCTTCCCCTTACCCCTGGCCAAGCATGGGGAGAAATAGGTGAAAACACTAACAGGGCTCCCTGCGAACAGTACAATGCGATCAGAAAATGCTAACAGGGCTCACTGCACCAGCAAAGCTCACACTCAGGCTCTTCAGTGATTCCTGCCAAGTCCACCAATGTGAGGCTCTACTGAGATTCCATCAGATGGACTCTCCTTCTTACCTCAGTTTTACCTGACAAACAGAGACACTGGTCATTAGCTGCTGGTTTCATAAAGAGATGCATTTATAAGTGATGACTGAATGTTGAGTGCTCTAAGTTCACATAGTAAGTACTTTTTGAAAACATATGTATTATTGTTGTCCCAGGAGGTGTTGATGATAGAACTATAGGGGAATGTTGTTTATTTCTGGACACCTGATTCAGGAGTTCCCCAGGGGGGATTGGAAAAAAAAATGAGATTTTAAAAAATCTCCCCTGAATTACCTGAAAGGGACAAGCCCTTGAGAAGCACCTGCTGCTGCCTGGGAGCTGTGCCCGAGTGGTGACCAGTTTCCTTGTAGAGTCTGCTTCTACAGGTCCTAGTTCCATGCTAGGGCCCCAAAGACCAAGTGGATACCTTCTTCCACACCATCCGTTCAAAACTATCCAAACCCGCTACCAACCACTCTCTCTGTACACCACTGTTCACCCCAGTCACATGCTCCCCAGAGGAGGCACACTTCTTGCTCTAACACTTCCTCTCCCTGGTCCACACCCTCCTTCGCGTGGTGTCCGGCCCTCCTCCTTCCCCGGGAAGCGTCTCCGCCATCGCACCTGTGTCCTCCCACAGTGTCTTCCTGTGTATCTTCTCCTAGTGATGCTTGCTCTTCGCAAGCTACCCCTGGAGCAGGATCTGAGGAGTTTTATTAGCATGTTCAATAAAGATGGAACTTTTTCATTTTGCTCTTTCCCTTCTGTTAGCATTGGATGAGGCAGCAATACCTGAACTCAATTGGTGGAATTTCAGGCATCTTTGAGATCAATTTGGTTGCCCTAAATGAAATCAAAGATACTGACCTGCTAAAAAAAAAAAAAAGGGGGGGGGGTGGGCGCCTGCCCTGGGTGGTTTGGCTCAGTGGATAGAGCGTCGGCCAGGTTTGATTCTGATCAAGGGCACATGCCTAGGTTGTGGGCTTGATCCCTGGTGGGGGACTGTCATCATTGATGTTTCTATCTCTCTTTCCCTCTCCCTTCCTCTCTGAAATCAATAAAGATATATTTTTTAAAAAGGGGGTAGGGGGCAACACCCCAGAGTCTATAAATCTGTTACCTGATTCCATCCAGCTGCTGCTTACATCAAGAGTTCTATGAACTGATGGAGAGAACAGGGAGACTGAGCACAGGAGAGGCAGGGTGTTCGCACTGAGGACTGACAGCTTTTCACCTGAATGTGGAAAACAGACTATCACGTGAGAGCTTCTTTGTTTGTTTGTTTAGTTTTATTTTCCACTTAATAAGGAATGAGTCAAAATTACTTGAATTTGGTTTTGGTAGAGAAAGAAAAGCTCATTTAATTTTGACATAAATTCTCGATAATATTCACTCTGCTGGCCCCTTCGGTGCCATAAAGTCAACAAGCTTGCTTTTCTTGTTCACTCTGGAACTCTGCAATGCTGACCACAATGCCGCGTTTCCAGTGAGCAGGGATGAAGTCTGGGCTAAGGGGAGGGCGGGGCACAGGCCTGGGAACGTCCTCACTCTGTATGGATGGGCTGGAGCACCTTTTCTTTTGGTGAGTGAATGGACCTGCAGAGAAAGGCGGCAAACAATCCGCAGGGCCCATGAAGGAAACTGATCATCTCAACGTAAAATCCCCGCAGGCAAGCCTTCTAACTCTGCTCCAGTAATTGCTCGTGCACATGTTAACGGCTCTCAAAAATCGTGGGCCTCATCAACTAATGGCAATCATCTGTCTTGATGTGCAGATGTAACGGTAGTTAATACTAGCTACACGCTGGAAGCAGACACCTTTAAAGGATCATCACCCTCAGCCTCAGGATGAATGTGTTTGTTTGGGAGTAGCTAATTTATCTGGGTCTTTCGCATCCTTAAGGCAAGCGGTAGTTTTGGGGGAGGACTTGCTTCGTTAAGCGACTCTTTCATGAACGAATGACAGGTTTTTCCGTCTTGGGCATTAGAGCTCCTTGTCTTCTACACGGAGACAACAAGATGAAGATAGAGCCGAAACCGGTTTGTCTCAATGGATAGAGCATCGGCGTGGGGACTGAAAGGTCCCGGGTTCGATTCCGGTCAAGGGCATGTACCTTGGTTGCGGGCATATCCCCAGTAGGGGGTGTTCAAGAGGCAGCTGATCGATGACTCTCTCTCATAGATGTTGCTAACTCTCTATCTCTCTCCCTTCCTCTCTGTACAAAATCAATAAAATATATTTTTTAAAAAAAGATGAAGATAGAATATGAGCAAGTTGGTCCTAACAGGTACCACGGCTTTCCCTTTTATGGGACCGCATCCATCAGCCACAGTGAACGAGACAGACGGACGCCTCTCCGCTCCAGAAGATTACATGCAGTGCATGTGCATGGGAGGAGGAGGCGCGTTCATAAACAAGTAAACAAATCAATAAGTAATTTCTAAAAGTGATGGGTGCTCCAAGGAAAATGAAACTGGGTAACAGGAAGGAATGTGACAGCTGGAAAGGGAGAGAGCGAGCAATGTTCTAATGGGCAGGATTTGGAAAGGAACGAGCCACAAAGAGGAATAAGCAGGGGAGAACATTCTGGATTGAAGAAACAGCCAGTGAAAACAAGGAGGGGGGGACGGGAGCATGGATAGGAGGAGAGTTAGGAGCAAGACCAAGGGGGCCTTGTAGAACGAGGATCTTTGCAGTTATTCAACATATGACTGGAAATCACAGGAAGACTTTAAGCAGAGGGAAAGTGTAATGCAATTCTCATACTTCAAACTTTGGTTCCTGGGTAAGAAGTAAATTGTGGGGTCAACAGAAACGGGTTAGGACTCTACATGATGCTGATGGCTCTGACCAGGAAGGAAACAGTGGGAAAGAAAGAAACAGAAGGAGGGATGGATTCAGGATCTGCTATCTAATGTAAGGAGAGGACGTGGACACAATATTAATGAGAGACACTGATGAACTTGGAAGATGCTCAAAGCACTCTACGTCTATTTACTCAAACAAGCCTTCAGGGAGGTTTATTATTGCTGTGTTTAATCATTTTGCTATATTATATTCTCCTTTAGTGTGTATCATTATGTAAGGAAATTTGATATGTAATACATATTACACAATAAAATCTGAATATTACATAATGAAAAATTTAAAAGAAAATTTTAAAACTGAATGAAATATTACTATAAAATATTACAGATCAGTTATCTATAATCTGGCGCATATATATATATATATATATATATATATATATATATATATATATTCTTCCACTGAGAACACTCCAAGGGCTTCCTATCTCTCCTGGAGTAAAAGCAGAGCTTCCCATGGTCCACAAGGCACTGCATTCCCATCACTCTGCCCTTCCCTTGCGCTAACAGCCAGGCAGCTTCCGCCTCAGGGCTTCTGCCTGAGCACCTGCTCAAATAAAAGTTCCCTGAGACTGGGGCAGTTTGCATCAAGGCTCTGTTAATCCACTGACTGAGCAAACACTGTTGATAACTCAGAAACTGGAGAGGTGCAAGGAAGTAATTTAAGTACCGGTATTCTACAGAGCACCAGCATTGGAGAAGGCTCTCCACTCAACTACTGGGCCGCACTGTAGTGTGTTCATGCATTTATTCAACATGCGATTGGAAATCACTGTGTATTCACCTCAGCAGTAGCCTCTGAGGATATGCAAACAAGAAGATTTCCGTGCCAGCTGAGTTTGGGAGATTCCTGGTTAAATGGCATTTACGTCACTGCTCTGCTGAGATATTCCTTTAAAATTTTACTGATAGCCCAGTATCAAGCTGTGAGAGGAAGACATATTATACAGTATTTCCTAAACATATCTGACCACAGGTCACTTTTTATGCAGAGCATTTTGACCAACTAACAAGAATCCAGAAAAATATACGGGGAGCATAATTTTCTAAGGGCACTCCCTATGTATGGTTATAATATCTCCACCCACACTTACCCTGACAATAAATTAATTTAAATAATTAAAGCTAAAGCGGTGAAAAAGAGAAAGAGGGAGAGAGAAGCAAATTCAAAGGCAGAACTATCAGAAGATCCTGGGGTGAATTTTCTTTCACCCCAAACCTTGGGGTGAACATGGAGGCATAAATCAGGAAAAGTTCCTGAAATACTGGACATTATAAAGCAATGCCATGAACGTGTTAATGGGGAGATTCAGAACTGTAAGCTCTACCCGTGTAGCAAGAGCTGGGATTTAGAAGTTAATTTACTATTAACCCAAATATCTTTCATGTATTAACCAGGGTTTTAAAGCCCTTTTTTCTAACATCCATGAGATGAAATTTCTATCTTTAAATAAAATAGGGTTTTGGTGAATTTGCCCAGATGGTCTAGAATAGGGGTATCGAACTCAATCAGAGAAGGGGCCAAAATCTAAAATCCAGCCTAAATCGCGGGCCGAATGGTTTACTGAACAGTCATAAACTGACAATGTCATAAACTGACAGCGGAGTGCAGTGATGACAGCGTGGTGCGGGCCACATTGCAAGGCCTGGCGGGCTGGATTTGGCCCGCGGGCCTTGTGTTTGACACATGTGGTCTAGAATATCCCAGTAAAGGGAGCCAGAGAAACAGCTGTGGTCCAGACAGTGCCAAGCCACACACCCAGAAGTCAATTTAGGAATTCCTCCACATCCCCGTAAGTCGGGGGCACTGTGACATTCTAAGCCAGGAAATAGACTTTCATTCAATCTTCACTTCTTTCTGTTCCTTATAAATTTTTCTGACTGTCCTTTCTGAGTGATGATGACACAAAAGTACTTGCGAAAGGCTTTGGATTTAAGATGGTTTGAAACCTTCCTGCTCCAATGTTGACAGGACAAAAAAAAGTGGGAGGAGGAGGGGCAGTCCTGAGGCATATGGCCATAAATCCCCTGACCATCTGACAATGCACCTGCTTTGGCCACCCGGGGTCTCTAGTTCTGTACACAAAGGGCTCCAGTTCTGTGCTTTGTGTGGGTCCCCCAGCTTGGGAATGGATTCGAAGAAGAACAGTGTTCAAAGCCCCGGGCACAAATGTTCAATAGATGATTGATTGATTAGATAGATAGATAGATAGATAGATAGATAGATAGATAGAACTTAAAGTTATTTATAAAGAATAAAATCTGTTCCCAATCCAGTGAAGGCTTTTCAATAAGCAAGTCAGATCCCAAAGAAAACCGAAGTATTCTATGTGTATCTTTGTTGGCAGTGAAAAAGTGTGATAATTACCACAAATTGAGCAAAAAAATTACCCTTAAAGAATGTGTTAGTCTTTAGGCGAATTTATTCTCCGGGCCCCGTTAGAGTGCGCTGGAAACGCCGTCTGCGTACTTCGGTGCAGTAAACACCGTCTGCGTGGCTCGAGCACGGGCAATGAGGCCAGTCTCGCTGAGATCCAATGTATGATCCATATCTGATTCAAACACAGTACAACCAAAGAATAAGCAGTGTCTCCAGCTTGGCGGGCATGGCTCAGGGGCTGAGCATAGACCTAGGAACCAGGAGTCAGGATTTGCTTCCCAGTGCTTGGCTGGAGGCTCGATCCCCAGCAGGTATGTAGGAGGCAGCCGATTCATGATTCTCTCTCATCATTGATGTTTCTCTCTCTTCTCCTCTTCTCTGAAATCAATAAAAATATATTAATAGAAAAGAAAGCAATGTCTTGGTAATAACTTTTTAGGTTGATTACATGTTGACATACTAATATTTTAGTGTATTAGGGTAAAAATAGATCATTAATATTAATTAAATTTAAATTGATTTTATAATTATTATATACTATAAATTGTATAAATAAATAATTCAAGTCAAATAGAATGACTTGTTTCTTTTCACATATTTTAATGTGGCTACCAAAAATTTAAAATGACCATGTATGGCCCACATTAGATTTGCTATCAGACAGTGTTTTCTGTGTCATTAAAACAGACTGCAGTGCTCAGTCCAGACCAGTGTGCTGCATTTTCCATGGATGTTGTAGTAAAATACAGAAATGTTTTTTAAGAAGTTTAAAAATGTCTACAAAATGTTAAAAAGGTTTTAAAATGTTTGAGTTAACTTTCTTGAAACTTAAAGTGTGATATTAAGGACACATTCCCATCTGCCCTGAAGCGTGTGTACCACCCCCATCGATAAGGATTTGAACTTTGATTACTGATTCAGAGTGACTTGCTGGGGTAACCATTTGTGTGAGTGATGTACTCTCCCTAGAAAACCACATGTAGCCCCTTGCCCTGTTTGAGATTAACATGTATGCATTGACGTAATTCATTGATAGCCACCTGAACTGCTGCGGGTACGAAACAGGCTTTAAAAATGGGTCCTTGCCAGCCAACAGTGCTTGCCTGTCGAGACATCCACAAAGGCACGTCCTTTTGTCAGTCCCGCAAGCAACACGGCTCCACACTCCTCTCTCTGCCAGAGGACAGAAGAATGGCTAGTACTCCGGATCGAGACACGACTGAGCTCTCGGGTGATGAACCCCAGCCCCTTGCATCCGGACAGGACCAGCCCAGCTGCAGGACCCCAGCGGACAGCACCAGAGGGACCCCGTTAAGCCTGCACCCACAGCATCAGGAACTTGTGTGAGTAATAAAGTGTTGTGTGATTTGCAACTGCACATGTTTCATGTGGTGTGATTCCTCCGGCAGTCAGTTGAATCATTTTGCGTGTGCTTAAAACTAAAATGAAAGCTTTGGGTCTTTTCAGTCTTACACCTGCCCTTGGTCCTGCTTACATGGAGTAGCCTGTTTGCTAGCAACTACTTGAATGTCCCAACACCTGCACGGTTAAAGTTTATCAAAAGGGACTCCCTAGAATTAGGGGTGTCGAACTCAATCAGAGAAGGGGCCAAAATCTAAAATCCAGCCTAAATCGCGGGCCGAATGGTTTACTGAACAGTCATAAACTGACAATGTCATAAACTGACAGCGGAGTGCAGTGATGACAGCGCGGTGCGGGCCACATTGCAAGGCCTGGCGGGCTGGATTTGGCCCGCGGGCCTTGTGTTTGACACATGTGCCCTAGATAAACACCCAAATCCTTTCCCGGGATCTACTTGGGACAACAGATATCTCTAGGCCAAGAGCCAGAGCATCTTCTGTTCCCTGCCCTCGCCTCTGTGTGCGTTTTACTGCAGGTTCAACCATCTCTGAACAACTGCAGCTCTTTAATGTTTTGTCTTTCCCGCTATACAACAGTCAGCAGTTAGGCTTCCAACAAAATTATTTCCGCGGCAGCGGTGATTCAAAAAGCAACTTAAACCCAGGGCAAGAAAAACAACGAAATCACCTATCAAATAAAAAGCAACCTGGTTCAGGTTCTGGAGACACTGGCGCCTAGGTCCCGTGGGACTTAGCAGCCCCTCAGCCAAACTAATCACCTTCCCAGAACACCTCTCTCATCAGGCTGGTGAGAAAATTAGTGAGGTAACATCTGGAACGTTTCTGACACAGGAAATGCCTATCACCTGGTTTCCACAGTATTATCCACACAGTCACACCACCAGCACTGCTCCAACACCATCCCTGTATCCTAAGCCTTCCCTTTGGTTGTCTGAGGGCCCCCTGTTTCTCTACTGAGAAGATCTCTAATTTAACGCGTTTTCATTTTAGAGAATGTCATCTGCCTGTCTGCAGTTCTCAGTACAGATCAGTTATCTGCACACACGTGTCTGTGACTCACCAACAAACAGCCGGAGCCAAGTTCACACCTAAGGACGGTGGTGTGTGAGAGGACCCTCTGACCACAGAGACACACCCGATAGGGGCCAGGGCTGCTGTGAACTCACAGGCCAGTTCTCCAGCTTTGCACAGTCAGGCACGGACTTCTCCAGCCCCGCACTCCAAAAGGCGGGGCCTCCTCACGTGTACTTAATTGACATAAGACAGACACATCAAACATCAGCCCGATGGAAATCAAACATCTCACGAGGAAAGGGGGAACATTCTGCTCTACAACGGAATCGTTATTTCAATGACATCATTAAGCAAATTTCAACCAATTCCCTGGCCACTTGATGGGAATCACTACGGAGGAAAACATGATCGACTGCCCCTCAGAATAACACACCACAAACCTGGGACACAACCCCCGGCCCTTCCGGGAGGGACAGGACGGGAAACCAGACTCCGCCGTGAGTGCCAGGGACCAAGGCCTCCGCAGGAACAAAGCAATGCTTCAAAGAACACGTGAAATGAATTCCAGGACTTTAAGTAAAGGGCAAGGCACGGCCAAAGGAAATGTGTGATATTGCAAAATATGTTTTTAATATAAAGTGCTCAGTCTCCCTTTTATGGCAGTTCTCCCTACTGACAAAGCAACGTGGTATCCAATCCACAGACATTGGACAACTTTCCTGTGACCAAGACAAGCAGGTGCTATAATTTTCAAGATAATTAAAGCCCAAATCATCATCAGTGTCCCCTGAAAACATTTACTTGAACAGGAATCCATGTCTTACAAGGCATATGGACTAGAGGATCCAAGATGGCTGTACAGGTAAACACCTAGCCGAAACTGCACACAACAATTTCAGTAAAATACAACTAAAATATAAAATGGACATTACCCAGAACTACAGGAAACTCGACTGACTGGAAATTCTACAATGAGAAGGAAAGAGAAAACCAGAAGGAAGAGCGGAGGAGGTGTAAAAGCCTAAGGTACGGAGACACGTGACATGCAAGGAGCCGGAGAGGATGGGGTGGCTGTGTGCCTGGCTGGTGTTCCCTAGCGGGAAGGAGATAAAAGCTCCAGACTGTGCTGAATCCCAGACCCGACAGCGCTGAACTCCAGTTCTAGGCCAGACCCTGGGGACCCAGGCTCAAACAGAGGGAGCCTGGGCTGTGAGGCAGAACCCCAGGGGAGCGGCAAAAGCAAAGCCCCCGGAGGCGCACACATTGCGCGCAGAGAAGGGACGGTTGGCTGTGCCGCGGGATTGCCCTGGCGGGAAGGAGACAAAAGCTCCAGACTGCTCTGAACCCCACTTCCAATCCCACTTCCAACTGAACTGAACCCCAGTTCCGGGTTCATTGGGAAAGAGACTAGACTGTTTGGTAGCAGGCGAAACTCGAGGGCACTTCACTCTCAGAGGTGCTTGCAGCGAGTACCGAAGGACCCTGAGGAACACTGAGACTCAGGAGCCTCATAGGGCGTGGCTGGTGGAAGCCAAGGCTGTAGGCTCCACCCTGAAACCCAGCCCCATCCAGGCAGAACAGAGACTTTTAAGGCTACCAATTCAGGGAAGCTGCGAAAATGCCAAGACAAGGAAATAGATCACAAACGCAAGGCATATGGACTAAAGGAAGAGAGAAGAAAGTTATAAACCTCATTTGTAAAGACTGGTATCACTAACTTACATGACAATAGGAGAGGGGGCGTGGCCAAATACATTTGGAAACACTCTGAGTTAGACAAAGATAAACTGAATCCTTCCATGGAGCACTCTTCAAAGCTTTTTTTTTTTTATAATATGTATAAAATAAATCTCCAAGAAGGCACTTAACAAGTCTAAATTTATTTCCCGCAGAACAGAGGAGATACATAGAAGTGCAGGACAAACGGAAGATTCAGTCCTTGCTCTGGAAGCTCAGGCTGTGGAAACCAGGGACCAGCGAGGGAGCTCAGCCTCTGGCAGAGCTGCCTGCCATGCTTGCAACAGTGTAGACAGGGGCACTCTGTGTGACACCCCAGTGTGTGTCACAAGTGCATGAGTTCACCTGGGAGAAGGAAGGCAGATGGAGGTCACTGAGACACAACCTGGAAATCCAGTGCAAGATTATCCTGTAACCAAATGTAACAGAAGCAGAGACAAGATCCATTTCACAAAATAGAAGACACATCATTAGTGTGATCTGGGCAGGAAGGTAGGAGCTGGGGGAAGGGAAGAATACAGGAGCAGGTCAAGGAAGCATACCAAGGCCACGGTTACCGAAGACAACCACAGCCCCCAACTGATATCACAATGGAAAGCACTGGAAAAGCCCACCTCAGACTAGCGACTTCTTGCCTCTGAACAAACCTGGACACGCCTCACCTATCAGGCAGACAAATAATTTAACATGCTTGTGTCATGACTGCAACTAACCCGGCTCTTGGGGACATAAATCGGTGGTGCCGGGCTAGGGAACCAGTTTTTAACACACAGGTCCACAAACCCTTATCAGCAATCATGAATCTCAAAAGCTTCCAATACCGAACGTTTTGTTACTATTGTTATTTATGATTTTTGTGCAACAAGTAATCTGGGGGTAAAACCTAAGGTGAAGAGATCTGAAGCTATTTTGAATATTGTTATTTCCTACTTAGTGTAAACAGTCACCTGCATGTTGCAGAAATATTAATGCACTCAAGGGGTATCATCCCAGACCTACTATGTGTCCTCTGTCATATGCAGGGCATATGCACATAAAAGCTTTCTAGAAAGGAGATTCTGAAGTTTAACACATCTGGCCTCGAGGCTCTCGGCGAAGGGACTGAGCCTTGTCCCAGATGGCGATATGCACTTGGTATGTGTCAGGAAAAACGCCCTTGCCTCTGTTCACTTACTGCGCTGCTCTAAACAGAGCTGAAACGAACCAGCTGTGAGCTTCACTGGAAAGGGCACACACAATCAATTTGGATCATTTAAGCTTATTGAAGACTTCAACTCATAAAGCGCCAATAAGTCTAAATCAACAACTCCTGTGATCTCTTATTGTAATAAACAAGATTTTAATTACCTCAGACAACAAGCATGCAATGAACCTGCACTTTAATGGAGCTCTCAGAGGCTTTACCTGGAGATTTCTCTTTGCATTAACTCCGACTTGAGCTATTAGTGGAAACCCCACATGATTCAATCCCTATTAGTGTCACATGAGCATTTATTTAAGTTACCAACCAGAGGACAGGGAATGAGTATGGGATTAGGAAAGTGGTCGGCAAACTCATTAGTCAACAGAGCCAAATATCAACAGTACAATGACTGAAATTTCTTTTGAGAGCCAAATTTTTTAAACTTAAACTTCTTCAAAACAGACTCGCCCAGGCCATGGTATTTTGTGGGAGAGCCACACTCAAGGGGCCAAAGAGCCACATGTGGCTCGCAAGCCGCAGTTTGCCGACTACAGGGGTAGGGAGAAGACTTAAGATGGCCTAGAAGGCACACTAGGTAACTGTGATTAGACAGGTAACGCAAAGCCAAGTAAGCCAGGCAAGAACTAGAACAGGACACTCTGACCTCACTGTTTTAACCATTGGCTTATCCTGAGCCTTCTGACTTCATGATCCGGAATGACATCCTCAAGGCTCTTTTATCATGTAAACGAATACATCCACAGTTCCTGGGGTTATGGGATGGACGGTTTTTTTGGGGGGACCATCATCCTGCTCACCAAAACCGCCTCTGGTTTTTATTCCTTAAATTTTCCAAGCATTAACCTGCCTTTGCTTATCCCTGTTCGACAGGCAAGCTCCAATTCATCTCTTCTATCTGAGTCAATATCGCTCAGTAAAAATCTTTTATCTTAATAAACATCTGCCTCCACAGAGGCCTTCCAGCTGGTGACAAATGTCCCTTGATCAGAGATCACTACTGATATTACACAGCTACTCACAGGACTGCTGGACTGCTAGTTCAGTTCCCCTGTCCTGACTAGACTGTAAATACCTTAAGGGTAGGGACTCAGTCCTTCTGGTTTACCTTTGTAACCCAGCACCTACAGAACAAAAGACACTTAGGGGAAAACTGCTGCAGGGCAAGGAATAAAGCTGACTAAGAGGAGGTGGGGACATCTGAGAACCCAAACTGGGTCTGGTCTCCTAGGTGTGGCTGGTAATCTAATTCCTGGTTTCTTTTCCAGCATTCATTGAGCTGTAAAGAATGTTGGCTATCAAGGGCTTTGGTTTCATTTTTACAAGGACATTATTTTTCTATTAGACAGGGCATTTTCAAGTGGAGGAACTACAAGAACCAGTCTAGGATTTCAGCCAGGAAAATGTAGAGAGGTCTCATTTCCGGATGTGTACAAAGCTGTGGATGGCCTCAAAGAATTCCTGGGAAGCAGCAAAACCTACAGCATTGGGTTTGCTGCCATTTACCCTCGGGGAGCAGATCCAGATTCCTGTGGGGCAGATGCTTCACATTCCACCTGCCAGCAAAGCCAGGGCAGCTGCTGAGAATCGAACCCTGACTGTCTGGGAGGAGCGGAGAGGAACCTGGCCCAGCAGTGCATGTCCCCATAAGGCCAGCACACTTCCTCCCACAAAACACGAGAGGATGGGGCACTTCTCAAGCTGGGAGTCCTCATGATTCAATTGTACTTAAAACAATGCCACACACATGAAGGAAGGTTCGATTTCACTGAACGCAAAGCTTCCTATGCTCCAGACTCACAGCTGCGACACTGGGGCAGGGTAATTCTTTGTGTGGGGGCTGTCCTAAGAACTGAAAGTTTTAGCCGCATCCCTGGCCGTTACCCAGTCAATGTGAGTACCTTACCATTGCCCACAATAGTGACAACTCTGCTAGGAGCAATGCTGTATTCTGCCAACCCCAGTGCAACCCTCTGCAATGACTCTTCTCTGACACCACATACAAGACAAATAAATAATGTCCCAAAGCTGATAAATTACTACTTGGTACATTACAGTTTTTCACCCCTTTATTGTAATTCCATTAAAAATGTAGTTATATGGAGAGAAACAAATCAGGTCTGAGATGTTCAAAGAGTGGGAACATCTCAGGGAAAGCTGGCATTAATAATAAAGAGCTCAAAAAAAGCAATCTATATATATATAAAAGCCTAAGCGACCAGCTGGCCAGCCAACTGGCCAGTAGCTATGATACGCACTGACCACCAGGGGGCAGATGCTCAACACAGGAGCTGCCAAGCAACAGCAACTTTGCAGAGTCCCTCTCACAGTTAGGGACCCCTCAAGGAATGTGGGACTGCCAGTTTTGGCCCAATCCCCACAGGTCAGGTCAAGTGACCCCACCTGCTCACACTACAGACACCCTGTGAGCCCCGGCATTGCTCCAGGTGCGACCGGCTGGGGAGAGACTTGTGGAGGTTGGCTCCAGGGTGTGTCAGGCCCATCTCGCCCATTCCCTCCTGGCCAGCCACCTTCTACCTAATTTACTTCCAATGTGCAAGAATTGGTGCACCAGGCCTCTAGTATAACACAAAATATTACAGACGTGTTTTGGGCAAAAGTGAGCAATTTTTCTTTGCATATATTAAAGTTAAATTTGATCCCATTACCTTTGATCTCTGAAATTCAACTTCCTCGAAGTATATCTACTAAGTAATTTAACATGTTTATCATATTTATAAAGCAAACTATGAACTAGATGAGACTGCATGAGAAATCCAATTAATACCAGCAGCCTGAACATCTGACATTACTTGAAAGACATAAATTGAAACAACTTGGTCAAACAGTAAGTCTAGGCATTGCAGCTTCCATTGCTAATTAGTTTTGAACTTCATGGCACTCTTTGAACAAAAGAAAATAAAAATATTCATTTAAAGTAACGTTTCCTAAAGAACATGCATCTAGTCTATGCATTTTTCCAGAAGCAAATTCAATGAGGAGACTGGCCCGTCTGGCATGAGTGGATGTGATCAGGGAAATGGCAGAAGTTGTAGCTGCCAGCTCCAGATTCTTCCTTTCCACGGCAGATGCCAAAATAAGTTTTCAAACTTTTCAGCACAAGTCTCTTGTCTGGAACAACATTAACTGAACAAATCGTAACCCGATTCTAAGACAAAGAAGCTTCGGAGCAAACCTGGTACAAACGATCCCTTCCACTCAAACTACCCCTGGCAAATGTTCAGCAGGAGCAGAAGAGAAAACCCAAACTGAAAAATCTGATGCAATCTTGTTTCTAAGAATCAAGCAGAAATAAAGCTAAAACTTCTAAGAAATGATTCATTCCATTTAAAGGCGGGGAGGAGAGCCATTAAGCAGAAATCCTACTAATGAGAATTATAATGAGTGTGAGGAGGACAAGAAGGCCCACAGAGAGATGCATCCTAGTACTGAACAGTTTTGATAGTGAGACTTTCTCAGCTAAACTATAAAAAATATGAAGCATTTACAGAAGTAGCTAATGTGGTTTCTCCAGGAATCATGGATAAGAAACACACACACACACACACACACACACACACACACACACACGTATCCATAAAGAAATAATACAGATTTTCTCATCTTGTAGGGATTTTTACCTCCGGTAAGGTCATTTAAAGGGCTCGAGGAGCTAGCGTGAGTGATGAAATCCTACAAATTATATGCAATTCTGTGTGCACACACATGTATTTTCTCTATGGAGGGAGGGGTCTCAAGCATTCATCACGTTATCAAAGTAGGTCATGACTTGAGAGAAGTCACAAAACACTAAGAGCTGTCCCATGTTTGCGTCCCGCCTTAGACAGGCTTGGATGCACAGCCGTTCAGCTCTTCCACAAACCTGTAGAGCTTACCGCACGGGCAACCAAACGAGCCACAAACATGTTTGTCCCAACACAAGACTGTCATCCTGACCAT
Source organism: Pipistrellus hanaki (assembly GCF_964339955.1). Taxonomy (NCBI): domain Eukaryota; kingdom Metazoa; phylum Chordata; class Mammalia; order Chiroptera; family Vespertilionidae; genus Pipistrellus; species Pipistrellus hanaki. The sequence continues at coordinate 15,694,579 of NC_140515.1, forward strand.
TATTAAAAGAAAAAATAAGGTTAGCAACGGGCAGGTGTTCTGTCCTCCAACATGAATAAAGGCTTGGAGACTTGCTCTTTCCCCTCCCAAACGTCACAAAAAAGACAGGCGTGACCCACTGCACCCAGGCGTTTTCCTGCCTAGCAGCAGGCATCTTTCAGAACACTGACCTGGGAGGCAAAATGTCCCCATCGATCCCAGCAGAGTTAACTGGCACAGCCACCAACGGCCAAGGCCGTGTTTTAACAGCTGACAGGAGGAAGCAAACCTTCAAACTGCTTCTCTATGGAGAGAAGCTTCTGAGGCTGTTCTTCACAGAGCAACCAGCTTTTCTGTTTACCAAAGGGCAAGCATGGAGTCATTTCCTACAAAATTTCACCATCAGAAAGCAGGGTTTCAGCTCAAAGGTTGGGCATTGACCCAGGGACCAGGAGGTCACTGGTTCGATTCCCAGGCAGGGCACATGCCTGGATTGCAGGCACCATACCCACTAGAGGGTGTGCAGGAGGCAGCCAATAGATAATTCTCTCTCATCATTAAGGTTTCTTTCCCCTCTAAAAAAAAAAAATCAATAAAAACATATATTTTAAAAAGCAGGGCTTCTGAAATGGTCAGGGAAAAGAGACTGTCAAATGAAACAAATGCTTGCAACTCATCGCCCTGACCCGAATCTACTCAATCCAGATGTCCCTGACGTCTACCTGCATCTCTGGTTAGACAGGGTGGGAACTGTGAGGATGGAGAGGCACCTGTCATGCGTGCATGAAGGAGTCCCACAGACAAAGGGAGAGACAGAGCACGTTTGGTTTGCAAAGCGACTAGGAGCAAAGACACAGCATCTCGCTAATGGGAAGACTCCAGGCACAGCTGCCCTTGGCCACCTGGAGCTCCCAGTTCTCTCACCTCCACGGGGAAGCGCCTGCCATTGATGCTGTGCTCCGAGCCCGCAGAGCCATTGCTGTGGCCCCAGTGAAACTCCACCTTCTCTGCCTTGAATCTGCCCGGCAGGCCAGCGCCGCTGATGAAATAGTCGTCTTTCAGAAGGATGGCAACTGTGGAAAAGGAAAGGGGAGAGAAACAAAGTGAATTGCCAGAGCAAATTCAATAGGTTTCCTCTTGCTTCAAATAAAGTTTACCTTTCCTCTTGTGCCTGTTTAAAAAAACACACACAACAACAACAATAAAAAACAAGCCATCTGAATAAATTAGCACATTGTAGCTTCAGACTGCTCTCAAGCAACAACTGGCTCTAAATCATGGGAATTCCCAGGGAATGGTCTCAAAATGCCTTATCCATTTAACAGATGGAGAATTTGAGACAGTGACTGAGTAAGTCACTCTGAATCAATGTCTCCTAAAACTGATTGATGATCAAAATGATCTGGAGAGTGAGCTTCCTGGGTCTACCCCAAGATTCAAGATCTGGAATGAAATGGGAAATATATTTCATAAGCAGAAGGTGAGAGGCACATTTCTTTAATCAGAAAGAGGCAAGATATCAGAAAATAAAAGGAGCAGGTTCTTCCAATTATTAAGGCAACAACAGTGAAAAGGGAGCGGGGTTGGGTAAAGCATTCATTGCATTTGATAAATGTGCTCAGAAAAGTATAGAGCAAACTACTCATTAAGTCACTGAAATCATTGCAGATTAGGGTTACTTTGCAGTTTCTGTTCATCCCAAGTATAAGGAAATTCCCTTCGCCCATCTAGAAGAACACATATGAATGTCCATGTCCTCAGGGAGCGGCAATCAACTCAAACCCGAAAAACTCTTCCTTGAAACATGGGAAAGAGAATTCAAGACCATATAACTTGGACTTAAACAATAACAAAAAATTACGTTTTCCACAAGGAATGTGATATCCAACTGCATAAAAAACAGGTTTTATAAGTGATACATCTCCCCCTTTCCGGATTTCTAAGGTGAGTTCATTCATTCATCCAAACACTTACTGGCTGTTAACTAAATATAAGATGCCAACCAATAGTGCATGGTTTGTAATCAAAGGCCAAGCCTGCTGAAGCCCAGGAGACGCTCTCGTAGCCTCACGGTCCCCTCTTCCTAAAAGAGTCCCAGTCCCGCCCCAGCTGGTTTGGCTCAGTGGATAGAGCTTCAGTCTGCGGACTGAAGGGTCCCAGGTTAGATTCCGGCCAAGGGCACGTGCCCAGGCTGTAGGCTTTATTCCCAGTAGGAGGCCTGCAGGAGGCAGCCAATCAATGATTCCCTCTCATCATTGATGCTTCTATCTCTCTATCCCTCTCCCTTCCTCTCTAAAGACCAATCCTGCATGAAAGTTAGGTTTTCCTGAAAGATAGAAACTAGACTAGGAACCTAGTATTTCCGAAACAATGCCATTATTTCCAGCATTTCTCCATATAAAGGAAGCATTAAATGCAAGTGCAGGAACCCTGCTCATATACACCCCCTTTTTATGGCATTTCAAAAGGCAGTATTTCTCGAACTTCTGAAACATATACAATGACTGTTCAGTTAGTGAGATTGCAAATTAAAGAATAAAATGCAAGTGATTCTTATGCTTATTTAACACCCATGGGACTGCTCCCCCTTTAGGGCACACTACGTGAGCTTTAGAACAAGAGCCGGAAAACTGCTCCTGGAAAGGGTGGGAGAGGAAATAGTTAAGGCTTTCTGGCTCTATGGTCCCTGTTGCAACTACTCAACCTCATCTTTGCAGCCAAACATGCTACGTAAGTGAATGGGTAAGGCCATGTTAAATAAAACTTTATTTATCCACGCTGAAATTTGGATATATTTTCATGTGTCATGAAATATTATCATCCTTTTGATTTTTTTTAAACCACTAAAAAAATGCAAAAACAAAAACGGGGGGCGGGGGGAGGGGAGGAGAAGCGGGACGCGTCACTTGGTGATCTCTAAAATACAATATGATATTTTAGAAAATAAAAGAGAATAGTAAACTAGTCATACACCTTTAGTTTCAAAGCCGAAATGCATAGGCATTAGCTCAGCAGTGTCTTCAATGCCATTGATTACTCTCAGTCTGCTATAAACCCTACAGGTAATATTTTACATCTGAAGGACAAAGGTAAAGCATTCGGAGTGCATCTGTTACAATACACCCAGGGACACGCAGCAACTTATTAATATTTGATTTTTCCTAAATCATTTATGTCTCTGTCAGGGGTCATTTTACTTGTTTTATATGAATAATTAAAGCATAATTAGGAAACTATACAATCTGAAACATTAATCTCATTTCTCATTTCACAGTGCTTCTCACTGGAGCACACAGCATGCGGCATGCACACTCCCCACTCGGAAAGTGGCTGATATTTTTGTTCACACGTGAAACCGGCAACAGAGACCTCTCCCAGCTGCAGTGGGACAGCTTTCTGGTGACCACTGACGACAGGGCTCTGTTTCCACACAAAATGCACCAACGACAGTCACTTCGGGGCACTGGGGTATGGGCACCATGAGCTCAGGGGATGGACAGGCCTGGGCTGGCGGCCAGTCCTGTTTCTGTCACGTAAGTGGTGTGACCTTGGGAAGCTGCCCCAGTCCTCTGGGCCTCGGCTGCGGAGCCTGTGCCAACCGTGCCTATCTGGCGATCAGACCTGGAGGAAGTCACACTGAGAAGTCCCACGCGGGAAGCACGTGGCACGGTGACAGACACTCAGCGTGCACACGCTCCGTGGCGGTGACTGTCAAGCTCATTTCTCCAGACCTGACAAGCTCAGGCCCAGCAGGGCGTGATCGCACAGAATCCACTCCAGTTCAGAGCGGAATGGTGAAGCCATACGGTGGGCAGCGTGCGGGCAGGGCACACCAGAGAGAGGGCTCACGCCCTGGGAGAATAGCTTCAGTGCTGAGGGGATGTGGTGAGATTAGTAAAACCCAGGGGAGAGTGGTTTTCCTTTTCTTTATTATTCCTATCCCCTGAGTCACATCCAGAAAAATAACACCCCAATGTGGTGCTCATATGTCCTCCACACTCATCTGAGACTCACTCATTTCCATCTTCCACCGAAGAGTAGACATTATGCTAGAACTTACTAACTGTGGTAAATATGACTTATTTTCATTGATTTATAGACATTTTTTTACCTAAGTGTATCCATGTCATATAGCATAGGTTTTCCCATTATGGTGCAGATCAAACGTTTTCTCTTAAAACCAATTTGTTCATTTAAAATACTGTGAGTGAATCGAAGGAAACATTTAAATTTTAAAACCGCAGTAAGAGTTGAATTTGGATAAGGTGATGATTGGGAAGCTAGCATGCAACAGCTAAAGATTGAAGAACAATGGGAGAGGAGGGAGAGGGGGGAGGAAAGGTACCTGGGAGAGAACTTTCTAGAACTAGGCCCTCCAGCTCTTAAACTGCTAGCATGGGCTGAGATTACACCAAAGCAGAAGGATGGAGGGTGTGGGAAGAGCTTGGGCTTCAAATTCAAGATTCCGTAACCCAGAAGCCACGCCCATCTCATTGCTACCCACGGACTCAGGCTGCACTCTCCTGACCCAGAAAGTAAAATTCTGAGCATGGATATATATATATATATATATATATATATATATATATATATATATATATATATATGATGAAAGGAGAGAGAGCGAGAGAGAGCGAGAGAGAAAGAGAGAGAGAGTGAGAGAGAGAGAGAGAGAGAGAGAGAGAGAGAGAGCGCGAGCGCGCTCTAGACTCTAGACCCAGTGAGTGTGATTTTCAGTCTAGACCTACACTGTCGGGTTGTGGAAAAGTGCTGCAGTCCGTGGTGCCTCGGGTCTAGTTCCACAAAGCGGAAAAATTACAGTAGTAACCTCACTCATCTGCCATGAGATCACAAGGGTTGACACAGGCAGACTACTCAGAACAGTAATTCACACGGGACTTTATGGCATAAAGATTGCATTTGCTGTGCTGTTTAGAAAGGTTACCACTCCGGGGAGAGGAGTGTAGCTTCCACACACCCCCGTGTTTAGGGCCTTACCATGGGAAACTGCTGTGCCAGGGGCAGGGGCAGGGGCAGACCTGGAATAGGGGCAGAGTAAGGGTAGGGACAGGGGCAAGGCTGGGGTAAGAGCAGGGGCAGGGACAGGGCAGGGACAGGCAGGGGCAGGGGCAAGGGCAGGGGCAGGTAGAGTCTCACCATGGAAAAGAACTTAGTTGCCTCCTGAACTTGAAGGGAGGATGAGGATATGGCATTCTTGGCATGCTTTGCAGGGCACCCACCAACCACTTACAAATTTAGCTCAACATGTCTATGTAATGTGGGCTAAACACATGTTCACAACAAAATCTCAGTCAACAGCAGCAGGTGTCAGAAGTTAAATAAAAATTCATGAGCCGAAACCGGTTTGGCTCAGTGGATAGAGCTTCGGTCTGCAGACTGAAAGGTCTCGGGTTCGATTCTGGTCAAGGGTATGTACCTTGGTTGCGGGCACATCCCCAGTGGGTGGTGTGCAGGAGGCAGCTGGTTGACGATTCTCTCCCATAGATGTTTCTAACTATCTATCCCTCTCCCTTCCTCTCTGTGAAAAAAATCAATAAAATATATATTTTTAAAAATAAAAATTTGCCAAGACCGGTTTGGCTCAATGGATAGAGCATTGGCTTGGGGACTGAAGAGTCCTGGGTTCGATTCCGGTCAAGGGCATGTACCTTGGTTGTGGGCATATCCCCAGTAGGGGGTGTGCAAGAGGCAGCTGATCGATGTCTATCTCTCATCCATGTTTCTAACTCTCTACCTCTCTCCCTTCCTCTCTGTACAAAATCAATAAAATATATTAAAAAAAATAAATAAATAAAAATTCATGAGACAGAAAATGAGCTGCTTAATATCTTAGCTCCACCGTCTCCGACCGGTTTTTAACACTAAGGTGGGAAGAGACTGCATTATTGGACCTGAAGAGTGGCCCAGACCACCGCAATACCCTGTCCCTGGGGGCCATATGAAAGGGAAACACGCTGACTTGGATGCCAGGACCCAGGAGCTTTAACTCCAGCCTTCTCACTTCCCTGGGGCACAGATATTTACTTTTTCAATGTTTACCAAGTAATTACTAGGGACCCAAAGGTAAGTAAGCCAGACCCAGTGCCTGTCTTGCAGGAAACCAATCACTGTCTCACTAATAGAAAGAGGCTGGTCAACCTTGAAGCTCTGAAAGGTCAGAGCCAACCGCACCCTATCTAATTGAGACGATAGTAACTGAGGCAACTTCCCCATCTTGTAATCATGTAAATCCTTACTGATATGATAATCCGCTTATTACCTGCCTAAGGGTACTGGGTGTTTCCCAAAGCTGCTTAAGGTTAATGGGTGTATCCCATAGCAGCCTCAATAAAAAAGATAGCAAGGCCAGAGCCTAGAGTCTTCCCACTAGAGGTTGACTCCCGCCTGGCCCCCCATTTATCCCAATTTAACTCTTTTCTAGTCTCTCTCTTCATTTCAGTGTGTGGCCTCCTCCAGAAACCGGACCCTGAGTGGGCCCTAATCACGCGGGTCGTGTTAAGGGTTCCCACATGCCTCATGAAGTATGTGGTTGATAGGAAGGCTAGGTAGGCCCCAACAACTCAACCAACAGGTGCAGATCTGCAAGTGGCACAGATGGTAACAGGCGAACTTCCAACCCCAGACGGGAGAAGGGCTGACGGAATCCCCTGAGAATTAAAGGAGCCACGCTGGGCAGTGCTGACCAGAAGGGAGCTCATGCAAAGGCCCTGAGGTAGGGGGAGTAAGCAGGCGGTCAGGGTGAATACTGCCCAGAGAATAAACCAGAGGCTAGAGAAGGAGGCGGGAACATTTATCCCCAAGATAATGTCTTTATCCCCAAGAGAAATGGCTGAGAGAAAAGCCTTGATATGATGGAGAGCGAGAGATAGATGTGATTAGATTAAAATTAAGGAGAGTAAGGCTGCCTGGCGGAGAAGGCCTGGGGAAAGCAGCCCTGGATGGAGTTACTACAGGCCCTCCCCATCAATATGTCCGGGACAGAGAGCTTTTACTGAAATGAGAACTTACTCCCCACCAACACCACGATCTCCAGTCCGTAAAACAGTAAGTAAAAACGCTTTTACACTCTGGTTTTCATTTGTGGCCAGATGGAAGGGAGGAAGACAGGAGGCAGAGAGAGAAGGGACCAAAGACCGGAGTAAAGAGTGAGAACAGGAGATGGACCGGGGAGAGACACAGGAGGAAGGACAAGAGGAGGAAACAGCAAGGAAGTGGACACTCGTGGAGAGAAACAAGGACCCACATCTCGACCATCAGAATAGGAACAAAGAGCAAACCCAATGGGAAGACAGACAAGCCACCCAGACTGTCCCACCAGCGAGCAGCATCTTTCCACGTGTCCTGGCAGCAGCAGCTAATTACTGACGTTCTGAGCAAAACAGAAATTACAGTCTGTTTCTGGCCCACCTGACACAAAAAGGTATACTTTATTCTTTTTTTCCTATTTTTGTTTATATTTTTATTTTTAATCTTTACTGTTGAATGTATTATAGATGCCCCTTCCCCATACTCCTGCCCCCTCCCCCGCATTGGTATACTGTGGACTCATTCACATGGAATGGCTATGATTGTGCTGGTTGTGGTCATTTTGTTATTTGATAATCGAAGGGAAAAGAGGGCAGTAAGAAACCGTATGATTTAAAACTTTCTGTGGTACACCATTGAATATCGCTGTCCTAGACGCCCTCCTTGCCAATTTCAAGCTCGCTAATGGCTATTCCGTGTGTTGCCCTTGGGCAGTTGCATCTTGAGGGAGAGCTAAGCATTCAGGTGCATCAACCTGGGCGGAATCAGTCCTCAGGGAGACAGCCCCTGACCGCCTGTAAGGTGTTCACACTGGTCTTCAGCGCTGCCCCTCAGACCTGCATCAGTGTCCCCACCCGGGGACAGGACACTGACCTCCAGGGCAGCAGAGGCCACTGTGAGCTTCAGCTGCGAACCCCAGGGACCCGCAACAGTTTCCTTGAATGCCCGGCCTTTGCGTGCCCTGGGGGAACCTTGCCCCATGTACAAGGGCAGAAGCATAGGGACAAATGCTCCGTGTACAAGAGCAGGGGCACATGCTGAATTAGGGCAGCAGCACATGGAAACTGAGGTTAAGATCCCATAATTATCTTTATACCAGCCGTCAATGGCTTGCATTTCTTAGGTTAAGTCTGTGGGGTCTTAGGTGCTATTGTATGATAACAGTTCCAAGGACCATCCCTGGCCAGTGTGGCTCAGTTGGTTGATGCTTTGTCTCCTGCCCCAAAGAGTAGCGGGGTTGATTTCCAGTCAAGTACATACCCCGGTTGCAGATTTAATCCCAGGGGCGAGTGGGAGGCAACCAACTGATGTTTCTCTCTCTCTCCCTTCTCCTATCCGCCCCCCCCCCCCCCTTTCCTCTCTCTCTTAAATCAAGGAGAACCATATCCTTGAGTAAGGATTAAGAAAAAGAAAAGAAAAAAAAAGATCCAAAGGCCAGGTAAAATAAGTTAATAGGTGAATGTGACAGCCCCCTAAACCTTGTCTACATTTTCTGGTCTCATAACATCCTAGAACATGGTTCCTGACCTAGTAACCACATCCAGTTTCCACACCATGGATCAACTGTATTAATGTCAGCAACTATTTCTTGATCCATCTAAGCCAGGCACTGTGATAATGGCATTTGTCTAACAGGAGAAAATGCAGAAAAGAGAGAGAGAGAGAGAGAGAGAGAGAGAGAGAGAGAGAGAGAGAGAAGTAGAAAGTGGGAAAGTAGAAGTAACATGCATTATAACAAATGCATTTACTATTTGCTCTTTGTGTGGGATGAAAGAAAAAGTTGTAAAAAAAAACAACGAAACAAAACACCAAAAAACCCCCCCAAACAAACCCAAAAGCCCTCAAATGGTTAAAATGCATGGGAGGCCATGGCTTATGAAATACACCAGAAACATCGTCTAAGTCTTGAGTTGTGATCCTTGGCTACAAGCTAATGCTAGAAACAGCAAGATTATCTTGAAATGTTCCTGATGAATGCATTATCTTCTCATTCCACAAAAATGAAAGGAAAATAACTTCAGATGAAATCGAATGAGAACTGGCACAAGAGACAGCTACGGCTCCTCGGGAAGAAATAGAGAGATGCTATCTGTCTTGTAAAGATATTTTAGACAACTTTTGAGAAGTGGGCTACCTGCACCCAGCGTGCTCCATTGATTATGCTGGGCTGGATATATAGCACCCGCCCCGGGAAGACAGATGGGAGCCCTAAAGCTGTTTTATGGGGGAGTTACTGTCTGTGTGCACTAAGCCGCTTTAAATATTAACTTTCTAAATTCATATTTTAATATCCAAAAGACAGTCTATTTTGCAGATAAGTGGCCTGTAAATTTCCATCAGAAGAAACAAACACTACTTCCTTAATTTATTTTCTAAAAGTACAAGTTTCAAGAAGAGACACTTGGAGAAGGAAAATGTGTTGCTTAAAAATTAATGATTCAAGTTTTTTCTTCATCTAAACAGGCAACTTAGATATAAAAATCAATGACTGTAACAAAGACAGGCCATGTGGCTTATGATATGGGGTTTTATGCATTAAAGTTTTAATGTTTCTGATAATCGTAGATTCATATGCAGTTGTAAGAAATAATACAGAGAACCTGTGTCTCCTTATCTAGTTTCTACAAAGGGCAACATCTTACAAAACCTCAGTACAATAACAGTTGTGTTTTTAAACTGATATTCTCCAGGCTGCCTATCAATACTACCCACTGTAATATTAGGAATAGCCCCCTTTATTTTATTTTTGGTTTTTATTTTATTTATTTATTTTTAAATATATTTTATTGATTTTTTACAGAGAGGAAGGGAGAGAGATAGAGAACTAGAAACGTCGATAAGAGAGAAACATCAACCAGCTGCCTCTTGCACACCCCCTACCGGGGATGTGCCCGCAGCCAATGTACATGCCCATGACTGGAATCGAACCTGGGACCTTTCAGTCTGCAGACCGACACTCTACTACTGAGCCAAACCGGCTTCGGCTATTTTTGGTTTTTAAATACATTTTTATGATTTCAGAGAGAAGAAGAGAGATGGAAGGAGAGAAAGAAACATCAATGATGAGAGAGAATCATTGATCGGCTACTTCCTGCATACCCCCTCCTACTGGGGATTGAGCATGCAACCATGGCATGTGCTCTTGACCAGAATTGAACTTGGGACCTTTCAGTCCATAGGCCGATGCTCTATCCACTGGGCCAAACCAGCTAGGGCACAACCTCCCCCTTTAATTTAGACACACTGCACCTTGAACCACATGCGGCTGGTCATTCACTTGAACTTACACAATCCGTACATAACAGACAAAGCAAATGAATCGCCATTTCTCAAAAATACTGGAAAATTTATGAACTCACTCGACTCTTTAAAGTTTACAAAATGAGAAAAGTTTCCAGGTTTATGCCTATCAAATAAATACAAAGAACAAAGCAGGTTGATCCCTGCACCCAAGTTTCTAAACCACCATATGCTGAAATCTTTCTGCAAAAACAATTCCATGTCCCCGTTCCAAATTGCCTTTTAATGGTTGCCACTTTAAAAAAGACACTCCTGTAGATTATTTATGAGATATTGGCCCATCTAGTTGGATGTCATGAATTTCATAGGAATATGTACTGTTTGGGAAGAAACAAGGATTCCTTTCTACTTCTCGGCGCCGTGCTTCTGAAGTTTCTGAGACGGTGTTTGTTCTTTTTGGACAGCTGAGTCTAAAATCAGATCAAGCACCTGCAGTCGGCACTCGTAGACACGCAACAAGTTGTGGATCACTCCAGGAAACCAGCAGAGTGACAGGCTGATTGATAATCAGCCCCTGGAAGACCAAGGTCATGAATCAACTTGCATTGAGCGAACCCTCTACTCGGCTAAAACCTGTCACCGGAGATCCCAAGCTGAAAGCTGTAAGAGGAATGTGTTATCTTTGCAGAAGGCTGTCAAGCATCGCAAGTCAAGTAGAAAACCAGATCAGAGAGCCCAGGGAATTGGCCTTGGCAGGCTTCCAAGATGTGGCACTGAGGTGGCACTCAGCTCCAAGATCTGATTCTATCATGCGGCCAAGCTCCCATCCACCGCATTCAGGTAGTCTGAGGGGTCACTCTCCCATCACAGCTCTTCCAAGGGCACTCCTATGTGTAACACAAAGCAGGGCCACTGGTAGAGAAATTCCAAATTGTAACAACAGGCATGTATCTCCATTGGGAGAGTGGAAGGGGTGGCATGGAAAGTTATGCACACCTAACATACAAGTTCACATGTTTGTGCTGAACAGCTACTCAAATGGGTGAAGCCAGGACAGGACAGGGTGGCCTGCTCAAAAAGCAGGGATGGGAACTATTTATGGGGACATTGTGAAAAGTGCCCAGAGCCAGGAACCTCTGTGCTGAGTGAGTGGGGAGCAATTCCATGAGCAGATCAGGCCAACCTAAAGTAACCAGCCACGGATAGTCTTAGACAAATGCTGCTTTGGAGAAAGAAAATGGGTCCTAAGAGTTGCACATGCAGCCAGTTAGGTTAAAAGAAAAAGTAATGCTGTGACCCACAACATGAATGGGACCAACGGTGGTGAAGTCATTTTAGCCAGGCAGAAGGGCTTCTGGCAGCCAGGGCTCCTAAAAGGGTAAGAACAAATGAATCATTTGGGGGGGGGGGGGGGGAAGGGGAGGGAGAGGGAAGCAAGAGCGAGATCACACATGTTTGTTTTAAGAAGTTAGAGATATAAGAGTTCAGAATTAATATATGAAGCATATCTTAAGCACCAACAAAAGCCTAGGTAGCACTAGGCAGAGATGTATCATAAGATCCCAATGTTTGTTTCCAGCCCAGACAATGGGGCACAGCAAAGCATACTCTGCTACTTCAACCTATAATATATATATGTGTGTGTGTATATATATATATATATATATATATGCGCCTAAGTGACTAGAGTGACCAGTCCCATGACATGCACTGACCACCAGGGGCAGCCACTCAGTGCGGGAGCTACCCCCTGGTGGTCAGTGCACTCCCACAGTCAACCCTCCCATGGTTGGCCAACTTCTCCTGGTCCCTCTCCACAGCCAGCCAACCTCCTACAGTTTCCCCGAACCCCTCCATCCAGCAAGCCCCAGCCAGCAGCCAGCAGTCAGCAGCCAGCAGCCAGAAGGAAGGCCCCGATTGGCGCTGACCACTGGCTAGGCCTAGGGACCCCACGCATGCATGAATTTCATGCACCGAACTTCTAATAGTTGTATAATAGTGACTAAGAGGGAGTCAGCTCTTTGCATTAGAAATGGTGAAAATATTATGTTACATATTCACAGAGCCCAAAGCCCAATTCACAGAGGTGGGTAAAAGAAACAAGAGAATCAAATTGCTGGTCTGAAGGATGACAAAATGTTCATATTCATTCTATTGTAGTAAGAAACACCAACAAAGCAAATTCTCAAGGAACATGAGAATTAAAAAAAAAAAAAAGTTTATATTGATTTTTATAGAGAGAGGAAAGAAGAGTGATAGAAAGAAACATTGATGAGAGAGAAACATCATAGGCCATGGAGCCACAACTTGTGAATTAAGCCATGACCTCGTGGTTCCTGGGTCAACACTGAGTCACACTGGGGGGCCAAGAATTTTATTTGATTTGTGCACTTGCACAGCACTGTCCAGTAGAAATTTCTGCAATGATAGAATGCTCTCTATCTGTGCTGCATGATATGATTAAGGTAGCTATGTGGCCACTGAGCACCTAAAATGTGGTTAGTGAAATACTATTCACAGGGCTATACACATTCAATGCAATCCCTATCAAAATCCTAACGGCATTTCTCACAGAAATAGTAAAAACAATCCTAAAATTCCTATAGAATCACAAATAATCCCAAATAGCTAAAACAATCCTGACAAAAAACAAAACAAAACAAAAACAAAAAAACAGAGCTGCAAGTATTATACTTACTAATTTCAAACTATACTAAAAAGCTTTAGTAATCAAATAGTATGGTAATCAAACAAACCAACAGAACAGAATCTAGAGGCCAGAAATAAACCCACGCATATATAGTCAACTAATATTTGACAAAGGAGCCAAGAATATTCAAAGTGGAAAGGATAGTTTCTTTAATAAAAGATGATGGGAAAATGGGATAGTCACATGCAAGGAATGAATATGTATCCATACCTATACCACTTACAAAAATTAATTTGAAATGGATTAAAGCCTTTGGGTAAAGGCTTAGGGTTGGGGGGCTGGGTAAAAAAGATAGGTTTCTCTCATATCAACATTTCTCTCTATCTCTCATCCTCTTTTTTATTCTCTCTGAAAATCAATGTAAAAATATCCTTAGGTGAGGATTAACAACAGAGAAAAAAAACAAAACAAAACAAAACAAAAAACCCACACCAAATAAATAAATAGGCATGTTATATTTCAATAATCCTGGAAAAATAAATAAGTGAAATGAATCCACCTAAAAATAAAATCCACAAAGATTTAAATGTGTATCATCTCTGTTTTAAAACATTGCAAATGGACAACCTAAGAAAACTTAGTTGGGAGAGGCAATATTAGGCTAATAAAACTAGAATAGTTTTATCTGTATTTTTATATATATTGACTCATTTAATACTTACAACCTTATGAGGCTGGTACAATTTTATTATCCACATGTATCATATTTTTAAAATCTGAGGTACAGAGTGGTCAATGAATTTGCCCAAATCACACAACTACCCTGTTTCCCCGAAAATAAGACAGTGTCTTATATTAATTTTTTTCTCCCAAAGTTGCGCTAGGTCTTATTTTCAGGGGATGTCTTATCTTTCCATGTGCTAGGTCTTATTTTCGGAGGATGTCTTATTTTCGGGGAAACACGGGTAGTAAAGCAAGAGGCTGTTTCTCTAACTAAGGGCTGCCTCACTAAGCTATACATTCTCTATAGTTCTGTGCAGTACCACAGGGAGACATCCAGCAACATTGCACATTGTTTGTGGACAGGTCAAGACATGTCCTACCTGTCTTCCCTGTGTTTTTCATCCAGGTTTTGTTAGAAGACTCATTGTCGAAGCCGTCAAGCTGCAGCTCCTGGTACTCCTCGCCGACGCGAGCATGCTGGTCTACGATGTCTATGGGAGACTGGTGATGGCCCCCACAGCTGGCACTGGACGTCACCCAGTGCTCAGGCCCGTAGGCACCTGTGAAAGAAAACAACACTTCAATCCTCGGGGCTCAAGGGTCAGCGATGGAGCAAGTAAGAAACGGGAAGCCACGTTCTGCATCTCCCCCGGTACATTTTCCTACCCGTCCCCGCTCCCAAGATGTCAGTGCATTGGAAATTGCGGATCCAAGTCCTCTGCTCGATGGGGTAGGAAGACTTCAGAAAAGGTAAGTGACTTAAGATAGCTGGGTTTGTGATTTGTCGTCAAATATTTGCTAACTTGATCGGTAATCAGATTAAAAGAGTTGAGCAGAAAGGCTGTCAGAGTTATGTACCAGAAAACACAAAACACAATTCTCTTCTTAGTTTCTGGGAGCTACTGAACTGGAAAAGGAAAACACTGAAAGGAACACAATGCTGGACAAGAAGCATTGCGAGTGATGTAGGCAATGACAGGGTTTCCCTTGGCTCACTGAAAGATGGCTCACTTTGGCCCGCGTTTGTGCACTGCTGGGTTAGGGCATGCCCTCTCCTCCATCCCCTCCATCACTGGAGACGGGGCTGAGGTTACCTTCCGGTTAGACTCAGCACTCGGATAAAGACTCGGAAATAAAGGAAGAGAATGCAACTATAACGCTGGCCCTGATGGGTACCAGTGAGGAACAGGAAAACACACTCGCATGCTTCTCTGCCCCATGAGAAGCTGGGGGCGATGTCTATAAAGTTGTTTACTAGCTCTGAGATTTTTCTGTCTCTGATCTTTATGTTTACTGGCTCTGAGACTTTTCTGTCTCCGATCTTTAACTTTTTTGACATGACAAACCAGGAGTACTTTGTTGAAAAAGAAAAAGAAAAAGAAAAATTTCTTTGCTAGAGAAGATCACAATAAATCTCTTTTTCAGAGTTTAATACAGAGTGAAGTCTAAACTTTACAATATTTAGAAGTTCGCATTAGGCAGCCCACTCAATGAAGTGTACTGTGTGTATACATGTATATACAGGAACACGCACATGTGCTCCTGGGCTCTTTACCTTACATTTCTTCACATCTCAGACAGAAGAGGGTAATGGCCAAAGTGATTTTAGGAGATGAGACCAACCCATCCAATAACCCATATTTTTGAGGCTTGCTCTATAACTAGCCTTGCATGATGGACCACAAAATAGCTCATGGTAAGTCTCTCTGATACTAAATAAGAGCCCAAACCTGTGCCCAACCAACCACCACATATTTATTTGTGATGGGTTTCCCCATCCCCCGAAGTCTGATTGAGCTCACGAGTGATATACACAGGGGAACCATGTAAAAAGGACAGAGACACAGGAAATCTTTTTGGTCATGCTAATGGAAGCTTCATGCCCCCAAGAACAATTGACGTAGCTCCCTAAAAATGATTCAGTCTTGGGATCTGGCAATCAAGTCTGGTCTCATTCTATGCCTGGGTCCTTTCCCTGATCCTCATCCAAACAGTAAGACAAAGGACATCATCAGAGAAAAACTTGTTCAATGATTGGAAAACCTTAGCAATCGTGGGGCACTTCTCAAAATCATTTACATGCGCCATAACACTCTCTAGCAAAAGCGAACTGCACCATGGAGATACTGCAGGACTCCACCAGAGTTGGAATGATCAGATCTTCTCACTCATAGCTCATGTCACTTAGCTTCTTGGCTCATGTCACTTAGCTTCTTGGTCCAATTCCCTGAAGACTGTGATGAGGCATAAAGGAACCGAGTGCATTTGTTCCAGAAAACTTCCCTTTCATGTTGCATCAACATGTTTGAAGGAGGGGAAACAGGACCTTAATGAATGGCTCCAATTGTCCTGACCACTCTTTACATTTTCTTCCGGATGCCAAAAAAACCACAACAAAAAAACCCACAACACTGAAAACTGAATAAATTGAAAAACTATGTAAAGTTTATATAGTATTTGGTGGCTAACCAAAATAGTGGGCCTGTATTTTCGAAATATGGAAACTGGTGTTTTCATATCGTGTGTGTACGTGAGAGAGAGTAATGCCTTTTGGAAACTCACTAGTTCAATAAAATTAGAAGTAACGGGGGCAGGGGGAAAAAGCATGGTAAAATAAATCGAAACATGTTTGAACCTAAGAAGAATGCAACCCATCACTTATAGAAACACAGACATCTGATAATTAACAAGCAAATAAAAAATAAAAAAAAGATCCCATGAGACCTCTGAGAAGAACTTGCTGTCCATATTACTTCTCCTCACCTTCTAGCGTGGGTGAAATACAACGCAGCCCTCTATAAAAACACAACCGGGGCTCCTACCAGTGGCTTCATTTATTCACTGGTAACAATCTGGAGATTTAGCCGACTACATGCTTGCTTTCACACTTCCACCCAATACAGGTCCAAATGCAATTTTAATTGAAACTGATCTTCCACTTCAGATTTTAAATTAATTCTTCTTTGCAGTGCTTCATGCTCCAGACACCCTTGCCTCGCAGAGCCCCGATGTCATTAGTGGAGGAAACAGAACACCTTTCCCAGGCTTGCGGGTATCGATTATCTCCTCTCACATCGGAGCTCCCCGGCCAGGCCACACTGTATAAATCTCTTCGGTGTGAAGACACTTTACAGAGGGCTGGGGAGCATGTCATTAATCATTGGTTGGTGCACAAGTCTCCGAGTATTGAATGCTTTGTTTTTCAAAACTTTGAATAAATGCTTTTAAGTTAAAAACATGACACTAAATAAAGATTGTGGTTAACTTAAACCTAGATTTTTTTTTTTTTTTTTTGAGGGGGTTGGGGGGTGGAGGAGGGGCACAAATCAGGGATGACTCTGCCCTTCTAAGATGAGAAGGAAAAGGCGTTTGCACTTGAGCTTCTCCCGCTGACTTGCTTGAAGGAGCAGGAAATTCACATTTTGGCAGCTGGACCCATTTTGAACAGCTCGCCTACTCTCGACATGGCAATCAAATCTACAAGGCAAGGCTGTGAGACCCCGGATAAAAACCACAGGCAGTTTGGACGGCCAGAAGCAATTCCCCATGTGGGGACTAGTGCCGGAAGGAGCTTTTTTTTTTTTTCTTTTTTTTTTTTTTTAATATATTTTATTGATTTTTTTACAGAGAGGAAGAGAGAGGGATAGAGTTAGAAACATCAATGAGAGAGAATCATCGATCAGCTGCCTCTTACTCCACTGGGGATGTGCCCGCAACCAAGGTACACGCCCCCAACTGGAATTGAACCCAGGACCCTTCAGTCCGCAGGCCAATGCTCTATCCAATGAGCCAAACTGGTTTCGGCCAGAAGGAGATCTTGATGGAGACATACCGCCAACACATCAGTACTAAAGAGCCTAACAGTTTAGGTTGAATTTCTCACTCAATTATGTTGAGAAATATTTTGTTGGTATTTAATTCAACAAATGCATCTGAAACCCCCGGATCAAGGTTTGATCCCCTGCCGGGGAGGCTTCTGGAAGAAATACACAGCCACAGGGGCTCGGCACCAGCCCGGCAATGAGTGCTGGCTTCCTTTGGACAGCTTATTATGATGCAATCTACTGTCCACCCCTCAGTGTCTGTCTCCCCACTAGGTGGCTCCTTTTGAGAACAGGTTCCTTCTCCACCTTGTTCACATATAATCTAGTCTAGCACATGGCCTTGCATAAAGATTTTTTTGGGGCACAAATAAATGAATTGGAAGATGGAATCAAAGAATCCTCTAGTTCTGTCAGCTAATGATACTATAGCATGTTACCTGTGCATTATTTTGGTTTTAAGTCTGACTTCTTACTGACTCTTGCACATTCCCTTCACCTCAAGAATCAGGATGTTAAATTCGAAACTACATCTTCCGGTCCCTAATTATGAATACATTAAATTAGTCTGAACGGTGATATGGTAAAATAAGCTACAAATATGCTATGTGCAGGCTGGAACCAGCGTGTCACTTTAACAAGCCCGCCAAGGCCAACCGCTGTGTTTAAAGGAGAGGAACGGGATGGAAGTCTGCTTTCAGTGCCTTTTATGACGCATGACTATTTTTAAAAGTTCTATTTTTTTTTTCTATGTTTTAACGAGCGTTCCCTAATCAAACAAGGTCAATCAAAGAGGAAAATCAGTCTTGCTAATCAATGCATCGCTGTATTCATTTAGAGAGAGAGTCCACACTTGCTGGTTACCAGACACGTGGCTGAGAAATGGGCGCTGGGGAGCAGGGCCGGCCCAGCTCCCTTGGCAACGAGGGCTGCCTGCGGCTCAGGCCCCTCACCTGTACAACAGGGAGCACCGAGGTGGCTGCCTCGGAGGTGGCTGCAGTGGCATGAGCTGATCCACGTAAAGGACGGTTAGCAGCGCCAAACAGCAGAACTCTAACGTGCTGCCGCCGTTCCTGCCGCTGTGACTGTGGACAGCTCTGCGCTCAGAGGGAGCAAACGTGCAGTCCAACCTGGGGCTCAGGCAGGAGGAGGCAGGCATCGGGTGACATGCAAAGAGAGAGGACAGGTCAGAGGGCAGGTGACCCTTGTGGGCACTCACTCCCTGAGGCGCAGAGAAGTACCAGGCCTTCCCACTTGAGCAGGGGACAAGAATCAACAATACAACTGGGCACCTGTGAGGTGGACCTGACCCAGCGTCAGCAGCTGTAGTGACCAGCTTCCGCAGCACAGAGCAGGGAGACAGACAATCGGCAGCTTCTGGGGGAGGAATGGGCACGCGCCAGCCTCGCCCAGCGGGGAAGGGGAAGGGCACTTGCGTGTGTGGATCATCGCACGTCCTGGCAGGGAGTGATAAGAAGGCTCATGGGCTCTGTGGGATTCTGTCTGCAAATCCGTAATCCTAGTCCAATCACGAGGGAACCAGCAGACAAACCCCAACTGAGGAACATTCTACAAAATGCTTGGCCAACACTCCTCCAAAATGCCAAGGTCATGAAAAACAAGTAAAAAAACAAAAACAAAAAACAAACAAACAAACAAAAAAACTGTCCCAGACCAAAGAAGGCTGAGGAGTCACAACAAAAGGCAATGTGGGATTCTATTAATAGATCGGTGGAACCAAAATGGAAATTGGCAGGAAAACTCAAGAGCCCCGAATAAAGTTTGGAGTTCAGTTAATGGCAACACAGTATCGTTACTTGCCTCATGGACCCTGGTTTGTCTGGTCATGTTTGGTGGTTACTTTGACAACAAGATGAAGAAATATTTGTTAAGCCATGCAGAAGCCTACTACACTGTGAGTTTTGTTAAATGGATCCTATTTTAATATCCAGATTTTGCTGGACTTACTGTGACACACTTGGGGGCAGATACAAAGCCTCACACATGAAGGAGATGGCTCCGATTCACAGAGAACGCCCGGCTGTTGTCCTGCCCTCTTCCATAAATACAGGTGCACAGAGCAGAGCCAAAGGAAAGGTGACACTGGCCGGGAACACACAACACACTTGTGGCCGGCATTTCATTAGGTAAGGTCACATAAACACTTTAGAAAGTTGGAGAACTTCACCTTTAAAAATTATGCTTAAGGAACAACGCTGTTACCTTAATTTATGGCTCATTTGTCCATTAAAAGAACCCGGTTCTACCTCCTTGGTGCGCCATTAACAAGTCACTGTGTTTTTCCCATTTTCGGATGTTCCAACTCAGTGGACCAGCCCCGGGAAGACATATTTCTACAGGAGGGTGAATAAATCACCAGCTGAAGATTGATTCTAACTGGCCTGCTTCGGGCAGGCAGAATTCCCCACGTGCAAATAATGGCAAATACTGTAAATCTGGGCCGCACCTGAGACCCCACTTGATGTTCCTGCTTCTTTAAAACAGATTGAACCCAAAAAACTTGACTGCCAGACATACATTTTGAGCCAAACTATTTACTTTGTTCAAATAAAAATCTGAGGGAAACAGTTCATTTTGCCTACCACCTTCAGCAATATTACATGAAAAACCCAAATATGAACAAATATAACTGGTTAGTAAAAGACTTCTCTACCATTTAACTGTCTTGCTTTAATATAGTTTGCTATTAATACCTGACCTGAGAAAGAAAGATAAAAGGACTACTTTTAGAGCATATAAATCACACTTTTGTCTAAAAGCAAGGAATTTCGGATGTTGACCTATGATTTGTGTCCTAAACAATGGTTTCTTTTAAATACATAAGAGGTTCTTTACAGAAAATATGCATACACCTTGCATTTATTTTGTCATAATACATTTAAATAATGGTTCCTATTCACTAATGAAAAGCCATTAAAAATAATGAATTCTGTCTAAATCTAATTAAAAACAAAACTAATATACATGTTATGTGTTGTTTCTAGTCAAATATGCCTATTAATGCCTTCCTCAAGGAATTTATATCGAAAATATTACATAGATTCAGGGTTATTACTCTGCATCTTGTTGTCTACTCTTTACCAACAGTAACAGTCCAAAAATATGTGTATTCATTTTGTTACTTAATAGCACAATTAATGCTTTTTCTCCCAAATCAAAGACGCATCTTTAAACTATTCTATTTCTTAATTAAAAAGCGTTATTGGATTTAGCTTAAAATTCTTTTACATTTTCCATTACTGCTAACTTAATTAACTTTTGTGCACTAATTGTTGCATATATGAAAAGAAAAAGTGCTAAAAAGCATCCATATTGCTAATGTCTACTGTTTTCATTTTACTCATGTATAATTATGAAGTTTTTCAATGTTGTTGATAGGAATATTTAAATTTTCAAGCCAGTTAAGAAGGTAAACTTATTTTCCAAATAATAAAATAGTCTGGCAAATTTTTCATTTCTAAACTTTAGGTATAAAAACGTAATTTCCCCATTTCACATAAATGGTGTGTTACATTACCTAACCATAATACTAGAATATATCACAGAATAACACCAGAAATAGGAACCGTTTTATTCCTTTTTTTTAATTACCAACTATTGTTTGTTTTATTTCCCAGGTTTTAGGACTGAATGTTCAAATTAATTAATTATAGGTCAAATGTGAAACATCACAAATCTCTAAATAGGGATTCTCAGATTCTAACCCTGATGCTGAAGATCTCTTTAGAGCCTCGCTTACTGTGTTAGAGACAAAGACCTTTCAGGCTGATTGATTAGTGATGTCTGCATGGACAAGTGAGATGACAATAGTAAAGCAGGCACCCTGTCCATGCATGCAATTCACAGACTGGAGGATCCTCAAGATCCCTGTGCACGTTTGGATGTATCTTGAGTTTAAAAAGTTATCTCTTGCCAAAACGGTGAATAGAGTGTCGGCCTGCAGACTGAAAGGTCCCAGGTTCGATTCCAGTCAAGGGCATGTACCTTGGTTGCGGGCACATCCCCAGTAGGGGGTGTGCAAGAGGCAGCTGATCGATGATTCTCTCTCATCGATGTTCCTAGCTCTCTGCCCCTCTCTCTTCCTCTCTGTAAAAAATCAATAAAGTATATATTTTTTTAAAGTTATCTCTCTCAAGTTGAATCTACCCAGCTCCAACCATGCAATCAAAATGTCTACTACTAATTGAAACAGGTTTTTCACTCAAAATCTAACATACTGTTTAAAGTTGGGCCAACTTTATTTTTGCTTCCTTGTGCATAGTTCATGGAATTGGTTACAAAAATCTTCTGGGCTATAAACAAAAAGTCACAATTTTTGTCCAATGCAAAACATCTTAAGTGTTTAGAAAATGTCGGTGAGTTTGTCTCAGACCTCAAGTTTCCAACCTTCAAGTCAAGTTTGTCTTCAAGTGGTCAGCACTCTCCATGTGACAAAGACCTATGCTTTCAGAATATGGACTGTGCCCGTGAAACCTGACATACACTATCCCCCAGGGACTAAAAGGGTCACATGGCATAGTAGAAAGAACACTGGGTGACCAGACTGTTGACCTGAATTCTAGTTCAAGCATGTAAATACACTGTAACTGACACTTTAGTGCTAAGTGACTATATGAGTACTTATCCATAAAGACAAGATGATTGGCAATGTCCATCAAGGATACCAGAGGGCCAAGTGGTGACAGCACGCCATAAAAAACACAAGAAGTTTGTCCATTCCAGTTTCAACTCTGGAAAGCGGAGTTGAAAGAGGCAGTGTCAAGTCATACAATAATTCAAATTCCTTCCACACAAATTCTAAGTTTGTAGCACATCTCTGAAATTCAGGATGGTTCTAAATTTTATGAAACACTTCTTACAACACCTGGAAGAACCCAAAAGGCACAGAAAACACTTGTTAATAGTCTAGCAAACATTCAACCCCACGGGATACATCCCTACAAAGTAACTACAGGGATGTGATGAGGCATAAGTAAATTGGACATACTAACTGTCCAACAAATACGATTACCTACACTTTGAGAACCACAATCAAACCCTAAGGTCTGGATGGGGTGACCCTGCTCCAGGGACCCAGAAATAGCTCCCACTTGGTATTTGGCAATTAGTTATCCTCTCCCCCTGGACAAAGAGATAGGCTGGGGAGGGATGGTAAGCCAGGGCAAGCCAATTAGGTTTGCACAAGCAAAACCAAACAGCAGACTCTGGTTCAGAGCCTGAGGCAAGACCCCACCTCCCTCCCTGCAGTAAAGAAAGAGGAAGAAAGTGGGCAGGGGAGGAACAAGGAGGGAAGCAGCTGGAGGCCAAAGCTGACAAGTAAAAATACAGGTAGGGCCTGATCAAACCATTCCTGAAATTTAATCTCTAGACTTTTCAATTTTAAGTGTCTTTGTATTTAAAATAGCTCCAGTAGGCCTTCTGCTATTTGCAACTAAAAAAATAAATGATATAATCAGGATGTTGGTTTAAAAATACCAACATGAAATTATTCAATTCTTTCTACATTCATCACTAAGACGAAAATGTGAAATTATAAAGATAAAAATCAAGACCGCATGCTGGATGAAATATATAAGGATAACATCTCCCGATTCCTCTCCCCTCCCCTCCTTTTCTTCCCACTTCCTCCCTACAGAAGAGGAATGAACTTGGGGAAGGGTTTCAAGATCTCATTTAGACAAAAGGAGAGAGAACAGGCTCTCCAGTGCCTGGCTGCGAAGTCTGACTCCTGGTTACAGGGGAGTCACAGGCTCAGAATCCCTAAAAGGCTTCCTGGGAACCGCTGCCTCGGCCTCGCACCAGGCTGCCTCTGAGCAGAGCCTCTGCACCTGCTTTTGTGCACAGAAGACTTGCTGAGGGGGCCACGCTTTATTCCCCAAGGTCACTGCTGCGCCCCAGGCAGGGAAACAAAGCTGGCCCAAAGCTGGGATTTCCGGTCTCTGCATGGAAGGCCTTTCCCACACCACAGCTCTTCGTCTTAGCGTCCTGCCCCACATGGTCAAGTCAGAGAGAGACTGCTCCAGCTCCTGAGAAATTCCAGGCACAAGTAGGGAAAGGGGAAACTCCCAGAGACAGACCCAGGAGTTTGCTCTTCGGGAGGATGATGGTCTGTATACCAGCCTACTGACATAAGGGCTGAGGAAGAACAAAAATAGGGAAGGCTGTTTTATGAGGCGCTCACTCAGCAGCTGAGGGGCCAGCGTGGAGGGCGTGGGCTGGGAGACACTGCGGAGGGTGAAGACAGGATGATTACCACCCTCCCCAGACACCTGGAGAGGAGGAATGCATGCTCCAAAACGCATTAACTATTACATGCTCTCTGCAGGGATGTCTAGACAGAAAGCACCACATTTACGAGGTGGGGCCCAAACAACAGGGTGGAGCCTGTGTTTCGCTTGTACGTTCCTCTATCGCAATGAATGTGTAGTGTAAGTAACTCCCAATAAAGCGGACCTAGAGGAAGACTGGAGACTTAGCAGAAGTAACAGGACAAAAGGACTTCATTCCACCCCGCACCGGAGGCTCCACTAACCCTCTAGACACAACCCCGTCCCACCTTCACCCCGTCACGGCTCTTCCTGGGGTTAGGGTTAGGGGAGGCATTCACCAAAAATTAAGTTATCAAGACAAATTAAATTTTAATACAATATTCTAAAGTTTAAAGTGAATGCAAAAAAAAAAAATCCATGATGAACAAAACATTAAAAATTTAAACAAAGTTAAAACCAGAAAATAAACTACTTCTACCATCATGCTCTTTAAAATATAAAAATGAAATAAAGCCAGTAACAAATATTGTATTAAATTATAATTTATCTTGATTGGTGAGTTTTTTGACACCCTAGTCCCAGCCCTATTATAAATGAGAGGGACTTTTTAAAAAAATATATATTTTATTGATTTTTACAGAGAGGAAGGGAGAGGGAGAGAGAATTAGAAACATTGATCAGCTGTCTCCTGCAAACTCCCTACTGGGTATGTGCCTGCAAGAAAGGTACATGCCCTTGACCAGAATCGAACCTGGGACCCTTGAGTCCACAGGTTGATGCTCTAGCCACTGAGCCAAACCGGTTAGGGCAAGAGGGACATTCAATAGCGCACATCAAGAAAACGACACCAATAAGGCATCATCCACTGGGAGAAAACTATGTGTCAAGCATCGAGATGAAAATGTACCACATTTTATCTCCTTTAATCTTTTCAACAACTTATTTCAATTTGTTGAAAGGCAGGAAAGTTTCCCCTTTCACACATGAATAAACTGAGGTTCTGAAGCTGGAAACAGTAAAAGATAAAAAGTGGCCCTAGCCAGTTTGGCTCAGTGGATAAAGAATCATCCTGAGGATTGAAGGGTCCCAGGTTCAATTCTGGCCAAGATCACATGCCTGGGTTTCTGGCTTGATCCCCAGTGGGGGTATGTAGGAGGCAACTGATCAATGACTCTCTCTTATTATTGATGTTTCTATCTGTCTATCCTTCTCCCTTCCTCTCTGAAATCAATAAAAATATATATTTAAAAAAGTGAATTCCAGACATATAAAACCTCTAAGACAAAAATTCCAAATTATGGCAATGTAAGCCAAACCAAGCCCACCAACTGTTGTATAAATAAAGTTTTATTGAAACACCAACTCCTCCATTCAAGTATAATCTATGGTTGCTTTCATGCTATAACACCAGATTTGTACAGCTTTGAAAGAGAAAACAAAACCTACAATATTATAGTATGAAAGAATTGACAATAATGTAAATATCTATCAGTGGGAACTTGCTAAACAAAAGATATCCATTACTTAATACTATGCAATGGTTCAAAAGTAGATAATTCTACATCCCAGCCCATCTGTTTCCCTTGGTTGAGCATCTCCTGAGCACCTAAAGCTCACCAGTTCAATTCTCACCAGTTCAATTCCCACCAGGGCCCAAGCCCAGGTTGTGGGTTTGGTCCCGATCAGGGTAGGTACAAGAGGTAACTGATCAATGTTTCTCTCTCGCATCACATTGACGTTGCTCTCCCTCCCTCTCCCTTCTCTCTCTAGAATCAATAAAAACATATTTTCAAAAACTATAAAAAATTTAAGTAGATAATCCTCCATGAGAATAAATTCCAAGTGAATCCCAATTGAAATATTTAGAATAAATAAGAGTACAAAAAGTGTAACCACAGAGAAACCTTATTTTCTTTAATCTGCCTTTTGATTTTGATTTTTTTCCCTTTGACTCAACCAGCCTCACCTAGCACCCTGGCTCACCCATCGCCCTATCCCTTGCTTAGTCATTGAGCTCTCAGGACAATGAGGTTCTGGTTAGCACCCAGAAGTCTTGGAAACAAGGTCCTGGGTCTAGTGATCATTGAGTTTTCAAACAACTAACCTTAGTATCTTTGACTCAGTTGTGTTTTAGATCCAGACCCAGAAAAACAAAAAGAGCCCGTAGCATAAATCCTTCTGAAACTGAACCGAACAACTCCATGGCTGATAGGACCAGATGCAATAATCAATGACCCCCTAGTACCAACCCGCCAGTAAAGGCCAGGCCCCAGATTTGAGTTCCCATAATCAATGGTTTTCCCCTAGACTCCCATCCCCTGGGAAGCCAATAGTGAGCCAGTGTTTGAGCAGGAGCTCACCTGTGACTCCAGGCAAGGCGCTACTATGCCCTTAATAAATCCTTACTTTCTGGGTGCAAACTCCTGTTACTGTCTTATTGGCTTAGACGCCTGCTGGCAAACAGACCCCTTCAGACTGGTAACATGAGCAGTTGTGAAAAAGTTTGGAGCTGGGAAAGCATTTTTAAGTATCTCTGTATCCCAAAGGCAGGAAACAGTGACAGCATCAAATACATTAAAGAAATATTTAATTTTCTGATCACAGAAAGCGCCATCAAAAAACATCAAATAAAATCAGCAAAAACATTTGCAATTCAGACCACAAAAGGGAAAGTTCTTTAAAATATCAAGAGATTCTAGTAATTGATAAGCCCAAAATACTGCTTAAAAATGGGCACGGGATATGAACCAACAGCTCAAAAAAGAGAAATACAAGTGGTCCCTTGATGTAGGAAGAGTTGCCATATGTCACTAATAATGAGAAACACAAACTAAAGTTGTGTGGATGTGTCCTTTCACATGCTAAATGCAAACATCAGGATGTCTGATTCCATACACACTGTCAGCAAGGATGTATTCATAGAAGCACTTCTGTTTATGGCTCCTGAGAGGCTGATACAATCTTTATAATAGAAAATTTGGCATCAGCTATTGAAATGACAAGTGCACACTTCCGTGCCCTGGTGTTAATTACACAGACACGCTTGCATTCATGCAAGGATAAGGTTAGTCAAGGAGGCATCCTTGGTAACATCCAACGTTGGAAACAAGATTAATGCCCATCACCAATGGGCTAATTAACTAAATTACGGCAAACTAGTGTAATAGGACAGTGTAAAACTGGAAAAGGAAAAGACACCTCTTTAAGCTAACATGGTAAAACTTAAAAGTTATATTTTTTTAGTGTAAAACCTAATATACATAATAATATGCTAGCATCTGTTTGAACCATGACAAGATAAACGACCACATATATTTACTGTACGGCCACAATACACATAAAAGAAGCCATAACGCCAGCAGATGATGGAGAAAGGGGGAGATTTTTCACTACTTCCTTCCTTTGACTCTTAGAATTTAAGCCATATTAATAGTTATTTAAAAATGACATTTCAAAAATTCGTAGACATTTTAACTGGAAAAAGAAGTATCTGACACCTTCAGTGGGGGGAAAGCTAGCGGCAAAGGGATCATTACAGAATGACATAGTGTCACGTAAAGAAAAATTACATACAAACCAAACCAGTGCCTGGAAGGACACAAAGATTATGAGGAAACTTGCTGAACTGCGTATGGTGGTTACTTTGGGATGGGAGGTTCAAAGATTTTTCTTTTGTGGATACATACATGTAGCACTTCCATAACTAACAGCAGCAACAACTAATTTTTAGAAAGTAGACACATACCATCCTAAAGCCCTGCCCTGAGCACATTCTGGATAAACTCTGGACCTCTGAGGCCGTGAACCATGGCAGGCAATCTCAACTGGGCAACAGTGCCCCCGTGAGTGGAAGTGGGGTCTTCGTTACCGTTTCTTATCTCTAAAGCACAGACATGCACAGAGTTCGAGATCAAATATGCACAGCTGATCTCTGGTTTAACAGTCCATGGGCTCGGCCCCTGGTCAGCAAACTGCGCCTTGTGAGCCACATGCGGCTCTTTGGCCCCTTGAGTGTGGCTCTTCCACAAAATACCACGGCCTGGGCGAGTCTATTTTGAAGAAGTGGCACTAGAAGAAGTTTAAGTTTTAAAAATTTGGCTCTCAAAAGAAATTCCAATAGTTGTACTGTTGATATTTGGCTCTGTTGACTAGTGAGTTTGCCAAACACTGGGCTAGGGGGATGATCAGGGGGAAAATACGTCTAAAAAGGCATTTTAGGGGAGAAAATGAGTTTGAGGAAAAAGGTTTCTAGAATTATGTG
The DNA here is from genome assembly GCF_964339955.1 of Pipistrellus hanaki. Lineage (NCBI taxonomy): Eukaryota > Metazoa > Chordata > Mammalia > Chiroptera > Vespertilionidae > Pipistrellus > Pipistrellus hanaki. The sequence continues at coordinate 15,722,590 of NC_140515.1, forward strand.
GGCCACGAAGATCCTCTGGTCTTTTCATGTGACTGGTAAGCCAGATCCCTATTAAAGCAGATTTTCTATTTTAACCTTAAAATGATACAAGTATTTTAGAAAGCCAGTATTACAAGAAGTCATTATGGTTCTCAATGGAATTTTATACTCGACTCTATATGAAAACCCTGTAAAAGTTAATAATACACCCACTGTTACCGATGGAAAACTGAGGCTCAGCTTCTTAGCTGAGCAAACACGGCTGGGATTTACACCAGTCTGCACAGCTCTTCCATTTGGCTGCCCCTCCTGCTGCTTCTCCACTGTGTCATATTTAATTTTCACCCCTGATTCCTGCCACTCAGAAACTGGGGAGATCCCGTTTTTGTCACCTAATTTCACACCTCTGCCTCCCAGCCACCTGCCATTCACAACCCTAGTAAAGCCATCTCCTTTGTCCAGCGGTGGATAAAGAGGCCAGTGACAGACCTCTCCATCATCACCGGGCTGCATCAGGACTCCCTGGGAAGAGTTTTTCAATCTCCTGCAAACCCTCTTTTCCCCATCTCAGCTCAGAGTCTCAAAACACACTGTGCCAAGGCTCGCTCTGAAACCCAGACGCCCACCTTGGTTGCACTGGAAAACCTTGCAATGTCTTCAACTCATGGCAGACTCTAAAACGGGGAGGGGAGAGCAAAGAACCTCCTCGAAGAACACCAGCACAAGGAGCTTTGACGGCAAGGCCCACTTGGGCCTCCTCACGCTTCTTACCCACACCCTGCAGAGCAGGGTCTGAGGCATGCAAGGGAGATATGGAAATATAAATCTGTGAAAGCACAAGAACGACCAGCTTTCTTCTTTTTCATTCATTTATTCGGGGTCAAATAAAATGCTTGATAAAACTCCTCATGAAAGGATCACTATTATATTTTTAGGGATTTGACTGATCATTGATGGAGAAGAAACAAGCGCCACTCTAAGAGTTATAGATGGGATCTATGTACATGGACAGCAAAGAAGGTGGTCACCACAGAAAAGGCCTCCTACAGAAAGAGAGCAGGATGGTTTTTGTAAGTGAGGTGAGCTTCCGTGTCAGGATTTAAGTGGCAGGATGAGGCTGTGAGCAATGAAAACAATGGCTCCCAAAGGTGAGCCAAACACCAGTGTTAACAATGAAACCCACATTCCTGAGCCCCCCTGTCAGCATCTCCAAGAGGGGGTCCGGGAAAAGGGAGCTTTGGGACAATGAAAAGAGCCATGAATAGTAAGTACTTAGGGTGACAGTGAGGCACGCAGTGCTTTACAGGAATCACCTCACATAATCTCACGTCAGCTGAAGCTATAAACTTCATCCCTGTTAAACAGACAAGGAATGCTGAGGGTCCGAAGGTAACCTGTTCATGATCACTCTCCAAGCAAGCAGCTTTTTTTTTTTATATAAAATATATTTTATTGATTTTTTACAGAGAGGAAGAGAGAGGGACAGAGAATTAGAAACATTGATGAGAGAGAATTGTCGATCAGCTGCCTCTTGCACACCCCCTACTCGGGATGTGCCCGCAACCAATGTACATGCCCTTGACCGGAATTGAACCTGGGACCTTTCAGTCCTCAGGCCAATGCTCTATCCACTGAGCCAAACCGGTTTCGGCAAGCAAGCAGCTTTTAACCCTCCGCTCCCGGCCGGTTCTTTACACACAGCTAGCGGTGACAGGCCACTGACAATGAGCTGATGTCCGTGGTGGGTGCTAGTTGCTCCTGACATGCTAGCCCCCTTTTAAGGATGAAGACACTGCAGCCTAGGGAGGTTAAATGACTTGGTATGTAGCTCATGCCTTTCATGTAAGCACGTAGTGAGGCAGGATTCAAACTCAGATCGTTGGCTCCAGAAACACCCGATGAAACATCCCGCTGCCGTAAAATCTAAATGGCTGGCTACTTCTGGGCAGTGCTGGCATTAGCCAAATCTGGAAATCAATATCGATTCGGATTGCATGTTTACATCCAAAATGCTGTTCCACAAAGAACGGAATCTCTCGGCCACGGTGCTAAGCAGGGAAAGCAGCCTCGCGGGGCACAGAGCTAAGTGGGCAGACAAAGGAGAATGAAGTGAGTAGAGTCCGCCTTTGTTGTCTGCAGATGGCCTTTCAAAAAAACACACAATGCCCGTAATCACCACACTGCACTGGGCAAGGCCCAGGCCGGAAGCCTTGCGAGGCTAAGACGGAAGGAAAAACTGGTGAGAAAACTACATGTACACCGATTTCAAATCACACAATGCTGTGTTCTTAGGAGGGTCTGTCCAAACTGAGGTAACAAAAGATTTAAAAGTTTTTAAAACAACGCCAACTCACTTTAAAGATGACCCTGGCTGGGCAATAGGGGAGACAGCCCCAGGAACCCCTGAGATGAAAAGAAAACTCTCTGGCTGAAGGGGGGGCAGTGTGGTGCTGGTGCAGAAATAATTCAACCAGCTGATCAGCTATCACTCATACCAGGAGGGAAAAACAGCCCTGACCACATGCGCCATGCATTGCTAAGAAGACAGTTAAATGGCGGGCTCCAAAAAGTCTGGAACTCTAAGAAAGAAAGAACAAAGAAGGAGGAGGAGGAGGAGGAAGAGGAGGAGGAAGAGGAGGAGGAGGAGGAGGAGGAGGAGGAGGAGAAAGAGAAGAAGAAAGTACTTATTTTTTCAGACAATACAATGAAGAATTCCATTTAGCAAAACGCATAAAGAAACAGAATTAATAAGAAACAAAAGTCCGGACCCATAACTTGTGACTGAGCAGAAGACAGAGTGTCGAACCTTCCCCTCTGGACCCCAGAGGACAGGTCTGAGGGGTCCGCCACGTCCATGACCGTAGCTGCAGGTTTCCGGGCAGGAGCTCCCGTCCCACAGAAAGCATGTGACTTCCCCGTCAGCAGGATCCTGGCTGTGCAAGGCAGGCTCTGCAATTAGCACATTAGAAGGCTCTTCCTTGAAGGTAACACCGCTGATGCAGACAGAGCCTCAACATAAAATCATCCTTTTCGGATCACCCACCCGCTTCCCTCCTTTCTGCATCTTTGTGCTCACTCTGGGCCACTGTGGACCTTTCCAGGTGGGAGAGGTCTTTTCACTTATTAGCATTAAATGTTGTCCCAACTCCCTCCAAAACACCAAACTCAGAAAGACAAGGAAAAAAAGCCCCATTTGATAAAGAAGAAACATTTCCCTAAACAGCAGGCTCTTAACCATGCCTATGGGTCACGGGAACAGGCATCTAACCACTGGGTCCAAGACTCACTGACAGCACCACTCTTACTATTTCACTCTGAGTCTACCGTATACAGGGGTCCTCAAACTTTTTAAAGTGGGGGCCAGATCACGGTCCCTCAGAGAGCTGGAGGGCCGGACTATATGAACTACTAATTCCTACTGTAACACCTCGGCTGCGCTCACTGCCCAAAAAACCTGGCGGGCCGGATCAGACTCCTCTGCGGGCCGCATGTGGCCCGCGGGCCGTAGTTTGAAGACCCCTGGTAGAAGGTCAAACATGGGTCAGCCCCCTCTCTTTGGGCAAAGCCCCTTATCTCAATGTGCTTTCTTCCTCTTTATGCTTTTTCCTCCATGGCACTCACCTTCTAAAAGTTTCACACGTGGATGTGGTTTGTATACGGTCTGTAGTCTGTCCACGACACCCACCGGGTTGTGAACTCCAAAGGACAGCGATGCTCCCCGACCCACTGCTGTACACACAGAGCCGCACGACTATGCCAAACCCCATACACGGCCAGGAAGTCTCACAGTGAAAGCCAGGCTTTAGTCACCTTCCCTGCTATAGAACATGCATGCTTAAACCTAATCATCTCAAGTGTGCAATCGAATGTTCTTTAGTACATTTATAAAGCTGCACAACCATCCCGGCAATTCAGTTTCAGAACACTTCCCCTCCACCAACTGGTCCAGAGAGGAATTTTTAACTCGAGACGTATCTACATTACATCCCTCTCTTGTTGTGCAGAGCAATCAAACGTCTAGAAACACGTTTTTGTCAAGTCCTTGCTCCTAGACCCCTGTGAGTCATCAATCTATGATTTCCTTTTGATTCAAACATTTTTTAGTTCCTACACAGTACTCAGCACGGTGAGAGCAATTGAAATAAGATGAGTGGGATTTGAATCCTGTTCTTTCTCCAGAAACATTAAGTAACATACACAGGAAATCGACATACAAATACTGATTGCCTGACCTAGCTCTACCACAAAGGAAGGATTTTCTCCACTTGAATGGCATGATAGAGTCCCAGTCATGTTCTTCCAGGATGGTGAGTCTACAATAGCAACCTGCACTTTCTGAAACTTCCATCCACTAATAATTAAACCCCCCTTTGGCATTAATGGTGGAATAGAAAATACAAAAAATCAAACCAATCTCTCATTGTTAATCCTAGGTTTCCCAAGTTTTCAAGAAACTTAGACCAAGTGGGTGTAACTTCCCATGTCTGAGCAAACTGGCTCAAATTCCGTTATAGGTATTTCTTTCCTAACCTGCCGAGTTCAAAGCCAAGAAAAGGTTCAATGTGACTTTAAGATGCAGAACCAGATCCAAAATTTTCATTGGGAGTTCAAAATAAATTCTGAACATCCACCCTAAAAATCACAATTCAGACACCACTACTAACCTGCCTTTACTGTTAATTATGTTAAAAAACAAAACAAAACAAAAACAACAACAAAAAAAACCACAAAACAAAAAACTACTAATCCCAAGAGTATTTTTTCAAATTCCAAATTTATGGATAATTGTTTACACATTAACAAATAGTATTTCAAAGCAAAGCACACATTGGCTATCTGTCCTTTCAAATATTACTTACGCTTGCAGACAAAGCTATTAAATTGGCTTCCAAAAGTTGCAAACGTTAACACCAAATGTGTTTCTATATTTTGAATTTCATGGTAATTTTTAAAGTCAAAAAAGAAAAACTCCTTAGAAATGATTTTCTTCCTAACACTAACACACAGACAGAAATCAGGAGATGACAAAGGAGTTACAAATCAGTTTCTCTTTTCCTCTTGAGAGCTGGAGGTTCTCAACACAATCCAGAAGTCTCCCAGATACTCCATGCTGGTGAAAACAAACTAACCTGAAATGACATTATTAACGCAAAGGAGAAATATTTCACGTGGCTCCAGAAAATGGCATTTCATTACGCTGCTTACGAATATTTATGACTGAAGTCAAGTGAACAATTATCCGTGCTAAAGAGAAATAACAGGAGCTCATAGCTGGAGACAGATAGGCCTCAACGTTATCTCAAACTTATTTTGGAAGGTAATCTTACAAACCACCTCAGAGATTTCAAGTTAATTTGCACACCCGTGTACATAAATCTGTCCTGCAGATAGAACTGCCAGAGCACAGGGGCGTGTCTCCCTCCCACTGCAGCTTTCCTAGGGGAAAGCCTGTATCCCCTCTTCCTCCTCCCCCATCTCAGCCCTGAGGCATGCTGGGTCCATGGCTTGCTACCCAGGTTGGCTGTGTGCAGCTGAAAGAAGCCGCATGTGTAGTCCTGACAGGTCAATGTCCTCATCAGGGTCCACAAATCATGTGCAAAATGGAAGAAATGAAGGACACTGAGACCGCAGGGCATGATAGGAAAGTCATTCTAGGAGGAGGGGCTTGGAAAGCCCAGATCCACCCACCTCAGCACCTTGTTCCCTGAGCACCCTCACTAACCAACTGCCCCCATCCTGCTCCTCTATATGAAGCCTTCCCTCCTCTTCTTCAATAATTTTCAGAGATAGATCATTTGCATCCCACAATTCAGTACTGCACTACTGTGAGCCAACAGCTATATTTGAATTCATGTGTTCAATATTCCCCAAGAAAAATAATTAATTCATTGTAACATACTGATAATCCTTTATTGATATATTGCTAATTCGTTCAATGCTTTTTTGGGGGGAGAATGCTCACAATATGTATAAAAGGGTTAACAATTTGCACATAAAAACCAGTGAGTCTGTATGTGAAGATCTCAGAACCTAAGAGAGCCCAATTTAGGGAAAGCAGAGAGTTGCGCACAGATTGGCTTCACATCCTTATTGCTTATGCCAGAAAAGGGCACACTGCCTGGCCCAATAGTGGGCGGGTAAGTTCACCAGGTGGGAGATAGCATAGCTCTGAAACATAACCGTTAAGACCATTCTACAAGGGAAATAATTACGAAATGCAGATATGCCTGGTTGGGTGGCTCAGTTGGTTGAAGCACTGTCCTATACACCAAAAGGTTGCAGGTTCAATTTCCAGTCAAGGCATATACCTAGGTCACAAGTTCAATCCCTGGTCCTCCACTCTCTCTCTTCTCCCACATCCCTCTTCCTCCCTCTTCATCCCTCCTTTACTCTCTATAAAATCAATAAATATATCCTTGGGTAAGGAAATCAATCAATCAATCAATCAATAAATAAATAAATAAATAAATTTGAAAATCCACCATGATTATAACAACCACAAAGGGTAGATATAAATTTAGAAATTCAGATCATTTTGTTAGCGAAATGTAGAAGTTGATCATGACAGAATGGCATTTAGCTTAATGTAGGAAGCAATTATTTCATGGAAAAATAAGATATCATTACAAGGGCCCTAACCGGTTTGACTCAATGGATAGAGAGTTAGCCTGCCTGCTGAAGGGTCCCAGGTTTGATTCTGGTCAAGGGCATGTACCTTGGTCGCGGGCACATCCCCAGTAGGGGGTGTGCAGGAAGCAGCTGGTCCATGTTTCTCTCTCATTGATGTTTATAACTCTCTATCCCTCTCCCTTCCTCTCCATAAAAAATCAATAGAATGTATTTGTTTTTTTAAAAAGATATCATTGCAAGGCATTTCTCTTTATTTGGACTTTAATAGGGCATACCTGACATGTCTTCCCATGGAAGTCAAAGATTTTATATCTAAAGTTAGCCCGTTGGCCCTGGCCAAGTAGCTCAATTGGCTAGAAAGTCATACCAATAATTAAGGTTGGTGCTTCAATTCTTGGTCAGGGCACATAAAGAAACAACCAATAAATGCATAAATAAATGGAACAACAAAATCTCTCTCTCTCTCTCTCTCTTTCTCATCAATCAGTAAGTAAAAATAAAGTTAGACACCATTTATATTATTACATAAAATATGTTTCACATACTATAAAAATCTAAGTCATTTGTGTATGTTTATATATATATATATATATATATATATATATACACAAAACACAACCTTTTGTTTCTTATACAGCTTTAAAAACATCCACTTATTTTGAGTAAGAATTACACTTTAAGGAATGTTTTCCTACAGCAATAGTCAGAAATAGACATAGCTGTCTTAACCTACATGGAAAGCATGTGTTTAACTTAAACAGATGAATAATCAGTGTTCACTGACAGTCATGTGTACTAAATCTGGGGCAATGCCACTCTTTTCTGATCAGAAGGCCATGACTATCAGTTATTGCCATTAGCCATTTTCTGCTTTTAGCTATATTCCTTTTCTTCTCTGTAAGGGGATAAATGTAGACATCTGAAAGGCAGCTAATGTAAGACCACGGGTTTTGATGCATTACTAACATTTGAATTGAGGCCTGAGAGCATTCCTATGGCAGGCTAATATTTCTCACTACTTCTGACAAGTAGAACAGAGATCAGGGAGTTGAAAACGCTGAGATGAACTGAAGACCTTGCTGATAAAATGAGTAATGGTATTTTTCTAATGGAGGTTGTTAACTCTTCATTCTGCCTACTTTGTTAGGAAGGCTTTACAACTCCATGTGAGAGATCAAGTCACAGACCAGCAGAACCCCCTTGACAACCACACAGGCCTTGGGTCTGGCGCCATAATGGCCAGGTCAGGCTGAGTTAGTGCCACATATTCAAATTGCAGCAAAAAGCCAATTTTTTTCAAGAAATCGGTCCTTTCTCCCCATTCTCAGGTCATTTTACTTTTTTATAAGCTTCAGACAACCACACTGCTGTCCTTTGGGACCACAAATCTTCGTGTTACTCATTGGCTTCACAGAATCGGAGCCTACGCTGCTTGTTCTTCCTATTTGCCACCAGCCTAAGAATAAGTCTCATGGCCACTCCAGCAAGGAGCTAGGTGACAACTTTGGACATGGAACTCCAGAAGTCACGTAACCAAACATACAAGTTAAAGAAAAGCAGTGTGCTTGCTGCACAAGTGTTGCTGCCATACAGATCCCAACAGCTCCAACGTGCACCCAGACTACAGTGCCTGAACCTTCCAGAGAAATTCTAGAGCCCACCTGTCTGTTGTGGCCTCCACTGTTCCCACAGAGTGTAGAAAAAGTATCTGGCATGTAACAGCACCCAGTCTATCTTTCTTGAGTGAGTAAAGTGAGAAACGAACTAATAAATGAATGGGAACTAAGTTGGTGGCTCCATACATATTTCTTGTTTATTTAAAAACATATTTTATAGATTTTTTACAGAGAGGAAGGGAGAGGGATAGAGAGCCAGAAACACCGATGAGAGAGAAACATTGATCAGCTGCCTCCTGCACACTCCCTACTGGGAATGTGCCTGCCACCAAGGTACATGCCCTTGACTGGAATTGAACCTGGGACCCTTGAGTCTGCAGGCTGATGCTCTATTCACTGAGCCAAACCGTGTTGTCCCTAAGCAGCGGATGTGGCAGTATAAATTCTGAATCCCTATCATATAACTCCACTGGTGCCACCAGAAGGCAACCTCACATCAGCACACATCCCTAAAGCAATGGTTTGGCTCCCTGGCTAAACTCCCCAGCAGAACAGAGCCATCTTGACTTCCCCATTCCCTCTGACCAGGAAGACTCACACTGACAGCCCAATCTCAGGATCTCGAGCAATGCCCTGCCCTCCTGTTGCAGGTGGCCATGTGCTGGTGGCACCTTCTGCTGTGCACAGGAGTAAGGAACACGCACTGTTCCACTGGCTCTGAAACATGGCACCGAAACGTTCCCAGGCAGGGATTAAGCAAGCAAGCCGAGTCCCAAGTTGAACTCAATAATCAAATACCACATGTAAGTATCAAGTCAATATGGAAGACCTTGTTGACATACAAGTCACATGTCAGGTGCGGAGGCACCGTGACTAGTTAAATCTCACTCCACTGAACTCCATTCATTCCTGTCCTGCATTAAAATAGACAGAACAAGAGAAAGACTTGCTTTTTCTGTGGAAAACAGGCTTGCTCTCAGAGTCCCGAAAATAAAGCTGTGTGGGTCACGCGTGTCTAGACGACAAGTTCAATAAGGAAGGACGCCACACTTGCACACACAGCCCAGAGATAAAAGCCGTGAGCCCCAGAACCGGACTCTGAATCTCACCTGGGCCACTTGGGAGGTGAGCTACCCTGGGCAGATTACCTGTCCTTCTTCACGTCATTCTCTGTGTAGGAACAATAGGGATAGTGGTAGTGCCTGACTCAGAGCAAAACCTTGCACAATAATGATCATATTGCATATGAAACAGTGATGTAAGCACTCTTGAGCATTGTTATGCCCCGAAACTGAGCACATGCTAGGCCCAGGGGATGACTGGCTGATTGCTGACACACCTAAAACACGTGATTTCTGCAGATACTTTACGAGGAGGAGCACTTACAAACTACTCAGACATTCTCTATTCGTGAAGGTGGCCGCTCCTAAAAGCTTCAACTCATCCCTAGTTCCTCACTAACTACACAATCATTTCATTTTTGTAGGATTTTTTTTTTTTTAAGCTGAATAATTCAGAGACACTACTCTAGACTGCATTTTCTCCTACAATTCAAGGTCAATGAGACAATATGCGATTGAATGACAATAGTGGGTTGGAATGACCCAGCAACTCATCAAAAGGCATTAAAAGGAACACAGCCTGAAGCTTAGGAGGAGCCACACCACAAAACAGCAAGGAAGGACAAAGCAGCCGGGATAGTAAAGAGTGGAGAGGGGCTGAGGTCATAAAGACAAGAGGAGGGGCACAGGATGCAGGATTGTTAGCTTTATGAGCTCCTGGAGAAAATGGAGAAACACAGGACAGGCAGCATGGTTTGGAATTCAACAACATTGGGTATGCGATCTTTCCTTCTGTTTTCAAACCCTCACTTGATGATATCTTTCCAGAGATCTTTTAGAGAGAGCGGAAGAAAGAGGGAAAGTCAGAAAGAAACATTTATGAAAGAGAAACACAGTGATTGGTAGCTTCCAGCATGCGCACAGACTAGGGCCCAGGGCAGAGGTGGGTCCCGAAACCAAGGTACAAGCCCTTGCCTGGAATTGAACACGGAACCTTTTGGTCTACAGGCCTATGTTCTATCCACTGAGCCAAACTGACTAGGGCGGGCATAGGGTTTGATCTCCAAGTAACCTTTTGCTGTGGCAGAGGCCATAGAGTTGGGAGTTAGCTCATAACCCACAGTAAATACTGCCCGGGACTGGACACCAAGGCAGACCCATGCAAACTATTCTCCAAATGTTCACGAAAGGATCTTTCCATGACATTTCCCACCTCAATCACCATTTTCTACCTCAGCAGAAAGAGCTGATTGATTTCATCCTTTCCAAGTCATGGTTTATGTTATACAGCCATCCTGCCAATACCTTTGGGAAAGTCTCCAAACCACGTTAGTGATTATGGAATGAAATTGTCCTCTCTGTCCCATCAACTTAGCTTTACGTTCCTGAAAAGATAGTGTGTTAATCACTGTGGTCTACACCTCCTGAAGGGGACTCCACGTGATACTTGCAATTCTTTTTATACCAATAAAGTCTGCTTTCCAGCTAGTTCCTGGCAGCATTAAACAAGCTACAGTTACTAAAGCACCAGATAGAATGCTATTTGGAAGAATCAGTGAAACCATAACATTCCTTTATTCAGATGCTGTTTACGGTCTCCTCTCTACATGGCCATAAGCAAAGGGATCTTACCTGGAGGGCTCTCTGTGTCCCAGATTCTAGACCAGTGCCTGTTCCATATATTAAGCATTAGAAAAACTAAATAAAAAGGACGCACATCATTTATTATGGCTTGATATGATTTATAATTTTTATATTTATTACATACACATAAACATCCTATCTAATAATGAGGGAATATGCTAGTTGACCCTTATGCTGTCACAAAGATGGCGGCACCCACAGCCAATAAGGAGGTACTATGCTAATTGACTGTCCCATCCTCAAAGATGGTGGCACCCACAGCCAATAAGGAGGAAATACGCTAATTGACTGTCATACCCTCAAAGATTCAGCCGCAACCAGTCCCCTCAGCCCTGCCGTGCGCCTGCCTCCAGAGTCACCCAACCCTCTCAGCCCCTCAGCTGCCCAGGGCCAGCCCAAGGTGCAAGCAAGCCTTGGATGGTGGCTGCCCAGCTGCCCAGGGCCACCGGAGGCTCAGGTAACCAGGGCTGGCCATGGCTTGCACTGCCAACAATGGCAGCAGCAGAGGTGTGATGGGGCAATGCCTTCCCCTGATTGCCGGGTTGCCTCCCACCCTGAGGGCTCCCAGATTATGAGAGGAGGCAGGCTAGGCAAAGGGATGCTCCCCACTCTCCATGAATTTTCATGCACAGGGTCTCTAATATAGTTTAATAAATGACATTAACCAACAAATTAAGTTCACCAGTTTGGAGTATATTCCTAAAGTCTGGGTTCATTCTTCAGAAAAGCTTGATAAACTTGATTATATGAAAAATGAATCTTGAAGAACAAGTTTCCTGTATGTGTATCACACAACTCCCACCTTTTCTTTTTGAGCAGGGTTGTATTAAACCCCTTTCACAGGTGAGAAAGGCTGTGTTCAGAGAGGTTAAAGATGTTTGCTCATGCCAGTCAGTTTCAGGAGCAAAGATGAGGTTTTGCAAACTGGGGCACCCGATTCTAAACTGCAACCAGTTTTCTAGTCACTAGAGCTAATTCCCTTCTATCTTACGGAATAAAATAAAAACAGTCTTCTTTTAGACAGTCTATTATCCAGATCTTGTCTGGAGAGTCAACACAGCTGTCAACAGTTGTCCACAATGTTAAACACACTCTGAGAGGCACATCCTCTCAAAGTGAATTTCTTACTCAGGCTTACAGAAGCTTAGGGGACTTAAAAGCTTAAAGTGTCAGATCTATCTGAGGCAGAACACAAATCAACACACATTCAACCCAACCCTGAAATCCACACCAGCTCCCAGACAAAAAGTCTCAGGTAGCAGGGAGGTAACCTCACCCAGTGAGGGGAGGTGGGGTGTGATGACAGGGAAGGCACGAGCTCTGCCCCAAACCTGCTCTTCAGCCTCTGACTAAAGGGGCCTCTGGCCCAGCCTCAGACTCCCTCACATAGAAGCCCTGGGGTGGGCCCTGGAAACCTGCATCTCCTCCACGCTCCCTGGTGATGGCTGAGCCTGCAGGTCCAGAGACCACACTTTGAGAAACAGCTGGTCTAAGGGGAGTAATTTCCACGCAGCTCCAGCCCATGGTTGCAATGGAGAAACCTAGATCCACAGAAACCCAAATACTTTTCAAGAAAGGCTAGATTTTCCCATTCTATTTTTAGAATAGTATATAAATCAAATAGATCAAGACCAGTAAGACCAACCTTTATTATTTAGGGGCAGAAAGAAAGCATTAAGCCACATTTTCCCCAAGAAAACAGAACTCAAGCTGATGTGGGCAATAAAATGAAGTGGAATGAACTCAGTGAAGCAAAGTGTAGAATTTTAAGATGCTCATATGTACCTCAGCCCATAGATGCCTTCCCACTGCTGAGGGAAGCTTGTGTGCAGGCCCATCTCCACACTCAGCTCCCAAAGATGCCATTTGCAAACAAGAAGGCAAGCTAAATTCAAAGCAAGAAATAATCAATGGACATACGTTATCTTGCTTGAGGTCATGTGTATAAGTAATTCCTTTCTCCCTTCCTGGCCACACCGGTGTCCCCTTTTTGGGGTCTCCTAGAAGTGAAGATGATGAAGACAATGGTGATGAAGATGATGAAGACAATGGTGATGACACAGTTTACACCACACTTCACTGTCAGTTAGGCTTTGTGCTGAGAATACAGATCATCCTAATGAATCCTTATTATATCCCAGCATAGACAATACTATTATTACACCCACATCACACATGAAACTAGAAGCTAATGGATTAACTTGCTCAGGATAATACAGGCACACCTGTTTCATTGTGCCTCGCTTTATTGCACTTCACAAAAGTTGCATTTCTTACTAATTGAAGGGAAGACCCTCCACCAGCAAAGAGATTGCAACTTGCTTTCCTGCAGTGGGCTAGACCCGACCCCATAATACCACTGAGCCGTGCAGTGAAGGAGCTGGGATTTGAACTCAGTTTCTAGTATGCAAGCTTGGACCCCTACCATCAGCTGCCCTTAATTGTCGGAATTTGGGTCCTGAATATAAGGGGCACCAGTCAGAACACAGGGATGTAAGACTCACTACAGCAACATAACCAGCCCAAACCGTCCTGACCTCTGATTCGAAACTAGAGGGGACAAAACTGCCTACCTATTTGTTCATCAAAAACAAATTCAAAACCACCTTTTGTCACATCTGGACGATTAGCCCTGCACAGAGAAGCAAACACAATGACCCAGTCAGCTCTCAAGCAGAGTCCAGTTTTTCCTGAGACAGATCTCATTGGTTTGTGGTCCTTAGACTGAATCTCTACAGTTGACTTCATAACTTGACTTGATCAGATGACGCAGAAAAACAACCCCAAAAGCCAAACGATTCTATTAGGCACATTGCAGAGGCTATGTTCATGGACGGGCAGCTGACTGCACACACAGGGAGTGGATTACCCTGACACAGATGGCCCGACACAGGCTCCGGGTCAGTCATCTAAGAAGCGGGAGGAGTGTGACAGCCAGAAAACCGCACGAGGACGAGAAATCTATGGCGCTCCCGCTGCATACCAAGCACCAGGGACCAAGGTGAACAGAGCAGGGCGGGCTCAAACCGAGGGGAGCGTGTGCTCTGGTGGGAGAGAAAGGCATGAAAAAGTAAACAAGAACAAATGTACGCAACTTGCGAAGAAGAGTCTGCAGTAACGAAATGTGAAGTAAAATGGTCAGGAGTTCTACAAAATACAGGGTCTCCTGAGGAGGGAACATGTAAGTTCAGCCCTGATGGATACAACAGGTGAGGGGAGGCATCCCAGGCCCATGGGACTGCGTGAACAGAAGCTGTAATACCGAAGGCAAGGGTAAGAATAGTATAGCACGACAGGAGGAGGGCGGGGCAGGGCGGGTCCAAGTAGACATGAAATGAACGGAATGTAGGACTCTTTAAAAAGTATAAAGAAAAGCAAGCTCCCTCTGGGCTTTAGGGGCCCAGGAAGAGAAAAAAAAAAAAATCTATTGACAGAGACAGACAGACAGACGCTGGGACCCTGGCACAGTGGCACCATGGGTTCCAGAATGGAGAGGCGCCCCCAGGACACTCCCATCAGTGGCCCCTTCCAGCCCTGAGTCCTGGCTGGAAGTGCTCCCAGCCTCCAGCCTCAGAGACACACCTGCATTTCCCACAGAAGCTGCCTTTGCCTAAAGAAAGTTTCCGTGGATTTCCATTCTCTTACCCAATGATCCCTGACTGATACAAGGAGGGTTCCGAGGGCATTTAGTCTAGGAAATGTGGCTATCTCCGATTTAACGAGTCATTATCAGGTGCATATTCTGTGATCAGCAGAGCAAAGCAAGGATGACTGAGACTCAGCTCCTGTCTCCAAAGACTCTGCCATCTAGTACACAGACAATCATTAAGGCGACTTACGCCAAGTGGGCTCATAAAAGAAAACAACCAAGGAAAACCCGGAACTATGGGAGCATACTACAGAGGGCCATTCGCTTAGACTGAGAGAACCAAAGACGGCCTCAGAGGAGGGGCAGCATTAAGGACCCCGGACCCTCATCTGTCCTCAGACACAGGCAGTATCGCTGGGTTACTATTCTCTTACCGGAGTCAAGAAAATCCCTTAAATATTTGCAGCCAGCCCAATGACGTGCAGAAGGAAAGTGGTAATAAGAAGGCCTGCCACGGTTTGCTCGGGGAAATGGAAAGTGGATCCAATAAACCAGCACAAGACGTAAACCTCATTAAGGAAAATCCTCCAAGCCCGATAAGGAGGGGAAGTACAGGAGTCACAGGTTATTAACTGGCTACAGACATCTGCTTCCAGATGAAGAAAGGGGTGGCCTGCCCACCTAAGTGCCATTGTTTCAGCCCAGAGACCCTCTGGGAGGCTTGCAGGTGGGTCCATTCAATCGTGCACAACTGGCTGCTGAGAAGCCCATTTGAGTGGAGTTTGCATGCAAATAGGGGCTCTTCACTAACAGAGGCGAAGGGGAAATGCGGAAATGGCCTGCGAGAGGCAGGATGAATTCCCTGGACCAGGCCCTCCAGCACTGCCTGGCCTGAACTTCTCCCGCTGGCTAACAGAGGACCCACAGACCCACACCTGCAGGAAGAGGGAGGAGGCCAGGCATCTGGCTGCAAGCCAAATGAGATGCAAAGAACTGGCAACTACCTACACTGGAGGACCCATGTTCAGAGCGCCTGCGTGCTCCCCGTAAAAGCACTGCACCCCCGTCGGTGAGTGTGTGGAGGGCATTATGCAGCACAGCGCCTCATTCGCCTCGAGCTGCACGGCCACACATCGGAGCAGATGGCAAGCAGGAAAGAAATATTGATCACCATGAATAATTTTGACTAAAAAGCATATAAAAACTGGATTTCAAAATATTTCAAAATAATTTATTCACTGTGGCCTCACTGTTTTACATTTCTGTTTATAAATATTTACAATGCACTACCTTCATGAGATAATTATTATTCAGGGTTCGCAGTAGAGAGAGAGAGAGACTTCGGAGACTGGCTGTGAGGATGCCTCTACTAAGCTGTGTGACAATGTTTTAATTTAGCATTAATTCTCAACTCTTCCACGTTAAACATACATGGTTCTATTTGCTCTCTATTTCAGGTGATGTTTATAGGCAAACAACACGCGTCACAGAGCCAGTTTTCATTTGTGGTGATTTAGTGATACAAGGGCGAGATGCCGAGTTGACATTAATGTGGAATACTAACAAGTTTTCAACCCAACTTCCTTAAGCAAGTCCACAGAATGCAAGAAGCAAATCCCAGGGCTGGTGTGACGTGACACAGTTTCCTTAAAAAGGGAGAGGCACGCTGAGGCACTATTGAAGACAATGATAGCTATGTAGACAATAACTAAAAAACCCCTCTGGAATGTCACATAACTAGTCAGGTCAGAAATGTTGCTACATAGGGAAATGGCTCTGAAAAAAAAGGTATGCAATTATACCCTTCTATTGTGGACAAGTGAAAAATGTCAACATATAGGTATGGAAGTCTAAGTATATGCCTTCATTTTAACCTACCAATAGCAATCCTTCTTGATTGGCTTCACCCTCCTCACACCATTAGCTTTCAATTTCCCTCCTCAGCCTCTAGATTCAGTGTCTGGTATATCCACTGGGTTGACTGTTAAACTCAATTTTAGAATAGGGATTGGTCAATGATCAGTCTTTCCAGTTCTCTCTAAACTAACCAGAATGCGAAGTATGAGATCCTCATTAATAATTTTTTTTTTAATAAATAGCGACACTGAGAGGCAATAATAGTAAGTCTGTTCAGTAAGAAGATTCTGAAATGGTTCTGAGAGGGCAGGGCGGGGCAAGGATGAGCTCCCGACTCCACCCCGCAGGGCGGAGTTATCCCTAGCCCTCAAAACCCCTGGACTGGGAGAAATTCGCTCTCTTCCGCCATGCTGCCGGCGTGGGTGGGAGGAGCACATGCTAGCATGGTGAAGGCTCTTTTGTTTATTGCATCGGACTTGGCTCCCTGGTGGTCCTTGGGGGATCACGAAGTCTGGGCATAACATATCACCATTTTTAAAGCTCACTCAGTACACAGAAAAGTTTTAAGCACAGCCCAAAACTATGCGCACTCGTTTTGAACTGGCCTTTTCACTTTACTGAGCACAGAGATTCGCCCTTGAGCTCTTCTCCAGTACCCGATGTCGCCAGGGACCAGATGCCTCCATGCCGGCCCAGGCCACCAGAGCCCAGGCCCCCGGAGCGAGGCTGCTGCCACTGCAGCCCCAGCCACGCTACTCAGGCGGCCCCCAGAGAGAAAGCGCGGGTCGCCCCAGCGGCTTCCCGGCTCCACTTCCCCTTCTCGGGGCAGCCAGCAAATTAACCCAGGTGCCTGCTCCCCGAGCCAGGCCACCACTGCCCAGCCGCGCTCCACCGCGCAGCCTGAGCCCCGCGGGAGCACCCCCTCCGACCCAACGCCGCCAGGGGGCCCCGCACCACCACGCCGGCCACACTTCACCGGCTCCATCCTGGGGCGCCATGTCGCCCACAGATACCAAACTCAGACCTGGGAAAGGCTTACTTTCCACAGGTGAGGCAACGGCTCACGCCGCTCACCTCGTCCTGGAGAGGATTCATTCCTCTCCCCATGAGGGTCCCTCTAGGGCCCTCCAGGGAGGTCAGAACGTCTTCTGATCCTCCTGCCCGTGGCCTTCATGGTGCGTCCACCAGGCGTCTTCGGGCACCAATTCCATGAGGGGTTTTACGTCCCTCCAGAGCGCGCACACACCTACCGCGGCCAGTCAGACTCTCCGGACCGGGATTTCCCTAATGGTCCTGGGTGGGGATCCCGGACGAGTTCCCCCATTACCCGGCCCCAGTCCCCGAGGGGCCGCCCAGCCCGCCCAGTGCCCACCGCAGACCCTGTAGCCCCGGAACTCAATGTGGGTAAAGAAATTCACTGCCCAAGGACTCAAAGGGATGCTGCACTGTTATCCTGAGCACGCCCACTGCTGTTGAAGTAGATGGCACCCAGACCTGACTACATGACTCCCAGCTCCTGCATGGCCTGGATCCTGGCAACTACAGGCCAGGAGGAGAACTGATACCTGCAGGAGGGGAACTGGACTTCAGTGAGGACAATACTGATGGGAACTGTGGTACTAAGGGTCTTGTTAACTGTATTTGTTGTTTATGCTGAAAGGAAGTAGGCTGAGTCAATGATTTGACTAGGCACATTAGACAAGGGGGGAATGAGAGGGCAGGGCGGGGTAAGGATGAGCTCCCGACTCCACCCCGCAGGGCGGAGTTATCCCTAGCCCTCAAAACCCCTGGACTGGGAGAAATTCGCTCTCTTCCGCCATGCTGCCGGCGTGGGTGGGAGGAGCACATGCTAGCATGGTGCAGGCTCTTTTGTTTATTGCATCGGACTTGGCTCCCTGGTGGTCCTTGGGGGATCACGAAGTCTGGGCATAACAGTTCTGCGTTTGCTGGAATATTAGGATCAGTAATTGTGTCTTCCATTACTCTTCCTATAAAAGAAATGTGTCAGTGTGCAGTGAGCATGTGCATATGTGTATGAAGGATGGCTGTTTAACGGTGATGCATGGCAATACAAATAATTAAGGGAACAAAAATATACGATAACTCCTCCAGGCACTGTTTGGAGGATGGTAATCACATGTCTACTAGAAATAAAGACAGACAAGACAATTCTAAGACAGACAAGAAATTCCATTTTTTAAATTCCATCTCTTAATAAATATTTAATTTGTTCAGGTTAAACTAAGGGGTTGAGATTTGTTCCTTTCCCCAGAAGTAATAAACTTGGCAATGCTGTCTCTAAAACTAAAATTCTGTTCTTTAATTGAGCAGAGCTCGTGCCTTCGCTTTAATCATTATTATATTTTGTTTCCTATTTTAGGAGAGAAGAAAAAATAAAATTCTGGGACATTCCACAGTGATATGAAACCATGCATTTTATTAAAAAAAATTCAGACACCATTTAAATCATCTTCTGTTAAAGGAGAGCTTTCTCAAGTCCATCTGTAAATACATGTAGACACATGTGTAACTGGGAATGCTGTTACTCCAGTGGAACAGAAACATTATATAAATCTTTAATTCCCCAGAGTAACACAGAATGTTCATCACCAAGCACAGTCCCTGCCAAAGTAAATTTAAGACAAAGATATTTTTAATAATGGGTTACTGTAGGGAAATGTGACATTTAGTTATAATTGAGCAGGCAGATTTCTAGTCAGATAACTACCTATGCCATTCAGATTCCAAATATGCACATAAATATATTGAAGCCATGGTTGCATTTCTGAAGCCATTTATTCCTGATGCCTAATTCACATACATTTATGTAGATGTTCATAAGTGCTTCCTAAGTCTAAAATGAAACAGCACAGTATTACAGGGTATAAATATTATTTTAAAATTAAAAACAATTTGGACATTAACATCGTCATTAGCTAATGGTTTTTATCTTTCTCTGGGACAGTAAAAGCATTAAAATTCAATTTATACTAAACATTTACTTCTCATAAAAAATGATCATTAACATTTTTTTTTCTAGTTAAAAATACCTAACCTCCCAGTGGGCCACAAATAATAAAGAAGATAAAGGTGTCGGAAAATGACTGAAGTAGAAAAACAATCAAGTTGAAGGAGATGACAGACAGTGCCCAGATCTAGAGCTGCCAGTAATTCTTGTCCATCATGTTTTCAGCCCAAACTCTAGTTTATATCCATGGACTAAGGTGGGGGTTAATGTGAGATTAATTGCTGGGAGATGCTATTATGTATGGTCATTAAATGGAAATAATCCTGTGATTATAACAGTGTATCAAGGAGATTCGATCAGACCATTATGATGAGTTTCCCAGGACATGTGGGTGTTGTTCAATCAATCTCTGATGCGGGCCTCCCTTTCACCTGAATTGATTTCCGTGGGAGCGTCCCCTGGCCCATCTGATTTGTTAAGCCCTTTGCTCCCCGTGCCATTGAGATGTTCTTTCCCGTACACCTCCTGATCTTTCTAATTTATGCCGCAGAACTCCCATCATTTCACCATAACATACTTCCAGCAGACCTCTGCTATAACTTAGCTCAAGAAAGAAAAATGGATGTGGTTGGGATTTTGTAAAGAATAAAGGAAGGTATGTTACGAGTGTCAGCATCCAAGAAATCTTCGCCTTAAATTTTCTGCCTGCATCACAAGTCCAGTCTCGCCCGCCCAAGCTGTGCCATTTTTCAGGGTCATAAGAATCACCTTCCCCATGAGTCTCTGTGGGCCCCTATTGCTTACTTCATTAACAGAAAATCTCTACAAGGTTTGCTTTCCCCAGCCATCCAACCCATCACGGCTTGTCCAGGGAGCACTAAATTCAAGTTGGCTTACAAGTTGGCCTCGTGTAGGAACAAGACATGTCTTTAAATTCAGAATCATGTGAGAGTCGCTGTATGAAGACGTTGCACTATCTGGGAGCAGCAGATTCACACATCGCCCCTCAGATCTTCTCTAGGAAATTGTATCCTCAGACCAATGTGTTCCGCAGGTGCGTGGCTGGTTCAACCACTGGCACTATTTACATGCAATGGCCTTTGTTTCCTCTCCCCTCACTCTCACTCAGCCTGCAGGATGATTCTCCCCTTCCCTAGAGAACAACCACAACAGCTTATATATTACACTGCCGAAATGCCATGGCCATAGCCAATATTAGGTTACGAGGGGGCCTTATGAAAATCCTTAGAAGTGATACTTGGGACCAGTAGTGTTCAGGCTCCTGCAGAGTAAGACTAGGGATTCTGCCTGGATTTAGAGTTGTTGTTGTTGTTGTTGTTGTTGTTGTTGTTGTGTGTGTGTGAGTGTGTGTGTTTAGAGCAGTTTTATATTCATAGCAAAACAGAGAGGAAGGTAAGGAAGGAACAGAGATTTCCCATATTACCCCTGTCCCACAGGTGCATAGCCTCTGTGAACGTCAACCTCCCACACAAGGATGGTGACTGTGTTACAGCTGCTGAGCATACATCAACTCATCATTACCACCCAAAGCCACAGTTCACCTTAGGGTTCATTCACTCTTGGGGCTGCACAGTGTATGGGTTTGGTGTACTCACAGGCAATAATAGCAGCACAGGGTGATTTTACTGCCCTAAAAACCCTCTCTGCTCTGCCTATTCATCCCTTCTCCCCCTCCAACCTGTCAACCACTGAGCTGTCTTTGTACCGTGTCTAAGAGTTCTAGAATGTCAGGTAGCATCTTGTCCTTTAGGTTATGCCCAGGTTTTTTAATACCAAAAGACAAATTCAGTAAAGAAAGGCTTACCCTCAATTCCTTCTCTCACCATTCCTTTTGCCTGAACGCCTACACCGATACCTCTTTGCTCTGTATTTTTGCCTCTTTCCAGTAATCCTTAACCATCCTAACAAAGGTGGCAGAGCGTGTTGGGAGGACAAGCAAGGCCCTGGCTTCCGTGGGAGAGAAGTCTCCTAACAGAAGTAGTTTAAGTTCAGGTCTAATGCGTGAGCCAGGATAACCAGCGAGGCTGGGGGAGCAGAAGATGTTCAGGTAGATGTGGCTGTGGAATTGGAGCGTGCTGGGAAAAGTGGGACGTGGTGTGGGGCAAGAGAGGAAAGCAGGGTGAGATCAAGAAGAAAAGCCATTCTGGACCCTGGATTGCATCCTCAGACCAATGGAAAGCCACCACAGAGGAGACCGTCAACAAAGAAGTGACACAGAGACATTTCTGTTTCAAAAGATGCCCCAGATTTCTGTGCAAACGGGTGAAGTCACACAAAAAAGTAAACCTGGAGGGATGTCCTGAGGCTCCCACAGTCACCTCGCAAGAACTTACAGAGACGTGGCAGTGAGAGGAGCAAAACTGGACTCAGGAGACATTCAGAGGCAGCACTGACATGGCCAACTAATGGTTCATGTACATGGAGGGGCAAAGGAACCCCAGGTTTGGAGCTAAAGCAAACAGACGTATGGTTCCGCCAACAATGGGACAGGAAGCACTGGGAGAGCACCAGGTTGGCGGTAAAACAGCGGAGGGTGTGGATACTGAGCTCAGCTTTAAGGTCCCCTGAGGACCCCCCAATGGTCCCGTGTCAAGAAGGAAGTGGGCTACCCAGGCCTTAGGATCAAAAGGGAGAGCTCAGCCAGAAATAGCCTGAGAATGCTCTTAGAATGGATGGCAACAGGCCACCCTGAGACTGCTGGGTAAGACCATGTACAGAGCGAGCTGAGAAGGGGCCCTGGAGGGATCCTTAGAGGAATTCCAACAGTTTCATGGATTTAATGAATGACAACCATTCAACCCTTTCATCACGCAGAGCCTTGATGTGGTTGAAATGATGGGTTGTCACTCACAGATCACAAACCTGCGAAGAATACCCCTTGACCACTCTAGGCAAAAACTTTTAAATCCTGGCTGACAGGTCAGGGGCCAAAGGGGGTGCCCTGAGGACAGTGCTGGCTTTCTGGGGCCCCAGGCTTCAAGTGCTCTCTCTGGGCTGCTAAGAATGAGCTGAAAAACAGTGGGATTCTGATTCTACTGCTTTTGACGTGGGTTTGAGTAATTACAGTGAGACAGAGTGAACTTCTTAGGGACAAATAAACAATTCCATGGGTAACACAGTACACACGTTCTGCACTTAGGGGAAAGCCAGCAGTTAGTGAGCTATTGCAAGAAGAAATCCTTGCACAATCCCCGCAAACGTTTCCTGAGGGCGCCTCTGAGCCAGGCACTGGATTGGTGCTGGTGACAGACAGGAAATCCGCAGAGCCCCCCAGGCTCCCAGGGCCAAAGGAGGCAGAGTGGGGTGCGTCCTGTTGCTGCAAGGTCCACATACCAGCACCCAGATTCCTGCCACCGGCCACGGAGGGAGAATGTTTCCAAAAGGCTGCTGGAAGGAAGTACGCAGCCCTGATGGGAGACCAAGCACTGAGTGAAAGTGTGTGTTTCTAAAATCAGTTAAAGAAGCAGGAGTTCCACGCCCACGAAGATTCTGAAAATAAGGGATTGTTATGAAACAACACTAAAAACTATCGTTTGAGAAGCCCCATAAGAAACCAATAGAAAAGGGCACCCCACGTCTAAATAGTTATAAAAGAGGCCTCATGAAAACACGGGACAGGCTCGATTAACAATGGCTGTCCCTCCAATCCTAGGGGCTGGGACAGGGAGCTCAGCTGGGAGGGGAGAAGACTCCTCATGGAAAAGCTCAGGAGCTGACAGGCCAGGCATCGGTCCCTCCCCCATGGGCGTGCATTATGGCCTCTGACAGCTCAGGGCAACCCGTAGCCTCCTGCACTCCTCAGGAAAAGGATTTTTTATCCAGGTTCCAGGTTTCCTCGATGCAAGTCCTGCAGGACAGCGGCCTGGAAGGGAAAGGCGGTATGGCTGAGAGCCAGGGGTCCCTGCACAGAGAGCCGTACCCCCACCCCAGGACCAGGGCCTGCTGCCCAGCTGCCAGGGCTCATCCCACACTCCATTCTTCAAGATGAGGGTGTTTCCAAATATAGCATGCTCCGGTAGTAGCAACTGAGCCCTTTCCGTGTGTGACTCCTTCTATTTAATAATTTAAACCTTTGAATCTAAAATTAAACAATTTCACATTTTCCGTGGCAGGCATATAAATACAGTGAAATAAATATGAGGGTTGCATCATCAGCCAGCTCAGGTATAAATCAAGATTTCCCAGGGGAATGAAGACTTTTTCACCCAATTACAGCAGCGCCCCCTTATCGGCTGGAGACAGGTTCCAGAGTGGGTGCCTAAAACTACAGGCATTACCGAAGCCGATATTCACTGACTGTGGTGTTTCCTGTCCCTACCGACCTATGTTAAAGTTTAACTTACAAATTAGGCAATCTCCATTGGTTGCACTTATATGCATGTATACAAGTCCTTCGGTTGATCTATTATCTCCCCCAGATCTTCCTCCCGTCCCCGCTGTAACTTGACAGTCTACTTGTTGATATAGTGTCTCTATATCTATCTTATGGTTCATCAGTTTATAATGTTCTTTATTATCCACAAATGAGTGAGGGAGGGGATGTGTGGGAGGGAGGGAGGGGGTCAAAAAAAATCAATAAAATATATTTAAAAAAAAACAAAAAACAAAAAAACAAATTAGGCAATCTCGTGGCTTGAAGATTTGCTCTTGCCACAGATTTAACAAGCTCTACTTACGATATTCCTTCTTTCCTTATTAAGTTGAAAACGTTCCTTTCACTTGAGAGGAAGCACTTTAGGGCTCCTCTCTGGCATGCCTGAGTTGCCAGCATCGCTACTCTTGCACGTGAAGGCCATTATTAGGAAAAGTAAGGCTCACTTGAACACAAGCACTGCGATAGGTGACAGCGGATCTGATAACTGAGAGAGCTACCAAGTGCCATGGGCGGCGAGTATAACAGCATGGAGATGCCGGACAACGGCATGAAGCCCGCCCCCGGCGGGACAGAGCAGGACAGCTGAGACTCCATCATGCTACTAAGAACGGTGTACCATGTAAAACTTAGGAATTGTTTATTTCTAGAATTTTTTTTCCATTTAACATTTTTGGACCAAGGTGGACCAAGGATAACTAAAACCATGAACCCCCAGGGATAAATGGGGGGAGGGGGATTCCCATACTTAGGGAACAAGAAAACAAATGCAATCTGTTGCTAACACAAGCATACAAGACAAACAAACAAAACTCTGCAGTCAGGGATTTTAAGTTTATTAGTAATAACCATTTGAGACATGATTGCTGCTCCTAAAGTTCTTCTTCAGGCTCAAATCTGAAAAGAAAAACTAAGATTTATCTGCTCTCGCAAACCTACCATTTACACTTTTTCTTTCAGCATTCACTTCACTGAACATCTACTCTCTGGAGGGGAAAAAAAAATATCACAGGAAACAACTTCTGCACGAGTGAAACTCCAGAAGTTCCCACAGTCAAGCACCAGGGGAAAAGAACTGGAGGCATCATTCTCCCACCAGAGGCCTGAGAAGACCGACCGCACAGGAATCAAGCTGGGGCAGTTGAGGGGCGGGAGAGGGGGGAGGCAAATGAGTGGCAGGACAGACAGCCCAGTGCCCTGCAGGCCAGGGGACTGCCTGCAAGAGCAGGAGCAGAGGGTCAGAAAGAACTCTGTAATCCATGTAAAGGAATTCAAAGCTTTATCTTAGCAGACCAGCAAAGCCACTCAGGGAATCCGGGAGGCAGGGTCCTGACCACCTTTCCCAGGTTTATCAGACGATCTGAGATAGTCCAGGGGGTGGTTAGAAACAGAAGGCTTAGAAAACCTCCTTCCTTCACTTCTCTCTGTCACAAACTGCACACTTGTAAATTTAGGACAACTTTGGTCCCAGGCAGCAGGAGCTGTGTGAAAGGGGAGGTCCTGGGCCCTTACGAGGCAAGTACAGGTAGCATGTGGTAAATGGCACACACGTCTCTGCCGAATTACAGATTCTCCCCCAGCAACGCCCAGGCCCTGGGTGTCTTGCAGATCCTTAATTTCTGAGGCTGTTATGCTTCATCAGACAGCCTGATTCAGATCCTCCCCTCAAAAAATAAATAGCCACAGAATCCTCAGTGCTTTACTACCAGTAAGAAAAAGTGTTATTTTAATTTTCCACCTCCTCATTTAAGTCCCATTTTTCCCCTCAGCTATAAAAAGCCCTATCACACCTTTTTTGTTGTTGTTGTTTTTAAAGTGATCAGGTAATAATACTCTACACACGAAAGGCCCTTGGGGGGGAAAAAAATCAGGCCTTTGGCAAAACCATTTGATATTCCCATTACAATCTCATGGCATTATTTTCCTTACTATTATTTTCTTGTTGTTGTTGAGTGCGCCTTTGAGTCTCTGGAGCATTAGCAAGTTGAGCTCTGCTACTGAAAGTGAAAAGGCAATGCCTCTTTCTTTCCCTGACAGCTATATTCCCACCGTGACAAAGATAATCATAGACATTAACAGTGGTAACAAGCTATTAGATCATCAACTCCGTGCTTCTCCCAGGGCGGGCGAAGCATCGAAAATAACACAGTATCATGACTGCATTCTCAAAGGTAAATACATTAAATCTCGCTACCAATTAACAAAAAGGCTCCTCACACGTCAGCGACAGCCCTCTGTGCTGTATGAACTGCTCCAGGCACCTAGGATCAGCCTTCTCTTCAGAGGTAGTCAAACCTCGCGCCATCATTTCTGTTTCTGGAATACACCCAGTCTTCTTTTTCCTGGATTGTTTTTGCTACTCCAGAACCAGTCAATCCCTCTGCCCTTTATTGTATGTACAGCAACCATCACTCCATATCTAAAGAACATGCCCCATTCTTGACCACTCCAACAATAGCATGAAGATGTTAACAAGCTCAATGAAGAAAGAGATTCTGGGGTGTTCTGGGCACTGTTGAACTTCCAGCACCTAGAATGATGCCTAGATAGAGTAAGTACTCAATAATTCTAGGCTGAAAGGATGAGTGAACAAATGAATGAATGAACGAACAAACGAACCACGGTTTCCTTCCTAGGTCCTTACATAAGAGGTACAGCTCTTGCCTAGCCAGCATTGATCACACACACATTTCCTTTTGGGGAACCTTGGCCTCAATCCATACCCAGTCTTTTTTTTTTTTTTTTTTTAATATATTTTATTGATTTTTTACAGAGAGGAAGGGAGAGAGATAGAGAGCTAGAAACGTCGATGATGAGAAACATTGACCAGCTGCCTCTTGCACAGCCCCTACCGGGGATGTGCCCGCAACCAACGTACATGCCCCTGACCGGAATCGAACCTGGGACCTTTCAGTCCGCAGACTGACGCTCTACCACTGAGCCAAACCGGTTTCGGCCATACCCAGTCTTTCTGAAAAGGGCAAGCAAGCTGTCAGGACATCTGAATAAAGAGGCAGACAGAAATCCAGAACGAACAATTAGACACATGTTAGGTTGCAGAGAGACGAGTCCAAGGATCAGAACTTCAGAGGAAAAGTTAGGGAAAGGAGCTACTGGTGCATTAGTATTGCAAGCCCTAAGGATAGTTTCAGCCAACCTATGGAACACCCACTCAGAACGGGAGCCACGGCCAGCAGATGCACAAAGACCCAGTCCAGCAGAGACCCAGGGCCAGCCCCAGACTTTTAAGTCATCTCAGCCCATAAATTCCAATGTTTGCTTCAGTCCAGTTTGTTCTGGATGTCCTGTTACATGCTCCCGAACAAGGCCTAAAGGACAACCCCCCTTCATCTGGACAGCCCCCAGTCTGAGGCCTTCCTAAATGTCACCAGCATGCCTTCATGGCATACCTCCTTGCGTTCCCTCTCAATCTGTCCTTCCCACTCTGCCCCGGGACTCTCAGAAGCACTGCTGCTGAAATTAATCCACCCCAGGATCAGGCATTTCATAGGTGTAATCCCTCAGGCATAAATCAACCCATGTCCATGCCATCGTGAGGCAGTCTTGGAAGTTGATGTGAATTCTGCACAGTCATTCCGTGGGCTTTGAAGAGATGCTCATTACACAGGCCAACCACAGAACTGACCTTTCGTCCACAAAAGCTAATCTCCATCTGCAGGCCCGCAGATAAGCACGGGATCAAAAGCCCCAAGGCTGACATCCTTAAGCCGGACTAATTATCACAGTTCATAAAAGCGCCGTCATTCCGGTCAGCTCGCTTTGGTGATTTTTTAAAAGGAACCTGGGCCTTTCCTATAAACGAAATCTCTGCTGGAAACCTCTGAACTTCATCCCGCCCTAGCCCGAGCTCACCCTCCCCAAGAACAGATGTTGGCGGAACACCCGTTCTTTTACGAGGAGCTGTCATTTCTCATCAGACCGTGTCTAAATCTGTTCAAATGTTTTCACCAATTTGTAATAATTTGGGGGAAACGTTCTAGAAGCGATAAGACATACCGAGAGGAAATCTAATGGAAGAACCCGCTCCCGTCCTACATATGGAGGATGCTTGCAAAGGTCTTCCAGAGTGGAAAGTAAACAGATGTCTTCAAATTTCTGCAGCAGAATAGTGTGGTGCCAACATAACGCATGGATGCACTGGGCGGTACGAATTACGGAGCACGGGTATTTTTGGCCTCCTGTTTACAAAATCAAGACAGAGCTAAATCCATGGTGATGGAATATACCTGCGCTCGGCTTACCTGCAAACCAGCATCCCACTGGGAATGAGATCTCAATGTGACTCCCGTGGTCTGATCTCAATGTGGTACAGAGAGTACTTCTGAAGGCAGCGCAGAGCCACTATTAAAGGCCGCAGAGAGCAGTGTGGGGTCCTGGGCCTTCGTTCTTCTTATTTATAGCCTAAGTCTCTGTGAAATCGAACTAAACCTTCCTCTGCTCCCTCAATTATTTCCTTTTCTGTCCCTCATTCCAGACCTCGCAAACACGCGGGAATGAACATTTTTATTGCACTGAGACATGTCTTTTGCTTCGCAGCTTCTGCCAGTTGTGGAGTCACTCTGAGCCCAGCCCCGGTTATGCATCTGGTAGACAGAGCATCTGAAACTCATCCCGTGGCTCTTATTTACCGAGAGTGAGGGTGGAGCTGCTTGGGGAATTACAAGAGGAGGACACAAACTACTGATCCCCAGCCAAGCCTAGAGGCCTCCCAGCAAAAAGAGTTTTGGATTTTGTGTTGTCTGAATATTTAGCAACTAAACCACAAGTTCTCTACTCTAAGTGACAATATTTAGCCCATACAAGGGAACAAACAATCCTAAAAAACAAAACAAAAACAAAAAAAAATGAATGATTGAATCAATCAAAAAAACTAGGCTAGCGATGATTGATGACCTGATGGATGATTAATAACCTGATCACCCGGGATAGAAACAGTAACTATGTCAACTGCGGGGCCCACCCTCGTGGTCCCTGGCAGTTTTAGCTCTACATTCAGAATTCTCAGGACAGTGCCAGGATACACAGTACGTGCTCAAGAAAAGGTCGCCCTTTTTATACGAAATTAGCAAAATTACTCGAACAGAGGAAACAAGCGTACGGTTACCCAGAGAAGCCTGCAGGTGGAAGCCGGGCGGCTCGGGTGGGTCCCGAGGAAAGCCTCAGTGGAACATTTCCCTCTGGCTTTCACTGTCAGCTGGGTCATGGCCTCAGTGGGTGTGGGTGAGAGCAGACCAAGCTTCCCGCTAGACTGAGATGCTGGAGTGCGTGGTTCACACTGTGCTGACCACGACTGTATACCCTAAAACACAGGTGCTATCTGTCCCCGGCAGGCACACCTCTCAGAACACACTGTGACATAATACTCACCGTCTTCCTCAGCAAAACCACTGCCATCTACTGGGCACCTCTCAGCGAAATTCACCAAACACTGCCTTACCCCCAGGGAACCTCAGAGAGGGGTGCGGAGCCAGCTGGCAAAGGCGCTGCCCGCATCTACAGCTACACCAGCAGATGCAGGTTAGACCACGCAAGGAAAACCATTTTCCTAAACAGAGCCAGTCTATAGCAGGTAACAGCACATTCCAGAGGGAAGACTGTTGATTAAAATTGAGAAAAATTTTTTTTCAAGATTATACATTGGGAAGACAAAGCCAGACAAGTACCCCGGCCATTCGCTGATGAATTCAGAAGGCTGGAATCACAGACAACCGGATCACAGTGAGACCTGAGGGGTCTGGCCCTTGGAAAAGGAGAGTCCGTCTGTCAGAGAGTCAGCCAGAGGGACTTACCTCCCCCTTGCTGTGGTCTCAGACTGGCCGCAGACAGGACTCTGAGAATGGAGAGGAGGGAATGGTGACGATGGCAGAAGTCCCATCACCAGCTAACCTTTGGTGCCACCCACACACCAGGAAGAATCACCCTGCCAATCCCAAGTACAGGAGGTCATCAGGTAAATATGCATCCTAATTATAGGGACCCTCATACATGAAAACTGGGCATCATTAAGCCAGTGGCTCTCCACCGGAGTGACTTTGTTCCTCGGGGCACCTGTGTATGAGGTCCACACAGACCGTCACAGCTGGAGGGGAAACTCCTGGCATCGAGCGGGCGGAGCCAAGGATGCACAGGACAGCCCACAAGATGCCAGCGGGGCTGAGGCTGAGAAGCTCTCAATTACTCGTGAAAGGTGGTTATTTTGCTTACTATGGTAGCCCAGGCAGACAGTACTTGCTCAATATAGATCTCCTGTAAAATGACTTCCAGTGTGAGGAGCTAAAGGAAGCAGAGCTGGCCCCAGACAGGAACCTGCCACTGAAGCCGGCTCTGGTTTGCTCTCTCCTCCAGGCCTGGGACTGTGAGGGCTCCCTGATCAGTGGAACGTCAGTCCTCTGAAAGCCGAGCTCCTCCATTTCATCCATGCTTTCTTTCTTTCTTTCTCTTTTTCTTTACATGCCTTCTTTAAAAAGGCCACTCTAAGAAACTGACAATCTGAACGATCCCATCAAGAGAATAAAATATTTCAGGGCATGATGACGACAGTGGCAAATCAATGACATGATGAAATCTACTCCTTGAAAATTTATTAACTTTTCTGTGTTCTTCAGAACTGCACAGGCATTGTAACCCTACAGGGTAAAAATTATTAGGTTATATGTTTCATATATACATATACATACATACATATATATATATTCTTTTTTTTTCTTCTTTTCAGAAAGGGAGAGAGAGAGAAAGAGAAACATCAATGATGAGAGAGAATAAGTGATGCACACCCCCTACTAGGGATAGAGCCGAAAACCAGACATGTGCCCTGACCAGAAATTGAACCTGACCTCCGGATTCATAGGTCTGAGCCACCTTGGCTGGACAGATTACATGTATTTTTACCAACATCTACAATATATATCAGCATTCTCAGGAAGAAGGCTCAGAACAATGAAACGATATAACCGTGTTCCCAACTTAGACTATGATTAGGCCAAAAACCCCCAAACTCCGGCTGCAATTCAATTCTCTTCATACTACAAATAATCACTTTTAATGTATCCGCTTTTTACGTGAGTGAATTTCTGTGTCTGGCACCTGAACACCAGGCACAAAAACACAGTGGCTACAAATCACTTGAACCCCGCAATGACCCACTGGCAGAGCTGGACCATTTGATGTTGCAGAGAAAGCCAACCCTATGCACGTGGAGAACAGACCTCTCAGCCACAGGACACGCATCGGTCACGCCGATCCCGTGATCCCGTGTTATAAGTATGAGCGCTGCCTTTCTTACTCCTGGTGAGCAGTGCTCCGGAGTCTGACCCGGCTGCCTGAAGGAAATGCCACTCTTCCCTTCTTATCATAAATTAGGTTTGGGAAGAAAGCTTACTCTGGGTTTTATTTTCTAAATAATATTTTCTATACATAAAAACAGATTTAAAAATATATTTAATGGAGAAGGAATACTTTCCTGGTTATTTTCCACATTTAAATGAAAACTGACCATGTCTTAGTTTCAAGGTGTGGGGTAGAGCTTCTATGGTGCAGCAGAGACAACCATAACCAAGAACTGCCCATGCCTGGTGAGAGGCCGGGCTCTCCTAGTTAACAGCTGAGGACTGAGGCTAATTAACACCTTTCTGAGGCTCAGTTTCTTCATCTCTTAAGAAAATAAAAATGAAGCCCAGATAGCATGGCTCAGCGACTGAGCATCAACCTATGAACCAGGAGGTCATGGTTAGTTCCCACTTAGGGCACATGCCCAGGTTGCAGGCCGGATCCCCAGTGGGGGCCTGCAGGAAGCAGCTGTTCAATGACACTCTCTCATCAATGATGTTTCTATCTCTTTCTCCCTCTCTGCTTCCTCTCTGAAATCAACAAAAATATATTTGCAATAAGTTAAAAAGCTGAAGCGAAGATAAAAATATCATTACTCTCTCAAAGACAGGCTGAGAGAATTAAAGGAGATATGTGAGTGAACCCAGCACAGTACTTAGCAGAAGGCGGACAATAAACATTTGTTGGGTCTGACTGGACCTCTACCAATGAAGTTTGCAAACTAAAAATGGCCAAAGAGGCCAGGCAGGAAGAGGGTCAAGGAAAATACTAACTGATCCTGGTCTCACATTTTCTTTTGTTCCATGTTTCCATCTACCGTGGTGGACACGCCTCAGCACCTGCTTCTCTTCTTGAGAGGGCAAGCTAGAGTTTCCTTTGGCTTTCCAAAAGAGATCACTATTATTTCATAAACAACACGCCAGCACCATTTGGACCGTTGGATCAAAACAGGAGAATACACACACCTTTCCAACTTCTCAGGAACTATTAACACAAATGGAAGCCCGTGATTTCAGAAACAGAGTGTAATTTGCTTTTTCCAAAATGCAGCACCTCACTTCTGTTAATGCCCACACCGCAAAAAATCGTAGGCAAATTCTGTGTTTCCTTGGAATTTGCTCTGACATTACACGTAGCCATGTATCTCCAACCACATGGTGGCCTCCTCAAGCACTGGCTTTTTCTTAGGTTCA
This sequence comes from Pipistrellus hanaki, assembly GCF_964339955.1. NCBI lineage: Eukaryota > Metazoa > Chordata > Mammalia > Chiroptera > Vespertilionidae > Pipistrellus > Pipistrellus hanaki. The sequence continues at coordinate 15,754,867 of NC_140515.1, forward strand.
ATCACGTATGACTTTGCGTGAGCTCTACAGTCATGTATGACTTTGCGTGAGCTCTACAGTCATGTATGACTTTGCGTGAGCTCTACAGTCATGTATGACTTTGCGTGAGCTCTACAGTCATGTATGACTTTGATGTTTCCTCTGTGTGGAGATGCAAGCATCCTCCTTCTAAACTGACTGAAGGGAAGAAGCATGTTTGAGGTCTGCTTGGAGGCACCTTATGACAAGTTATTCCACTGAGATGTGCAAGCCGAGAGTGAGTAAACAGAGCTGCTCTGCCTCAGTAAACATTTTATTTTTAAAAGTTTCCTCAATTTGTACAAAAAAAAAAAAAATGCTTCCAAACACACTGCAAATGTTTGGCCTCATTGGTACAATATCCAAGCAACTGTCCAAACCAAGAAAGAGTGTGCACCCACCGCTGTACCAACAACTTTGGTGTTGCCACAGGCTTCGGTGATTTCTACATAGAATGACTGGAAAGACACCCTCACAGTCAACAAAGGCCGGCCATCTCAAGGAATTATTACTGATGTCTGAATTTAGGATTCTTTCATAGAAAAAGAGCTGTTTTTGCATTAATGGCTGAACATTAAAAACTCCTTATAAAATTTTTGACACACAAACCAAAAAATATGGATACTGATCACCCAGGATATTGAATGATGAAAAGGTTTACCAATGCTGGTACCCATTCTCATTCCAGAAGATCTAACTGTGAATTTCTTCTAGAAAAATTGACCAATATCATAGTCATTGTTATTTTTTATAAAGTATAGAGTAACCATTGGAGTAAGAGTAAATATTGGAAGTGACCACACTCTAAATGAAAAACTAGTAACAGCTTTCATTAGCAGGCTCTCCTGAGAGGTTATTTAAAAATATATAACTAGCCAAAACCGGTTTGGCTCAATGGATAGAGCATCGGCTTGGGGACTGAAGGGTCCCGGGTTCGATTCCGGTCAAGGGCATGTACCTTGGTTGCAGGCATATCCCCAGTAGGGGGTGTGCAAGAGGCAGCTGATCGATGACTCTCTCTCATCGATGTTTCTAACTATCTCTCTCCCTTCCTCTCTGTACAAAATCAATAAAGTAAAAAATAAAAAAAAATTAAAAATAAATAAAAAATAAAAATATATAACTAATAGAAGTGGAACCTTACACATTTCAAACACAATATTCACCATAGAGTGCTGAGAGCTAAATCAATTTCCCTTCTCTCCGGGCATTTACAGATTCCTCAAGAACACCTAAAATAGAACTGGATTCATAATAAGTTTCAATTTGCATAAAACTCCAGGGAAATAGAGGAGGCATATCAAAAGTCTTTTTCCAGATCAGAAAGTTTCTAATTTGCAGAGTAAGATGGTGCAAATACTTTCTTTAAACCCATTTTCAAATTTTATGGCCACACAAAAAAGTTTCTACACACCCATACCATGTGGCTATCCAAGCCAATCTGGAAAGAAAATATAAATGTCAAAAAATAAAAAGATTGGAAAAGGAAGGAGAGAGAGAAAAAAAAAGTTCAGGGGGAAAAAAAAATATTGAAGCTTTGTTAAAATGAGCCCTTCAGGTTTAGTTAACTACAGAGAAAAGAAATTTAGATTAAAAGCAAGCGATTTTTAAAGCCGTCACTAAGATAAGATAGATAACTTCAAACACACGCAGTCATAGAACAGTGGGAAACCTTAATTCCAGACAGAAGGAAAGGTGGCATTATAGTTAAAAATTCCAATGAAAGCACCCAGAGCAAAATTCTATTCTCAGATCATTCACAGGAGGGGGAAAAGAAACCAAGATCAAATGCAGGATTGTTTTTCCTTTTCATTTACAGCTTAAAAGCTTCTTGGCAGCACCAGTAATCTGTCAGGAAGGATGAAAAATTATGCCTGATAGATAATTTTAAGACTTTAGTCAAAAGATGTTAATAAATACACCGGGGCTGGTGGCTGGTGGCTGGGAGCGGCCGCGGCAGCTCGATGAACACCGTGCTGTCCTTTTGCCATCACCTGTCATAAATCTAAAAATGCGATGGCTCTGCCTGCGTGTTTCTTTGCCTCTAAAATAAGCAAGAAGCTGTGAAAATGGTTCCAAGTTTCCAGGCCTCAAAGAGGAGAACAGAGAACTCAGAGAGGGAGGCTGCTTCAGGGCCTGCGTCAGAGGCAAGTTGGCTTTGCCTCTGTGAATGTTTGCTCAGAGAAATGGACATCCTCCTTGGTGAGGATAAGGGTTTTTTCCAAAGGGCTTCCAAGACCCTGGATCTGATCACCAGTATCTGAGGATGGTCTGGCCCAGAACCCAAGTGGAGTTTACAGGGCCTGGGGCCCAGCATGGCCATGATGGAAGAATGGGCAAGCCGTGCAGAAGGCCAGCCTGGGGCAGTGAGAGAGGAGGGTAATAATGAATGGCCGGTGATTTTCCATGAGAAGGAACTGGCAAGGAAGCCATGTCTGTTGGTCCGATTCAATCCCTCTACTTTCTGACTCTGACTCTCCCGGGTTAGGTCTCCCTCTAAGACCCAGGTATTTTAAGGAAAGACATTTGCAACTGAAATGTCCTGAGTGCTTTCTATTGATCCTATTTCTAAGTTAAGTGACTGGGCAGTGCTGCATTCTTAAAAAATAAATACATACATACATAAATAAATAAATAAATAAATAAATAAATAAATAATTTATTGATTTTTAGAAGAGAGAGAGATCCAGCCATGTGAGAGGAGAAGCATTTGTCTGCTGCCTCCTGCACATCCCCTACCAGGGATCAAGCCCACAACCTAGTCATGTGTCCTGACCAGGAATCGAACCAGAAACCTTTCGTGCATAGAGTGGCATCCAACCAACTGGGCCACACTGGCCAGGCCGACGCACTGTCTTTAGAGAAGAAGCTTCTTATTTTAGCTCAGAACACGCAGAGGGATGTCTAAAAAGAAAGCCGCAGCTCGCCTGGCCACTGGATTTGCAAGATACCTGAGAGGCTTACGCAGGAAATCCTGAGGGTGCCTTACTTTCCTGAACTTCTTCAGGGATCAAGTTTGGCTTCTGAGACAAAATCCTACTCCTTTGTATGAGTTTGTTAAGGGGATGTTTTCGCAGTTGCCTTTTATAAAGAAAAGCCACAGAAGGTATTCCTTCCTCATTATCACCTCTGACCATTCTCTTCACGTGTCAGCTGTAAATAAGACACAATCCCCACCTCCAGAACTTAAGGGACTGAGATGTAACCCAGAGCCCTCACCTTGTTGGCAGAAGTCGAGTGTGATTATCCCCACTTTGCTGAAGAAAAAGCAAAAAAGCATGACTTGAGCAACATAGCTGCAATGGAAATAAGGCCTTTTCCACACAGACCTCTCCCTGCTGGGACCTCATCTGTACCTCGGCAGATTGGGCATGGTTCTGTTTTGACCAGTGTGTTTGTACATATAGTACACGCTCCTGTGTGCACGAGAGGAGGAGTGGAGGGGGAGGGAGGACTGCATTTATTTTCTGGCTTTATCAATCATTTATTTAATGCAAACTGAACTGTGATGCAAGCCACAGGTTACCCTGGTAAAAGCCAAGCTTCAGAGTCACAGTGAAAACAGTAGAGCTTAATGATCGCTCAAGAATAAGACATCTGGAACCAGACCCAAAGTGAGTCTCATCTCCCACTAGGAAAATGGGACAAGTTACTTGAGTAACTCAACCTCAATATTCTTGAGGAGGAGGAAAATACTCCAAAGAGTTATTAAATATTCTAAATAAACTGCTTAGAGAACAATGCTCAGGTCAGAACAAGGGTTATGTGAGGATGACTAATATTAATATAATTTTTAAATATACACACTTAATATAATCAGTGTCTTCATAAAATTGAAACATCTTGCAAATATGTAAGAAACATCATATTAAAAAAGGGGAGGGGTGAGGACATCTGAGAATGAGGGCAGGGGAAAGAGTTAACAGCGGCAAACAGTGGTCAGAATGAACCCTTACATCGGTGCTACCACACAGAGTGGTGCGGATGCACCCCTGACCCAGCTAGGCAATGTGCCTGGACTCTGTGCTGCAGGGGCTTCTCCCAGCTTCTGGAGAAGGATCAGGAAAGTCCATTCCTCATTTCAAGTGTATTTCTGCTCAGGCAGCATGTCGCTGAGTATGCATGCACATGCATAGATTTGCCAATCTGTGCCACACAGAAAAGAAGCTGCAGATAAGGGTTGGAGCCCATCAAAAGCTCATGAGACAGACTGCTTTCTGTCCATCTGTTCCGTGCAAAACTGAGAAGCTGTGCTCCATGCTGTGATCAATCACACCATTAAATGAGAAATGAGCAAAGCTGGAAGGTGCTTGGAGGTGAGAGACAAGGATGGGGAAGAGGCTTGGTTTATGAAAACATGCAACATTTAAAAGAAACTTGGGTCCCGAGCCTTCTGAGCCTGGTGGTGGGGGAGGTAGGAAGGGCTGCAGCTGGCAGTTGTCTTCAAAGCAATAGAGGTGCAATGCTTGGAATGGGGTTGTACTGTGCACCCCTGGAGCACAAAGAAGAGCAACAAGAGGGAGGTGAAAGAGAAATATGTGGAATTCAGAAAGTTCCAAAAATGAGATGGGCTCCATTTTATTCATTCCAAAGGACAAACAGGCTCCTCATAGTGAGATAATAGATTATGTTTACTCAACTGAAAAAAAAAAAAGTGAGTAATAGAACCCCAATGGCTACACAATTGGCTTTTCCCAGCTTCCCTTGCAGCTATGTATGCAAATGTGAATAAATTCTGACCAATAGAGCAAGAGTGGGAGCAGCATGTACAGCTCAAAGTACATTTCCCTTTTACACACAACTTTCAATGGGCTAAAGAGCAACTGTAATAGCTGGTGCTAGGGTTCTCCCCTCAGATCATCAGACATGCTGTGGGTGGCAAGTAACAGGACAGAAGGCGCCTGGGACTCTATATGGCTACCACATTGGCACTAAATTACTTGGTAAATTATTTGGGTGTAGACTATTACATGAGAATTAAAGTCACCAAATTGTTTAGGCCACTATTACTTGGGCTATTATTGTAGCAGATGAACAGGATTCCAAATACACGTGCCTACAAAAAAAAAAAAAATGTTGATTTTGTGAATGGCAGATCAGTATTAGAAAGTCCAAGTCTCAAAGCAAATGCAAGAATATTCCACGTTGTAGATCACTTAAGCAGGCACCTCTAGGGGCAATGTGACATTCATCAGGATGAGCAATGTCAGTGATTCTGTTCTAATTCATATGTTATATGTCATGAGAGTTGTGTATAAGACTGATATCATTCCTTTTTCTCTAACTAGGATATAGTGTATGACTTGAACACACTAAGAATCAAAACACCCAAGGAAACAAGCTAATGTGTTCACAAAGTGAGGCAACTATAATATAACTGCATCTTTGAATCCATAAAATATTCAGGAACGAAAACACAGGTGCAGGCGTGAAAGCCAGGCCCCCCAGCCTGATCCACACGGGGCTCACTGGAGTGAGGAAATTCGCTTGCCCTGGGCGTGATAGCTCAGATACTAATGGGGTGAATTTAAAAATGGAGGCTATTTTCAAACTGGCTGCTCCACTGATTACATGCTAGAATATAAATTCCAATAAAGAGAAGACTGGTTTCAATGAGGAGACAGTGGGGAAACCCATGATATTATCTCATTGCTACAGGCGAGATATACGTCTGAAAAGCACTCCAGAAAATGTACAGAAACAATGGGATTAAAAGAGCAGCAGCAGAAGACCCAAGAAGGCAGTGGAGTAAGGAGATGTTGCACTCACCTCCTTCAGGACCAAACTAAACTTACAACTAAAATGTAAGTCTACCAACCTGAATTATCCAACTGAATAGCAGCTGAACAGAAGAGTCATAACCACGGATGTACACAAGAAGCCACAATGAGACTGATAAGGAGGGCAAAGAGGCAAAAAGGGTTGGGTCTGTACCCACGGGCTGCAGTTGAGATTTTGGAAGGATATTTCAGCTGCAAAGTTTCCCACCTGAGAAGTGTGGGGTCTTAGCCCCACACCTAGCGTACCCAGCTCAGAGCCCCGCAGTCAGGAAAAGCTGCCTATTCAACACCTGCTGTGAAAATCAGAAGGGATGCTGTCTTCCAGAAGAGAGACAGGCACCTCTTGAATGTCATTCAGAGCAACTCACCCTGGATCCGGTGGAGAAAGGGTGGCGTGGACTAGAGTCCTGTGAGGAGAGATTGGAATTCGTAGCTCTCGGGAGAGAGCTGAAGGGCCACCAGGATCCCTGTGCTGAGTCCCTCCCCCACACTGCTGATGCCACTTTTCTGGGTGGAACACTACCCTCCGTACAGCATCAGCACGGGGGAATGTCTCACTCTACCTTAAAATCAGGAACAAAACAGGATGTCCACTGTCACCACTCTTATTCAACACAGTATTAGAAGTCCTAGCCTCAGCAATCAAAAAAGAAGAAATAAAAGGCATTCAAATTGAAAAGGAAGAAGTAAGACTGTCATTTGGAGATGACATGACACTGTATATAGAGAATCCTGAGGATTCCATCAAAATAAACTACTGGAACTGATAAATAAATTCAGCAAATAGCACAAAACAAAATAAATATCCAGAAGCTAGTTGCATGTTTATAAACTAATAATAAACTATCAGAAAGGGAAACTAAGAAAACAATCCCTTTTTTACAACTTCATCAAACAAACAGCCCTGGCTGGTTTGGCTCAGTGGATGGAGTGTGGGCCCACAACTCTTAATTCGAGAGAATAGGTGCATCCCTATGCTCATTGCAGTGTTATTTACAATAGCCATGTATGGAAGCAGCCCAAGTGCCCAGCAATAGAAGAGCGGATAAAAAAGCTGTGGTACATACATACAATGGAATATTACTCAGCCATAAAAAAAGAACGAAATCTTTCCATTTGTGACAGTATGGATGGACCTACAGGGTATCATGTTCAGTGAAATAAGTCAGTCAGAGGCCTACAAATAACATATGATTCAACTTATATGTAGAATCTAAAGGACAATGTAAACAAACAAACTAAAATAGAAACAGACTCATAGATAAAGAGAACAGACTGGTGGTTGCCAGAGGGGAGGCAACTGGAGGTGAGGAACTGGGTGAAAAAGGTGAAGGGTTTGAGAACTATAGATTGGTGATTACAAAACAGCCATGAGGATGTGGAGTACAGCACAGGGAATACAGTCAGCAGTATTGGAATAACTATGTATGGTGTGAGTTAGGTACTGGAGACTTCTGCAGGAACACGTTACAGGGTATGTGATTGACCGCTATGCTGTACACCTGAAACTAATACAAAATAATATTAAATGCAAGTGTAATTGTTAAAAAAAAAAATTAATTTAAAAAAAGAGCAGCAAAAGATGGAAGACAGTCACCACTGTGAATAGGAAAGGACCTTAGATGATCATTTCCAAGGTTTATCGCTGCCAAATAAGCAATTAATCGACCACCGGACACCATTAACAGCCAACATTTTAGTTATCACGTACCCTTGACCAGACACTATAAGCAAAGTGCACTTTGAGAATCTCAGTTTTATCCCTCAAAAATCCTGAGCTGTGAAGTGTTATCATGACAATTTTTCAGGAGAGACAACTACAGCTGACTATTTATGCAAAACGTACTGAACGCTTGCCTACGGAATGCTGTGAGCAAGGACTAACGGAGGTGAAGAACAGGCCTTACAGACCAGCATTGTAGCTGCAGAGGCACAGCTCATACCCCCCAAATTTCCGATGGCCACCTAGTTTTTAAGATGCCTTGTTGTTCCTTTCTTAACCTGAGGTGGGTGAGAGCATGAGCTTCTGATCAACCCCTTGTCCTCACCACACACTTGCCTGCAGCTTCTCTCTGGGGGGCACAGGGTGGCCAAGGTATGTAGGGGGCAAGCAGCGCAAGTGCCACCATTCCCTCTATCTCCTACCTCCCTTTTGACATATTCATCACCCCTGACTGGCTTCCTGCAGATAGTGGCTTTTGGAGGGGGGGGGGGGGTGATGGGAGGGATGGGGGGATGGGGTTTCTCAAGCAGTCTTGCTTGTCTGACCACAAATTCTTAGCCATATGGGTTTCCTCATTGTCAGTCGCCTCTCTAGTCAGCCAACACAGTAACTTTTCTGGACTTGAGCTTCTTGAGCTCCAAGTAGCAGGTGGGGGCTTTCACTGCTTCCTTCCAGCTCTGATCTTACTCGGGACATGCCTCTGAGGGTGGCCTGCCTCTGGAGAGAAAGTGGGTTCAGGAAGAATTGGGAATCCCTGCAAGTCTGCAAGGGAGCGCCAATGAAGTCAGAGGAACAGTGGGACAGTGAACTATTCTGACTCTGTGGTTATAAGTCTGGGGGACAGCGGATATGGATTCAAATCCCACCTCCTTTTGATTTTGTGCCACGGGGCCAAATTCACAACCTCGGTGGGCCTCCGTTCCCTCAGCTGCAAAAGGAAACTAAGATGTTGCAATGTGGAAGGCAAGCTGCGATAAGGCACCTGCACCCATGAAAGCAGTGCCCTGACACGGTTAAGAACCCAGCAAGTGACGGAATTAGACGTTTTTATATTTGACCCCTAAAGGCTGGGAGTTCCAAAGGCACTTTGTCGGCTCATGCTGGGAAACTCGTAATGCATTTAAGTATTCATATTTTCCTACATCTTCCTCCCAGCGAAGAGGCCCGAGGCTGCCAGAAATAATCACGCTATTTGTGATCCTATGTTTATGCGGCAGAAACGAAATGGAATTTTATGGTCTGCTGTGTTCAACAGCGATGCCCACACGGGGATAATTCCATGCAGTACTGGCAACAAGAACTTATGCAACAGCCAGCCCGAAGTTGCGGTGCCCAGGCGGGCAAAGCTCTCCTAAACAGCGGCTTCGGAAAGGGGCGCTCCACCCCACAACCTCAGACCTCAAATTCCATGCACTGCATGGGGAAATCTGACCTTACTCATTTTTAAAAGCAAACAGGTTTGGGTGGGGAAAAGATGTCTTAACAAAAATGTAAGTGAAAAAGTAAAAATACAAATAAAGAAAAACTGCCCTATTTACTGTATGGCAAAAAGTACATGGTGCCGGTTGAGTGGGAAGGCAGACAGCACGGGAGAGTAATGTTTCTAATGTGATCTTAGAAAATCTCCCAGGCCCAAAGGCCTCCCTTTGGCGCTAAGGACAGGACAGATGTTGTTAGTAAAGATGCTATGCTCCGGCAACTCTCACGGACTAAACCCTGAAAAAGGTTAACATGATCATCACTCTTGAACAAACTACTGGCGTTGTCTTTGTTTGTTTGTTTTTGAGGGAGGGCACGCTCTTCTGTGTTTAAGCTACCACAAGCCAACAGACTGGAGTCCATTGCTAGTTTGGCTGTCCTCAACCCATGCAATCAGGGTGGCTCGCTCCCTGAGCTGGGCTAGGGGACAGATGGCTTGTGCCCAGTTGGGGCCAGAAGATCCAGTGACGTTAGCTTATCTCCAGAGGTAGCATGGAGGACAGAGTGGTCACAACTGGTCACAACCTGGGGAGAAAGGAATTGACTGACTGGGTACATGCCACCACCTGGTTAGCGTAAGCAATGGAAAAGCAATCTGTGCTAAACCACAGTCTACTTCTCAAATACTGTCAAGCAGAATTCCAGAAATGGGTGTCTGCTCCTTTAAATATATTTGCAATCACATAAATTATTTGGGGAACACAATATTTCACCCATTCAGCAAATATGTACATGGAGTAGGCTAGGGTAGAGCACAGGGGTGTGGGGAGGGATAAGCTCTCTCCATATAGGATTTACATTCCTGAAGTGGAAACTGTACTGAATAATTCTAAAGCCAACTCAGAAGTCAACAAGATAACTTGGAGTTAGTCCCAACAAGGCATGAGCCTTAAGCAGAGACACTGAGGGTGAACAGAAGCCAGGGGCTGAGCCTCCCAGCCACAGGAAGCAGAGAACGAACAGGAAGATGAGAACACTAATGTGAAGCAGGAGAGAGAGAGAGAGAGAGAGAGAGAGAGAGAGAGAGAGAGAGAGAGAGAGAGAGAGAGAGAGAGAGAGAGAGAGAGAGAGAAACTAGTCACAACTCCAATCATCAGAAAATCAACAACATTCTTATTCTTCACGGTGAAATTTATTGGGACTAATTCTCTGGTGTCTTTGGGTCAAAACTTCTTTCAAAGTCACCCTTGAAAGTAAAAAGCCACACAAAGTACAAAAAGGAATTTATATAAACAGAAATGTCCCATATTCAGACATCCTAAAAACACGCACATCGGACACCGTGAGGAAACTGCCGCCATCAGGGTTTGTACAGCCGGCTGTATTTATGGATGCAGGGTAGGTAGCCCCGTCTTCCTCTGTGCCTATAAATAAGTACACTGGCATTTGTCATCCTGATCATGAAGAATCGAAAGCCATTTGTACGACTCAAATAAGACCACATGCTGTTATTCTATCACTGAGAATATTCCCAATAGCTAAGTAGCCAGGGCAGGAAAGGGCATTGCTACTAACTTTAAAGCCTGAGAGAACATTACGGACAATTCAATGCCTTTTATTTAGTACAAACTGGTATATATGAATCTGTACTCATGTGATACGCACCAGAGGAAAATAAAAACCCAAGAGCTGGCACTGAACACAAAAAAACTTTAATGCAGTTCAAGGTCAAAAGGAGGTCACCTTGCAAAGAGCACGGCAACAGCTCTTTCTACTCAAGGGGCACAGGCCGGAGGGGCCAGGTCTGCACTGAGCCTGAGGGTGAGGCTCACGTGGGCTGGTAAGCAACCTATGTTTCACTGGCCCCACGCATATGTGTTCAGCTCAGTCAAAACTAACACAATTAATTCGTCACCTTTTGGGCAGTGACCCACAATGAAAAACTCACAGACAAAGGACACTCTGGCTCAATTAATGGGCTTTTCTCAAAGGAAGCGCACAATGAAACCCATACAGAAGCAGAACGGCCTATTCGTTACACAATGGAATGTTGAGGTCCAGTCTCAGAAAGAAACCGTAGGACTAAATATGGCATCTTTGAAAATCACTGAATTAAAAGAGAACACTTCTTCGAAAACCAGGATTTTGTCATGTGAAAGTAACTCCTCGGGCTTTATTCCCAAAGTACGAACAGCCTCTAGGGAAAAGCTGAGCTCAAAGGCTCACATTTGTTCTTCTTAAAAAGCAATGCTTGCCTGAACCGGTATGGCTCAGGGGATAGAACATTGGCCTTCGGACTGAAAGGTCTCAGATTCAATTCCGGTCAAGGGCATGTACCTTGGTTGAGAGCACATCCCCAGTAGGGGGTGTGCAGGAGGCAGCTAACAGATGTTTCTCTCTCATCGATGTTTCTAACTCTCTATTCCTCTCTTCCTCTCTGTGAAAAATCAATAAAATATTAAAAAAAATAATAATAATAACAAATAAAAAATAAATAAAATAAAAATAAAAAGCAATGCTTTTTGCATGGGGTGAGTGGGTGAAACATGTCAGACAAGTCCATGGCGCTGCCTGAAAGGCCACGTGACATAACGGCCCAGGGGCAGCACCTGTGGGTTTGGTGACGCCAGGCTCTCAATAGCAGACCTGCTGGCATTTCGGGCCACGCAGTGCACTGGCATGTGGGCGCCCTGTGCCAGGTGGGATGTTTATTTTAGCAGCATCCCTGGCCTCTGCCCACTAGATGCCAGCAGCAGCATTTCTCCCAGTGTGACAGCACGGAAGGCTCCAGACATAGCCTAATGCCCCAGTAGGGGACACAAAGAGCCCACCTTCAGTGAGAGACAGCCACCACATAGTTGATGCCTTCATATAAACATATCAAACCTGAAAAGAGGTAAGACACTTTCTGCCTCCTTACCTCCAACCTATTTGTAATTTTTAAAATAAACCTAAAACTTTTAAATACGAGTAAAAACCAAAATGCGGGGGGGGGGATTAAGCCATCATTGCCTCAGTCTTCTCAAGTCCCAGGGTAGCAAAGTTAAGGTTTATAGAGACTCCCAAACATCAGTCCATAATTTCAAATCTCAGAAATTGACCCTAGAAAATATAGGTGCCGCCCCCATGAAAGACACATAAACCCCTCCTCAGGCAGTATGACATCTGCTCCGGTTGCCTTTCAGTAAATCCATGTAATGGAATCCACCCAGCGGAAAGCAGGGGACACAAACACGGGCAGGGAGGCCAGGTAACCGGCCTGGTTTGAAGACAGGGTTGGGTTTCATTCCACATTCACCGGAGACGGGAAACTGTCACACTCCTGTGGTTCACACGCATACTGAGGTCCCTGGTGTCCCGTGAGTTCTGGGGTGGGGATGCCTTCCTCGGGGGCATCTGTTGCCTGCTGCCCAGGTATCTCGGGCAAGCTCCCAGGCCAAGACAGAGAAGGAACCGGTAGGGACACCGGGAGCAGCTGGGTGTGGGAATGAGGAGCCCTGATGGGCCATGGGAGCCATGGTGTCCTCCCCCTGACAAATGGAGTGACTGCGTGCTGGTCAATTAACCTCTCGCCTCCTATTCCTCATCGCTGAAGGGAGATGGCGGGACATCCATCATCTGGCTAACTTATCTTCCTCCACGGCGTCCTGGAAAACTCTGCTTCGGATTCAGAGGGTGGCCACTGGACACAAAAACAACCCGAGTTACGGATGGCTCCCGGACACCCCTTTTCCCTCCCAAGGACCCCAGCCCAAGTCCAAGTCTAACTGAGTGGATGTGGCTTCCCTTGGAGAGAGGAAAACATCCAACTCTACCAAACAATTATGGAATATTTACAGGGGACTCTTATCTCCAATTTCCTCTAAACATTAAAGTACCACCATTAGAAAAGGAAGATAATCTGATTTAGAAACCATAGAAAGGACACAGCTCTAAGAAGGCCTCAATTTCATAAAGCAAGAAAATCCTATAGCGAGCTTTTAAACCCTGCAACAAACCACACCAAACACAGCCCCGGGGCTGTTTTGTCCCGGTCATGCTCAAAAGGCAGCATTTTGCAGACTCCGAAGGTTAGCAGCAAACCACAGCGAGTTCCCAAATGAAATCCTGCACTTCTCAGAGCCCCGCCAGCTCAGCCGCATAAATGGGATAGAGGGCTTTTGGCCGACACTGGCGGCCAAGTTCATCCTGTTTCAACAGGACAGGATATAACCATTCTCGGAACAGCCAAGTGGGAGACCTGCCCAGCTGGCAGGGACAGTCTTCCATAGGCCTCTCCCTGTATTTAGCTCACCAGAGCACACGGTTATTGAGACTCCAGGGGACCGTGGAGAGCTCGGCCTCAGAATGTGTAGCGAGCCTTGCAAAGATAACTCCTGGCACAGACCCGTTGTTTGGGACCTAAACATGTACCGTGAGACCCACCACACTTCCTGTTAGCCAGGCTTTTAGTTCTTGGAAAAATCCTCAGAGTTTTGAGTGGAAAAAAAAGTATTCATGCTTTGGAAGCTAATGCGTCTGCCAAAGGGAAAAGATCAAATGAACAGAACAAAAAATAGAAACGGAATTCTGAAGCGGAATGGGGTTGCTTAACTCTGGAGTTTCCTGTGGTCAAAAATAGAAGCCAGACACCTGACGGTCATGGGCATTCTTGCAGTTGCCTATCATTGATGATGGCGAGTTATGCTCAAATAAGGAAGGACTATGTGACTATAACAGGAAAACGGGTCAAAAGGACCAGTTTGCAGACATTGCCTTACTCCCCTAGACTTTGTTCCACGCCCCCTTCCCGCCCCAACCTAGTAACACCCTGAGCACTGCGAGGACCTGCGGGGGGGAAGGGAGCAATGGGTCTCTAAGTAACCATGGTCCACCGTGAGCACTGAACGCCATGACATGAGGTAAGATGGTAAAGGTGAAACACCACCACAGACCGGAGCTTACCATGGCATTCTACGGATAAGGCTCAGGAAGGGGCTACCAGTCCACTCTCTCCAGGTCTTGGTTTCGCCAACCTCACGGTGGCCTTGCGTGATCCTGGAGGCACTTCTGAAACTTGGATGTCTCTGCAAATCACCTGAGGGTTTTGTGAAAATGCGGACAGGGTTCTGATTCGGTGCCTGTGGGCAGGCTGGGAGGTTGTGCGCTTCTCACAAGCTCCCAGTGACGTGATTCCCCTCATCAGAGGGTCAAGCTGAGAGCAGACAGGAGCTTGTTCAAACAGAAACACGACGGGCTACCAAACCAACAGCCTTCTCCTTTCTCCTCTATCAGAGACCCTTGAGTCCACTGGGACAGCAACGTATTCCACCCGAGGGTGACTCATGCTGGCACCAGCCAGTCCTGGGAGTCCCCTCTGCTCCACACTAGCCCTGGGCCAGTGACTTGTAAAGAAGCCAACTACAGTTCCTGCGATGAAAAGTCCCATTCCCTCCTTCTTCAGCTCGTGCTTCGCCTCTGAAATGGGAGGTGCCAGGGGAGGTGCCAGGGGAGGCTGGGCTAAAAGAGGCTCTAGGAGTGATCGTGGAACCACAAGGGGACAAGAATGAGGGAGAAAAAGGGCACACATACTAGTAGAGGACAACAGAGTGAAAGTAAAAAAAATAAATAAATAAGAGCCAAGATCAGGGGGACAGCAAGCTGCGAGCCACAAGCCAAATGAAGACTACCAGCTGTTTTTGTAAATAAAGTTTTATTGGAGCAGGGCCACACTCATCTGTTTACTTGACTGTCTGTGGTTGTGTTTGTGCTTTGGTTGCAAAAATGAGTATCTGTGGGAGAGACCATATGGCTCTAGAAGCCTAAAATATGTACTCGCTGGACCTCTTCCGAACTTCGCTGACCCTTAGCCAAGATCACTAAATCGCCCTTCCCTGTTTCAGTCCACCCTCCACCCAACGGGGGAGCGTTTCAGCAGCAGCGCTTCTTCCTCAGGAGCTGTCCCCCTGCTGCAGAGTGAACTCCTCAGCTACTTTGCTCACTACTACACATCAGCCCTTTGCACAGTCCCAGGCACAGGGGAGATGCTCAGGAAGCGGAACCAATTGTAATCAGGCCAATACTTCTTAATCAAGATGTTTTGAAGTTTCTGTTTCCTCATCTGGCACTTCAACTTAAGGCATTTAGAATATGCTAAAAATGACAGTCCTTAATATAACTCTCATTACTAACAATAACCACTCTTCATCCTCCACAAACTCCGTCTCCTTCCTTCTTCAGCAGGACAGTCCGGAGTTTCCAAATGTGGCCTGGCTGCCTCCGGCAGCAGGGGACCCCGAGGCCTGGAAGTCCGGGTCGGAGGTCGCTTGACCACCAGGCCCCTGGCCAACCTGAGAGCACACCAGAGACAGCACACAGCAGCGGTGGCTTTTATGAGCCCAAACGGAAACATAAACTCTGAGTAAAGGAAGAAGAGAAAAAAGAAGTCAAAGACCCAACCACAATAAAAGCCTCAATTTCCTACAGCAGCAATGTCCAACCTCTCACATCTCATGGCACCCACGATCTGATTACTGAAACTCTGCAGCACACCAGAAAATATATTTTTGTCAATCTGACAAAAACTGCAAGTATAATTTTGATGCATTCACACCAGATGGCTATGGTTGTGCTGGCTGTTGTCACTGATTTATTTGACAATCTGAGGGAAAAGAGGCCAGTTGATTAAGTAGTTGGTTATTGCATGTTTTAAAAATCCTTGCAGCAACCAGTTGAAAATCACTATCCTACAGCACTGGAGCTACTACAGGACATCTTAAAGAGACCGCTAATTGTCTTAGAGCAAACTAGTATGATGGAGACTATGTTTACTAATTATTTTCTTTCTTTTAAAATGTGTTTTATTAACTTTTTACAGAGAGGAAGGGAGAGGAATAGAGAATTAGAAACATGATCAGCTGCCTCCTGCACCACCCCTACTGGGGATGTGCCCCACAACCAAGGTACATGCCCTTGACTGGAATTGAACCTGGGACCCTTCAGTCCGCAGGTCGATGCTCTATCCATTGAGCCAAACTGGTTATGGCTTACTAGTTATTATCAAAGAGAAATAATGTCCCTGATAAAATTAGCAGTTGAGCCTGGCTGGTGTGGCTCAGTTGGTTGAGTGTCATCCTGTGTACCAAAAGGCTGCCATTTTGAATCTGGTCAGGGCACATACTTGGCTGCAGGTTCGATCCCCCATTTGAGGCACATACAGAAGGTGACTGATCGCTGTTTCTCTCTCAACTTCTCTCTTTCTCTTTCTCTCTTCCTTTCTCTAAGCATGTCCTCGGGTAAGGATTTAAAAAAAAAAACAACAGTTGATACTATATTTCTTCTACTATATTTTATAGCACAGTGACAGAACAAATCACATGGTCGTGGAGTCAGAGCCTGCCAGAGCTCCTGCATGGAGACCTGGGGGCATTATTTTTACTTTCTGAGCCTCCATTTCTAGTCCATGAAAGAGGTATAATACAAAGACCTCTACTATATATTTGTGAGATGAATACTTCTTAGGTGATAAAAAGATATTGTGGTTGCTGTTTCATTTTTAAAGTAAAAATGTAGAAAATCATGCAAATACATTACCTAACAATCGTTTGCCCTTTTAAAAACTTGAGTGCCTTTCCTCTTTCACTATTTTGACATCAAACCCTTCGTTTTGTATATTGCAACCCCCCCCCCCATCCCATACTATTATATTTATCTGTGCCTGAAAAAAATATTACAAGTAATATACAAGCTGATCATCAATAATCCATTGCAGGCTCCTCAAGGGAACATGAATAAGACAAAGGTTGCAATATGAGGCTTTGTCTTTTGGGAAGCCCAGGTGACTTCATTCAGCAAGTAAAGAAACACAATGTACTATTAAATCCGCCCTTAGCACAATCTCCCCGTAAAATCGTTATTTATCATTATGTAGCCCAGCGCCTCCATCTACACACCTGCAAAACACAGCCTAGTGCTGTGATATTTTCGGAAAAGACACACAAATAGTTGAAGGGCTCAAATTTATGAAGAAGACTAAACTGACATCTCAGGATTAAGTAACTTAAATTTTAATCAGTTCCTGCTAGGCTGTAGGAAGTGGAAAAACAGCAGGCTTCAAAGGGTTAAAGTCTATTGGAGGAGTCTGACAACATGGCTGGTGGGATGTGTTTTCTGAAGAAAATTAAAGGAAGTGAGGAGAAGGGAACAGGCACCAGAGAGCACTTACAAGGCTAAGTTTGGGTCTCTCTGGGAAGGTGAGGTGTGAACACAGAAGGAGCAAGTTATGTGCCTGGGGTAGAGTGGGGGAGGAGAGGGGGAGAGTGGAGGAGGAGGGGTAAAGAGAAAATCATGTTCCAGGCAGAAAATACAGCATGCATGCCCCTGAGCCTGTGCCAAAGGAGGGCCTGCCTTCGGTCCCAAAACATCACACACACACACACTCTCAATCACACCTATAACCACTCACACTAACACACTCACACACACACACACACACACACACACACACACATTCACATCCATAACCACTCACACACACACACACACACACACACACACACATCACACCCATAGGCACTCATACTCACACACTCACTCACATCCACTAATACTCATAGCCACTCACACTCACACATACACACTCCTCTCTCTCTCTCTCTCTTTCTCTCTCTCTCTCTCTCTCTCTCTCACACACACACACACACACACACACTCCTTCACCAGGGAGGATCTTTACCTCCATGCCCCTGGTTCCCTCCCTGTGAACCCTCCACTGTGCCCCGAGCTCTCACCCATCTCCCACTCCAACTCATATGCCCTGTAAGGCCCAAAGCTTGTTTGCCTCACATTTTGACACAAACATTCATGAAATGTTAGTTGAATAACAGAAAATTTTCCAGATGAATATGCAGGAGAGTGATCCAGAAGAGGAATGTTTGGTTTTTTTTTTTATTTTTTTTTTATTTTTTTTATTTTTATTTTTTGTTTTTTTTTTTAAATATATTTTATTGATTTTACACAGAGAGGAATTGAGAGGGACAGAGAGTTAGAAACGTCGATGGGAGAGAAACATCGACCAGCTGCCTCTTGCACATCCCCTACTGGGGATGTGCCCGCAACCAAGGTACATGCCCTTGACCGGAATCGAACCCGGGACCTTTCAGTCCGCAGGCCGACGCTCTATCCACTGAGCCAAACCGGTCCCGGCCAGAAGAGGAATGTTTTTAATAATTATGTGTAAAGTAAATTTTGCCCCATTCAAGTCCATGACAGTGACGGTATAACCCTGGCTGACAGGCAGATGCTGGGAAGCACCCCAGAAGCATGATGCCATGCACTGGACTAAGTTGCTCAGTAGCAGACCACGCCTACTAATTCAGACATGGTGTCTAATTACACTGTATTATTCTAATACAGTTTACATTTTATAAAGAGATTTTTTAATAATGAATCTAGATTCATGCTCGATACAACTAAAAACAGGTCTGAATGCTTAATTCATCATGTTAAACACACAGAATCAAAGTGAAGTGACATGTGAATGTTAAGGTGTATTTTAATTGAGCTCAGTGCCCAGGCACTCTGCTTTCCGCTTTACATAAAAACTTTATGGAAGGAAGCCAGTTTTCTGACCTGTAAGTACAGAATCTAGGAATATCCCTGCGAGGCATGATCTTCCAATGTGCCATTTGCCATTTCAGATCTGTTTCTACTATCCCCTACAACACCCATCTCATTCCTTCACTACTTTATTTCCATCAGATTTTATTTTCATCCAGATTTACCTTTACCAGCATCCTACAGTAAAAATAAAAGCACAGAAGAAAATGACACCTTCCTGAAACCAAATGAGTACACTGTCCAGTGCTTTTCCTCTAATCTGTTCTCATAAGGCACTAACTGGAAAGAGGGGGGAGGGGAGGTGGGGGGGAGGGATGAGGAAGAAATCAACTCTTAATTATTTTATTGTAATAAGACCCTCTCAGTGTGCTGCGACATAAAGTTGCTTTCTGTAAGCCTAGGGTTGTGTTGTTCAATGGAATAAAAGAGCACTTTTTCTTTTTTCAGGGCAGTGGGAAGTGGAAGGGCGCTTATAATTGAACAAAAGAAGCCAAAGAAAAACACGTAATTCACCAAATATAAAAATACCATCATTTCAAAATTCACCTTCATAAACTATATCATTATAATTCTTAAAGTATTATCAATTCTTTAATAAATAGCACCCCAATGTTTAAAAAATCCATTTATTTTTAAATGTTAAAATGTATATCTAATTGTTTACTGTTATTCATCTTCTAGCTGAGAGTTTGTATCCTTTACCAACCTCTCCCTAGTTCCACCTTAAAATGTCCTAATTACCTTAATATGTCTAACTTAAAATGGAATGCATCTATCACAACACTCAGCAAATACACCTATTAAAATAGCCTCAGTCAAACCCTGATAACAACAAGTGCTGACACGGAGGTGGAGCTAGGCACTCCCTTCATTGCCGGCGGGAATGGCAAAAGCATACAGCCACTCGAAGGCATGTTGGCAGCTTCTTACAAAACTAAACATACTCTTCCCATAAGATCCAACTATCACACTAACTGATAGTTCACCCGAAATCTGAACGCTTATGTCCACACCAAAGCTTGCACACAAATGTCTGTAACAACTTTATTCGTAACTGCCAAAATCTGAAAGCAACCAGGATGTCCTTCAGTGGGTGAACGGACAGATACACTGTAATACATTCAATGAAATAATAGCACTAACAAGAAATGAACTATCAAGCCATGAAAAGATATGGAGGAACTTTAAACGCCTATTACTAACTGAAAGAAGCCACTCTGAAAAGGCATTATAGTGTACAATTCCAACTACCTGACATTCTGGAAAAGGCAAAACTGTGGAGACCGTAAAAATGATCAGAGATTGCTAGGGCTTGGGAGGCAGGGAGGGGTGAAGGGGAGGAGCAGCGAGGACTTAGGGCTGTGAAAGCACTCTGTCTGGCACTGAAATGGCGAATATATGTCATTATCCACTTGTAGGAATCCACAGAATGTGAGCCCTGATGTAACTGCGGACTTCGGGTGATTAGGATGTATCAGGGTAGGCTCATCATTTATAACAAACATTCCCCCCGGTGGGGGGATGTGCAGAACGAGGGAGGCTATGTGTATGTGGGAACAGGTGGTATTTGGGAAATATTTTAAAATTTTTAAAAATACTCCGCAGAACCTCCCCCATGTACATTCACACATTTGAGAGGAGCTTGCAGATGATGGAGGATATAAGGATTTCTGGACACGTCCTCCCTACACAGTCTTGGAAATACTCTGGAAAGCACATTTGACAAGTGAGGATGGGTTTGTTCCAGGACTGACATGTGGGGGACAAGCGCAGGCACAGGCATGCTCCGTCTCCTTCTGAGAAAAACCTCTCATGTGGGGGACCCTCCCCAAGAGTTCCTCACAGTCTGAGGCCACCTCTGGGCGGGGCAGTGGAGTTTCACTCTCACAACTGCTCCTGTCATGAGCAAAAGCCAAGAGAATTCCCTAAGCGGTGCCTGGACCCACCTCCCTGGGACCATTTCTCCTTCTCAGGGGAACTGGTTCACAGAGAATAACTATGGGGGCTGCTCTCAGGCCGGCTCTGTGAGGGTGACTGTCCCCTCCAGCCAGGCAGCAGAGCTGATCAGGGATGGGAGAAGGAAAACAGGATAATAATATGTTAGCCAAAATTTGAAGCGCTCCTTTTTTTAAACGCTGCTTTCTCACACACAGTGGATAGGGAGTGTTCAGAGGTAGACTGAAGCGGGTTAAAAACCTTAAGGGTTTATTTGAGCAAAGGCAGATTTGAACAGGTCAGCACCGAACGGAACACTGGTTACCAGCAGCCCACCAACAGAAGCTGGGAGAGACTTCCATAGAGAAAAGGCGGAGGCAAAGTCAGGAAAGTGAGGAGGCTAGTGGGCCTTCACGTTTGTGGTTGGCTGTCCTTTGTTTGTAACCCTGAGGCTCTTACCGGCTTCCATTGGGGCTGGTCCACAGGCGGCCCAGGCTTTAGAGCCACCTGGGTATTGTGGCCTCCTGGTTTAATCCACAGTAAGATCAGTGCACACGTAGGTCCATGGGCGAGTGAAAATGGATAATATCTGGCTATCCATTTGCTTTCTGTTTTTTTGCAACACAGATGGGAAGTGGCCATTTGACCAGTCTCTTAATGCCCTGCATTTCTGTAGCATCCTTATTTTGCAAAGACCCACAACACTCCCCGAATTCATCCATCCGTCATCTGAAATGCAGCCAGAGCTAAGGCTTCACAGAAGCAGCACTCCTTTTAGAGGCCCCATAAAAGCGCACCACCCCCCCCCCCCCCGCCCTTGCAACTCCAGAGCTGTGCCTCCCAAGGGCAGCCCCGGGCTCCTGCAGTTCAGGCCTCGGACTTCAAATGCAGGCGATCGCTGTCCCGACCTCTTGGAGGGCATTTGCACCGCCACCGATAAGCAAGTGAACAGCCAGCTCGCCCGCTGCAGTGTGGGAGCTGACTGCAGACTCCCAGCTCCACGGCCAGCCACCACCACCGGACTCGCCTGGAGAAGCCATTAACAGCATTTACAGAGAAATAAAAGGGTGTTTACAGAACCGGGCTCTCCCCGGGAAATGAGGTGGCCTTTTAGACTCAGTGCAAAAGAAATCAATGAGGATCCGCGGGCCAGCGATGGGAAACATATGTCAGACCGAAAGGAAAAGGAGGCACAGAGAGAAGGTTCCAATCACTGCCACACTCAGTGAATGGCGAGGCCATTTCCCTCCTCCCGCCCTCCCATCCGATCTGGGCGTCTGATTAAAACACAGCCCTTTCCGAATCTGAGAAGGAGAGAGGAAGCTATTCCGGGCACCTTCCTGTCCCTGTGACTTCAGAGCTTGCCGCTGAAATAAACAGACAAGGTTTATGGATTCTACTAAATGCAAGTGGCATTTACATGCTACCTCCTGCCCTCACTGCTGTTACACAGGGGGACCTCATACTCCTTTTGAGATAAATCTGAAGGGTTCATTGGCACACCTCTCCCTAGCTGGTCTGTCACATGACTAGAAAACAATGGAGATGAATGTCAACTCCAGCTCTGGAACCCAATGCTTTTCCGGAGTTCTGTGATGCTTCTTAGGGCAACTGAAAATAAATAAATAGAAATATATATATGGTCAATAATTGGTTACTTTTCTTATTATTGGCCTTAGGAGCCCAAATGTGCCTGTGTCCTTATGACATCGCTTTACTAGAACATCTGATTGTTCCTCTCTGGGTGAGTCTCCCAAGAATGCCACCCTTTCCTGTAGACATCCCATTTCTGCTCCTAAACCGACCGCCACAGCCAGAGGCCAGCGTTCTATCCTGAACCCAATGCAGGTGCTTTTCCTTTAGCATCTTCCTTGGATCATCTCTCCACCACACCTGCCCTGCCTCCCACTTCCTCGCCTCTCTCGTTTATCACTAGTCACGTCACAGAGGGGAACACACAGCACCAGCGTCTATAGCACTGCTCCCTACTTAAAACTTTGATTTTGGTGATCTCCATGCAGCATGACATCCTTGTTGCATCTCGCGCTACCTCCTTTATCAATGCCTGTTTGGGCTCTTGGCTCCAATCTGAAAATAAACCTTCACTGGAGGCCCCTTGTTAGCAAGACATGAAACGGAGCTCCTGAGAGGCGCCTGTCGAGCTCCGAGGAGCCTCCAAACACCGACACACCAGAAGAAAGCCCGGGCGAGAAAGGCGTGCCGCCGAGCCGCATGCTTGGCTCGCGCCAAGGCCGGGCTTCGTTTTAGCGAGACGCGGGGAACCTGCAAGACGGAGATGAGTTAGACGTGGAGAGACTGCCAGGCGACGTGGCATGTTCATCGCTTAAACACCCCATTTCATTCCAAGGTACCAAAACGATAATAGACTTTATTCTAATTGGATTGTCTGCAATGAGCCAATTTAAGTGCTAAATGCTGCGAATTATTCAGCCTGACACAGCGATGCGCTGATGTGAGCCGCTGCAGGGCAGGAGGCTTGCGCGGAGTGTGAGCTCCCGAGCCGTAATGAGGAGCCGGGAGTCCAACTTGGCAGACCTCCAGGGCACAGACTCCTGTCGTCTCAGCCGCTGCGGGGACCCCAGAAGCACCGGCGGCCACCTTGACCCAAGATGCAACTGCCACCAACCAGCCAGCACCACTGACTCCATGGAGTCCCAGTCCCCACACCGTCACTGGGAGGAAGACAGGCCCCAGGCCGCACAGGGGAATGAGGGCTCAGCACACCAGAGGAATGTATCCACTCACCACTCACAAAGGGCATCACTCACCACTGCTTTGATTCCCCAATTCTGACACTTCCATAACGTTGTCATTTTTTAAAATATAAAGACACTGCTAGCGGCCAGAGTTTCATAAGTAGTGACTAAAAGCCTGAGACCTGGAACGGAAATGCATTTACCACATTCAACTGCAGGTCGCTGACCCCAAGGCAAGTTACTTAATATCTCTCTGCCTCAGTGTCTCCGTTTTTAAAATGGGCTTGATCTCAGTGCCTATGTCACATGACTATTAGGACAATTAAATATATGCATAATTTAGTTGGGATTTTTGGATAAGTATGGAGCCCAATACAAGTTAAAGACTAAAAATTTATAATGACTGAAATGTAAAGATAAGCATAATAATAATAATGTATACTTACAGCTTTTCTCCCCAAGCAGGTTGAAAGAGGGTTAATTACACAGCCTTCCAGGGAACTCCATGTGGGACCTAATGGCCTCCAGCGCATAGGAGAGTCCCATGCGGAGGGGCCTGGTTTGAGCGTGAGATTTCACTCGCGGCACCGTTCTGCCCGGGCCCCCGCTTCCAGAAATCAATTTCACAAAACTCAGAGGGGTTCACATAGATGGTCTCTTGGGTGCCATCTAGCACTCAAATGAGGATTTTCAAGATTAATTTATAACTGTGATAACCTTATTACTAAAATAATTTTCAACACTGCTCTGATTCTAAATCAAATTATATTTTCATTAGATATCAGGGCTCTCCGTATAAAGCCTAAAACCAGTCCAGGACGCTCAGCAAACCTCCATTTACAAATCCAGCGAAGACAAACAGTGAGCCAAGTTTTAATGGCTCCAGAGGAGACTGTTTCTTCAGCTTCCCGGCTAAAAGGTAAATTGAAATTTCTCCCTCGTCAAGTGCAGCAGCTCTTGGGCGGAGGAATTAAAGGGCCACGGCACTCAGTGCTCTGCACATTTCCTGTCCATGAGGATTAACAGCAGGTGGGTCGGTTCCTGGCCCACTTCTCCCTCCTCTGTGCTAAGGCACACGGGCCCAGACACAGCCTCTCAGCAAGGACCTGCAATCCATGCTGCTCCTGAATGCGGCCCAGGCTGCCTTATGACATCGTCACTACTTGGGATTTTCTAGAGGATTCTGGTCAGGTATTTGACTTTAAATCAAGTGATAATATAATGCTTTGTTCTCTAATAACACCCCATAAGATTTAGCTCTTATTGAAAATTTAACCTCCATTTACATAGAATATCTGATCAATAATCAGATAATCGGACACAAGCATGTCCTGAATTTCAGGTGTGGGGATGGGGACAGGCCTGTCACAGTCAGCAGAGGCTCACTCTACAGCTTCTGAAGGAGTCACACACTTGAACCCACTGATCCGCAGAAAGAGGCCCAGGAATAAGATGATGACAAATAAGACAGATTCCGCAGCTCTATTTACAGAACAAGCCGCCATCCTCCGCCGGGAACCTTCCCTTCTAAAAGCAGAGCAGAAACAGCAATGCTCCCATGTAAGCCAGCATTCGGGCACAGGTCCCCCTCCGCCATGCCTAGGCCACCAGGAAGGGAGAGGCGTCCTGGAATATTCGGGAACAGCGGGCGGAGTGGCGGGGAAACACTGTCTTGCTGTGAACATGCCCGAAGGAGAGGGAATGCAGGGCCACCGATAGAGACGTTAAGATTAAAATGATTTTTTAAAAATGTTGTCCATGTAAAAAATTATTTTGTAAGTTAAATAGATTCTCATTTTCAATGAGTCAAGCAATACAGCAATTTCGGTGAAACAAAATGCTTCCCCGATAAAGCCGGTATGCCCCCTGCCTCCTCCTCTTTGTGAATTCCAGGCCTTTCAGTTCTCTTTCTGTAACTAACATACTGAGGCGCTCAGACCTTCTCTTTTACTTCCTTGGTTATAGCTAAGAAGAAAATGGATCTGATGAAACCAGGTAGACATGGCACTCCAAAAAGAAAAACAAACACAAAACAGCGTCATCTTCAGACAACAACTCTATTCATAAAGACCAAGACTATTCTGACTTACTCATGAAGAATGCTTTCAGATGCTTAAACATGGGACAGGCAAACCGGAGCAGGACAAACACCCCCTTCTCCACAGCTGTCCTCGCAGCATGGAGGGGACATAGACAGTGAGGGCCACCAGCCGCAAAAGCAGCCGTGTGGCTGCACATCTCCCTCACAGGGAGCAAGCAGGAGGCGGGCAGGCAGGTGAGGTCCCCAGAGGGCACTGATTGGATCTAGGTCTCCAAGAACAATGCACCTTCTATCTGATGCCAGCAACCAGCATGGGATCATAAAGAAATGCTTTGCCGCGGAAACATTAACCATTTCCAACCCAGGGAAAGTGGGCCAAGGAGGTAAAACAGTCAGGGGCCAGGGGTATCTCTATCTTGACTTCATCTGAGTTCTAACTGGGAAGTCAATTACAGGCCCACCGCCCCGCCGTCCTTCCCGGGCCATTCCGGAGCTGAGTGCGGAGAAAGACAGCTCCCTGACCCACGGTGTCCCGCTCCGTGGGAAATACACCAGCGCTCCGTTCGCAGCGATCCCGCTGCGAGTACACTCAATTAGGCTGAAAAGCAAGGGAGCGTTCCTTTTGTCACAGCCCAGACACAAAGGAAAACTCTTTGGGATGTGTGTGCTAATCTGAGAACCGAGCTTTCTGCTAAAACTGTGCCTCTCGGTTTACCTGGCTTTGGAAACTCAGGCATTCCCACTGGCGAGAAGAAAGCAGCAGAGAGAACTGGACGCCAGGGGCATTCCCTCGGAGCTTTGTGAACACAACGGGGCACACCCACCTGAGGTTCAATGAATGGGGTAACGATTATCTCTCTTCTGGAGGAACAGGCTATAAATAAGAAGAAAGAATAAGAGGCCCAGGCACCTGAAGATCGCAAAAGCAAAGCCAGACAAAGACAAAGGAAACTCAAGTAGAGACACAAAACCTAGAAAACTCTCAGCAACTAGTAACATCATAAGTGCCCAGCAATGGCCACGTGAGCTGGGAACGCAACCACAATTTGCCCTTGGCCAGTGCTCTCCGCAGGGAGCACCTCACACAGCGGGCATCTTGCCAGCTCTCCCTAGCGGCACTTCATGTATGCAAGGTCACCTTCATGCGTGCAAGGTCACCTGAAGGGCTGCATGAGAAAAAACAGCAAGAAGAGAACCTGGAAGAGAACATATATTTAAATGGCACAAAACAAAACAAAAAAGAAAACTTAAAACCTAAACATTGAGCTATGACTTGCTTTGAATCCATGAAGTCTGATTCCTCCCAGTAAACCCAAACACCCTTATCAAACCACTCTTGAGATAATTCTGGGCTCTGCATAATTTTAATGTGTTAGAGAAAACCCCGAACTGCATGGAGGATAAATGCCAGTCTCCCAATCCCAGCTCCCCACTGATCAAGAACAAGGGGAATTAAATATCAAAACCAGGCAGGTTGTTCAAGTCTATCAAACAAAAAGGCAAAAGATCAAAAAAACACAACCTTGAAAGTTAGGGGAAAGATTGCCAGTCTTCTGTGCACAAGAATCAATCATAATGGCAAACGCTTATGGGTTTTTTATTTTTTATTTTTTTGTACATTAAAGGGTAATTGAGTCATGCTTAAGTGGAGTTTGAGTTCAGAAAGCAAAGCCTAATTCTAAATGATGGTGGGACATTATGGAATGCAAATCCATACATAACTTTCACATTTTAAAGGGAACCAAGAAAACACTCTCCATTATATGAATTCCTATCTTTTCAGTGGAGTATGTCTCACCCAAACGAAGAAAAATGCTACTGTCCTGGTTTGATTTTAAGAGTGCTAAGGGGCTGTAATGACATTTAAGTGGAAATTACTTACAAGGAAGTATTTCTGAAGGTGACTCTGCACTGTTGCATATTTTCTAAGGCTATCAAAGAATATTCTTACAAGCAAATCATGTGAATCTCCAAAAATACTCCAAAAAGTAGTTAGCTGGATCCCGACTACCTGGTCTCTCTGCCACTCACAGAGAGACAACATTTGATTACATTGGAGGACATTGATGATGCGCTCAGAAAGGAAATTGAGGGTGTAAATCATCACAGTGAAATGCACAGCCTGGCCAGCAGAGAAAGGAATGCAAACTGGAACGGCTTTAAAGTTAAAATACAAATAAATTCTAAAACTCAATATTCATGGAACTATGGGTAAACAGGTACAGACAGACTGCCTCGCAATTAAACCAACTTCAATCTTTCCAAACAATCTATCAGCCTTTAATAAGAGCTGTTCGAAAGCAGTAATTCCAAAGAAATAACTTGCGGGAAAAGGAAATTAATTTATGCCAAGAAATATTATATTTCATTATAAAGTAATGAAATTGGAAACAACCTAATGCTTCAAAATAAGGAAACGATTGTACAAACCATGAGAGAGCAGCACAGTATAGGATATTTAAGCCAGTAATAGGCATACGCATCACTCTTAAAAATAAACCCAGAGACAATGCGAACAGGGAGAAATGTATTTAAATATAGTATGTATCTGATCAACAAGAAAATGCAAGTAAATGTATTTCTATCATGAATATAAAAGGCAGAATCAAAAGTGGGTCCAAATGGACTAATGATCCCAATATTTTAGTGAAATGAGACGCACTGCTGAAGTCATAGAATTAGCACTTAATGTGCATAACATGTTTATCCCTCTGTCAACGAATATTAATGGCACTTCTGTGTCTCAGCTGCTAGGCTATATGTTTGGGGCACAGTAGAGAGAAACAAAGATGCAGTTACTGACCTCGTGGAGTTCCCAAATGCCTCTGTCCCCACCCTTTCATTAAACAAAAATGCATTACATACTGTAAGTGCAGAAGGAGTGTCAGGGAAGGAAGCAGGGGTTGCACTGGGGGACAGAGAGATCTAACACAGTGTGATGAAGCCAATGAGGAACGTGGAGAGTAAGCATTACCCGGTAGGTAAAGGCACACGGGGAGCAGAGGGAACCCCACGTGCTGGGCCCGAGACGGGGGGACACAGCACAGGGATGCCCAGAGTCACAGATTAACTGGAGGGGAGCCTGAGACCCAGCAAAGATCCAGGCCTTTCTCCCAAGTGCCACAGAAGCCCCTGCAGGCTTTAAGCAAAGCAATGGCCCCACAGGGTGGGCTCTTGTTTTCTTGGCTGCACTGCAGGGAGGCTGGCGCTTCGGTGGGGAAAGCAGGTGGGGAACAAGAGCACAGGGACCAGCAAAACTTGAGCTGTTAAAAGGCAGAAGGAAATGTAAGGAGTGATCGCAGGGCGTATTTCAGCCACATGCTCTGCCCCAAGGGCTGCAAGAAGCCCTTCAATTTCAACTTCTTCAACAGGTAAGAAAACAGTAACCGCTCCAAGTAAAGAAAAGGAAACACAAAGTGTAGAGCAGAAACAGACTTCAATAGGCAATTTCTAGGAGGTTAAAGATATAAAATGATGTTCAACTTCAACAAGAGGAAAGCAGAATTAAGAGAGTGTATGTCCAGCCGGGTGGCTCAGTGGCTGAGCATCGACCTATGAACCAAGATGTCACAGAACACATGCCGGGGTTGTGGGCTCGATTCCCAGTGGGAGGCGTGCAGGAGGCAGCAGATCAATGATTCATTCTCTCATCATTGATGTATCTATTATATCTCTCTCTTCCTCTCTGAAATCAATAAAAAAAAAAGGGTATATTTTTTAGAAGAGTGAGTTATCCACTTTTTCAGAGTTTGCTATCCACTGGGTTGGCGAAATTAGAATATCAGATAATGCAAGTTATTGGCAAACTCATGTGAATCCAAATACAAACAATGGTGGTGAAGAATAAACCAGTCATCCTAGCAGATGAGAGAGCAGATTTTGGTGAAACATATCAGTAACCAAATTCACTAAATGTGCAAAATTCATCAACTCACCAAAAATGCAAGAAACTCACTTTCGTATGGATGGATACATATACATACATACACATATTTACATATAGTATATCAACATATGTGTAAGTCCATCTAAAAAATCTTCATTATTAACTGGTACACCTAGTATAAAGATGCTAAAGGCAACAGGTTATCGACAACCAAGGTGTTCTTCCTGGGGGAATAAGTGAAATGGGACTGATGGATGCCTGGAAATCTACGTAGCAACCAAAAGCAATTAACAAGATGTACATAAAACAAAGTGAATAGATTTTCAAAGATTACATTGATTAAAAATGCATAATAATAGAATGAGACCTATAGTACAAAGACATTCAGCTGAATTAAAAACATTACAAGCAACAATCTTTAGAGGAAAAGGAATGAAAGCAGAGTGAAGGAGAAAAATAATAAAGATAAAACAAGCCACAGAGGCCTCTATACAAACCAAAAATGATAATACAACAGAAAGTATATGATACCCTCTGAGTCTTACACTCAAATTTTTATAATAAAATTTCTAAATGATTTTGAAATAAACTTTAATCTTTTTCAGTGATTTTTAAAAAACCTCACTTGATATTTTACCCTATACAAATTTCATGGCAGCAATATTAGCAATTATATTTTCTAACAAATATCAATTCTAGCTGGGTATTTTTAATTTTTTTAACATATTTTTATTGATTTCAGAGAGGAAAGGAGAGGGGAGGGAGAGGGAGAGAGTAAACATTGATGATGAGAGAATCATTGATCGGCTACCTCCTGCACACCCACTACTGGGGATCAAGCCAGCAACCTGGGCATGTGCCCTGACCAGGAATCGAACCCTGATCTTCCTGATTAATAAGTCAACTCTCAACCACTGAGTCAAGCTGGCTGGGCTAGCTGGGTAATTTTTAGTGATTTTGCCCTCTTTCATCTGAAGTGCACTAAAGATTAGAATCTGAGCGGACAGAGATTCATGCCAGCTAGCTGGAAGGGCACATGAGCCTCGGAGAACAGCTCCTTTCTCTCCAAGAAATACTCAGGTAACTTGTATCACTGTCCTCTTGTGACAGGAGATCTAGAATTCTTGGTAACTCATCTTTGAATTTTCTACTCAAGAGCCGCTGCTGAGCATGTGGGTGCCCACGTGCTACAAAAATAAAAAATCACAATCTTGGCTAAGAAATGAAGCCAAAAATAGCCTTACTATTAAAAGCACCTGGTTATTCAAGGGGTGGGAAAACCCAGTTTATTCCTACTCTTTAAAACACAAAAGGCCTTTTAGCCTTTCTGAGAAAAGATGGCATTATTTCGCGAAGGGTAACAAAGTGGAAGGAACAGCAGGAAGTTCCACTTGGGAGAGGCAGGGCAATGTTCAGATGCTCCACCAGCCTGGCGGCCATGTCATGTCCAACAAATCCGGGACCTGAGACCTCAAGTGTACGCACTGCCCCTGAAATGCTGTAAGTCCGCAGTCACAACATAACTAACTGGTGCTCTGTCACTGAATGTCAGTATTTTTCATTTTTATGCAGATTGGTGGTAACTTCTGCCACACCAACAGATTCTCGTTGTGTCTGCTGAGGCACATAAAATAAAATCAATTCATGTGTGCCTTCTTCCTGCCTGCCCTTAATTCCTACAGAGAAGAGGCAGAGAAGCAGAGGGTTCCGGGTTTTATTACTGTGCTGAGTCACTAAATACTACAGGAGCGAAGTGTGGATCCCAAACCATTGACAACTCCAACCACAGTGTCTGTGTAGAGCCGGAGCCAAAGGTGGCCAGTGGCCTCCCAACAGGCACAGGGAGGGGCAAAAGTGGGATTATAGCTATTCGCATGGAAAAATAATACAAAAACTAATAAATAAAACAAGAGTAAACAGTTTCGAGAATTCACAATTATAAACCTACTTTTGCCCCACCCTGTCTATGTCACAACCAGGATTTCCATTTCTAAAATATTGATTTTAAATGTTGGTTCAAATCTGTACCTTTGATGCTTCAAATTTGGTGCTTGCTCCAAAACTTATAGCAAAAACAGGTTTTCCATCTTGACCACAATTGAGAAAGGAGTTCCCATGACAGTTTGTGGATAAAAACATAGCAACTCAGGCCTTTCCTGGGCAGAAAGACAATTACGTTCCTGTAATTGTCTTAATTACAGGAGCTTCGCGTATGGTTCTGTCCGTTGTTGTAATAACCTTCCCAACCAGAAATATAAATTTCTAGAATAAAAAATTTCTTCTGAACCTCCCTTCGGCACAGGGTGTTGCCCGCAGAAGGACCTTCAATAAAGACACTCTCGTTCGAAGACGGGAGGGAAATTGTACGCTGGCCTGGCGGAGGCGGGCAGCCGGCAGAGCCCTGGGGGTTGGGATCAGGGGCCGCTCTGGCCTCTGCCAGGGAGGCTGACAGGGAGATGTCTCCCAGGAGTATGGACACAGGGGAAGTGCTTTTCTTTCTTTCTTTCTTCCTTTCTTTCTTTCTTTCTTCCTTTCTTTCGTTCTTTCATTCTTTCTTTCTTTCTTTTTAATGTTTTTATTTATTTGTAGATAGAGAAGAAGTGAGGAGAGAGAGAAACATCTGTGAGAGAGACACATAGATCTGCCTCCTCCTGCACGCCCCCTACTAAGGATCGAGCTCACAACCTGGGCATGTGTCCTGACTGAGAATCGAACCCGGGACCTCTTGGTCCAAGGGATTACCCTCAGTCCAATGAGCCACACACAGGCTTTCTAATCATTGGGTTTTTAAATAGTCTTAGATTTGAGAGCCACCCTTGAGCTTTTCTTAGCAACAGTACAAAGCAGGCATACTGTAAAATAATAGTTATTAAATGTAAGATGGGAGGGAAACCAAATGTTATTCCAAGAAAATTCTTTATAATTTCAATATTGTATGTTTTAAGTTGTCCAAATGAAAACTGCAATAATTTCATTTAATGGCTCAATTAATTCCGTTTTCTATAAAGGAAGAAAAATCGAGCTCTTTGCCATAGAGAAAGCTACATTTTTTTCCTAAAAGCTTTAGCTAGGAGCAACAGTAGCCAGATAGAACTTTAGAAACAAAACCCAAATATGTTAGCGGTCCACAATAAAAATACAACCCCATAGCTTTTACGTAGCAGGTATGCAAAATGTTTCCTTCAAATATGACTTCCATGGCAAAAAAGAATGTGTCCAACTTTAATCATTGCAGTTGCTACTCTGGAGCTAAATGAAAACCTAAAAATAAGGTTAATCCATTCATGACCCTCCAGTGTGAAACACATTAAAGAAAAAAATTAATAATTCCAAAATTACTTCTGAATTACACGGCTTCTCCAAAACACAAAGGACCTCCTTCCTAGACACACAGAGAATCTCAGTGAGCGTTACATCGCCTCGATGTTCTATTTCCTCCACAGAAGAAGTATTTGGAAAATCACATGGACAAAGATGAAGAGGGAAGACACTTCGGTCCTTGCTTTAATGGTTATTAAGTCAGTTCCAAGTGTTCCAATATGACCACAGTTTATTATTTCCAATCTGACCACGGTTTATCCTAGCTGAGCAAGACTGAAAATCAGCCGAGTCAGGCAGATCCCTGACCCTGCCTGGAGTGCTTCCAGAAGCCTCCTCTGAATGTGATCTTTCACTCGGAGACCGGCAAAACCCGAGAGCCTTCTGGGAGGTGCTCCGACGTCCCTTGAGTCCTGGGATTTGTTTAACGTTTAAGAGTTTAACAAACGGAAGGCAGGACTAGTAAACGATGCCCAGCAACTGTTAGAAGAGCGTGCACACCATGAGGAGAGGAATGTTCAATCCTGGAAATTGAGTCTGGGAGGCACGGAATCCTGAGGAGCAGATAAACAGTGTCAAGAGTCAATGGGGGGAAGTGATCCTGAGAACACTGCCCAGCCTTACATCCGGTCTGAGCCATCAGATCCCACGTGACTCCGGGAAAGTGTGGGGCAAGGCCCCTAAAGGAGGAAACTAAATCTTATGACACCTTGATTGTAAGATCACGGGCCCTCTCTAACCTCAGTTTACCTCCCTGCCTGGCTCTCATGGGGTAACATGCACATGAGTCTAATATAAAGGACCTGCGTCAATGCTGTAAGATTATCAGAATAACCTAAATTATTACATCCGGTTTTCCTTTACCATAGAAAAAAGAAAAGAAAAAAAGAAGAAAAAAAAAACCCTCCCCTCAGCACAGCCTGGGGAAGGCAGGCAGAGGAACCAACGTGAATGGCTTTGC
Source organism: Pipistrellus hanaki (assembly GCF_964339955.1). Taxonomy (NCBI): domain Eukaryota; kingdom Metazoa; phylum Chordata; class Mammalia; order Chiroptera; family Vespertilionidae; genus Pipistrellus; species Pipistrellus hanaki. The sequence continues at coordinate 15,788,262 of NC_140515.1, forward strand.
CCACATTAGCTCTTGAGCACCAAAAAGACCGTCTTTCTGATTAAAATCAAAGACCACTGGACACTGTGGTAATACTTAGCAATTTCCTTTCCTGGGAGGAAAACCCAGTGTTAAAAGTACTGGGTTGAATTTTGTCAACTGGGGAAAAAAATACGAGGATTGCCAATATAAATATATATGTGTGTATAAATGCCAACTGTACTCACATCCATGCCTTTCGAGGCTCTTATAGGCTGGATTTACACCTTTCGAAACCACCTGGGGGATGACTTTTTGAAAAGACGACATTAAATTCTGAGTAAGAATTTAAATGCGGTGAGAAACGCAGCTGTGTGCTTGCCGATTATGTAAGCGTTAGAAAGCTGGCCGCAGGAGTGGGCAGATAGGAGCCAGCTGGAAGCCTGTGGCATGGACAGGAAGGTTTTAAATCCCGTAAAGAGGAAGTCCGTGGCCAGGAGACAGTAAAATACCGTATCACAGTCTCTCTCAGGGGCCCTGGGGGCTGGGCCAGCACTGCCCACATGTGCTCAGGCCGGCGAGGTGATGGTTAGTGAAATGACATAGAACAACACCGAGTGGAAACCTCTGGCCCCGCTTTAGAGCCAGAAAACAGAGGGTGTTTGCACTTCCTTCTCTTGGCACGAAAGTTTTCCTTTTCGGGAGACGTTCACAGCCTCTTGATTCCCGAGGAGAAAAAAAAAAACCCAGCTCCTTCTGGAAGGAGACATAGAATCACAGCAGGGCCGGGTTTCAAGCGGCGGGTTCTGGCAAGGCCGGGCGGATGCAGGGCCCGCAGCTGCACTCGGCTGTTGAAAACGAGCGAGAACAGGATGAGGTTAGGGAGCGGAGGCACCGAGCGGCACAGGCTCCGTCTGTCCCAGGGACGGAAAAAGCATACAGAGCTCGGCAGATCCCGGCAGCCCGAGCCGGAGGCCCAACGCCCAGATGTGAAACAGGCTATTTACAGAAGCATCTCCGCCTGCCAACACCTGAGTGACATCCATCTTTCCGGCTGACAAGTCTAAGTGGATCCAGAAACGGGAGAAGATACAAGAGACACATATTGAAAGGAAAGGGGTGGGGAGAGCCTTCAGATTTTAACGACGGGCTTCCCGTTAATAAAATGTAAAAATTAATTAAGAGCAGGACTGCCATATGGTCCAATGAGAAGGCCTTGCACTTAATTCCTTTAAAACAGGAAATCTGCATTCGTGTACTTCAACAGGACTTTCTTTCGTTCTTTCTTTCGTTCTTTCTTTCTTCCTTCCTTTCTTTCTTTCTTTCTTTCTTTCTTTCTTTCTTTCTTTCTTTCTTTCTTTCTTTTTAATTGATTTTTTACAGAGAGGAAGGGAGAGGAGAGAGATAGAGAGCTAGAAACATCGATGAGAGAGAGCTGCCTCCTGCACACCCCATACCAGGGATGTGCCTGCAACCAATGTACATGCCCCTGACTGGAATCAAACCTGGGACCTTCCAGTCCGCAGATCGACGCTTTATCCACTGAGCCAAACCAGTTTAGGCTTAACAGGACTCTCTGATGCGCATTAGTAAAACATGTATCTCTGGCCGGCAATGGCTGTGACTCGATTTCCCTTGAGGAGCCTATCTCCAGTACACCACTGTATCAGCAGCAAATGCGCAAGCTCACACTGGGAAAAGACCTAAGGAGATGAGCGATAGGTGGAAGGTCCGGGAAAGGCATCGGGAAGGAGGTGGCTTCTGGGATTGCTAGGGAAGCATGTTCATGGCTGAGGGAAGGAGATACCAGAGGGTAAGAAAAGGGGGGGAGGGGTAAGGAGGAGGCATGGCATGGCATGGTTTATTTGAGATTTGAGATGAGCCATTGGCTTAGCCAGAGTGCAAGGTACATAGAAAATGCTGGAAGGAGTTTGGTAGATCTGTTAGTATGTATATAGTATGTATATAGTATGTTTATGCTATTGACACACACATTCAAGTCCCAAAGACCTGGCCCATGTGGCTCAGTTGGTTGGGCCCCATGCACTGAATGACTGATGGTTAGATTCCTGGTTGGGGGTACATGCCCAGGTTGAGGGCTCCATCCTGCTGAGGTGTGTGCAGGAGGCAGCCAGTTGATGTTCCACTCCCACATCAATGTTTCTTTCTCCCCCGCCTCTCTCTTAAAAAATCAATTTAAAAAAATCTTTAAAAAAAAAAAGATTTATTGATTGATTTGGAAGAAAACAGCAGTGGGAGAGCGGAGGAAAGGAGGTAAGATAGCTGAACACTCTATATGTTAATACATGGCTCATATTTTACAAGTATTAGCTATTAAAACTTGTGATTATAAAAACTTGTGATCGCTTCCTTATTTTACAGCCCATATCTTTATCTCTCTGAAATCAGGGGAGAGCTTATAGTTGGTGGTATCCTTAGCAATACATGAAATTTCTTCCCTACTCGTACATAAAAAGAGTGGAAAGTTTTACAAACAGCGGTGAAATGAAAATATGAGTAATACTCAATTTGATACAAGAAAAGAATCAGAAATCTCCTCGGGGTGCAGGTGGTGGAAACGAAGGCTCCATGCACTTGAGGTTGCTCCCTCGGGCCCCACAGCCCGAGCACCTGTCTCCAAATCACCTGCTGCTCAGCTCCAGGGCACTCACGGCGCGCTTCGGAAAGCTGCTCTCCGGAGGCTGTCCGCCTCAGCCTTCCCTCACAACCAGGCAGAAAGGCTGGGAGGCCCCGTGAGAGCCACGTGACCCCTCCTCAGTCCCCATCAGCCTGGAGACAGAGCAGAGGGGCCGCCCGGGCCTCCAGGCAGGCTAACTGGTCTGCATGTGGACCTCTGCACAGAGGGACAGACGGACAGCCCACACTGGGCCATAACCAACCAATCCGGGTGCACTTAATGTTTCCTTCTCTCCACGTTGAGCTGGTAGGGAGGTAAAGTACCTTCTGGTCCAATCTGCTCCTATTGCCACATTTCATTGCAAGATAACTACCCTGTTTCTCCGAAAATAAGACAGTGTCTTATATTAATTTTTTTCTCCCAAAGTTGCGCTAGGTCTTATTTTCGGAGGATGTCTTATATTTGGGGAAACATGGTATCTTCACTGAGTAAAAAGGCATGAAAATAGGCGATCAAAACTATGAGGTGACGTTACTTGAAAATGCCAGTTTTACTAAATTCCTTTTGCCTTTTTAATGGTGCAAATAAGGGGCAAGGATGCTGAAAACACAGAGGAAGGCATTCTACAAAACAAGGTACTGAAATGGTCTGAAACAGGATGGAGGAGGCCCAGGAACAGGTGGGCACCCTAGGAGAGCAGTTGGCAAATTGGCTTATGGCAGGCAGTGTGAAAAGGCTGCCGCTGATCTCAGCTCCCGGGCCGCAGGCCTAGGAAGCTATTAGCCCGCTGCAATCTCGGTGGACAGTGCTGAAGGGGCCGCTCCTTTGGGGGTGAGGGCTCTCCAGCTGAAGTTGGGGAGCATAAAAACCATGCAGCTTTACCTTCCAATTTTCCTTCCAATTTACAGCTTCCAAGGAACCTAAAACACGATCTTGAAAGGTTTTTTTTATTTATTTTCGATTCTACCTGACCTCCCGGTGTATTACCCAGAGTGGGCAATTAATCCGCTCTGCCCTCATCAGCAGAACACACACAGAGCCACCAATTAGGAGCAGAAAGCCGTCCAATAATTCTGTGCACAGAACCCAAAGACAGAGGCAGCTCTCTACGTACCAATCGGAGGTTCAGGTTCATTATCCAATAAAAGCACACGGTGAAAAGCCACCGAGTTTCACTCCGTGTGGTTTTACCTATACCAAAGAATTACAAACATAGACGGACATGGTAGCAAAATATAACTGAAGAAAAAATCCCGCAAAATGTCAACATCAAATATAGACAAGTTTACTGGTTTCTGGACTTACCAATATTTAAATGCAGGCTACTACAACCTCTGAGGTCCACATTTATTCACCTGCTTTGCTTTCCATTTCTAAAGGCACCATGGCCTTTCTCAGCAGGTGAGACTGCTCGGCGAGGTGGAGCACCTCCCAGGAGCCAAGCCCCCAGCTAGGAATTCTCTGTGCCCATTTCCGTTGCCCTCCATAGCATCCTCAGCCTGAAGAGGAAGACTGCTGAGGTGACTGCCGAGGTGCTCTCTTGCCTAAGGCCAGGATGGACTGCAGACCTGCACCGCGCCAGACCAACTCCAGAACAGTTAGTCAGAACTGCCACCTTCATTTTCTTAAACTACAGGACATGAATACACCCACAGCTGCCTAAAATAATGCATTCTGCATACCCATGGACTCTACCCCCTAACCTGTCTGATAGCTGTTACTACTCAACGATCCCGTCAATATTTGAGTTGGAAAATGAGTTTATAGCCTGGCCAGCAAGGCTCAATGGTTGAGCATTGACCCATGAACCAGGAGGTCACGGCTCGATTCCCGGTCAGGGCGCATGTCTGACTGGTGGGCTTAATCCCTGGTGTGGGGCGCACAGAAGGCAGGGATCGATGGCTCCCTCTCATCATTGATGTTTCTGTTTTCCTCTCTCTCCCTCTCCCTTCCTCTCTGAAATATATATATATTAAGATGAGTTTATAAGCTGTAAATCTTTTTTTTAAATATATATTTTATTGATTTTTTTTTTTTATAGAGAGAAAGGGAGAGGGATAGAGAGCTAGAAACATTGATGAGAGAAAAATCGATCAGCTGCCTCCTGCACACCTCCCACTGGGAATGTGCCCGCAACCAATGTACATGCCCTTGACCGGAATCGAACCTGGGACCTTTCAGTCCGCAGGCCGAAGCTCTATCCACTGAGCCAAACCGGTTTCAGCTAAGCTGTAAATCTTAAACCTAACTCATGTTTCTCTGCATGCATGGGCCTCGTCGTGTTAACATTGAGGAAAGGCGGTCTAGGCGCTGCAGGCCGCGTATCTGCTGGGATGGATGAAGGACGGAACACCTTGCATCAGAGGCCAGACTCACAATGTCCTCGCCAGCTCTGCAGCTGTGCACCATTCACAGCCTTCTGGCGGACCACAGACGTGTCTGGTACAGAAGGATCAGGCCTCTAATTGAGAGATCGGGGGAGGGAGGGAGGGAAGGAGGACAAACATCACAGTAGCCAGGGTAGAAGTCATTTCTTTTTCTAATTAAATTCTCAAATTGGTGGGAGTATCGCATTAAAAATACAGAACAAACCAAATGGGGAAATGTGGACTTTAGAGGTTAGTGTTAGCACTGTGTTTTTAAAGACGAAACCTCGCGTCGTTTGCTTAATGCCTCCAACTCTGGGTGCCAGGCGGCATGCTACCAGGTCATCGGATGCTTGCAATTTGAGCTGATGCGCCCATCAAAACTATTTGTGTTTAAAACTGTGTTGGAAAATTACATTTCTTTTAAAAAAGGCATTTACAGAGCAATTCCTATTTGCAAAATGCTTCCCGGTTATTTTTATAAAAGCAATTCTTCACAACCACCATGTAAAGTAGGTCAGAGTTCTTTCCCCTCATGCCTCCCTTCTCAGAAGGCTGAGTGAGGAAAGTACAAAAAGGTTAAGTGATTTTCCTGGGCATGCGCACACAATGGGCGGCAGAACTTAAAATGCTCCCGCCACCCTTAAACCACAGACAGCGACTTCAACCCGCTAGTCCTCATTCCTCTTCTGACTCCACTTCGGAATTTCCTAGGATCTTTGTCTCAATGAACATACTCAGCTCTGGGCCCTTCCCCAAACCTGCTGAGTTAGGATCCAGGAAACAGACCCTAAATCTCCTCTCACAGCTATTCCCAGCGGAGCCTGTGGGCTCTCCAGCTGGACACAGAGCTGGGGTCTTCCTGAGGCTCAGCCCGCTCCTCCAGGCAGCTGGCAACAGGCAGCTGACCAACAGGCAGAAGAGCAGGCAGCTGACAACAGGCAGAGGAACAGGCAGCTGACAACAGGCAGAAGAACAGGCAGCTGACCACAGGCAGAAGAGCAGGCAGTTGACCACAGGCAGAAGAGCAGGCAGCTGACCACAGGCAGAAGAGCAGGCAGCTGACCACAGGCAGAAGAGCAGGCAGCAGTCTGCACCCAGGCATGACCTCAGCACAGCAGAACCTGGTGGCTCTCTCTCAAGAAGCAGCCTTAACAAACCACTTGGAACCACGTTCCTTTCAGAGTTTCCACCATGTTCCCTCTCAAACACAGCAGTTTCAGCATTTGAGCTTTTCTTTCTGAAAAATGTTCCTGTGGGTTTTGTTTTGTTTTTGTTTTTTTTACCCCAAAAGAGCAAAAATTCCATGGCAGCATTCATTTCACAACCACCTTCTAGGCGTCATTCTTGTTCCCTGTTAAGATTCTGCCTTCAGCCAGACAGCACCATGCAGACAGCACCAGGACCAGAGCTGCCCATCATTTGTGGAGACACGCAGGTGCCCAGGCACCTGGCAGGGCAGGGGGCCTGCATTAAGCCATCTCGAGAGTGATGCCCATTTCACAGATTTAAAAATGCTGTAAGGGACTGAGAAAGCTGCCCAGGGACAAACTCATCCCCAGACTCAGGCCCAAGATAGGTATATCTGACCTCGGAATGAATATAACCATTTTCTTTTGTATTCTCATTTAAATTAACCCTTTCCTCTTTATTTCCCTGACTCAATCACTCTAGCAGCAAGTGAACCATTAAGAAATGGCCCTCGCTGAAACCGGTTTGGCTCAATGGATAGAGTGTCGGCCTGCAGACTGAAGGGTCCCAGGTTCATTCCGGTCAAGTACGTGTGCCTTGGTTGCAGGCACATCCCCACAGGGGGGTGTGTAAGAGGCAGCTGTTTCTAACTCTCTATTCCTCTCTCTTCCTCTTTGTGAAAAATCAATAAAACGTATTAAGGAAGGAAGAAAGGAAGGAAGGAAGGAAGGAAGGAAGGAAGGAAGGAAGGAAGGAAGGAAGGAAGAGAAAGAAAGGGCCCTCTTTGCATGTAAAGTCCCTCCCAGTAGGCTCCAGCCAATGACAGAAGAGAATCCATTGCAAACTCATAGGACAAGGAGGGCCTATGCCCGGGAAAGCCACACATACGCCACCTGCAGCAGCTATTTCCACCGCCAAATCAGAAAACCCAGGTCTGACTATGAACTCAGACGATCCGATGCATCAGACAACAGCACCTGCTCCACCAGGTACAGCCTGGACTGAGGCAGAACCTGTAAAGCCGTGACAAGAAAACAAAGATAAAGTAGGAGCAAGAGGGAAGCAAGAGAAATAGAAGGGCACGGGGGCGAACATGAGCAAGTGCGCCTCGTGCAATGTTTACAAAGACGGAGGCTTCAGGACTCCTTTCCTTCCCCAGACCCAATGCCATGAAAGTAAGAGATAAAACTGAAGGAGTGAAAGAGAAAAAAAGGATGTAGTCTATGCAGCCTTACAGACCAACAACCTAAATAAGAAAATTCGTAATATTTTATCAGGGCCTTACAAAAAGCACATGACAAAATCCAATATCCATTCACGATAAAAATTCTCAGGAACTTACAAATAGAGAGGAACTACCTCACTGTGATAAAAAGCATCTAAAAACACACCTGTAAAAAACTGACAGCTGGCACCACAGAACTGAATGTCTTCCAAGATATGGAACAAGGCAAGGATGGCTGCTCCCTTCACTCTCCTTCCACATAGTACTGGAAGTTTTAGCCCCGAAAATAAAGCATGAAAAAGAACTAAAAGCATACTGAACGAAAAAAAAGTAAAATGATCTCTCTGTGCAGACACGATTGTCCATAGAAAATCCCAAGGAATCTACAAAGGAAAACCTCCTGGAGCTAGTGAGCCCAGTACGGTATCAGATCAGCACCAGAAAGTAATTCACAGTTCTACACACTGACAGTGAACAAACAAGACAAAAATGATGCTGTTTACAACTGCTGCAAGGAAAATGAAATAATACTTGGGCATACACTAAACAAAACACGTACAGGATCTGTCTGCTGAAAATCCCAAGGGTATTGAAAGAAATAAAAGATCCCAATAAATGGAGACACACAGTGTCTGTGGACAGTGTGACACAGATAGTAAAAATGCCGATGCCCCACACACTGATCTACGGTAGTAATGAAATCCCCATAAAAATCTCAGCCCAGTTTCTGTGGACGTAAAGTAGCTTCTTAGAAAATTTACATGGTAAGGCACAACTAAAACAGCACAGCTAAAACAATCCTGACACTGAAGAATAAAGAGGGAGGCGTGACTCTGCCTGGTATTAACGCTTACCAAATAGTCATCATAATCAAGACGGCTTGGTATTGGAGGAGGGACAGACATATAATTCAATGGGACAAGAAAGAGAACTCAGAAGGAGAGCAGCACGAATATGCTCAACTCTTTAATGAAGATTTAACATTAATGAAGGAAGGACAGCCTTTTCAACAGATGATGCTAAAGTTACCAGACATCCATAGGCCAAATAAGAGGAAATAAACAAACATCGACCTTACACAAAAATCAACACTAAAGGGATCATGGATTTATAGGTAAAATGTAAAACTCTAACACTTTAAAAAAAAAAAACAAAAAAAAACCATGGGAAAAATTTCTTGGTATCTAGGACATGAGAAAGGAGTTGTCAGACCTGAACCAACAGCATGATCTATAAAGGAAAAGCTGGTAAGTTGAAGATAATCAGAATTAAAAGCTTTTGCTCTTTGGAAGCCCACAGAAAAAGCATAAAAAGACAACTTACAGACTAGGGAAATCACTTGCAATCCAAAAATCTGAATATATATATATATATATATATATATATATATATTCAAAATTCAAAAGAAAAAACATAGTCCAATTAGAAGAGAAAAATGGGAAGAAAAAAAATTACACTAAAAAGAATATACAGATGAGCCCAGCCAGTGTGGCTCAGTGATTCTCAATCCATGAACCAAGAGGTCACTGGTTCCATTCCCAGTCAGGGCACAAACCCGGGTTTCTGGCTTGATCCCCAGTAGGAGTTGTGCAGGAGGCAGCAGATTGATGTCTCTTTCCCATTGATGTTTTTATCTCCTTATCCCTCTCCCTTCCTCTCAACTTAATAATTAAAAAAAAAAATACAATTAAGCACATTACAAGAAGACCAATATCATTAGCTATCACAATGAAAATTAAATTCACAATGAGATTATCACTATATTCCTAACAAAATGGTAAAATAAAGCTGTGAGAATGTGAAAGAACAGCTACTCTGGAAAACCACACCCGTTACTTATCATGGACACATGCCGCTACCACTCAACCCGCAGCTGCACTCTGGGGCATTTATCCCCGGAATGGACACAGCCTCAGGCAGAAGCCTGCACCGGAATGTCCCCGGCAGCTTTATCTGTAACCGCCACGCTGAAGTCCAGGTGTCCTTCCACAGGGAAAAGGTACACTGCGGCATATCCGTTCCTGGGAATATTACTCAGCCCTAAAGAGAGCAAAACTAGTGGCAATACAACTTAGATGGATCCTCCCAAATTACTGATGAAAAAAATCAATTCCTCAGATATATATATATAGTATGATTCCATACACACAACATTTCTGAAGTGACAACACTTTTAGAAATGGAGGGCATATTAGAAGCTTCTAGGAGTTGGGGGTGGCGGTAAGAGAGGTGGGTATGAATATAGAAAGGAATCATGAGGGATCCTGATGGTGCTGGAACTACTGAGCATCTTGGCTATTATGCTGGTGGGTACATGACCCTACACAGGCGATATAATTGTATAGAACTTCACACACACACACATACACACACAACTAAATATAAATTAACCTTAAGAAAGCTAGATATGATAAGTGGGGTGTGTGTGTGTGTATGTATATGTGTGTGTGTGTACATATATATATGTATATATATTTTAGATCCTACAATATACTAAGGTTTTATTAAATATTAAGATGGGATAACTGGGCAAAGTATGTTAAGAGGTATTATATAAGAGATTATTCTGTATTATTTTGTACAATTACATATGAATCTAATATCTCAATAAAATATATTTTCTTAAAAGACGCAGGATTGAACCTGCAAACTTGGGTATCCGGATGACACTGAGCTACCTAGCCAGGGCACAAACGATGCCTCTTTAAGGTGAGGGTCACCTCCCCAGACAATGCCTTCTAAATGCGGTTTTGACAAGAACACACTGAATACTGAACAGGAGAACTCACGCAGAGAACCAGGCTTGCTTACCTGCAGCAACAGGAACGAAGGACCACTTAAAAACAAAGTCCCATCGCTCAATCCCAAACTTCCTTTTCACCAATGGTTTGAGCCTCTCTCCGCAGTAAAACGCTGCCTTACACTGCTACCAAGAAGTCCAATAAACAGATACTTGAGAACACAAAACTTGACTTCCTAAAATAAAATGCCTTCTTGGTGATATTTTCAAAGTCAAAAGATATGCAGATAATTGCTTCTTGGTTTATAAGGTCAAAATCCCACACATTTATATGCACGGCATTCAATTTTACAAGCTGGGAAACGGAGAGCACATGGCTAGGTGAACTGTAAACTTAATCACTGGCAACACAGGCCGGGAGATCAGAGGAAGATTAAAAGGACAGAGAGAAAAGCAAATAAACGCCGCAGAGGCACCACCCTGTGTTGCTAAGCAGAAAGCATGGCTGGCCTTCAGGGAAGCACGGGAGCTCCCTCTCCTGTGGTCATCCCTCTGAAGGTGTGCTCCCACACAGCCCGGGTCAATCGCTCCGCAGGGCTCCCTGGCTCCTGCCCAGACCTTCTAAGGCAGAGCGATGCTGGAAAAGAAACGCTGGCAACCAGACATCAAGTGACTTCACACTCGGCCGGTTTCAGAGCCCCGGTTCAAACAACGGCTCGCTTACAGCTTCCTGCTTTCTTCATCACACAGAGCAGTCTGCAGACACTCTGGTCCGTGCAACTGGGGAGTGGAGTGAGGGGGCTATGGTCCTGGCCTCCAGTGGGTCATACAGGCACAGGACAGTCACCACTCGTGCATAGAACCGCTCGTGCTGAGGTTGAGACTCCCCGACACAGAGGATACTTACATTGGCTTTAACAAGAGGAAGACTCAGGTACTATAAACACGTGGAACACACTTAGTAACTCAGCGCCACTAAGGGGAGGTCACCCTCCAAGAGCATAGGTAGTTCTTATTCCCTTCACCCTCTTGGGGCTGATTCGGCCCAAGGAAGAGGGTTCTCTTGGTGGCCACTGAGCTTTAAGGGCATCAATTCCAGAGCCATAAAGTCCAAGCCAGAATCCCCGTTTTGCCACTTAATATCTGGGTGACATTAAAGTAGGCAATAACCTTTGGTGGGTATCCCTTTATTATCTGAAAGGGGAATTCATAACTGCTCTTCTTTTTAAGAGCTGGTAAGAGAATGAAAAGTACGAGATGGCTGTCTGGGAGACTCTGCATAGACCCCAGGCATAAATATGCTTTATTGTTGTCAATGACCTCTCACCCTTTATCACCCCCATCTTTATTATTTTTCAACTGCCAATGAAGTACAGAACCATTCCTGATTCTACATCTTTCTCGGGTTCAATTTCATTAATGGTTTCCTCTCCTCTGGCACTAGACACGGGGTTCCCATTTCCAAGTGATCTATAAACTCAGTACCAGGGGCCCAGCATCCTCACCAGCCCTTTAATTCACTTCCCAGCTTCTCTCCTGCAGGGGTCACCTCACCCGCATTCAGAGGAAAGTGCCTTTCCTATGATCCACGCAGCAGCTCACAAGACAGACACCAAAGAAATGTTTGGCAGATCTATTCTTTAAGAGGTGTTTGCCTAATCAAAGTGTTTCCTGTGGTTCCTAACCACATCTACTAGATACCTTAGCTCAAGCATGCGGGTCTGATCAACAAATACTCATTGCACTGCACTGAGGCCTGGCTGTGCTGGGCACTAAGAAGAAAGTAGTGAACACACAGGCACCACTTCAAGGTCCAAAAAGAATTGTTTGTACCTAAAGACTCCAAAACACACCGTAGTCTAATCAGATAGATGAAGGAAACCCTTTCTGATAAAAGAAATATGATCCAATCTCCAAATGGATCTTTGCAGGAGCTATCAAACCACAGAGTCAGCTGAACTATAGTATAGGAGTTAAGAATTCAAACACTGAATGGCTCCTCTACCTACAACCCATACACCCTAACCATGCTTGGTCTTATTTGCTCAGAATGCTAATAAGAGACAAAGCAGTACCTACTTCATGGGGTTCTTAGGAAGATTAAATTAGTTCAATGCAGTTGAAAGGTACCTAGTGCTCAAGGTGTAGTGCTACCATTACCCTTATTAGCAAAGGAATTTGAATTCTGCAACCTTGCGTCTCAGAGTTCTGGATTCTGCAACGTGTGTCTACTATAACATCTTTCAGGAGCTTGCAGACCCACTATGCTACCTCCTAAAATCCGTAAGTTCTTACATTTCCCGAACTCCGAGCACTCCAATTAGAACGCCCTCCCCGGCTGCGCGTGACTCCTGGGAGCATTCATCTGCTCCTTAGCAGCAATTGCCCATAGCGACATGCCACCTAGCAAGACAACAGTCTAAACGCAGTAGCATCTGTTACCTCCCCAGGCTGGACACTGGGAGTGGAGGCTTTGGACACATCAAGGTTGATTCTTACTCTGCTTTACCACTTCTCCCGAGTTACTAGCCAGCCTACCACCTGAAGGCCATCTGATTAAACACTGAACAAAGTGTCCCTGATATGTCATCCCGTTAATTAATACATGTAGATATTGAGCATAAGCTAAGGGGTCCAGATACCTCCCTACATACAGTGAATTTCTGCTACTTTAACTTCAGCTAGATGGATCAGGGAATGTTCCTCGAGCTGAGATACACACCCTTCTCACCTATAAAATGGAGGCCACAATATTCACTCCTGCACAAAGCTACCGAGAACAACGAATGAAACTCCTGAAAACTGCACAATGCCTCGGCACATTATCATCACTCAGTAAATCTAAGCTGTTATCGTTTTCATAGTGATAGCTAGGAAATTATTTTTTAAATCAGCCAAATCCATGTATATGGAAAATGTATGACTGATTTGTGCTAACAACTTAGTGGAATCACACAACTGTTCTCTGCAAAGTGCTAGCTTCCAGGAGGACTGACACCCGTGTGGGTGAACACATTCCATGAAAGTGAGATCTGAGTGTCTTCCCATAGCAAGTTAAAGGGTCAAAAACAATCAGTAAGCAAACACACGTTTATTTTCCAGTCACTCTGTCCTGTACTAAAGCCATGTCTTTAAAGACTTTAGATCAAGCATGTCAAACTCAAAGGTAAACAAGCAGCCAAATAAACGAGTCATGTGGCTCGCGGGCCACAAGTTTGACATGCTTGCTTTAGATGATAGTCTTTTCTAGTCATCCCTACTGCCTTTGCCTTCCAGAAGGCAAGTGTCTATCAGGGGTCTTCAAACTACGGCCCGCGGGCCACATGCGGCCAGCAGAGGAGTCTGATCCGGCCAGCCAGGTTTTTTGGGCAGTGAGCGCAGCCGAGGTGTTACAGTAGGAATTAGTAGTTCATATAGTCCGGCCCTCCAGCTCTCTGAGGGACCGTGATCTGGCCCCCACTTTAAAAAGTTTGAGGACCCCTGGACATAAAAGCACATGTTGATCTATAACGTTATTCTTTGAATCATGTATTTATTCACCAACATTAGGCAATCACCAGGTCAATTCACACACAAAAAAATGTATAAGACTGAAAGAATACTTTAAGTCTGGAGCTGTATTTCCACTACTAGACACAATTAAATGGACTGTCATTCAGAGGATTCAGGGAAAGGTCTCTCAGGGCGTAGATGTGAGTCAGCTGAGATCCAATGCAGGGTGGGCCAAAGGAAGAGAAAGGTCACTGTAATATCAAATTTTAAAAAGATAAAACGAGCCGAAACCGGTTTTGCTCAGTAGATAGAGCGTTGGCCTGCGGACTTAAAGGTCCCAAATTCGATTCTGGTCATGTACCTTGGTTGCGGGCACATCCCCGGTGGGAGGTGTGCAAGAGGCAGTTGATCGATGATTCTCTCTCATCGATGTTTCTAGCTCTCTATCCCTTACTCTTCCTCTCTGTAAAAAATCAATATATAAAATATACTTTTTTAAAAAGATAAAACGGACACCTAAAACCAACAGCTCTCTATCCATGAGGACAGTGAATTTTCAAGAACCAAAGAAATGATATTAAACCGGTCAAAGTCTGTGAAAGCACATTACTAATCATCCATCAAAGAGCTGTCTTTTTATACTGATTTAACAGTTTTAACACTATTTGTAGAACATTCCTCATCTTCTCTCACACAGACATAAGCCATGTCTTTTGTTAGAATCTCAATGGTTGATAGGACTCAGGTTGGGCTTGGATTTAAAAAGCAAATTTTTATACCAAATGCCCTTTCTCAAATTCAAGAGTTCAAGATGGAGACTGGATTTCAACCCTCTGCACCTTCAGAACTAAAAAGGGATGGGGCGCAGTAGCACAGCTATTTCAAGGAATGCCTGTCATTTCACTGTTGCTAGAGCGGCCAGATGTCTTGGCTCAAAGACTGCAGAGCTATTGAGTTAGACCCTGAAAAAAACATTAACAAAACCTAAGAAAAAGCTAAAAAGAACAAAGACAAAACAAAAAAACTCATAAACACTTCCGTCCCCAAGCACCTTGTCTGGGAAAATGCTGGTTAATCCAAAAGGCTAAGACAGGTAATCACAGAAAAAGGAGACAGACAGAATCAGAGGGTAGAAATGACAATACTTTCTGCTAAATTGTTCCTGCAGTTAAATTAGGCAATGCAGTTCATCTTAAATACCATGCTATGGATTATTTTCCATCCAACCAATACCTTAAGGATAGTAATTGAGTTTCAAGTCTGGACTTCAGACAGCAATAGGCATCCTATTCTGCTGGTAAAAGAATGCCACAGCTGTCCCCATGCACCCAGCAGAAAAGCATTAAGTGGGAAAGCTGAAAATAACTTCCTTCCAAACGTATGAGAAAACTTAGGTGCAAAACCTCAAGATGTGGCAGTCTCTTGACAGAACACTTGCCAAAATGATTCCAGATGTTTCATGGAGACTCCTCCCTGCCCTCTCTCCATTTCTCTGACATTATTCTTGACTTGTGTGCAGGTATGGCTGTAAGCCTCTGTTTTTAATTAAACCCAGATTATCAATATGGGCTGCTGCAGAAGTGACAAGGGAAATAAGCTAAATATTAAAATGACAAGAAAATTCTCACTAAATCTTATCTGCAGTTCATTATGCACATAGTTTAGCTGGGCCCGGCTGATTTGGGGTAGACTGGGATGCCATCCCCCCAAGAATCATCCACTTATTGGAAGATTCCATTTTAAGACAAGATTAATTAACTTTAAGTAAACTATAATGTCTAGACCAGCTAACAACTCACATACATGCACCAGAAATAATAACAATCTGTGGTACAAGCGACATAATAATGCTGGTACAGGGAACAGAGCAACAACATTACAGCCCTCACATTTTCACATGGAAATATTACACTACTGTAATTTTAATTTAATTTGCCTAATCATGTTAGACATGATGGGGACGTGTACTAATGACCCAGGAATCAGCTGGAAGAGATCCCACTAGGCAAATCGGGGACAATCTATTTGAACACCAAAATAATGAGAGTAATGAGTCCTAATGATAAGCATCAATGAGTGAATTCATGCTTATCAATGAGTGAACAAATATATAATTTGTGTGAAAGGGGGGAGTACTTCTAATAGCATGCCAACCAATGTGGGGAAATAGTGTAAAGGAATCACAGAGTCAGAAAGTCACCTTTTGGCAACCGTCATAGTACCATCAACAATTACCAACTGGTGTTAAAACTAGTGGGTCGAGGTTTGAAAAAAAAAAAAAAAAAGGCATATTTACACAGATGCAAAGCATCACCAACAAATACATATTAATAATCCAGGGAAAATTATAGTTTTACAACTGAGAAACCTGATAGATTTCACCTGACAGCCAAGGACTGAACAACACACATCAGCTGTGATAATTCCAGCAAAAAAAATGCATAACTTAAATCTACTTACAAGGAAATATCAGAGAAGCCTAATTTAAGGGTCACTGTAGAAAAGCAAACATCCTATAGAAAAGCAAACAATAAAAAAAAAAATCTAGCTTTCACTTCTCAAGATGCCAATTTCATAAAATGCAAAGACAGATAGAGAAACTGTTCCAAATTATAGAAGACCAAAAATCTGTGACAACTAAATGCAATAAGTGATCTTGGATTGGAGTGAAAACCGCCATGAAGGACATAATAGAAGCGACTGGTAGAATGTGAATATGGAATGTGGACTTAGATAATGGAATCAGGCAAAGACTGAACTTCCTAATTTAGAAACACTTATGTTGTTGTGTAAGAAAATACCCTTTTCTATATAGACAGTGAAATATTTATAAGTAGTGGGGGATAATGCTTAAAGCTTTATAAAATAAATACACACATAGAGGGGGAAAAAAAAATACCTGATGCTAAAACTGGTGAATCTAGATCAAAGGTACAGAGATGGTTTTATACTATTCTTTCAACTTAAAGTTTGAAATTATGTAAAAATGCAAAGGTACCCAAAAATATTCTTGAGTCTAGAGAAAGACATGAATAATTTACTTGGTCATAAAACACATTATTCGAGTACCTTCTATCTCTTTCACTCTGTTTGGTTCTATTTATTTTTTTTCCTAATACATCTCACTTATTTGATATCACCTTAATCCATTTTAGTATTCTCCAGAACTCTCTGAATCTATAGCATTGTTCCCATGAAAAATTAGATTTTTAGTAATCTTCCTCTAACATCTTCACATTTCCAGGAATGTGACCTCAGCAATATTCAGGTAAGTGGTGCATTCATTTTTGTTTAGGAGTAAAGGATAAATGCAAATATACTCAGAAGTCCTCTTTTTTGCCCCCTAAATAAATATAGATAATTTACCAATCAGCAATTTTTAATCTCTCTTCCTTTTTTTTTTTTTTTTGCATACTGAAAGCCATCATCTATAATTAAAGCCTGTTAACAAATGGCTTAGAATTTGCAAAACAACAGCAGTCCAATCATATTCTGTGGTCACTGCTCCAAGCCACCACACAGCAACAAAATGGTGAACAGCAGTTCCCATCCAGAGTTCCAAGAATTTCATTAATTGGTAAAGAAATTTCCCTTCTGGTGTGTGTATGCTGTGCTTTCCCACTGGCCTTAAGATAATCTAAATACTCATCAAGATAGAGGACATACTGATAAACAGTGCGCTGGGAAATCTCTAAGTGAGAAAATCTTCAAAGTTTTGCTGGACTCTTTATTCTTAGAATGTGCTTTTCACCGTGTCTAGAGGTCTCGTTAAAACTGGTTGAATGGCTCTTGGTTAGAAATACAAAATGACTAACAGGGGTTTAGAAAGCACAGCGGAGTCTCATCCTGTAGATTGGCTTCCAGCATTCCTTCCTCTCCTCAGGAAGGGCTGAATTTGTTTTCCTCAGCTGAAATGAGTCTTTAATGAAGGCACTTAAAAATAAGATGCCAGAGTTATTTATACTTGAAAAATAGTATTTACAGACACTGTTTAAGAGGAAGACAATCAGAAAATTGGAACCGGAGGGTTTTTCTTCTTATTAGTGGAGCACTCAAGATGCTTCGTTGCTTTGCTTGATCGTCCATGGACGCTGAACGCTGTTGGACTTCATCCCTAATCAAAACCTCACTTAAGTTGGAAGGTCTGTTTGATGCTTCTATGAGGGGAGGCAGGGGGGATTGGGGGTGGGGGGAGGTGAGGGAGGAAGAGAGCAACCAAAGGACTTGTATGCATGTTATAAGCATAACCCATGGACACTGACAGTAGGGGGTTGAGGGCATGTGCTGGGCTGTAGAAACAGCCGGAGAGAAGTCAAATTGGGGGGTGGGGGGCTCAGAGAGGGAAGAGACATATGTAATTCTTTAAACAATAAAGACTTAAAAAATAAATGTAAAAAACTTCCAATTTAAAAAGGAGAAATCCAATCCTCTTACTGATCAATTATCCAACAAGAGAAAAAGGCCACAACACTCAGACCCTGTGAAGCAAACATGTAATCAATTGTTTACACTCAATTAAGCAGGAAATAAAAACACTCCCGTTTGAAAGAAGATTATCTCTAAAACACAAATCTGAAAAGAAAACAGAAAAAGGAAGGGCTGGTGAATGTAGCTCAAAATGGTCGTGGGTCATGACTAACCAGAAAGTGTTTGTCCAGCAGCATGTCTTGTGTCAAACGTCCCCTCCCTCCAGCCTGCTGGTTACCTGATGAGAACGGTCCACCTTTCCCTCTTAGACTTTCATGCATCCTCACAGCTGCCGTGGGCTCTAGCAGGCACATAGAGGCAGAGGTGGAACAACCAGTATCAGATATCCATGTCCTTGAACACTATCCTACATACCCAGTTCACCCATTTTTGCAATGGTTCCCTTGTCCTCTCAAACCAAATAACACAAACAAAAATAACCTTCACCATAAAAAGGCACAAAACTATGAATGAGATAGCCATTCAACCAGACATTAAGATTTGAAAAATCAAAGAGGAAACGCCTACTTTTATGTGTATCATTAAAGGGCCACGGGAGGAATTGCTCTTATACTCTGTCCCCTCTAAGAGGAAAGTAATAATTTCTCCATGTCCATCCCCTCACCCATTTCTCGCCCCAGGAAGGAGATTCTTTTTCTGATTTGTAACTGGGAGGAGGGACCTAACAGGTACATTGAAGTACTTTACAGGTTCTCTAAATTTAGGGATAAGTTCTAATATCTACCCTCCTCGCCCCCGCAGTGTGTGACATGTAGGGCAGTGTTCTTGCTAGCTAACTGCTCTAGGTCTACCTTGCATACCCTGTCTCCCCATGGATAGGTCCCAGAACACAGGCTCGAGGAAAAAGTAGAAAGGTGCTCCCGTGTGACTGGAGATCCCAGTGGTGCTGTCCAATTCAGCATCACCACTGAGGGCCTGGAGAGTCTGGTCTGACACCTGGCCTCCGTCTCAACTGCGGAGATTGACTGGGAGAAGGGTGTGAGCCTAACACGGGGATAATAAGGCTGCACACACACCTGTTCCTGCACCAATTAGTGTGAATGTGCACATACAGAAAAAACTAAAAAAAAAAAAAAACTTTTAAAAAAAAAGCTCCTTCTAATAATAGCTAGTTCTTGGAGTCAAAAGAATGAAGATCATTTATTTATTTATTTATTTATTTATTTATTTGCTTCTTTATGGTTTAGTGTATTTTCCAAATATTCCACAGTATTAAAAAGAAAAACAAAACTCACACAGGTGTTTTTTTGCAACAAAACAGCAGAATGGAGATTTATAGGCAAAAACTCACAACCAATTTTACCCAGTGTCTCGGTCTGAGCAAAACTGTCAGAGTTTAGCCTGTTATATGATCTATGAAATTTGCAAATTGGTTGAAGAGACAGCGAAAACCCTACCTCCACACCCCGTCTACTTGTGTTTTCATAAAAGAACATGGGTTTCAAATTGGCAGAGTGAAATAAGTGACATTTTGCTCCAGCCAACAATGAAAGCCAACACCACATGTCAGGATTATTTACCGACTACACAGGCAGGACGGAGCTCCGCGCGGCCCGGGCAGAGGCGCAGGCATTCTGATTAAACCCGAAGCATCCACTTTCCCAGGCTCTCACCGTGTTTTTCTCTGGGGCTTTCGCTTGCTGAGGGCGTTTTAAATCTGTCAAGAATCAGACCGGAGGTTCGCTCCCTCGGTGTTTGGCAGAAGCGGCGTGTGGGAACCTCGAAGCCCCGTGTGGCCTTGTGTACACACCTGCTTTTCCAAATCACAAAGAGATGAGCACCTTCAAGGAAACGAAGTTCATACCTTTGAAGAATTTCAACATTCCCAAGAAAAAGTTCAAATGATTAGCCCACATTGACAGATATTCCTCACTTTTTTAAACACAGCAGGTAATGCCAGCCCCGAGGCTCTGGGTAAACCAGCCCCTGAGACAACACCCGCCACCTCAACAACCAAGAAAAAGCTCCAGTTGTCTCACTTGTTCCTGGTGCAGCCTAAACGCAACCCTAAGAATCTCTCTCACAACGTCTATTCACACCCGATCAACAGTCTCAGACCTTCCTGCCCTCCAAAGGGCTTATCACAATGTCTAACCATTTAATGCCCCTGTTTCTCCGACTGGTCTCATTATTTTAACACTCATTACACTTCGCTGGCGAACAACACCAACTTCACGGCAATGAATGAATCAATACTCTGTCTCCTACAGCACTTGGTGGCGGGAATGTAGGTACAACTTAGCAACCATGCAGGTAAGTTCCAAAAGGCGGTTGAGAGAAAAGGCAGGAGAAAAAGAGGTGAAAATCCAGAAAATAGCCGGAGCTGCTTTGGCTCAGTGGATAGAGCGTAGGTCTGTGGACCATAAGGTCCTGGGTTCGATTCCTGTCAAGGGCATGTGCTTTGGTTGCGGGCACATCCCCAGTGGGGGGTGTGCATGGGACAGCTGATCAATGATTCTCTCTCATAGATGTTTCTATCTATCCCTCTCCCTTCCCTCTCTGTAAAAACAATCGATAAAATGTTTTAAAAAATCCAGAAAATATTTTAGAGGCAAGAGAAAAAGTCCCAAAGCTGGCTCACATGTGTTAGCGTTTTCTGCTATTTTAATCACCAAAAGCTTCTGAGTGAAAACAACAAGAATACAACTAAGATGGATAAAGCTGGTCAAAAGGAACAAGCTTTCAGTTTTGCGTGTTTTAAGGGTGTCAGCTTCAAAATGATGACGACAGCTGATGATACCTTGTGATATAGGAATGTTGTTAAGAGAATAGATCCAAAGTGTTCGCATCATAAGGGGAAAAGTGTTTCTTTTTTATATGAAATGACAGATGTTAACTAAACATATTGTGGTACTTATTGCATGTAAGTCAAATTATCAGGCTGTGCAACTTAAACTTACAGAGTGCTGAATGTTGACTCCATCTCAATAAAACGGGAAAACTTAAACATGCATTTTTATAGTACACTCATTTCTGGCTATGTTTCAGATCTTAACCCTCAACAATACTAACTGGTTTTTGTCCCCAAGGAATTCTCACTGACTCTTACATATCCCTATAAGTTAACCTGATTTTCTTTTCTGGAACAACGTGAGTTCTGCATTACTGAACGCCTGGAGGACCAGGAAATGCTTTCCAGATGGAGAACCACAGGGAAGGACACCCAGAGAGGGGAACACAGGACCCTCACCAGCACACGGATGTTAAGGCCCCTGCTGGACTAATTCATGGGAACAGAGAGAAGGGAGGGGTGACTTAGTAAAAAGACAGGATATGTAGGTCAGCACGTAAGGTTAATATAGTTTTTCTTTTATTCTCCAAGGCATTCATTCCTTTCCAGGGATTACTGAAATCCTTTTGGAAATCCCTAACAAGGATATACAACCTGGTGGCCCAGCCTCCATATGAACAGCCAGGGCATTCAATGGCTAGGGGCACCTGTGGGCATGGACAGCCTTCCTGAGCAGCTCAGAACACTGGAGCTGAAGGTTGGAAAGTGTCTGCTAAGAGGAAGACTGGCATCAGGGTGACCATCCAGCACCTACTAGAATTGCCCCGCCAGGATGGCAGAGACCTGAGCTGGCAGCAGATGCAAACGAAGATGGCGGGGAAGTACTGAGAGAGGTTTAGAAGGAAGAACCAGGGCACCCATGTCATCAGCAACCAATTCCTGTGTGTCTACTTCCTTCAGGGTCATGCACCATATAGAAAGAAACAAAAACAGGTGCTTAGCAGAACACAATCTGGTAGAAAAGACAAACAAGTGAACAGACAATTGCAACACAGTGTAACAGGGATTCTTACAAAGGGAAACTCAGAACACCCTGAATTCAGAGAGGAATACTCTAAAAACTAAGATGTCACTCTGGCCGGCATGGCTCAGTTTGTTGGGTGTCATCCCATGCACCTAAGGTCACAGGTTGGATTCTAGTCAAGGTACAAGCCTGGGTTGTGGCTCCATGCCCAGCAGGGGGCCTGCAGAAGGCAGCCCATTGATGTCTTGCTCTCACATTAATCTCTCTCTCTCTCTCTCTCTCTCTCTCTCTCTCTCTCTCTCTCTCTCTCTCTCTCTCTCTCTCTCTCTCTCTCTCTCTCTTTCTCTCTCTCTCTCTCTGAAAATCAATGAAGTCTTTTAAATAAGATATCCACTAGCACGAGGTCGAAGGTATTTAGATGCATAAATCTATGACAACAAGTTTTAACATTCATAGGAGTGTGTGGAACTTCTAAACTTTTCTGGGAAAAATCTAGATAAGTGAAATGGGACCAAGCTTAAAACCCAGAGTACCTCCTGCTCACCATGTCACTGAGATCACGCCAAGATCGCCGTCTCCTCTCCCTAAAGCATGTGGGCGAACTCCATAGGAAGTGCATTTATATAACTTCAAAGTATGTCATATCAGGAAAGTACGGTTCCAGGCAGGACATTATGGCTCCCAGCATGTATCAACTTACTTTACAAAACTTAGTCTTTTAGAAGTAACTCCATCTGAGCAAGCAGTTCAGTTCGGGAAGAACAGCTTTCCATCTCATTATTGGCGTGGTGTAAAAAGCACACGCAGTGACTGACCCACAATTTATGAGTTGCCCAGATGCTCTTTAATTATGTTTCAAAATGCCAAATGGTTTTTCCATTCGGAAAATTGTTCCCAGCTTATGTTCCCAGGAAATGAAAGATCTGGACTGGCATGTCCTTTATGGAGAAGGAGGGACGCTGTCAGGACCAATGCCATGTACGTGGGAGTTCATCAGACGTGGAATTCCCATCCCGCAGAGGTCTGACTCCCAATACGGCACTCCCAGGGAAAGCAGCGGTTCTGTCATACCTGTGTGTTATGTCTGTGGTCATGGGGGTGAGGGGAGAGGCTTGCAAGAATATGCTTCATAGCACTGGGTACCGTGAGAGGTGATTAAAACTTTAAAATAATCCTTTATTTCAAAGGACTGTGGCAATAAAGAGATTAGTGGCTACCCAGTCCAACCTGTTCCAAGGAAAGAATCACTGGGAATCTCCTACTGGCCATCAGTCTGCATGCTGACCAAAACACTACTGTGTCCAGAGGACAAATATTTGCAATTATTACAGTGTCATTTCCTTCCTTCCTCTCCCATAGGCCAAGACTCTTGGCTCAACATCATACAATCACTCCTCCTGGCTCCTTTCATATCACATGGCTTCAGGCCTTCTCGCCCTGCGACATGGCTGTCGCTGAGTGCGTTATAAAATAGGAATTCTAGACAAACTATATGTTTATTAATTTAGCTGTTAATTTGTCTGCCTCTAGCAACTAGACTCTAAATTTCTCCTGAGCTGCTATTTCTCCAGAACATCAATTATGCCTGGTATTTGGTAAGCGATCAAAAACTATCTGGGGAAGAAATGAATTAAAATATCTTATTAGTTCACCTGGTAGAGGCAGAGAATGTGAAGCTCCTTTTCATGCTGCAATGCAGTGGAGATGCAGAGAAGAAACCGCCACCAGAACCACTTTTCACGTAAGCATAACAAGCCCAGTCCGGGAAAGGTCAGGGTGCTGAGGAAGAACCCTCTGCCTCAGCCTCCCTCACCTACAGAAGGAATCGCAGTTGGTTTCGTTATAATGTCCAGACCTGGAGAAGCACCACCTGAGATGGTACACACAGTCCAAGGAGAAGAAAATACACCCTGAAAAACAGTCAGAGGTCTCAACAGTTCTAGTCAACCCTGTCCTGGAAGTTCTAACCAGGGCAATTAGGCAACAGGGAGAAATAAAAAGGATCCAGACTAGAAATGTATAAATCAATCTATCTCCACTAGCAGATGGCTTGGTCTTATATATAGAAAATCTTACAGAAAACCATCAAAACACAAGTCAGAGCTAAAAAACAAATTCAGCGGTTTGCAGGTTACATCGATACACAGAGCTCAGTAGTTTTTCTATGCACAAGCAATAAACAATCCAAAAAATGAAATTAAGGAAAACATTCTGTGTGTGTGTGTGTGTGTGTGTGTGTGTGTGTGTGTGTATGAATAAATTTTATTTAAAAAGTTCAAGACTTACATGCTGAAAACTACAAAGTTTAATGGAAAGAAATTAGGCCAAAATAAATGGAAGACTTAAAATTGTTCCAGTTTTCCAGTCTGAGCTAACTGATCCTGAGGACTCACAGATAAGCAGCCTAGAAGGCAACAAAACTGCAGCCCATCCATCTCAGTTTTCATCGCCGTGTTAACCTGTTAACCGGGGAGTTACCTTTTTAATTACGCAAAGTACAACGGGCGCATACTCTTTCACTAGGACGTGTCAATACGTCACACCCAGCGGACGTAATTTTATATTATTATTTTTTTATTTATACTTAATTAAAATAAATGAAATATATATTTTTTCGTTTATTTATATATAAAGCACAAAGGAAAATACACAATTACAAACAAATAGAAAAGAATACCAACAAAAAAATGGAAACATCGAATTAAAAAATTATAAATTTTACAAACAATTATAAAGATTACAGCCGAAGCCGGTTTGGCTCAGCAGTAGAGCGTCGGTCTGCGGACTGAAAAGTCCCAGGTTCGATTCTAGCCATGGGCATGTACATTGGTTGCGGGCACATCCCCAGTAGGGGGTGTGCAAGAGGCAGCTGGTCGATGTTTCTCTCTCATGGAGGTTTCTAGCTCTCTCTCTCCCTCCCTTCCTCTCTGTAAGAAAATCAATAAAATATATTTAAAAAAAAAAAAAAAAGATTACAAAAAATATATACCAACCCTCTCAGGGCACAACATGTATTTCAAGGATGTATTCATATGTCCTACCCGCTCCCAATAGTGTTTATGTTTGATGTATTTATAGGTCCCGCTCGGTTAACAGGTTTAATCAACATTCGTGTGTGAACACCGTGGAAAGTAAGTAGCCTTATGGACTCACAGCTCACACTTCCTAATCCCTTTTGTAAAAGAAATTTTACAACTTTAATTTATTTCTTATCAAAAAAAGGAACTAAGATAAATTCCACTGGATTTATTCTGCCGAACTTATGTTGATTTTTGATGACTGCTGTTCATTCTTTATACTCCTGATTGGATTTTCATTTTCTTTCTATTACTATACGGACATAGTTGAAAAGACCAAGGAATCCTAATATACACAGGTTAGTGATCTCACGCCATAACATGCATTACTGGCTAACCCTTGTCACTGATGCACCTACAAACTGTCACACCGTATTAAAATATCCTGCACTCCAACTCCAAAGGTTGTAGAATGGCTATTGTATGTTACAAGCTCAGGGAAATGTCAAGTCGCAACCAAAATAGAAATGCAAGCCACAGAAGACCGGTGTTCACATTTTATATCTCCTACCCTGACTTGGCAATTAGCAATGATAGGAAAGCAAAAACCAGAGATAAAAGAATTAAATCCAACTGGCTCACATTTACACCCCAGTCACTGAACGAGGCGGCTCTGCCAGCAAATGGATCTCTCAGTGGGAAGACTTGTCAGGCCTCCCCAGTTCATTGCTTTCCATGTGATGCAGTACATCCCCAATGTTCATAAAAGGCCCCATCCATAAAACAGAAAATGTTAAGTGTTTTTGCTGAGTTTTAGTGATAAATGCCAGGATATGCTCAACCATTCTGATACCCTGACATTTCTCGTGAAAATGATCTCATACGGAAAGTTCCAAATTTAACAATGGAGGTCTCAGGAAGTACTTCTCTCACTTAATCAGCGTTGGCAGCATTTCAAATGAAATACTCTATTGTGCAAGGAGCCACTTAAGATGAAGCCCAAGGAATGATGGGGACATTGACTGTACTTCCAGTAATGATGCAGTGCTTCTAACATTCAAGAACACAGCTTCTTCGTGGTTTTGAAGAAGTTGTGTTCTTGAGTGTAACCCAATGAATTGCACAACACACACAGCTTGTCTAGAGTTTACATATTCTGGAACTAAAAAGACAATTTTCATTCACCGACAAGCATTCATTCTTATTAGACATTCTCCTCAGTGCCAGCACTTTCATTATTTCAGTCCCACTGCAGCAGGCATTTATCTGTGTCAATTCGTTAGCATTCCATGAGCGTGTTTCTGACACGCAATTAAATAATTACTGCCTTTCTACCAAGGCCTGCACACACCCACTGAAGTTTATTCTGTTTAGAATAGTTTCACTAACCACTTAAATATGATAAATTTCTGCAAAGTGTTCAATCAGCCCCCCACCCACCTCCCCAACCCCCATCCCTGGTTCTGGTCTATAAACTACAAAGAAGCCAAGACTAGGCACCTGTGTGGCTTCTCTGTGGTTGACTTACTAACCCCTGCTGGGGCCGAAGCATTTGTAACTAAGTTTAAAATCACAAAATTAACTTCTGATGGATGGGTCTCCATTCCCATACACCTCTCCACCGCTGCAGACACTCACAGTCTCAACACTCAGGGAGCAAGTATCCAAACACTAAGGCAGCTTCTGGGCTCCCTGCTGGTCTAAAAAGTGCACAAAAGCTGGAGCCTGGCCAGAGTGCTCAGTGGCTGAGTGTTGACCTATGGACCAGGAGGTCACAGTTCCATTCCAGGTCACATGCTCAATCCCCAGTAGGGGGTCTGCAGGAGACAGTTGATCAATATTTCTCTCTGTCTCCCTTCTTTTTCAAATAAATAAATAAATAAATAAATAAATAAATAAATAAATAAATAAAACCTATTTAAAAAATAAAAGAAAAGAACTTAAAAAATTGCATAAAAGTTGGAAATTGCAGAATTTAAAGATGACTTTTCTTCTTATCAGGTTAAATGTAAAACGCCTTCTTTTGTGAACCCAGACATTGATATCTTGGAAATTACACTTTAGATACAAAACAATTTAAAAGGATTGCAAAAGACAAAGACTACATATTCTCTTTCTGATACAAAAATGTCGGCCCAGTCCATTTCAGTTTGGTTCAGTGGATAGAGAGTCTGCCTGCGAACTGAAAGGTTCCAGGTTTGATTCTGGTCCAGGGCATATGCTGGGGCTGTGCAGGAAACAGCTGATCAAGGATTCTCTCTCATCATTGATGTTGCTATCTCTCTCTCCCTCTTCCTTCTTCTCTGAAATCAATAAAAATATATATTTTTCAAATGTAGGCCCGAATTAAGAGCTTCATTTGTTAATATCAAAAAAGGGGAATACAGAGAGAAGAGGACATGTTCAACACTTTATGAATGATTTCTGAGACAGTTGAAATTCCCATATATACATTATGACAGATTAAAAATGTAATGTTTTACAGCAGGTAAATTACATAGGCAGAAATCTGTGTACTGAAGGAAGCTATAAATCACTAATAAGTGGGAAGGAAGGAGGCAAGTTTTAGAAAGGCTTATACAGAATGATCACAATCTGATTAATAAATATTACCAAGACTCGGGGTTTGTGAACTTGAATTCCTCGAGGGTGGGGGTGGTACGGTGATAATGTCAGAGGGAGTGAACATGGAATTTTACTAGGAGGAAAATGTTCTTTTCTATTTTATATTACTCAATTTTTCACTTACAAAACAGACTTTTGTAAGTCTATTACTTTCAGAATAATATTTTTAAATATATTTTATTGATTTCAGAGAGGAAGGGAGAGGAAAAGATAGAAACATTAATGATAAGAGAGAATCATTGATTGGCTGCCTCCTGCACATCCCAGGCATGTGCCCTACCGGGAACAGAACTGTGACCTCCTGGTTCATAGGTGGATGCTCAACCACTGAGCCATGTAGGCTGGGCCAGAATAATATTATAAAGTGTTAAGCATTAACCTCAAAAAGCTTACTAATGTAAATCCCTTCAATTTAATATATTAGTTTGCCACTTAATATTTGGATCCAACCCTCATGGTTTTTATAATTCATAAAACACATTTGTGAACTATTTGTGAAATGCTATTGAAATTGCTATGTAGACTGGGAAAACAACAGAATCTGTTTGTTTTGTTACACGTACTACATACTGCTTTTTAAAACAACCAATTTGGATAGAACAAATTTTAAATTACAGGAAAGTTGTAAAATTATATAGTTTCCATATATCCCTCAGCATCCCAAAATCCTGTCATCTTACATAACCATAATACATATGTTAAAACTAGGGCATTCCCACGGGCAGGGCATTACTGAACTAAAAGTAAGAGCTCATTTGAATTGTACCAGCTTTTCTTTAATGTCCTTATCCAATTCCATATAACTAAATGCAATTTCTTCTCAAGCTCGTTCATAATATTGACAAGATCAGTGAGTGTAGCATTGTTAGATAGGAAGTTAGACAGAGCGGCTGGGGTGGGCCTGCCAAGGGGTCCTGCAGGGCTAGGACCAACAATGCCTTCAGATCACCCCTCTATGCAGCCAGCAGAGGGCCAACAGTAGATTCAGAGCCAGCTGGTTCTTGGTGTGAGCTGAGAGGAAAAGGACATGGTCTCAATGGGACCTACCTGTCTCTCTCGACTGGCCCGATCTTCAATCGGAGTGTATCTTTAATAAATCCCACTTTGATGTACTTTCATTTTTGTTGATCATAAATGCATCGACGAAGAACCAAGGTCCCAGCCGGTAACCCTAATCGGTAATAGAATGTCCCTCAATTTGGCCTGTCTAATGTCATCCAGGAGGGGAATACGTGAGGCATGTTTGGCAAGAACACCATAGAAGTGATGTTGTGTCCTTCCTAATTACTGCCTTTTATTGTAAAAATGCCTTTCATTGACATTGAGCTATCAAATAATGAACCTTTGAAGCACCATTTATAATTATTTTGTAAAGAAAAACTGCTTTGAGTCGATCATGATTAAGGCTTGAAAGTGTAGGGATTGGATTTCAGTGACAAGGTTGCCCTGCTGCCACTGGTGTCCTGCACTGTGCGTTCTTACCAAAGGGGGTGGAGAATCAAAAGGAATGTAGCCCGTACTTCATCTTAAATCTCAGCTTCTAGAAGGCAGGAGTGGAAAGCAGTTCAGCTAGTATCTCTGCAAGTTGTGTTTCCAGTTACACCACTCCAAGGAATAATGGCATTTTAAAATATAAGAGTAGAAGGCCTGACCGTCTACAAAGTGTGTGTGTGGTGTGGGAAGCAATGTCTGAGCCACAAATCCAAGCAGATAGCCCTCCATCCTGACAGCTATCCAAGTCCCTGGATATAATCACAGAGCAAATAGCTGTCTTAAGACACTAGGTACTTTCGGTTTGAAATTCTTCCAGTTGCCCTTATATATAAAGACGGGAGTTTACTGATTCATCAAGTAGCCTGCAAATTAACATTAAAAACATTAATGATTCGTTCTAACCGGTTTGGCTCAGTGGATAGGGCGTCAGCCTATGGACTGAAGGGTCCCAGGTTCAATTCCGGTCAAGGGCATATACCTTGGTTGCGGGCACATCCCCAATAGGGGGTGTGCAGGAGGCAGCTGATCGATGTTTCTAACTCTCTATCCCTGTCCCTGTAAAAAAAAAAATCAATAAAATATATTTTAAAATAACATTATGATTCCTCAAAAAAAGAATTCCCTCTCTCTCAAAAGCCTTTGCTTTGCAGATGGAATTCAAGTGCTTCCTATGCCACCCCTGACACTCCGGGCCCTTCTGGACCGGCTCCCTGAACCATATCAACAGGAAACACTTCCTCAGGTGTCAGTGCTGAGCCAGAGGCGCCGGAAGGAGGCTCTGCATCCGGGTCACCCAGCAACTCATGTATTCCGCCTTCCAACCTGGTACTCAGCTTTTCTCACATCAGAGAGCTGATGGGGACAAATGCCTTCATGGAGGTAGATCACCAGGTGGGAAAAACTACCTTCTCTCTCCCACAAAAAAACAGCCACAGTCACACAAAACACTCCATGTGCTGCTACACGTGATCGCTGTATTTTCCTCAAGGAAATACTGTTTTATTCAAGCCACAACATATCCCACCGGCTTTTTCTTTTTCTCTACCAGCTATCTAAAATTAAGAAATGTTTTGAATGCTCAGAGACAATATAACTGACAATAACACAGCCACTACTATTATTTAATAAGATCTAATGCTTCACTCTATTTGCTTGAGATGATTTAATATTAAAGACATAGAATTTATAGGTAAAGCTAAAACCTTATCCACCTTGATTTGTTGCCTAGTATATTCACTTTAGTAGCGACATGATCCCCACCAAAGGATGACTATACCTCAGCTATTAGACCACTGCCTAGGGAAAGTCATTCAGGCTGTAGCCAGTTTCCCCATCACCAACTGTTATGAGCAATCCTGTATATGTCACCCTGGCTACAAGTATCAAGAGTTTCTCTGAGCTACACACGAGATTACATGATCATGAAGCGCAGACATGTTAAACTCTACTGAATTACTAAACAGCTTGTCCACATGGCGTATCTAGTCACTCCCACTCCACGGCTCTGCTAAAAGAAAGCAAGTCACACTTTCCAACCCCATTATTGCATTTTTCTGACTCTTCAACATTCCAGTGATGGATAGGCCTGATTGCGAATCGGCCCCTTGATTTTTTAAGGAGGGATCTCGAGTGAGAAATACAGTGACATGGAAAGCATCGTCTTTTCCAACTGTAGTGATTTCAGCTGGCTGGGTCTTTCACTTCTGCTCAACGTCCGGATGTTTCTGGGAATACACAGACTGGACCTGCCGGAGACTCTCCCCTCTCAGGAAAGCTCACTACAGCTCCCAGAGGCAGGAGGCGGGAATTCCCAGGAGAAAACAACGTGCCCTTTTTACAATTATATGAAGATGCTCCCCAGGCGACCAGGAAAAAGGAAGGTGTGGCTCCTGCTGGGTAAGGGCTCAGGGCCAGGCAAGGTCTGTCTGCAGTGCTCAACTGTCCTCAGAACCAAGAGTGACCCACTTTACATGTGGAGAAATGGGGTTCAGAGACAGTAACTTGCCAAGATCACAAAGCTAGTGAGCCCCAGAGCCAAACACTAGGAATGCAGCTGCTTCTACCTCTAGAACCAATGACTCTGTACGCTCCAGCGACTGCCCTGTACTATAAGGGTGCAGGCTTTTCCACAAGAAATACATTTATTTGGCCCGATCCTCTCCATAACAAGACTTTTTGACAAGTGATTGCCTTATGAGGTTCCAACAATAAATGGAGGTCAGGAGAAATGCTCTGGTCTCAGCTGCTTCCACAGTGGTTGAATAAACAAAGGGGCATGTTCAGATGCTCAGAGCTTTGAGTCTGGCTTCTGCAAGAACAGTCAGCTTTAAAACACAGAGCCCCGGTTCCTTAGTGCTTGTGGCCTTCAAAGTTTAAAAGCCTTGCTGACAAAGACAGAAAGAAAACCAGACAGGCAGACAGACAGACAGACACGTATGGCCCTAGTGATTTCCGGAGCCACTGCCTTGACCACCAAAGCTACCATCCCCACAAATGAGGGGAAGTGGGACCCAAGATGAATTAAAAAACATAAGGCTAGGGCCCCCCTTGTGTGCGCAGCAATTGGGTGTTGACCTATGAACCAGGAAGTCATGGTTCGATTCCCCACCAGGGGGCGTGCAGAAGGCAGATGATCAATGATTATTTCTCATTAATGTTTCTATATCTCCCTTTCTCTTCCTCTCTGAAATAATTAAAAAAGATATTAAAGTCAATAAAAATATAATATATTACATTAAAATATATATGTAAGGCTAGAAACAGTCTTTATCTTTTTCCCCTAGGCAAACCTGTCAATTTTAAGGTTAGTTACCTGAAACCTAACAAAACAGCTAGGTTTTTCCAGAGGAAATAAAATAAAATGAAAATTTATCATATCAACAAAACTTTCTTTTTTTCATAGAAGTTGCTAAAGATTCTGTCAAAATCACCCCATGATCCAAATGAGCCCAGAGGATGAAATCTCTGTACTAGAATCCAATTTCTGGCAGGAAAAGGAATGTGGGGACAGTGGGGTGCTGGGAGGGACCTTCAAGAGACTCTGCTGATGGCCCCTTCATTCTGGAAAAGAAAATGAAACACCAGGAGGCTGACAATCAAACAAACTACTCTCAGTTCTTCCTAAAACCCCTGAACTGAATTTTCATCTAAACTTCTCTTCTAAAATGTGATTTAAAAACAAAAAAATCCTAGTCACATTCATTAATTGAGCTTTCGGTAAATGACCTAATTTAGTTCACAAACAAACTCCTAACCCAACTCAGTTATTATGATGATGATTGCTTCTATATATTTCAGCCAACGGTTCAATAGAACTTTATGGTTTATACAGCACTTTTAGAGCATTTATATAATCATCCAATGCTCCAAACTGGAAGGTGAAGATCATTTTTCCTACTATACAACAGAAAATTGAGCATCAGCAAAGGGTATTTGTGCATAGAAACTATTTATATATAGTCTCAACAAAAGGCAAGAACACAAGGGTATTTATACAATCACACACTTCTGTTCTCAAACCGTGATGCTGGACATTTTCAAGTCACAGGTATCCTTGCTTGGATGATTGCAAATCAGAATATTATATTTTAATTAACTAACACAATATACATCTTCACTGTTTACTTCTTCACTTAAAAAATACTTGCAATATTTTCAGAATTACATATTTACATGTTTTTAATCTTAAAGCCCCAATATGCACATATCTGGAATAAACCTAAGTCTTCTACAATGGCTCATAAACACCCCTCGAATACAAATATTCCTATCTCTTCTACTAGGAAGAACAGTAATATCTTTATCAAAGAGCAATAAATATATACACATATATATCCACAAAAGTAACGTTTACATTTAAGTTCACAGCACCTTGATTTACTCCAGCCTCAAAATGAAAACATCAAATGACCATCACAGGAGGAGAGATGAAAAAACAGTGGTACCAACATGCAGAGAAACAGGGCATGGGAAGGAGAGAACAAACTGGCGTTACATGCAACTACAATGCTGAGAGGAAAACCCCGGCATCATATGTACGTATCGCAGGAGTCCATTTACAGGAAGACTGAGAACAGACCGAACTTGTGGTGGTCACAGAAATTAGATGAGGAACAGCCTCTGGGAGAGGGCTGTCGCTGGGTAAGACGGTGAAGGAGGATCTGTGTGAGGTGCTGGAGACAGGCTCTGAGTCACCCCGGAGGCTACGAGGGTCTCTCACACGCTCACTGAGCTGACCTGGGAAGGAGTGACTGCACACCTGTACACATTTCCACAAAAAGGACACAGCACGCTTTTGTGTAAGTATGCAGTAGGTGGGTGGCATGTTATTACTGCATCGCCGGACGCCCTCCGGCAAGGCACAGGGTGGCAAGTCTGTGCTCCGGGAAGGGATACATTCGGAAACGTTAGATCTGTGAACAGTCAAAACATCTCTTAGATCAACATACACCTCAATCTACACCACAGCTAATAAACAGGTACATCTGTGTTTTCATTCAATAACATACATAAGTGATAGTCTATCTGCTCACTCGCATTTCAATAATTAAAAGTCAAAAGAAAAGGCAGAATAAAAAATTTATGTAATCATTACTGATTTACTAGAAACTTAAATTACTTTCTATGTAACATTATTCATTCACTTAACAAAGCCTTCCCTTCACTGCATGTGACCCTTTCAATAACCTGGAATAAATAAATTTTAAGTGTATTTCCTAGGGACAAGAGTTAAGGCTCAGATAAGTTGATTAGCAGTCCAATAGGTCTCTTATGAGGCGCACAGAGAGACTGCAGAATTGGACTGCAGGGTCCAATCTGGCTCCAGACACTTACAGCTACCTCTTCTTGGACAAGTGACCTCTACAAGCCAGAGGTCAGCAACCTACAGACTGTCCCCAAGGAGAGCCCCTCCCTCCTTATGTACCCTCTTGTGGCAACTTCTCTGCTACCGCAGCAGGGGTGTGTCCCTGCAAACAAAATGAGGGGCCACAAGGCTAAAACATTGACCACTGACCCCCTTCAAGGGAAGGGTTAGCAATCCCTGCTCTGAGCCACAAGGCTCACTTAGGAGAAGCTGTGGAGAAAGTGCACAGACAGAGGACCAGGGAGCGCAATCAGCACTGGGGACAACCAGAAGGGGCAGATGGGCAGAAGAGTGAGGATGCTGGTAGCAGAAGGGGTAAGAGAGAGGAGAAAGTGATAAGGAGCACTTAAGGGACATAGTCAAGAATGGGCCCCAGGCTTCAGAGCCCGAGGGAGACAACTTTAGGGCGTTCACAGATGAACACACTGAAGAACTACTGATCTGAAAAGTGTGCAGTCACCCGGATTCCAAAGCTCATGTTCATTATGGGTATTGACTTTTTTTGTTAGTCGTGCAGCCAAACTATGGACACAGGCTTCCATTTCTCACAAAGATCTGTCCACAAACTGACCTCAAGACCTTTTTGTTCTGTGCTTCTTGCAAAAGAAGACCCAGTGATTTGTTCAAGGACACCCCAAGCCAACATAGAAAATAAATTCTGAATTCCATGAAGACACTTCAAAGAAGCGGGAAATGGCTATGTGGAGAGATCTGGAGGGTTCGTCGCGTGACCCAGGCCGTCACAGACAGCAGCGCCCACACGGAATGATGGTGAAGGGACCAAGGATGGTGAGTGGTCTCAGGGCGCCAGTAAAATCAGCAGCAGGAAAGGCCGCAGTGACTAGCAAGCGAAATCCCATCCTCCTTATGGTCTGCAAGCAGGGAGGCCAGGCGGGCCACAGAGGAGACCAGATTTGTTTTAGCAAAAGAGTTCTTAGAAGTGACCAACCCCAAACCAGAAATCCCACACTCTGCTGAAATCTTTAAAAAAAACAACAACACAGTTCTGAGCAAGTCATCAAGCAGGACCCTGTAATAAATGTGCACACTGAATTAAATATGAGGCTATTTCAGGTACAAAAACCCATGCTCAAAGGAACTCAAACTAATAAGAAATCTAGAGAATCTAACCCTAGAAACCTAACATCTGTAAGAAACTGTATTTGACCTTGACCCAGGGCTATTTGCTCACTTGTGCTTACTCAACCAAAAAGAACATCACTTTACAAACAATTTTCTGTTACAAATTAACCTCAGGGTAATTCTATAAACCAACTGTGTTCCCTATGCCCGCCAACACCTTCAAAACCAAAGTCACAGAAGGAGGAGACACCAGGAGGGGGAGAGGAGGTGGCCAGCAGGGGCCCCGGTGGGAAGTCCACAGCACGTGGAGGGGCCACAGGGAGGCCAGGTGCCTGCAGAGCGGCAGGAAGTGAAGTCAGGGAGCTAACCCGGGGCAAGGTTCTAGAAGGCCTTTCTCCTGGAACGCAGGGATTCTGAAATGGATTTTCAGAGGCTCAGCATCACAAGAGGGTCGTGAGCAGAGAAGTAACAACAGATAGTTCACGATCTCCATCTTGGGGCTCTTCTCCGGCAAGATTAGACTGAACACGACCCACTGCTGAGGTTTAGTGAGAGCGACGAGAGATAACCAAGATCTGAAATGGAACAAAGCCAGGTCTCAAGACACGACCCCTCTCTTCTTTGCGCTTCTTCACCGGCTAAGGGGGAATCCAGAGGCGGAGGAAAGAGGCTTACATAAACAGAGACCTTCCTGGGGCACAGATCCTGCTCATCTGCCACGTCAACAGGAGAGCCGCAGAGGAACAAGAGCACTCCGGGGAGAACGGAGAGCAGGGGGAAGACACACGAACCGCTGCTTCTGGAAATGTCACCGCCGTCAGCCCTGCCATCAATTCACAGCCTGGTAACTACCCCGTTACCCAGCGGGGCGCCCCTTCTCCTGGCTTTCTGCTCCCATCCATTTGGCACTCTCACTTCAGGCAACCCAGTCAGCTCAGTGGGGGCTGCTGGGGTGTCTCCACACCCAGTCACTCCTTGGCCACAGAGGACGGCTGCAGGATGGGGAGCAGCAGTGGGGAGGGCTGCCAGGCCCCAGCAGGGGCGCCATCAGAGCTCGCTGCTGCTGAATCGCAGCGACAAGCGAACTCCCAGGGCCCTGAGGCCATCTGGTGCGGCTCCCTTTCCAATCCTGGCTCCGAGGCCGATGTTCTACCCCATCAACAGGAACCCGATTCCCTGTCAAACCCTTCTCTGACCGTGACCGCTCCCACCTCCCTCCCATACAGACAGTCTCTGCTGGGATAAAAGAGTAACTGTAAATTTTTACAGAAAGGAATTCTGTCGCTCCCCCACCTCCCTGCCGGGGGATCTAAAGCGGGGGCATGTTCCTCCTTTTCCTGCTGCTCCTCAGCTACAGCCACAGCCCCGCCACCTGGGCACGGTCTCAGAAGCTTCCCAGTTCCTGACCAGCATCACCTTCCGCTCCTTCATGAGTTAAAGACAGAGATCGTGGTCAAGTGCAAATAGACGTGTGTCACTGTGGCAAAGGGAAGAGCTTTTCCTCCCTAGGTGCTAAGGGACGTACAGGTGTTCAACAGGCAACACAGCAGCCAGATGGCACCCAGTGACAGCAGCTGCAGGCAGTGTCCCCACATAGCGAGCAGATCTAAGGCAGCCCCTTCCCGGAGGCAGCGGGAAGGCCAAGTGCATGAGCCGTCCACGCCGCAATGAAGCAGGCCCAGAGGAGTGTCCCGGCTCTTGTATAAAACTGTCCCGGGACCCTTCCCGATGTGCTCACGTACAAACAGAGCCTGTGACAAACTCCAATCTGCAGACTTGTTATGGCAACGGCCCAGAGGAGGGCAGTCAGATGCCAGGGCCTTTGGACAGCTGCTGGGCCTCGGCACTGCTGAGAAGAGCACAGGCAAGCCGGGTGGACAGCACCCAGGCCTCCTGTGGCTGCTCTGGCTCCGGATCTTCACAGGGTCCTGGGGGCTGGGGACTCAGCCATCTGGCTCCCAGGCAGGAAAGGAGGATGGAGTCAGTGAGGGGGCCAATGGGTTCTGCATGTTCCCGCAGCGGCCGCGGCTCGCTGCCACCTGCCCAGCCAGTGTGCGGGGGCCCGAGCCCCAAACAGGACGATTTCATTATGACCGAGCATGAGACCATCCACTTTAGGTCAGCTAGCCCTCCCCCACAGGCTCGACACGTGAGAACAATGGCCAGGGAACCAAGCGCCGGTCTGGGTTCAAATCCCGGCTTTTCCACATGCTAGACACATGTTTTGGACGGAGGCCTCAGGCACTCAGGTTCCTCATCTAGAAAATGGAGAAACAACAGTACTTTCCCCCGGGACTCTTTAGGGAAGGAAAGAGACGACGAAACGACCCTGGGAGCTCTGCTGGAAGGCGTGACTATCACGATGATGGTGCACCCTCATGGCACTGTCCTGACCCCACAGAGACGCTGGCCACCCTGGACCAAAGCACCATCATCCGCACTGATCACCAAAAAGAGCCCCCACCCCTAGACACCCAGACATTGCCAAATGCTCAAGCTGCCCTCGGCGGTTTGGCTCGGTGGCGAGAGCATCGGCCTGTGGACTGCAAGGTCCCAGGTTCGGTTCCATTCAAGGGTACATGCTGGGGTTGCGGGCTCCATCCCCAATGGAGGGTCTGCAGGAGGCGGCCAATCAATGATTCTCTCTTATCACTGATATTTCTATCTCTCTCTCCCTCTCCCTTCCTCTCTGAAATCAATAAAAATACATTGGGAGGGAACAGCCTCAAAACATGCGAGCAAGTGAATGACTGGTGCGCCCATGTGACCGAGGCACGCTACAAGGCGATCCTTCTCACCACAGAGCTGCCACAGAGCCATGTAACTCTCAGGGTAGAGGGGAGCCTGTGAAACTATCTGTGGAGGAGAAAACAGACCCTGCACATTACCCCGTAGCCTCCTCCGCAGTGGATTCCAACACCGAGGCCTCCTCTCCATGCGCCGAGCATAGATGTTGAAGGGAAACCTTAACATGCCTGGGTTATTGAACGCTCTGGCGGCCGGTGAACCAGAGCTAAAGACAGCAAGGGCAGCCGGAGGAGCCTAGCTCGAGGTGCCAGATCCGGAGCTGAAACAAATGCGGTTCACCATGCAAGCTGAACCGGATAGTTCATTAGAGAAAGATCAAATGACAAGCAAATGACTCTGGTTCCCCAATGCCCCTGGGACATTGTGTCTTAATTCTCCCAGAAACCTCGGCTGCTTTGCTTACCACTGAGCAGCGTTAGGTTTGGAACCTCCACACCCAGGGATCAGGGCTCCAGGGAAACACTCTCCACATCCCTGTTTATCAGACAAAGAGGGACATCTTTAGAGATTGCTATCGCAAGACATAGTCCCGGTGTTGCTGGGAGAATAGAAAACTTTCATCGCCTGGGGTACTGAATAAAACCTGGGTGAACAAATAAAGGGGTATAAAATTATACAAAAGATCTCAATTAATTAGGCAGCAGGATGAATTCTACCACCCCAGGTAACGTTTACCGGGTATTACCCATGGCAGGTGCAAAGAAATACTAAAACGATGGTCTGGTTTTGTTCCCATGTGGTAGATAATTTTATTGCCCCCGACTTACAAAGAGAAGTTGGGGATTCAAGGAAGTCACGTGACTTGCTAAAGTCCATCATTGAGGAGAGGGCAAATCTAAGATTAGGACCCAGAGCTCCGGTTCAACTGCCACTTTCCTTAACCAGCTGGAACCTGACCCAGAGCAGCCTGCTCAGAGTAAACTCTGCTGACCATAGGAGAAAGCTCTGAGGTTCATGTCAGGTAACTCCCAATCTGCTGCACTGCCGCTTTTCCAGTGGAAGCAAAAAAAAGGTGAACTGCATATTCACTACTCATGCAAAGCTGGCCTTAAATGCCACGTTCTGAATGTCATACGTGAAAAACTGCACACTCCAGGATGTGGAAAGAGCAGGTGGCTTCAGAGTCCTGTCTTAGGAACCCAGTATCCAGCTGCCCCAGGAATCACAGAAACCCCCAAGCCCAGGATGGGGAGCTGGGATGCCGGCCCTTGCACAGCAAGCATGCAGAGCAGAGAGAGAGGAAATGGGTGAAGACTCATCACACGCCTGCCCTGTAGACCAAGCATGTCAAACTCAAAGGCTAACACGGGCCAAATAAACAAGGTTTAAAAGTTTATGTGGGCCTCAAAAAAAAAAGCTTCAATTCTCATAGAAACTACTAGACACCCGGTGCAAGAATTCGTGCACCAGTGGGGTCAGGCTGCCCTGTCCCAATTGGGGGAGGAGCCAGCCAGAGGGAGGGGCGACAGGTGGTTAGCCAGCTCCGCCCCCTGGTCGAAATCCCTATTGAACACCTGGTTGAACACCTGGTTGAACTCCTGGTAGAGGGGACAATTTGCATATTAGCCTTTAATTAAATAGGAGGATAATGTTTTCTTCCTGACAAGTGGCATCTCTTCTCTGCTTCTATCTTTCCTATTTCGGGGGAAATCTTGTTCATAGTGATTACTTTCAAAATGACCCCAAGGTGAATGTCAGTAATTCTGGGTCTGACAGGAGACTTATTTCCTTTCATAATTGTAAGTAACTGCAGTTATATTGGTTCGGCGGCAAATATATTCGTTGTGGGCCAAGAGTGTGACATGCTTGCTGTAGACACTGGTCTCTCTGGAGGAACACCTGACTGGCCTGAGGTGGCCCGAAACTAAGTCTATGCTACTGGAACCTGCACCTAAACACACAACTCTGATTGGCTCTCAAGGTTTAACCAGTAAATTCTCACTAGATTTTTCCCCTCTATATTACTAATAAAATGTTCAAACGTACAATAAAGTTAAACTAATTTTAGAGTCAACATCTGCAGGCTCACCCCCTAAATGCTTTCACTGCCATCTCCAAGCACACACATACAGGTGAGGCAGGCGAAACATCCTCACCAAAGGAGAAGGGTGAGTGAGGCAAGGCACTGCAGGGACAGAACCAGCCCATGGCCACTGGTTCCTCGCAGCATGGGAAGTTCTTGCTGCATGGGGACCCTGGGACAGGGCTTGAGAGGGCAGGGCAGGGTGAGAGGGCAGGGCAGAGTGGGAGGGCAGGGTGGGGCGGGTCCAGCTCCCAGTAACTGGACCCTAGGCCTAACCCAACCAATCAGGTCAGCCAAGGTAGCGGCACCACCCTCCCTATAAAACCCATTGATATGTTAAGTTCTTCCTCTTTCTCACCATACCCTCCTGGTGTAAGTGGGACTGAGCTCTGACTAGTCCAAAATAAATACAGGCTTTCTGCAATTGCATCGAATTCGGCTCCCTGGTAGTCTTTGGGGTTTATGACACTTGGGCATTACAGGCTCTGTCCATTAGACAGGCAGCTGCAAGGTGGCACCCACAGCCCGAGGCCCGCAGTCACTGAGATCTCGCTTCAGAAACAGGTTTAGACCTCAGGCCCATGCATTTTACTGACTGCTGGACCGGAGGGGAGAGAGCCTGGGGGCCATCCGGTGAAATACGGATCTTTTTATTTTTTCCCTTTAGGTGAGTGAAACCCAAGACACTCAATGCCATTTCCAGAGTGACATGTTAGCAGGGAACGTAGAACCTTTCAATAAACCACCTTGAGTCTTTCCCAGCAATCCTGTTTGGGTGGATGACTGGCCGAAACTAGGAAAAGCAGGAAGGGGAATCATTTGAAACTGATGGTTCCAAGCAGGCCTAGAAAACAGAGAACCGGTGAGTAAAAGGTAGCTAGCTGTATTCTGTCATTCTTTAAACCTGGGAACCACTGCGTAACTTTCTAATACCAAGAGTGGTTCCTTGGCCAAAGTTGCAGGAAGACCATTCTTAGAGGTGACAATATCAAAAAGTTTCAACACATGATAATACAGCTTCAGAGTATAACAACTTTTACCCTCTTAGCCTCTGCTTGTGCCATGAAGTAATTCTGCACCATAAGACTTTTTCAGTCTAATTTCACAACTCAGAAGCAGGTCTGAGGCAGTGCAGGCCTACTGTGTGCGGCAGGAAATCCGGTAACAGATAAAACCCCTGGGTGTCCGCAAGCACTGGCTGAGCTCCTGCAGCAAGGATGGAGGATGCCCAGCCCTGGGGGGCCGCAGTGATTATGCCAACAATATCCTCCCTGCCCATCCCAATTAGCACGGCTCCAGGCCTGCCCCACTGCTCCTGAAAACAACTGTGTGGGTTCACCCTGAGCTGGAAATTGCTTTGCCAATAGCCCAGAACAATACCTCCCGCTACACAACAGCAAAGGCTGCCCCCGTGGTGGCCCCAGTGTCATTTCTTTCATGTGGAGCATGTCTCCTGGGCTTGGTAGACAAATGGCGGACGCCAGGGACAGCCAGGGCCACAAAAGGCAGAGAGCGCTTCTCTGCCCCCAGGACTCCGCCTACAATGGTATCTTTGATCTCAGTCTTCCTGGATTCTGTTTTCAGCCTACCATTTGACAAAAGCTTTTAGGAGCAAGTGTCTGACAATTTACTTTTACTTTTATTTTTTTTACTAAAAGGGAAAAAAAATTACTTAGTGAAAACTCTGGAAAACAACAGTTTTTGCAAACACTCTGCCTTCAGCACCTCAGGTCACTAAAAGTACCACAACTAAAGCTTGGTTCCTAAAGGACTGTCTAAAAAGGACCATGCACAGCTAGTAATTAACACACACACACACACACACACACACACTTATTGATATACTCAACAATCTGGATGATTCACCAGAAAAACCAGACTGAATGAAATAAAGGCAATTCAAAGGTTATTTACTGTATGATTCTATCCTATTCAGTATCTTGACTGTGTGTGTGTGGGGGGGAGGGGGGGGGAGAGAAGGGAGGGGGTGATAAAACTGTATAGAACTTAAGACTTCCGCATGTTTGTGCATGTGCCCACACACACACACACACACACACACACACACACAAGTGTAAGAAAACGAGGGAAATGTGAATCTAAGTAAAACAGCTGGATTGTATCAATGCCAATATCCTGGTTGTGAAAATACACTATACTTCACCAAATGTTTCCACTGGAGGCATTCCCCAGTCAAATAGCAAAGGTATACAACTACACATAAAGCACCAATTATCTCAAAAGTTTTAATTTTAAAAAATGAGCTACATTTTTATGCCTGGGGCGTGTGGGGTGCATTTCCTCCCCTAATAGCAGAAAAAGAATAATCTAAGAATTCATGACAGCTGAAAAGACAAGCCCAACTGTCAAGAGATGGAATATGGTGATTAAGGACATTAACATTTAGGAAAAGGATTCCTTCTCAGTCTAGCACTCATCAACTGCCTCAATTTCACATCCTACCTTGAGGCAGAGCTTTTCACTCTGAAATGTGCATAGAATGTTTCCTTCTCTGTATCTCAGCATATTTAGTAACATGACAAAACAATCACACCTGAGTTAATGTGATATCAAACTGGAATCCCTCAATGTTTTTCCAGAGTTTACTGAATTTTAAAAGGAAATGATAGTTAACAGATAATGCATCCTGCCTTCAAAATTGAGAACACAAGACAAGAGCAGTTACTGAGTCCAGGTCATTAATTCTACCATTGTTCCATAAGCTTCTCATTTACCAAATTTTCTGTTCTTAAATTTTCTTGTGTGTTAAAAAAAAAAAAAAAAAAAAAAAATCAAGAATCTTGACCAGTTCAGTAGTTGACAAACCAGGCTCCTCAGGACCTAGCAGCCACTCTGGGCTGTGCACCGCGGCCTGGACCAAGAGGATCTCCCTTGTGATTTTTACCTGAAAGAAGGTCTGCATTCCTCAAGGAAGGAGGCGAAGGGGAACGAGCGTGTGGGAATAGGTGAGGCTGAATTTCATGATGGCTCTGATGTGCCCTGGAGGTGACATTCTATGATTTTAGGTAAAGGATCATTTAAAATCAGACCTAGATTTAAACCTCCTCTCTGTGATGTAGTAAAACGGTGACATGAGCTACTTAATCATCATCCTTGGGACTCAATTTCCTCATTCCTACCAGTTTATACAGATTACTAATTACAATGAGAAAAATCTCCTTCTGGTGTTAAGTCGGGGGTGGAGAACATCCATCAGGCAGGCCGTATCCTTTGGTCTGGTCCTGCCAAGGCAACCACATGCGGGACTCACAATACAATAAATCTGGGAGCATTTTTCATAGCAACTTAATTTTTAAGTTGGTAATTTTGTATGGCCCGAGAATGATGTTATAAATATCCAAATGGCCCTTGACAGGAAAAAGGTTCCCCACCCTTGTTAAACAACGCCTGGCACATAATCGGTATGTACTAAATCAGCGGTCGCTAACTGGTGGTCTGTGAGGTCTGAAAGGTTGACAAGCTTGTACTAAATGATCAAAAATATAAACGATAAAAATCTATAATAATAAAAGCTTAATATGCTAATTACTGGTAGACCAGACATCCTTCCGGACGACCTTCCAGAAAAAGCCAGGGCTCTGAGGGACAAGGCAAGCTGCCCCAGCGGGCTGCAGCAGGTGGGTGGAGCCTCCTTCTGCAAGGGAAGCTGGGTCCCAGGTGCCAGGTGCTGGTGGTCGGAGGGGAGCCCAGGTCCAGGGCACCTGCAGGCGGCCGAAGGGAAGCCTGGGTTCCGGGTGCCAGAGGGAAGTCAGTGCTGGCAGCCGGAGGAAGGAAGGCCTATTCTTGCATGAATTTTGTGCATCGGGCCTCTGGTATTTTGATAATAAAGAACCTATGCATCTTTAAATATTTTTAAAAAGCATTACTTTTAAAACGTATTTAAAACAGAATTATTTTGAATAAGTAGATTATCATTCTTTTTTCTTCAATAGGGCAGACTTTATTCCGCTAAAAGTTTTGTTTTTCAGCCGAAGCCGGTTTGGCTCAGTGGTAGAGTGTCGGTCTGCAGACTGAAAGGTCCCAGGTTCGATTCCTGTCAAGGGCATGTACATTGGTTGCGGGCACATCCCCGGTAGGGGGTGTGCAGGAGGCAGCTGGTTGATGTTTCTCTCTCATTGACGACGTTTCTAGCTCTCTCTCTCCCTTCATCTCTGTAAAAAAATCCATAAAATATTTTTTTAAAAAGTTTTGTTTTTCAAACCAACCCCTAAAAAAGAGACACAACAATAAAAATATAGATAGTCTTTCAGGAAATTTTTGACCCCATCTTCAAAGTTTTTCATTACAACCTGCATATGCAAATCACCGGAAGTGGTATTTTTTAAATCAGGAAAAGCAAAGGACAGTTTTTATGTTAGTGAACAACATATTAAAAGGAGTCTGTAATGAACTAGTTTTCCAGGCTAGATATAAACATAGTCATTATCACCTTTAAAATTCAACTTATAGTCTTCTCCAGTGGCACATGAAGGCATCAGAATTGAAAGTGTAGGGTATTTACTTTTCCTGGTAAAAGTAGGAACTGGCCTGCCATAATTTCAGCTCCCACAATGGGCATCTCATGACCTATTTCCAACAGAAGCCACAGCTAACAACAGTGAGCTTCTTAACCAGAATAATAAAGCATGTACCTCTTCAGAAAAAAACCACACATGTAACCCTAATACTCTAGGAAATGTAAAAAAGCATTATTCTGTACTGCACTGAGAAAGGAATGGACACATTAAATAATGTTACTTGGTTTACTCCAACTAGGCCAGGCTCTTTGTATTATAAACACTGCATTGATTATAGGTGTGTTTTTTACTCTAAGTAGCAAATTTGTACTCGATTTTAAGAATAAAATGGGCGGTAGAAGCAGTGTTGCAGCAGAACGTACTTCTACCATAA
This sequence comes from Pipistrellus hanaki, assembly GCF_964339955.1. Taxonomy (NCBI): domain Eukaryota; kingdom Metazoa; phylum Chordata; class Mammalia; order Chiroptera; family Vespertilionidae; genus Pipistrellus; species Pipistrellus hanaki. Next base: position 15,832,940 of record NC_140515.1, read on the forward strand.
ATAAAAGAGTTGGTAATATGGTTCATAAAAATGGACAGCCATGCATTGTCTCCTAAAAGCGCCTCTTAGGCCAATTCTGCAGGGGCGCCTGAGAGCAGCGCCACCTATAGCTGCAGAGCAGCATCTGTGTGTGCGGTTCTGCTCAGTTCTGCAGGGAAGCCAAGCATCCCACTGTCTTTCCAAAGATAGTTTACTTTCCTTCCTGCTGTCTTGGCACTTCTCACACCAAAATACAAGTGGACCACAGAGAACATGACCTTTACAAACGAATTACAAGCCACTTAAAGCTTGCACCATTTCACACAGTGGACTTGACACATTGGTGATTTTGCCCCTGAAACATCTGGCAAAGTCTGGAGGAACTCACAGTTGTCAAGATTGAGGTGGGTGTGCTACTGAATTCTAACAGACAGAGGTCAGAGATGCTGCTACACATTCTACAATGCACAGGACAGCCCCCCGTCCCATCCCCCAAAGAATTATCCAGTCCAATGCCCCAAGTGCTGAGGCTGAGGCAGCCAGGTTTAACCAAAACCAGTACCATCTCTTCTCCTGGGAAGAGAAAAGCCATATTTGATTGCAGAAAATATAAAGCCAATTTCAGTACCCAACCTTCCCCAGCAATATACTGACTCAAAGTGCATAAAACATTCGGGACTACAACAATCTTCCCAAGATTAGTATGAAGACACCACCAGCGCAGCACCAATTAGCAACTTAGAATTCAACCTTTTAGAGAAAATAAAGCAACGCTGGCTAAGTAGTCCCAGCTTTACAACCCTCAATCTGAATTTGTGACTGCTCCCTGGCTAATGCTTGAAGTAGAATTCCTTAGCCACACTCAAGAACTGTCACTGTCAGCATGATGTGATGGGCATCTGTATCACCATTTAGTCATCTCCTCCCTCCCATTGATAGCAGACATCATTAATCAAAGTCAGAATCTTCCTCCCATGGTGTTCCAGGCCACGGGGCTGGTGTGGGAGATTCGATTTCAGGAGGGGTGGATTCAAGTCCTGCCTTAGCCACTGGAGGGCTGTGTTAATGTAAGCAAGTCACTTAATCTCCTCTGGGTCTATGTCCCTCATTACATAACACTCAGTACAGATCTTTTCATTCTAATTCCAAACAAGATGTTGTACCAAGAGCCTTCTGGAGTAATGAACCGCCAAACCGCCAAATGTTCAATGTAGGAAGCTATGTGAAAGGAGTGAAGAAGAAAGATTAGATACACACAGGAATATAAGAGTAGGGTGGGAATTGACCAGAAAAAGAAAAGGCCAACAAAAAGAAGGAGAGGTGTTTTATCTTTAGAAATAAAGTAATTCTATATAACAAAAGCCTAATATGCTAAGTGTCCAGTCGTCCGTTCAACCAATCAAAGCGTAATAGTAATATGCTAATGATATGGTAAGGCTGCTCAACCACTCACTATGATGTGCACTGACCACCAGGGGGCAGATTCTCTGACCAGTAGGTTAGCTTGCTGCTGGGGTCCAGCCCATCAGGATTGAATGAGAAGGGCTGCACACACCGTCCCCGGCTAGCCAACTTCACGCATCCCTCCCTGGCCCCGATCATGCACCGGTGGGGTCCCTTGGCCTGGCCTGCACTCTCTTGCAATCTGGGACCCCTCGGGAGTATGTTGGGATATTGGAGAGCTGGTTTTGGCCCGATCCCGCAGATCAGGCTGAGGGACCCCACTGGTGCACAAATTCGTGCACTGGGCTTCTAGTAGCATATAATAGAGAAAATGCACTGGAATTCGCTTCGTAAGGCCTCAGCTTGCATCACATTGTCATGGAGCCATACTGAATCTGTGATTTAAGTGATTTAACCTCTCTCTGAGGGTCAGTGTCTAACATACAAAGAGGGCTAATTCCTCCTGCCTGACCCTCCTCACAGGACTTCCTCTAGATTAATTACTAAACCTTCACTAGCCCCAAGGGCAGCCTGACTAATTGATAGGTTCCTTGCACTACAGAGTATCACAGAGCTACAAAAGGGTTCCAGGGGCTGGCAACAATCCGGAGTACTGCTCAGAGCATGTTCACAGGAAGCTAGCTGCAGAGGGAAAGATACACCATAACCTGATAGTAATAAGCCATAAGGGAATGAACCAAAGACATGCGAATGCAGCATAAGTGCACATGAAATTAGAAAAAAGTGTGGAAAGATGCACCCCAAAATGCTGAGCACAGAGGTGGAATGGGACAGCAGGAGTGACAAAAAGAATAATGAAATTGTGTATTAGACCAGAGCATGCATTTCGGCATAACTCGCCCTTTTGGCTTATTCCTATGCTGCAGCTTAGACCAATCTTATCCTTTAAAAAATATTTTCAAAAATGCTTGGTCTTAGATTAGACACTGCCAGAAAGTGGGGGAGTAGGCTAAGGGGAGTGGCTGCTCGTGAGCATGGTGTTCCCACGTGGGGGGTGAAGAAGTGTCTGGAGCTAGACAGCGGTGCCCGGTGCATCTGCCTGTGCATGTCCTGAGTGCCACTGAACTGCACAGCATAGATTGGTTGCAATGTTAAGGTTCATGCTGTGTATACTTGACCATTTAAAAAATTCTTGTTCCGAATGTTCTATATGGGCAAAGAGACTGAGACCTGGAGGGCTAGCCCTCCACCAGTAGATATTAGGGCAATAGAGGAGATGCTGGAACAGAAGGAAGGGAACTCTGAGAGTATCTAGGAATGAGACGGGAGGTGTGCCCGGGGAGATACGGACATCAGCTTCTCCCTAACTCACGGGAACCCCGAGCCCAGGGTCCACACCACCTGATGTGCAGCCGTTGTCTCCCCATGAGCTTCCCTGGCTTCATGTCTGTCAAACCCGAGGTCCCCAGAACCCCAGGGAGACGGGATTCAACCGACCTGCAGCGTTCCGCCCCAGCGAGCTCCCTGCAATAAGGCACGGAGCACTTTTCAAACCAACGTGGGAAGTAAAAGTGTGAAATTGCTGTAATGGCGAATGTGCTTTTATTGTAAAAGGTCTCCCCTATTACATTATTTTATATCCCTATCTGAAGCATTACAGAATTATAAAGCGTTCATGACAAACTTTTTAAAGCTATTTCAAGTCTTTCTTCAAACCGAGTTTTGAAGTTTTACACGGAAGACCAAAACACAGAGAAGTGGCGTTTGGAAGGCTCCGGGGAACCACAGGATTCTGAACACGCTCTGAAAGCCCGCACACCTGGGAAGAGGCCTGCTGTTGAGAAGGGGGTGACAGCACCTCCGCGGGCCCCAGGACAGCGTCGGGGGCATGTTTGCAAAAGGCGGAAGGTGTGCGCTGCAGTGAGTTGACCTCAAAACCCACGGTTCTCAGGGAATCACTTCGGGGAATTCTAACAGGAAAAAGATGGGCAGAGATGAAAGAAGGGAGTCCAGCTGTCCTGTTGTGAAATCTTTGTATCCTCCTGCTGTCCCCCCTCCCCGCCCCAGGGTTCACAGAGTAAGGTCAGCGGCTACAATGACAAGAGAGCTCAGCAATCTGTCCAGGGCCCTAAAAACAGATCACGGCAAGGAACACACATGACAAGGCTTATTGTCAAAGTGAGAATCGTACCGTAACCATGCTCCTTCCCGCAACATGAAAATAGGCAAAAACTGCCGCAGCCATCTCCAAACCACGTCATACCTCTACAAACCAGCATCTCCCAGCTTCCCTACAGAAATTAATGCAACTATTTAACTCTGTCAGAAAAAAAAACCCAAAAACCTAAAATAGATGGAATTTTTAATCTTACATTCAAAGGTATATAGCATGCAGCTACAGTTTCAGCTTTCTCGGTAAGCCTGAAATGTCAAACCCCCCGCCCTGCGGCCCTGGCCGCATTCTCTTCCTCTACACACCCCACATCCCAGCCTGTCAGGACGCATGCTTCTCCAGGGAGCGGGGCCTGACTCCTGATATAAAGCTGGTCCAGTGCTGACCACTCAGCTCGGATTGCAGCTGTGTCTGACCACTAGCTGTCCACCGAAACAGCGCTTCATCAGCCTGCAGAGTGCTACATAATAGTGCACTGAAGTCTTCCTAATAGAACACGTTAAAAAAAAAAAAAGGGTATAGATATACTTATAGATCTCTATCTATCTATATATAGGGAGATACATACACACACATACACACACACACACACACACACACACAAACATTCATGAGGTTTTGAACCTTATGAGAAAAAAAATCTCCGTGTTTTGAAATGGAGTATAGGGTTGGGGAAGGGAAATGAGTTAATAGAGGGATCAGAGAAATGTCTTACACACCTTCCCTCATTAACTTCTCACAACACATACACTGAAATAGGTAAAATCAGACCCTTTTTATAGAAGAGGAAAACAATGATACAAATCCACCTCAAATGGCTTACAGCAGACACAACTGAGGGGCAAAGGCTGCCTGGCTGCCCAGCAGAAATGCTCAGGCGCCTGTGGGTGATCCTGGCACCGCTGTACCCCGCCGGGTCTCCCCACCACAGCGCCCTCCTCCTGCCCTCACTGTGCTTCCAGGCTCCAGCAGACCCGCCCTCCCTGCGAGCAGTCCTGGGAGCTCCAGCTGCCGCCCCAACAGGCACAGGTCCCGCAGCAGAGAGGGCTTCCGGATGAAAGTAGAGAATGGAGTCTCCAATCAAAGCACTAAGACCCAGAGCGCCCAGGCCTGGGCCCCTCACCCACTCCTCCAGGCCCGGAGAAGAAACAGCTCGCCCAGGACACAGAGACCCAGAGAGAGGGCAGGAGGGCACTGGTTTTTCTCAAAGCCTTTTCGTGCCACAGCCTGCCTGGTGCCCTCCACTGCTCTCATTGCTGTGCTCAAAACCCGCCCAAACTCCGCAGCTTAAAGCACCAGTGCGCGTTCACTCTCTGTCACCTCTCCATTGTGTCAGTATCTGGCAATGGCTCAGCTGGCTGTTTCTGGCTCCGGGTTTCTAATGAGGCTGCAGCCAGGATGTCAGCTGGGCCTGCAACCACCTGAGGCTCACTGTGCACTAGACCATCCATCTCCGAAGTGGCTCGGCCACCTGCTGGCAAGCCGGTGCTGCTCGTTGGCGGCAGCCTCACGTCTCCCCGGGTCCCCTGATCGGTGTCAGCTCGCTCCGGAGCAAAGAACTGGCGAGAGGGGCCACACGCTCTCCGGCCTGGGCTCAGAACGGACAGCACAGGGAACACAACACACGCAAGTCAGCTTACATTCCACTGAGGGACACAGACAGTGAGGAATAAGGAAATGAGTGCTGAGTTCAACAGGGAAAACAGTAAAGCAGAGGCTATGAGACCAGGGACATTTTGAGTGAGCTGTGTGCCAGCCCTCATCCTCACTTCCCAGCATTCACACGCTTCCCGTGTCCTCCCGCCGAGAGTCCTAGCCGGGCGGTGTGGCCGGCAGAACGAGGCCAGAGTGACAGCGTGTGTCTCCTAACAGGGGGCACCGAAGGCCCTTCCCCTCACCTCTGTGGGACCCGGCTGTCAGGGCTCATAAGAAGCAACATATTCATACCAAGGAACTCATCTCGATTATAACATCGCCAAAGCCGGCGGTGACAGCATCTGACTGGGTGGCTTGGAAAGTCTGTTGAGGTAAGGAAATCCTAATGTGCAAGAGGCTGCATCGGCACATAGGCCAGCCTCTGAACGCCAGATTCCGTTTTCAAATTCCTTTCCCGGGCACTGAGCCCATCTTATAATCACGGTGCAACCTACTCGACATAAAACCCACCAGGACAGACTCCCAGTGGAGGTCAAGGTTACCCCGGGGCCTAGAACTCACCACAGAAAGGGGAAGTCGGGCCCTTGGAAAAGGAAGTAAGAAACCAGCAAAGGTCTCCCCCACAAAGATTCTGTTCAGGGCAGGGCGGAGCAGAGAGGAAAGCAGGTCTGTACACATCCTAGGAAGAGGCTGTCAATACAGAGGGCTTTGTTAAAGGCTCCAAAATCTAGTCAAAAACTTATCAGAAATCTTTTCCATCCACCAAAAATGCAGTCCCATTCTGTCCATCCTGTATTTGTTATAAATTATTACATAACAGATTACTTCAAATTTAGTGGCTTAAAACCACTAACATGTTACAACACATTTCTTTCTTTCTTTTCCAGGTTTCATTGTTAATCCTCACTGGATAATATTTTTTCATTGACTTTTAGAAAGAGTGGAAGGGAGGGAGGGAGGGAGGGAGGGAGGGAGGGAGGGAGGGAGGGAGAGAGAGAGAAACATTAATGTGAGAGAAACACATCGACTAGTTGCCTCACAGGCTACTGAGTCTGCAGCTTAGGCATGTGCCCTGGACTGGAGTGGAACCTGGGACCCTTCAGTCCACAGGCCGATGCTCTCACCCACTGAGCCAGACCGGCTAGGGCGCTACATCATGTCTTGAGCGCCAGCCAATCTAAATAGCCGCCATCAGAAAACATTAGTGAATTATGCGAGGTTATCATTTCTTAAGCACACTTTCCAATGTTTTACTTTCCAAACGACGCCATCGAAAGCCAAGGAGAGAAGCACAGACTGATTGTGGAGCCAAACCGGAGCCCCGTCAGAACACTTCTCATCGGGGGAAGGACGTGGCCAGGAGCCCGTCAGGAGCAGCCTCACGGTGCCAGGCCGCCGGGTGCCCATCCTCAGGCGCTTGGAAACTCCAATGTGATTTATGCACACTTCCCCTTCATCTCACTTTTTTGATACTGGGTATCATACTTAATCCAAACAGCCAGTTCCCCACCACGTGAGTAAACACGCATTTGATGTGAAAAGCAATCTGAGAAGGACAGGTGCCGACGACTCCAGCTGGGAGGCGCGATGGGAAAGCAGGCAGGGGCGGCGGAGACCGAGGTTTCTGGCCCCCGGCAGCTGCATCCCTCCTCCTGCGCAAAGCAGGTGGGTTTCCTTCGGCTATACTAGGTTCTCCCGACCGGATCTTTTCCTAATGGGCCATTTAAGCAAGGAATGCATTCCCGTTTCCCTTCACTGGGCCCATCATACAACCCGGAGGCTTTTAAACACCAGCAGTGAACACGGCTTCGAGCAGACCATTCCCGGGATAGAACCCTTTCTGAGCTGGGTTTTCAGCATTCCTAAAGATTTCACCAGCTCCCCCGTCTTCCTTCACTAAAGTCAGTCTCTGTCTATGCTTAGCCAGAGTCCGTCTCTGCCTATGCTTAGCCAGGTTGTCTATGGCACCGACTGGCCTGGCGCAGATTTTACCTGGCAGTACCTGCAGGCTCAGGGGCGGTCCCAAGCAGCAGCTGTCCAGCTGCCCCGCTCTGTGCTGTCGGACAGCGGGCAGGGAGGGGGCCTGCTTGTTCCCAGGCTGAGAGGAGCCCCTTCGTGGCACCAAGGCCTCTGGGCCGTGCCCGCTGGACACCAGCTGACAGCACGCACCCACATCAGCTTCATTTACTGGCCCATCACAGGGAACCCAAATGGCATCTCCTTTCCCTTCTGTCCTATTTCATACCAAGGTTTTGCTTTGCCAAAAGGGCTCCTGGAACACTTGCAGTGTCTATTAACATGTGAACTGTCCAAGGAAACGCTGTAGACAGATGTTCAGTCAAGGTTCAACCTTAATGTCAAGAACATATAAAAAACCCAAACCTCTAATAATGGAGAAGCAAATGCAGAATAGCCACAATGACAAAGCACTATGTCACTATACTTTCAAAATAAATACATAAGAACTAAGCACACAAAATACACAAGGCACAAATGGCCAAACATCAATTTTTAAAAGTAGGATATTTATACACACACACACACACACACACACACACACAGTATACCTTCTATCTTTAAAAATAAAAGAACAACAAGGTAAATATTTCCGGAACTTAATGTGCATACCAAATATATGAAGATACTTTGTATGCACATTAAAAGCAAACTACATTCACAAAATCAGTGATAGTTTTTACCTGGGAGAGGGAACAGAAAAGGGTCTGGGATAGGGAACCAGTAAGAAATGAGATTTGTACAAAACATTTCTTTTTTAGCCAGGAGAATATAACCACGTATTGCTTACAATAATAAAAAATTGGTCCTAAAAATATTATAGCCAGAAAAAAAAAATTTGTTTTGAGCCTGAACATGTTTAATTCAGCTTACGTTAACTCAACTATTGGAACTTTTCAGAAAGCAGAAGAAAATATTGAAAGAGCATCAGAGTCCAGGCACAAAGCCTACGGTGACCCTAGTAGCCCGGTCCTTAGGTGAGTACACCCGGGACTGTTCTAGAAATAGCTTTGGCGATGGCAGTCACCTGCTGACCCGGGTGTAGGCTTCCCTCACACATCACCGCGTCCCATTAGCACATCACACCCTCTCCGCGGACAGCGAGCAGTGCCTGGGCCGCGGGAAGCCACAGCCACGGGCGTTCTCAACACGGATGGTGCAACACCTCATTTTGTTTCAAATCCATCTTCCAGTCCAAGTTCTCAAACAGCTTAAATCATGGAGTGCTCTTTTTCCCTCAACTGCACACGTCTTTTTGCTACATTCCTAGTTAATAAAGGAAAGCCCTGTAAAATTATTCATGAACTTCCTCTGTGGCGGGTTCCCATAATGTATTCCGTCGAGAAATACACAAATCAAACCATCTGCCACTGAGCCGATTCGAAGGCACTGACTGTGGCCGTGGTTTTGTGGAGAATGTTATCTGCTTCCATCCTGTCCACGCGGAGGAGGAGCTGTGGCTTCCTGTCCCAGGGTGTTATCCAAGAAACGACGCCACAGAAGTCTGAGAAAATAATCCTGGGCGTGTTGTTTCCAGAGGAACATTGGCGCGCTTCCCGCTGAGAAAGGAAATGGGCTGGTCCAGGCCGCACGGGGCCCGTGTGCTCCTGGGACTGAAGGAACACACACCGCTCCGCTGTCAGCCATGTTTCACTAACTCGCCCGCCCTCAGCTCTCCAGCAGGGGCCTGTGCGGTGACGTCAGGTGAGCTTCATGCTCTTCTCTGGTCAGTAGGTCGGTTCCTCAGACTCCTCACCTTGGTTAGAAAATGGGGTTATGTCTGCCTCTTTATAAGATGTATTAGAAGGATTAAAATGAACGCCCTGTGCTTAGCAGGTGCCCTGCATACAGTAGGGCACCATAATGGTTTTGTATATAACACACACACACACACACACACACACACAGATAATTTTTCAAAAATAGGTATCAGGTTGAGTCTAACACAGCTCAAGACACAGTACACCGAACGATGCAGGAAGGAGCAGCTCTTTCTGTTCCACATTCACTACAGCCACGACTTCAGCTTACTAGAGTGCCTAGTGAATAAAAAAATCTGAAATAATCCTAATATGAAAAGATAACATAATTGTTCAAGGCCTTATGAGTTGCTATAAAATATATACTACAGATATGCTAAAGTTTAAAAAGGTAAAAAATGGGGTGCGGAGTAAAGGGGGGTCAACTGGAAAAAAATACAAATAAAGGGGCCCTCTGTAATACTTTCAACAATAAGGATAAAGTATTTAAAAAGAAAATAAAAGGTATAAAATGCAAACATTCCTTCAGCATTCTCCTTTCACCCTGACTCACTGAAGGCCACGTCTGCCAGCAGAGGCATTTCAGTGAGAGGCGCGGCCGGGGGTCAGGTGCACAGAGTTCTGTCTTGACCAGGAACAGCAGAGCCCACCTCGCATCCAAGGCACTGCCTCTTGGAAAAAGGGTAAAGACTGCAGAGAGGATGGTCACTTCCCCCATCAGAGGTCACAACCGCCTCCGGCAAGTCCACATCCCCACCCGCACAGGGCGGTGCTCACCCCCCACCAGCTGCAAGGCTTTCCACAGCAGCCAGGCCTCAGCCACCCAGACAGCTTCCCTGGCACCCGCTCTCCAGCCAAAAAAGAAAAAGGGGGGGGGGGGGGTAGGAGGGTACAGAGAGTTTGGTAATACACCCTTGGCCATGGCTGGGAAGTTGAAAAGGCTGCAGGACCCCTGTACACCCTGCAACAGCTGTGAAAGTCGAGCAGCAGATCCTCCTCCACCCATGTATTTGCAGCTCACGGAGTGGGCAAGGAGCCACTGCAAACGCCGTGTGCGTTCTGCAGAAGAACACGGGACAGCAGCGCTGGACACGAAGGGGAGCTCTACAGACAGAATGGGATGCTGCTCGGAGCCGGGCTGCGGAGCAGAGGCAGAGCGTCTTCCTGCCCAGAGGACCAGGCTCTGGGCCACGGGCTCCATCGCCTCCAGAAGAGAAAGTCCTGCCAAAGTCTGGCTGGCTGACCAGCCCAGTGTTAATGCAGGGCTTTTTTCCTTCTTTCCTTTAAATCATTTATGTGTTTTGTTTGCTCTGGATTTCAGGACAAAGAACATACTTCATAGAACCCATTCAACATTTCATCCTTTTTTTTAACTGAAGCTCTTAAAGCTATGAGCAGCCTGAGGTGCCCCCAAAAGTACTGTCCAGTGGGAGTGCCTGCAGGGAGAGCCATGCAATGCAGCAGCGCCAGCCACTGGGGCTGTTCTCTCAGAACTTGGAAACAAGGCCAGCAACACAGCTGGCGGGACTCTGTGCAGTCACCGCGAGGGCTGCAAAACAGAAGTACAATGTGGGTGACTCACAGAACTGAAATCTGTGGCCACACAATTCTGCAGCCCAGCAGTCCCAGCTCACGGTGCGGGCAGGGCTGGCTCTTCTGAGGACCCAGAGATCTGCCCCAGGCCTCTTTCCTCGTTCTGGTGGCCTGCAGGCAATCTCTGGCACTCCTTGGCTTGTGGGAGCGTCACCGTAACCTCTGCCTTCATGTTGCAATGTTCTCCCAGAGTGTGCGTCTGTGTCCAAACTTCCCCTTTATACAGCTGCTAGCCACACTGTGTTAGGGGCTCACCCTAGTCCCATGGTCGGCAAACTGTGGCTCGCAAGCCACCAGCGGCTCTTTGGCTCCTTGAGTGTGGCTCTTCCACAAAATACCACGGCCTGGGCGAGTCTATTTTGAAGAAGTGGCGTTAGAAGACGTTTAAGTTTAAAAAAATTCGGCTCTCAAAAGAAATTTCAATCATTGTACTGTTGATATTTGGCTCTGTGGACTCATGAGTTTGCCAACCACTGCCCTAGTCCAATATGATCTCCTCTTAACAAACGGCATCTGCACTGGTGCTATTTCCAAATAAGATTACGTTCTGCACTACTGGGGGTTAGGACCCCAACATATAAATTGGGGGGAGAACAGAATTCAAAACAAAAGACTGAGGAACTTATTTCCACTCCATGCTGATTCATTTGAACTTCAATGGCCTGAGTGGCTGGCAGCTACTGCACTGGACAGCACAGCCACCAAAGCACTTCCTCTTGGACCGCCCTCCTGCACCCAGGGCTCAGGCTGTGGCTGCAGCTCTGTGCACGGAAGGTACTGCCACCATCAGTCACCACGGAGGACGTCTCCATTCACAGAGTGAGTCCTTGGAATCTGTGCAAGGTAAGAGCCTCTAAGTCAGGACGTGCATCAGGCCTGGAGATTTCTCACTTCAAAGGCTTCCGCCCAGCACTTCCTCTACGGCTGAACTTCCGGACCTGTCCTGGGACAGCCGAAGTGCCCGAGAGGACCGCACTCCTAGCTGCCTCTATGCGAAGACAATTCACCACTCAGATGTTAATTGCTATTACAGGGATTAATTACTTGCTATTGTACCACTCTGGCTCTCAGTCATGTAAAGATAATTGTCTCTTAAAGAGTACATGTATGAATAATATAACAATTCAAATTTTATAGCATTTATCAGATGTTAGACGCTGACAGGAGCATTTTATGCGGATATTCTTCAATCCTGACACTAATTACTGTTATTGTCCCTATTTAAGAGACGAGCAAACTGAGGCTTTGAAAGGTCAAGCGATTGGCTTCAGAAAACAAAGCAAACGAATGGACCGGGTCTCACATCTGCCTGGGTTCCAATCCCTCTCCCTGACCCCTCTGCCACATGAGTACTTACAACTCATTAATACACGTGCTTATGCACCAATAGAAATAATGGCAAACGCATTACGTGACATGGAGATTTTCACAGCCTCCATGCCACATGAACAAGGAAAATGCAACCCTTTCTTTCCTAATATCCCACAAGCTACAGCCTGACACCAAGTGCGTTCCTTGTAGAGATTCCTGGTGGCAAAGGTTTGGCACAAGTAATAGGTTTGCATGAGAGTTTAAGGATAAGGCATGTGACTTTAAATAACAACATCATGGCTTTTCAAGGGGAAAATTGAAATGTTATTTCAAGTCCCCAGATAATAGGATCAATAGACAACTTCCCAGTGGAGGCATTTGCCTTCGCCTGACTAAAGCAACAGCCTCTGCCGTTTGCCTCGAGAGGCCACCCTGCAGCTTAATCATCCTCACTGTCAGGTTTCTCGGCCTCGTCTATAGTCACAAATTCTCTCTGCTAAATCCCAACAGGGTAACCACAAGCTGCTCTCCCAAATCACTGCCTCCCTCAGCGCTGTGCACCCACTAACAACCCTGGACCGGAATGTGTTCATTCACAGGGCCCCTAACCGTTACCTACAAGGTGCCTTTCACATCATTCATACGGAAACACAAAAGAAGGACATGAAACAACCTCCAAAGACAAGATGCTTAAAAGAGGGTCCTAGGGAAAGTGTGACAAGCCTAAAAAAACAAAACAATACACAGAATGAATGGATCCATTTTCCCTTTACTCATACATGATCCAATAAGAAATGGATATTGGACACTTTCTATGTGACAATCACTAGTAAGACTAGAAACAGAGCAACAAATAAGTCAGCTATAGCCTTACCCAGTAGGTAGAGACTTAAAAATCTTTCAGTTATAATATTTAATGTAGTTATCCCCAAGCTATGGAACCACTTAATACCGATTTTAGTTACGTAATGATACAGTTCCAGAAACTACAGTTGCCAGATTTAGCACATGAAATTCAAATGACCAGTTAAATTTGAACTTCAGGTAAACAAATAATTTTTGAGTACAGGTATGTCTTCTATTTTACCTGGCAAACATAGCATAGGGTCTGGTCATTAATATTAAGTTGCAGAACAAATATGAAATGTTGATTTTTGTACCACAGCTCTAAGAGTTGCTAACTTCCGGCTAATAACCACACTCCAACCCTCGTGTTAAAGTGAGTCAATGAAGAGAGCCTGGGTCACCATGCAACTCCAGGACAGTTGTGAATAGCACCCCATAAGTGAACAGAAAATGGAAGGTTTAGCTGAAGTTCAGCTTATGAGATTGTGGTCTCTGGATTTACCTGATAAACAGTTACAGGAAACAATGCAGTGTTGAACAGAGCCAGAGATAAATAAGAGGTCTTCCAGGATGCTATCACACCCTGTATCACATTTAATCCAAAAAAGTCAAAGCCAGCTACCTGCACCTCCAAGCATCCATCAATGCTATGTGCACCCGTCACTCGGTGGCAGTAAAATTTCTTGTTTCTGGAGGGAATGCCAGGCACTTGAAAGTTGGTGACGTACACATGCATACACAGACACAAACACATTCTCTCATCAGTCTGATGAGCATCATTTCTTGACTCAAGTCTTCAATCTTGACCCTCGACAGCACCAGAAATGCCCCCATGGGAGGGTGGTCCAAGTCCACGTTCATGCCATGCCATCTGTATTCCAAAGGCAATATTCTGAGGGCCCACATTAAAGCAGCAGGGATTGTATTTAATATGTGCAGGGTGCTTACTTAAATGCTGCAGCAAAGACTTACATTGATTGCTGCAATAAAACTTGTTTTTCTTTCTTCCTGATGACACAACTATAATGAAATTCCCACCAAAGTACCTCATTCCAGGGCAGGCATCACAGAATTCGTGTAGGTCAATGGAATGGGGCAAGTGATGTCTACCATTTCTAGGCCCAACCCCAGCTAGGCGGGGATGCAGAGCTACAAGATGGAAGGAGCCTGGCTCCATGAATGACAGCCTGGCCCTGAATGACTAACTCAGCATGAGCATGAAGCGAATTATTTTATCAAGTTTCAGCTAACACTTCTATTAATATGGACCCAAGCCATTGCAATGCAAATGGAAATCCCAATTATATTTAATGAAATAGAATTTAATGAAATCTCTCTATAACTGTGTCTCTCCAGCCTGATGTATAATACTTCCCTACTTCAGAAAAAAATCTTTTATCTCAGATTCATGTTGACTCATTATGCAAAGAAAATCCAATTTTGCTGAATATGTCAATTTAAACTTTCATGAGCTATGTTATCATCATATGAGGACGTGGCTAAGTTAAGTTTACAAAGTTCATCTGGAATGAGAATCACCAGGAAAAATTTGAAAGGAGAAAAATAAAGACGTAGGGCTTGCATTACAAGAAAAGCATGCCCTCCATTGTGGTACTATCAAAATGGAAACTAAGAGAGATATAAATGAATATAAAATAGCACCTGCCCTCAGAGAGTATTTTGAGACAACTCACAGTAGGAAAAATTAATTGAAAAATTTTATTGAAGAAGCGAAAATTCTGATTAAGCTTACATCGAATGTATTTTAATGACTTTTGTCTTTCCCAAATTCTTCAGTCCTTCCCAAATCCAAGGGGTATATATCCCTGAGGCAATTTTCCTCTTTTTTTTAAAACTAGCATCCCCAAAATATTAATTTTATCAGCAGGACTCCATGACTAGAAAAGAGTTTTCCTTTACAACTCTGAAATGTTAGTTCGAATTCTCCTCTAATAGGGATAAAGTGAAATACATTATGAGTTGATACCAACACCTGATTCCCAAGGTACTGGAGCAGAAAAATCTTTTAAAAATTGAATACCTCTTTAAAAAAATAAAGTTCTCCAAGTTATAAATTCCTTGCACATAAAATAACATTGTAGTTTATGCTCATGTCCTTTATGGCTTGCGAAATTCATATCTACAGCTACTAAAAGGAATATCTTTCCAAACCTTCCTTTCAGGCATGACTTCAAAGTAGAAGGTAGGAGATCTAAGTACTCCTCATTGTAATTTCCAATCAACTTAATTAAGGTATAATTTATGTAAAATAAAATCCACTCATTTTAAGTGTACAGTTTGGTTATTTATTATAAAATAATTGGCACCACAATCAAGTTATATAATATTTACATAACCCCAACATGTTCCTTCCAGCCTCTTTTAGTCAATTTCTTCCCTAACACTGTGCTTATAGTCTGCCCATGTGATTTCCATCATTAGTTATGTTTTCCAGAATTTTGCAAAAATGGAATCATACATTACATCATCTTTTATGCCTGGCTTCTTTCACTCAACATCGTGTTTCTGAGGTTCATCCAATTTGTTGCATGTACTTGTAGTACGTTTTGTTCTACCACTGACTTGAATTTCACTGTGTAAATTTATCAGCAGTTGATGTACATTTGAGTCGCTTACAGTTTTTGGCAATTATAAACACTCACATTTTTTGTAGACCTCACTGCCTTATAGTAAGTCTTGAAATCAGGTCATTACAATCCCTGAACTCTTTCTCCAATTTGTTTGGCTATCTAGGTTCTGTATACTTCCAATGCATTTTAGAACTGGGTTGCCAATTTCTATTTAAAAATAATAATCTGGCAGTATTTTGACTGGGTTTGCCTAAAATCGACAGGGTGGCCAGATTAGTATGATCTCTGAACACATAATAATCTATCCAATCAGTATATATCCTATATAATAAAAGGCCAATATACAAATTGTCCCTTCAACCATGAGTTCGACAAGCAGGCAGGCAGGCCAACCGCCCATGTCCCCTCCCCATGGCCAGACTGACCGGACCCCCCCCCATGCACGAATTCATGCACCAGGCCTCTAATTAACACACACACACACACACACACACACACACACACACACACACACATACACACACACAGAGTGGCCAGATTATTATATGTTCAGAGATCATAATAATCTGGCCACTCGGTGTATATGCCAGTTTCTAACTATAATTTTAAGAGATTCCAATACGTGGGTTCCCAATCTAACCTGACTTCCATCTCATGCCTCTGTCCACTCTGACACTACATTTGAGGCGAGGCTCCTACACCACCGAACCATCATGTGGTTGTGGGGAGCGGCTACAGTGTTTGGACAGGTTCAAGCCTCAGTCGAATGAGAGGGCACAGTCCTCTCATGGCCATGTGCAAGTCCCAGCTTGGAGGGCAGAGCCCTCCCAGCACAATTATAGCCAACAGCTATAGTTGTAAGCTTGAACCTATGATCCAAACATGTGACCCCACGTGTCCGAGTGATGTGGGCTTGATAGAGTTCAGGTGCATGTGATTGAGTAGGATCAAAACCCACAAAAATGTTGTAAACATCTTGACCACGCCCTTACTTCACCTTGTGGCATCTGCTATAAAATAAAGATAGGGCTTGTAGTCCGTGGCGCTGTCACTAGCTCTCCATCAGAGAGGACAGTGTCCACCCAGACCCAGCTTTCTTCTGTCTGTCCTTTCTCAATCCTTCACTGCCCCCTCTCAGGGTCACCAAGCATGGCTAAGCTGGAACGGCTAAAAATGCTCAAGACTCAATATACAGGGGGTGATGCAAATACACATCTAACATACATGTACATATGAATTAGAAATGTATATAAAAATATATATTTGCTATGTTCCCTAAATTCTAATAAGGCGCCCAACGTGGGGCTAAGTATGACATGGCCGTGCCTGCTCGCCACATGTGGGAGCATCCCAGAAGGCCACAGCCTTCTCTTCCAGTTCCCACTCTTGGTCCTAGTCTTCCTCAGGACTCCTGCACCTCCACAGCTGCACAGCCCTTGGCAGCCCACACTCCCTTCTTGATCCCACAAAAATGAATACTTGATTTACCCAACTGTGCCTGAAGAAAGCTCCATTGGGTCCAGCTTCCTTTGCCTCCAGCACCTCAGGGTAGATTCTTAGGGAGATCAGAGCTCCTAAGTCAAACACACTGAGCTCCCCTCACCATGTGGCACATCCATTTATGGTCCTTGTCTACCCACTTACCCGTACCCAAGCAACTTGACCATTCCATGGTATTCTCTTTGTCTCTTACTTTCAGTTAATATCACTCAGTATATTGCCAATGGATGGAACCGCATAATTGTCCCTTTTTGGTGCCATTGCTTAAGCCATGAAAACATTTCTTGGGAACAGAAGGATGAAGGAGGGAGACTAACTACACTCACATCTCCTTCCACCCCACCCAACAGTCAAAAGTATTCAATAAAAAGGTTTAAAAAGAGTCCACCTTGTACCTCTCGTTAGTTCAATGCCCATTAGTCCGAGTAATGACTTTATATCTCTGATACAAAGATTATTTTTCTCTTTCTTAAAAAGAAAAAATTTAACCTCACAAAACTAAAAATCACTATATAAAAAGCTCTAAATTTCTCCCCATGGAGCATGCACTGAAATCCTCACTTTTAACTTCTGTCTTTTCAATATGCATTTGACTTGGGAAACCAAATAAAATGTGTTTCCCAGCTCACTGTAATATGGTTATCTTAAATATATATAAAACATCTCCTGAACAGTTTTCGTTTTAATTTCTATATCAGCAACACTGTATGAGTTGATGTCTATTTTTTATCTCCCTTGTAGTTGATAAAATAATCAATGTTAGTATCAAAGTTATTACCGAAAATTTAGAGATATCTCTCTGGAATTACCTATATCTTGTATATCTGTTTACTTATATAGTATCTCAATGCCAGCCCTCCCTCCTCCAATGTAAGCTCCAAAAAATAATACATCTTCTCTGTCCCATTCACCTACATCCAGTATGTGTAAGCACTCAATGATTCTTTGATTAATAAAAGATTACTTACCTCAGGCTTAAATCATCATGACTAAAGCAAAAAATAGATACACAATAAATACTCTGACACCATTTATTATAAAACCTAAATCATCCTCCTTCCCCACCTATAAGCTGCTTATTAAATCACTTAGTTTAAGAGACAAAAGCCTAGTGTTTTGTTGCCTTGGAATAATAACATTCATTTGCCGAAATCATAATTCAACAGGTAGGACATTCATTCACTTTTTAGATAATATGGGTTTAACCCCTCGATACTTTAAACTTTGAAGATTTAATAACTGGAAAAATACAAATCAAAATAGGTCCTGGATATTAAGGTAGAAAATTAACAAAGAATATTCTTAAGACAGTCAATTATATTTAATCAAAATAATAAGGGCAATCTAGACAACAGAAGCAAAATCCTACCGATTAAGGCACAATTGTACAAAATGATATGATTTAGCCATTATGTGTGCCAACCCCATGATACAACTAGAAAATGCTTAAGACTCAATATCTAAGGGGTCATGCAAATACACATCTAACATACATGTGCATACGAATTAGAAATGTATACATAAATATATATTTGCTATATTCCCTAAATTCTAAGACTGCATGAATTCTGAAATACAGTCATTTAAAGAGAACCTTTTTTTGGAGGAAAAAGAAATAGCACCACAGGAAAAAAAACACTTAACTCCAACATGCACTAGGACCACAAAATAACCCATAAGTGTGAGAAGGGTGAATTTTATAATGAATAAAATGTGCACAAGGGTGAGAGCGGAGAGAAAACGCAGTAGGAGAACAGTACTGGAATAAAATAACAAAAATGTCAAAAATCATTCTTTCTCCTCAATATAATTAACAATTTTTATTTCTCGATTTTTTTAAACTTTGCAACTTCTCTATATTCGCGTTGCCTCTATAATCTTAAACGTCAACACAACCATTTTTAAAGTTTTTCTTTCAAACAAGAAAGCAACGTTGCTATATAAAGCTGCGTTAGGCAAATTCCTAGCTTTTCAGCTCAAGTCTCAATTCAGTCACTGGAGGTTTGAAACATTTCAGGCCAAGCTTTTGGAGCTGGTCCATCCTAGACATTCCACTGTTCTGGCAGCTGGAGAATATTTACCATTTCACATTAGCTTGTTTTTGCATTTATCCTCCTTGATGACCTCGGTGTTCAGGAGCAGCTGGACACATTTTTAAAGAAACAGAACAATATTGTAGAACATTCTCATGTCCATTGCTGTCTGTGCATCTGAAAACAGTCCTACTTTCTACAGAGACCAAACTCATATTATCTAACAATAAATATTTCCAGGTGTAATCAACTCAAGAGTATTTAAAATAGTTAACGCATCAAATACAAGGTGTCCCCCAAAAATGTATTCACACTTTGAATAATTATTCACGCCAATGAGTTAAATCTGAAAAGAAAGGAACATCGGTTGAGCTTCCATCTGCTAAGTGTGTATACATTTTGGGGGAGGACACCCTGTAAGCTTTTCCTGTCACCAATAAAAATGAAAATTGTCTGCGAAACAAACATCCTTATTTTATAATTCAGCTTCTTAAAACCCAGAAATGAAAAGTACTTATTATCGTACCGAAGATATATGCTGTTGGTTTTAGATTTGCTTACAACATTAAAAATTCTCTGATAAAAACACATAAATCAGAACCTTGCGTTCCTCCCTCAGCCATTACTGAATACATAAAGCACCCGTTTGCCAGACATTTTAATGAATATGTGCTAACTTCACACTACTGTTCACTTAAACACCAGCCCAGGAAGCATGAAAAGCTTAGATTTTATACAGCTCCTTTTACGTGCAATCTCTCAGAATCCTGGAAACAAAGACACTGATAACATGCTATCTATTTTATTTACAGAAACACAAAATAAAACAAATTCCAAATGACAATTTTAGCAAGAGAAAGCAAATGAAGAAAAATCTTTGGGAGAACCGTAAAAGCACTCAATTTTGATCAGTCATTGGACATAGTTTGACACAGAATATTATGGTGCTATTGGGGGGGCGGGGGGGAGAGAAAACTTAGTAGACAATTTTTTTAAGTTTTTCTTAGTTGGTATTTGATTCTAAAGGTCCAGTCCACACAAGCAAATGTAAGTCATCACTCTCTTAAGGAATCATCTTTACTATAGAAATTCACAGCCATAAACTGCTAGGTAGAGGTTTAAAGGGAAAGACTTGTTTTTATCACCAGGAAGCCAGCATATGCATTGCAGGCACTCTGCTGTCCCTTTAGACCAGGCCTACAGAGGCAGTCATGCTAACTGGATCGAAAATGTAGAATTTTCAAAGGCAGGCTAACACTTACTGGAGGTTAAATCTGGCGACCTTATTTTATAATTAAATCTAAAATGGTCCTTTCCAAGAAAAAAAAAAGTATATATTCCTGTGTAGATTTGGTGGCCTTTATTTATATTCAGAACCAACCTCTAGAATTAATCACTTAAAATAAAAGTAACTGCAATGGATCTGAGGTAGGCCACCCAACACAACAGCACACCCCTCCTTGTGCACTGCTCCTCACTTACCAAGTTCAAGACAAGTTCCCTGCTGTCTGGCTCCCTCCCACTCACCATATATGGAATCTCAGGTCAATCATTTAACCTCCCCTTGTGCTCTGGACTGAACTGTGACCCCCCAAATTCACCTAGTGAAGCCCTAATTCCCAATGTGATGGTACCTGAAGACAGGGCCCTTAAAGGGGTAATGAAGGATAAATGAGGACAAATGTGTGCAGCCCTGATCCAAAGGACTGGTGTCCCTATAAAAAGAGGACACATGAGGACACAGCGCGAAGGTGGCAGTCTACAAGCCCAGGAGGAAGGCCTCAGGAGAACCCAAAGCTTCCCGCAAATTGATCTCGGACTCCAGCCTCCCAAACTGAAAAACACAATTGGTTGTTTAGGTCGGCTGTATTTTGTTACTGCAGCCCTAGCAGTTAATATACCTGCCTTCGGTTTCTTCCTATATTTTGGATGATGCCTCAAAATGGAACGCAGAAAGCACCACGCAGTTGAAAATCAAAGAAGCGTGAAGCGTGCCTGAACGGTGTGGCTCAGTGGTTGAGCATCATAGGCTCAGTGGTTAGAACCTATGAACCTGGAGGTCCCGATTCGATTCCCAGTCAGGGCACCTGCCCCGGTTACAGACTCTTCCCCAGTAGGGGGCACGCAGGAGGAAGACAATCAGTGATTCTCTCTCATCACTGATGTTTCTCTCTCCTCCTCCTCTCCCTTCCTCTCTGAAATCAATATATGTATTTGTAAAGGCATGGAGTGGGGTGACAGGGAGAGAGAGCACAGCAAATAGGAGCTGCTGTGCTCAGTACCACTAAGAACACCACGTAAAGGCAGGAGAGAGGAAACCTACTAGCTCGTTCTGGGACTGAGCCTCCCTCCCTTTCCACCACCAGCAGGCCCCACAGCGTCACCATCGCACATGCGCTCATCTCAGCCACTGTTTCCAGGTGCGCGCTGAGGTGTGCCTGCACCAGAGAGGCCAGAGGCTGGTGGGTGGGACAGGTGAGAGGAGCGTGCCACCACAGAGTGTCAGCAGAAAGGGCTGTGAGGGTGGGGACTCAGCAGTGGTTCCCGGTCACAGCTCTAAGAACAAGGCTGGAAAACACCTGAAGAGCCATTCATCTGCCTTGGGGACTGGGGTGGAAAGCCAGGGGGGAGAGCATGGATGTAGGCCGCCAACAAGGCCAGACAGGCAATGATTTGCATGGTGACAATGACACGATCCCACTGACATGTAAAACTGACTCCACCACAGAACACGAGTCACGGGAAGGGCTGGCCAGAAGTTGACGCAATAACCTGAGCCCTTTTCTTAGAAGAAAGCTTTAAGGAAGAGTCTCTGTAAAGAGCCACCAAAGGCAACACAGCCGGCCTCTTACCCCAAGCCAGGCAGACCTGGACACGCCCGAAGGTGAGAGCTAATTCTGAATAGAAATGCACATGGTCTTTCAGGCAAGCTGGCATTTAGGATGCTGGACCACAGGTGTACTTCTCTATTTAGCGGAATCAAAGATGGAAAGCCATCAAAGGGCATGTCAACATGAAACAAAACTCTAAGTATAAATAAGTAAGACTGCAAATTAAGGCCTCATCGCGAGGATCGACAATCTGCCTAAAATGAAAGCCACCTGTGTGAGCCTGAGCCTGGCACTGCTGGTATTCCACTTTAGAAAAAATCTCAGGATGAGAAACCAGAATCAGCATCACACGCCAGAACCAGATTTTCAAATAAATTAAGCCAAATAGAAAAGAAAGCTTTGTACTATAAGGAGAATATTTTTGAGAGAAAAATAATCTTGAGGCGAAAATAAAGAAATCTGTATGAACAAACTTGACAATAAAAGTCTCCCAGATGATTCTTACCAATTTTTATCAAAGCTCATTCCAACAATTATAACCACAGCAGGTGTGTGTATGTGTATGTGTGTGTGGGGGGGGGGGGGGGGGGGAGAGAAATTACTTGAGAGAGGCAACCTGTCAAAAGAAGATGCTATAACAAACATTTCCTTTCAAGGAAAATCTCTTTTTTGACAAATAAGCTGAAAGGAAGAACATAAGAATAAACTATCTGAAATGTTTTTCTGCCTAAGAAAAACACCTCCTGAAGTCCTAAAGCTGACCTTCACTTCATTAATCATCCTAAGTCACTGAGGTGGGACTAACTGAAGCAGCCATGTAGATAGGAAACAAAGAACCCCCATAACCTTGAGGACAGTAATACCTACCGTTCAGGCAGAGCTCTCCTCTCACAGGTGAGTTTGCATGGAGAGCGCCTCAGCACCGAAGTCACCAAATAGACATCTGAGGAAGGACACAGTTGGGAAAGGGTACACATGTTTGGTATAACCCAGCAGATCTCTCTTTATATTAGGCATAGAATAAGTGCAAATACCACCTCAGACAGAAAATCTAAACTGCTGAAATTAGCTAGAAATTAACCAGTAAAAGCTCTTATGATTTCTTTTGTGACTTTCTAAGTAGATTTTCAAAATCAAAAGTCTGCATGCCAAATTTTAATAGGTGTAGCAAACTGCCCTGAAAATTGTATGAAAGTACATGCCTGTAGAACATGTAGGAACTCCTGTAGAATTCACTTAAAAACTCCCCATCAAGAGACTCCACCTACATCTAAGACCATTTCTACTCCATCTGTCCAACAACAACAAGAACAACAAAAAGAGCCATAAAATGGAGGATAAGAGTACCAATTCTCTTGCCCAACTGGTGTGGCTCAGTGGTTGAGTGTCCATGCATGAATCAGGAGGTCACGGTTCCATTCCTGGTCAAGGCACATGCCTGGGTTGCTGGCTCGATCCCCAGTAAGGATGTGCAGGAGGCAACTGGTCAATGATTCTCTTATCTTTAATGTTTCTAGCTGTCTCTTTCTCTTTGCCTCCAGATTTCCATAAAAAATGAGACTGTGCCAGTACCTAACTCATGGGGCTGTTATTAGAATTTAATGAGTTAGCAAAGGCAAAGGTTTTGAGCAATGTTGTCTAGGTAGGAACATTTTTTGAAAAATAAAGGGAGAAAGATATCATTATTTTCGGCAGCAAATTCAATATTCAAAATCCTATTTCCAAATCTAGTAATTTGAAAGTGGAACTTCTATCACCACATCAAAACGAAAAGCACAGCTGTGGAGAGAATATGCCTGTTACAGCTAGATGGAAATTGAATTCATTTGCATGGAATTGTGCATGCAAAGTACCTCCTCCTTCTTGTTAAGCTGGGAAACATGATTACACTTATTTTGGCTGATATAATCTCATGATTGACTCTTTCTGGGATATTTTGTAAGATACAACTGTAGAAATCAATGTATAAATCAAATTCTTCATCTGGGAATATTTTTAAATATTGAATTTTAAAAGCCATTCTATCTAGAATAGATATAAACAAGATGTAAGTTTATCCTCTTTTCTTATTTAATAAGTACTTTTTTAGTCTTCTTTCTTAAGCAATTAACAAAATTTACCAACATAAATATACATCATATGGGTGTATATATATTGTATGCCTGTGTATAGCAATATGTACATACACACACAATGTTAGAACCAATAATTACTACTAAAGTTATATTTCCTTTTTTCAATGAGGAAAAACATCACCAAAAAACATCACCCAAAAGAGAGAAGTGAAAAATACCTAGAATTTGGAAGTACTTTGTCTGTTTAGATGGTTACTGGCTTATCCCAACTCATCCATTCTTGAAATCCCCAATGGAGCAAGTAAATTAACACAGTCAAAAGGTAACAGGTAGATGGAATTCTTGAAAGAAAAATGAAGAGGCAAGAAGAATTAATGGCAGCTTGAGTCCAGTTTCACTTTCACCTGGGTAAGCATCCAGCAAAGGGAGTGATATGGGGTAAAAAAAAAAAAAAAAAAAAAAAAAAGACAGGTGTCACCAGAATTAAAAAATGGAGCAAAAAGTTAGTTCGATTGGTGACATATTTATATTGGGCAAAAATTACCCCATGGTTTCTTGAAAATTACATGACTTAAAATTGTTCACATAGCTGCTTTATTTAACAGCTTCTTCATTCTCTTCACCATAAATGGATATTGTGTTCTCACACAAGTTTTGCGAAACAGATGTTTACACGCATTATTAATGTATTTCAGTGAAAAAGTTTGCAACAAAAGCAAGGAGCTTGCTGAGCTGTGCCTGAATTTGATCCCTCCATAAAAATATGAGAGAAAACCATATGGCCTTCCCTCAGCTTTAAGCATACAGATCACCGAAGAAGAAACACACTTCACAGCAAAATGTCCGTCACTTTCCTAATATGTCTCAAAAACTTGAGGACACCAGGCTGTGCACATTAAGGCTTTAAAGGGTGAACGGGAGTGTTTGTTACTTACACATGGCCACGGGGTCATAATGACAGGAAGCCACTAAGCAAAGACAAAGCCCAGCCCTAGCTGGTTTCACTCAGTGGATAGAGCATCGGTCTGTGGACAGAAGGGTCTGGGTTTGATTCCAGTTAAGGGCACATGCCCTGGTTGTGGGCTTGATCCCCAGTGTGCAGTGTGCAAGAGGCAGCCGATCAAAGATTCTCTCTCATCATTGATGGTTTTTGATGGTTTTATCTCTCTCTCTTCCTTTCAGAAACATACACACACACACACACACACACACATATATATATATATATATATATATATATATATATATATATATATATATATATATATATATTTTTTTTTTTTTTAAAGACAAAGCCCAATCTTCACTTTTTGGCCCCATAAATCATGGTGTGCTGTTTGCTCCTGAAGAGGAGAGAACAATCGCCAGTTGTTGTTGTTTTGTTTGTTTGTTATTGATTTCAGAGAGGAAGGGAGAGGGAGAGAGAGCTAGAAACATCAATGAGGAGAATCATTGACTGGCTGTCTCCAGCACACCACCCAGCATATGCCCCAACCGGGAATCGAACCCTGACCTCCTGGTTCATAAGTTGATGCTCAACCACTGAGCCACGCCAGCTGGGCCCATCACCAGTGTTCACCAAAGCAGTCAAAATGGAGAGAAAATTGTCAACAAATCTGACAAGGACCATTCAACCTAGAGAAGACACTATGTATGTATTTTCATTAAAAAATTATTTTTATATATATATATATATATATATATATATATATATATATAATTAATTACATGGTCCGTGTTTCATATGTGTATATTTGTGCATATATTGAGAAAACAGGTTTTATGTTTGATATATAGACACACAAGGAAGCCAGGATCAACTTAAAAGAAACAGCATCCTCAGTCCAGGACAGTGAGGCGGCTCTCCCCGAGTAATTCCAAAGCACGGGAAAATTCACGGGGACATTTCCAGAAATACTGCAACTCTGATTTGCTACACGGGTTTTCAGAACTGGCAGTGCTCCCAGGGTTATGCCAGGCGACATCACAGCATTTCTCAGAGCCAACTGGGAAATACATTTTTCAGAGAATAAATTTGACCAGCCTTTATGTAAATTGAACTTTTCTGAACAACTACTGTGTTGAACAAAGGTGCTGTCTTCACGCTGAAATATCATAATGGTCCCACACAGAGGTGTTGCCTGCCCCCCCACAGGACACGCACCAGCTGGAGGGTGCGAGAGCCCTGTGGCCTCACCAACCCGAATGGATGACATGGTCCTCCTCAGGTGCAGGCCGAATCCACAGCCAAACAGATTTCGGGCATAACAATCCTTCACTCCAACCTCAGGGCCAGGGAATTAAAATTACTCAGTGAGTCGGTGGGCTGCAGGCCTCCCCTCCTCTCTCCACCACCTGGTCCTCACCAAGCCAGCTCCCATGGGCCCGAGTCCAACAGCACCCAACGTGAAACCATCCCAACACACCCACCCAACCACACACATTTGACCACACAGCATGGCTCCTTGGGAGACTAGCTCCAGCACCTGCTGGGCGCATGGCAGTTGTTGGTGACAGGTCCCCGCACTCACTCAGTCACCGTTTGCTGTTAACCAGATGCAGGCACTGTGCACATAAAGGAGAGGTCACACCACGTCCAAGCAGACCCTGTCCATCGTGTCCCGTCTGGTGTCACTCTCTCCACAGAGCAGAGAGGACTTTTGACTCCTTCCTCTGTGTATTCCCAGATGCTACCACCTCCCCCTCCATGGTAGGGGCGCATGACTGTGTAATTATACAAAAGGATGTAGGCAGGTACACACAGACCTTAAATACCGTTCCTGCTGTCACCAGGTTTGATTATTGCATGTGAGAACGTGATTTACCCCTTTTCCAGCCTATGATTTTAAACCTTTGAACGTGACTGACAATTATTTTACTTCATAGAAAAGCTTGGAATGTGCAATTCATATAACCTGAGTTGATACACTGAGAAGAAAGGCCATGTAGAGGGTAAAAGCATATACTTACCAACAAAAACTAAGTTTTGTACGTGGAACTTAAGCCAAAATGCATAATTGCCTTGACTTAACAATCATGAGTTGATTTAAGGAATGATTTTTTAAAAATATACTGTAATGGTAAGAACAGTACCTAATATCTCCAAATAAATAAAATAAGACCAATACTAGTAGCTCTTCAAATGGTACGCATGAGATAATATGATGTTTTATTATATCTTAACATAGACATTGTTAAGGTACTCAAAATGGGCACAGCACATACTCCATTCTTGAACTAATCCTACAATGTACATAATATTTCCTTGAATCTCTAAGCTAGCTATATAAAAGACTACAAGTGACAACCTATACTTTAAAATAGAAAATCTTTTTATTTTATGTACTTGATATTGATATTTATATCCTTTCATAATTATACAAATTAATACTAGGAAGTAGATGAATGGTGAGATAGATAGGTCC
Source organism: Pipistrellus hanaki (assembly GCF_964339955.1). Classification (NCBI taxonomy): domain Eukaryota; kingdom Metazoa; phylum Chordata; class Mammalia; order Chiroptera; family Vespertilionidae; genus Pipistrellus; species Pipistrellus hanaki. The sequence continues at coordinate 15,860,133 of NC_140515.1, forward strand.
TTCTAGATATATATAGATCTATGGAAAAATTTTATATATAAACATATACATATACTGCACACATATATATGTTAAGAATCTATCCTGGCAGCCAGGGACATTTCCATGGACTAAAGGATGATCAGGGCTATCACTGGAGGCCAAGAAGCCAGTTGAGAATCCTCAATGGCTAGGCAGGACCTAGAAAATGTCTGCCCTGAATCTATGGGGAAGACGGGCATCCCTGGGCTCTGTCCTCCCACGGGATGTGGGCTGCTCTGCTGGGGGGAAGGGAGATGATGGAGCCCAATTAGGAACAAAGGGTAGAAAGATCACACTGGGTACCAGGAATTGAACCTTTTCTGCAAAATGTACATTGAATTATATTACAGACTAAAGATGGAAACTTTTTTGTTGACCCTTATTTCTCATGGTAAATTGAGTTATTAATTTACAAACAATCAGTCCTCCAAAGCAGAAACCTACAACAGGTGTCTTCTTGCAAATATTGCCAATGCACCTTCTAGGAGTCTGGGTTCAGCTTCTCCCAACCTCAGGAGCCCGGGCTGAGGGAAGCTTGGCCTTCCCACATGCAAGACTGCAGAGAACTGAAAACGGAGGACACAGCAAAGCATGCGCCCCTACAGGCAGCACCACTCACACCCACTCACAGTCCCGCTGCCCGCTCAGGTCTCAGGGCCACGCCCAGCTGAGAAGAGGGCAGCTAAAACTATTTCTTGAACCCAGTAATTACCACTTCAGTCTCCAATGGTTTCAGGACACGACAGATTTCTCCATCATTTGACCAATTTAAAAAAAGAAAGTTTCCATTTTCAGAAAATTTTATATTTGACCTACAGAACTTAACAGGTGGAGAACAGAAGTCACTCGTCTTTGCTGAGAAAAAGTTAAGCATGCTGGAGAAATCAATCAGTGGTAGGGCAAGAAGCAACTATTTTTATCACCATAAAAAAAAAAACCTGTACTTAATTCCAGGTTGCCCCTAACATAAACATTAAACATCTAACGTTTCTTCTGTTTTTAACAAATAAGCAGCCAGCAAAAGTGGGAAGGGGGAAACAGTACAGATATTCAAATGCTAGGTTCTGGAATGTGGAGAGAAATGGACGAGGTGACAGCGAGATTACTGCCAGACATGTCTGTGCAGGTGAGAGGGTCCAGTGAAAGGACAGATGCATTGCCCAGTGGCCCCCAGTGACAGGCATTAATCACCAGTAACCTCACCGTCATGTTGCATCCACTTAGCAACACCAACGGCCCAGCCCCCCGGTGCCTCCAAGACCACAATGTACTGGCCCTGGATGCAGGCCACCGTGGAGGAGAGGTTCCTCTGACAGAAAAAGGATGAGTGTTTTAGCAGACAAACACTGCATCTCCAGAAGAAAGACAAAGGAAGGGGTTTTTCCAAAACCCACACTCACCAATATTTTTAATTTTCAATTTTAAGAAATCTATTTAATCCTCTCAAAACTATGCAGACAGTTGGTAATAACAATTGGGGCACAAAAACTGTGAGTACTGTCCACGTGCCGTGTGGCTGGTAATTTACATGGATTATTTCTCTGAATCTTATGAAAGTGTTATTATTATTCTCGTTTCATTAACAAGATCATGGAATCTGCAATAATAGGACCATAATCAAATCTTAGTCTGACTTCAATTCTGTAAAATTTAGCTACCATACTATGTTATCTGGTTGTGTGGGTTTTTTTTTTAATTAACTATAATGCATATTATAAAATCACCAAATCAACAGATATGGAATACTTAAATGCCCACATTTCCCCTCTGTATGTCCTGGTTCTTACTATCTCCACAGATCATGACCAGAAGCAAACTCATCTCTTCACTAACCTGCACTTTTCTGTTGTCATTCTATTTATTGCTTTCAATATGACCAATCCTCTACTTGAAGCGTTTAACTTACAGGTTTCAAAGTGAAAGCTGAGAAGATGCAAGCCCTTTGGGCTCCTCGGACCTGGTGGCCTGTGTGATGTGTGACGTCACCCAATTCTGACGAGCCCAGGAAGTCTCTCCAGTTCTCGGGTGCACCTTCCGGTCCTGACCCTTCTCACAAACCCCCTCCGAGCAGACACAGGAGCCAGCCTGGGAAGACAATCCCTCTCTCTACCCCAGACTGTCTCCTTTGGCTTGTCGCTGCCACCTCTCTGGACAGGCCCAAGCCACGCCTCAGACATGACCTGCATGTCAAGCTCATCCTCCCCACTGCCCGGGCTCTGTCTTCCGTGGGTCCTGAAACCTAGAAAGCCAGCTGAATGCTTTATGGCTTATGAACATGGGAAGCAGCTAGTTAGGGGGTTTTAGTCTACCTCCTGCGAAATGTTCTTGATTGTGTAAAATCAACAAAATCAAAGTTCTACAGTGTGGCTTCAGTACATACTATCAGCTGCTAGGCTAAGCACAATTGGGATAATAATGGTATATCTCTCAATGCATTATGATCAGTTCATATGTCACAGGGGTCCTCAAACTTTTTAAAGTGGGGGCCAGATCACGGTCCCTCAGAGAGCTGGAGGGCCGGACTATATGAACTACTAATCCCTACTGTAACACCTTGGCTGCGCTCACTGCCCAAAAAACCTGGCGGGCCGGATCAGACTCCCCTGGGGGCTGCATGTGGCCCGCGGGCCATAGTTTGAAGACCCCTGTAATACACCAACATCTCGCAGAAAGTGAGAATGAGCGGGCAGCTATGTCTCCGTTGTGAATTTCGGTTTGCTTCTGCATCCCTGAGCCACCGGAGCACCGCTCTGCCATGGGGCTGGCTCACCGTTTTATGGGGTACAAGCTTACTAGCCAAGGAAGCAAGGGAATGAAAATTCAACCTGGCTTCCCAGGCAGAATGAACATGTTCACCTATAAAAACAACAAGTATTTTCTCTGGGAAGGCTACAAAAGAGTCAAAACAATTCAACAGGAGTGCTTGCTATATAAGTTTGGTTTGTGAAAATATTCAAGTTCTCTGATCCAAATCTCCTAATGTCACAAATTTCCCAAAATCCTTAAAACACTGATATAGTATGTGTATAATGATATATATATTTTAAACGTCTTGTGATTTTATTTATCAATGATACATCAAGAAAGCTGAAATTAAAGAATAAAAATTTTTAAATCACACAGATTTTTAAATTTGTTGGCTATACAAACCAAGGAATTGAAGAAACCTCTCTGTTGTTCTAATTTATCGATTTCTACTTGGATTGTTAATTTTATCTCCAAGAGGAACCGTTTTGGGGTGGGTTTTCTTTTGTTTCCGCCTAATATTTAGCTAACTAAATAAAAATAATATGAACAACCACAATAGTTTTGTTTTCCCATCACTTCTGTCCAGTTAAAATCATTTTTCAATTTAATTACAGATACCTTACACCAAAAATGCATAGCCCAGCTAACCTCTACTTACTGCTTTGCACTGAGTAGCACCATTTCACTAATTAATAATCCTGGGGCAACTGGTTCTTTAGCTGCGGCTCCATCAATCTCCCCGGGTTCCCAAACTTTCAGGTGCCAAGTGCACCGAATGGGATAAGGTGAAAGGTGGAAAATATTCATCAGATGCCTCAAGAACTCCCGATTGGAAATACAACACGAAGAGTATCTCCGGGATGCTGACCTTTCACTGGCAGAGAAAATGGATACTCACCCTCTTTCCCCTGAAGAGAAACAGAGCACAGATGTTCTCAAACATGTAAAGGATCTGTCTAAAACTACTACCATTAAATATGGGATTTTTTAATGGTACTTTTCCCCCTCTATAGCTTTTCCTGTGTCTTTTTTGAGGAAGGCGGGGATGTCTGAGGACATAGTTAGTTACAGAGAAAATTCGCCCACTACATGCGGCCGGAAGGGTAAAGATCACTTCACTAAGAACCAGCAATTATTTTAGCATCAAAAATACCCTCTTCGTGGCCATGTGAAAAAATCTCACCTCGGAAAATTCCTCGTTGCTTAAACTGGGAAGTAACCTCTGGGCTATTCGAATTTTTACAAATTCAAGATGTCGCTCCTTTCCTTCAAGTGCCTGATTTATTTTTCTTGTTCTGTTTGGTTTCTCCACACAGGAAGGATCCCTGTGAGAACAGAAAAGATTCTTTCTTTTCTTTCCTTTTCTACAGAAGGTCGCTGTTCTACATTCATTACCAGAGCTGGCTGTGAGTGCTTCCACGGGTGAATTATTAGTGAGTCAAGTTCAGGGACAACATTACCGGGTGACTCCTCATTAGCGGGAAAGTTAAGTCGAAAGCCGGGTACAAGAAAGAAATTCTCTAAGCATCAAGCCGAGATCCCCAACGGACCAGATGACTTTCAGGCCGCCTTCTCTCTCCCCCAATTATCATGGGAAGCCCAACGGGGCCTCACTCCACCCTTGGGAACGCGGACGGAAAGTGAAGAGGTGAACAATAAGAACCGGGCACGGAAGTCACAGAGACAGGACAGGAAAGACAAGAATGTTGCCTTAGAGGAGCTATTCCAAAAACCAACTCGCTGAACAAACCCATAAGGCTTCCGAGTCAGAAAACAGAGGCTCTTATCTTGGCTCTGCCACTGACTGAAATGCAAGTGCTTAGGGCCGTTCCTCAGCCTGGCTGGGCTGCTGAGCCAGGGAGAAGGAGTCAGGCATTACCACGATGAGCGGGAGGGAGGGAGGCAGGTGGTTGTCACTGGCTAAGCCTGCCCAGTGCAGTATCCTAGGGGCTCTGTTCGCTCATCTGTAAAATGGAGAACATAATGATGGCGCCCTCATGAAAGCACAATGAAATCTAGCGGCACAAACCTACAAAGCTCTCAGCGCACTTCCTGGGAGAATGTTCTCTGTCAGCATGATCATTAAGAGCATCATCACGCCTGCTGTTGTCAGAATACCTCACAGCTCCCTGCCCCCTACTGTTTACAACTCTAGAACCTTCCTATCTCTCCACCTTCTTATGCCTCTTTCTTGTACCCTCGAGTCACTGAATTTTCCTCTCTTTATCTTTTGACTCAGCACAAGTCAGTTATTTTTCAAGCCTCAGCTTTCTGGCATCCAAAACAAAAGAAATAGGATTAAAAAATGCAGAAAATGTAAAACTGCTCTGGTTTTCCTTCAACCTGAGAAGAGCATACACAGGAGTATGGATGAAAACCAATGAGAACAGAACAAGGATGATTTCCTGGTTGTTGTTATTGTTAATATATTTTTAAAACCCAGGACCAAACCAGAAAGGGTCGGACCTGCATTACCACCATTTGTCCACCATTCAGAACTGACATATCATTGCTGACATGTACACATAAGGAACTGTTTGACATTGAAATTGGGACTCAAAAGAACTGTTGGCCCAGAAAGAAACTCACTATAAACTGATTCATTTGCCTCTCAGCATAACCATTATTGCTTGTCTCATTTTTGGTTCTTATAAGTGTATTTCTAGTAGCACATGATCTCACTCATGTAGGGGAAATGATGAACAACATAGACTGATGAACAAGAACAGACCCAGAGACAAGGAGACATGGATCAGACTGTCGGACCTCAGAGGGAGGATGGAGGTGGGTGAGGATAAAGGGGAGAGATCAACCAAAGGACTTGTGTGCATCCATATGAGCCTAACCAGTGGCCAAGGACAACAGCGGGGTAGGGGCCTGCGTGTGAAAGGGTTTGAGATGGGAATGGGGGGATGAGGAAAAATATGTGATATATTAATCAATAAAGAATTTTTTTTTAAGGAGTCTTAAGACTGAGAGAAAATCTGCATTGAGATGGACCCTAGAAAATGTCCACAGAGTCCATAAGAAACATGACATTTTAAGAATCTGACTAAGAAGAGCAAATTTTTTAAATTTTGATGTATAAAAAGGAATAAGCCCATAAATGTTCACAGTCAGTGAATAAAAAAAAAAAAAAAATCTGTGTCTTATAAAGGTGTTAGAGGTAACAAGTAATCAAGTTCTTCAAGGGGCCCGCGAACCCTAGGAAATCACACTCACATACAATTTCTCACTACCCTAACAGGAGAAGTGCAGAAAAGGAACCCTGCGGATGAATACTGGGGATGTTATTTGCACAATCCCCAGCGACGGGGAGCCTCCCTGCACGGAACGGGAAGCCTGCCTTTTCCATTTTGATGACCACAGTGATTCAACACCAGTGAATTACTGTTGGGCCACCTCCGGCCAGCGGGACAAAGGCACAGGGATGGAAAATAAAAAATGTGCTTTCCACGGGTGGTGATTAATTTTATGTCAACGTGGCTGCATAGATTTTGGTGAAACATTATTTCCAGGTGTGTGTGTGTCTGTTAAGGTGTTTCTAGATGAGATTAGCATTTAAATGGATAGACTCCGGAGATCAGACAGCCTTCCCCTCGGTAGGGGAGCATCCTGCAATCTGGCGAGGGCCTGGACTGAACAAAAAGGCAGGGGAATAAAGTCACCCTCCGTGTGAGTGCTGGGCTTAGACACTGGCCTTCGGAGGCTGTCGGACTCAGATGGAACGTACAGCACCTGCTCTTGTGCGTCTCCGGGGACTCTCCAGCCTCCAGAGTCACCTGAGCCAATTCCACATTTCACATCTCTCGATTTGACTTGCTAGGTTTGCTTTAGTTTGATTTATCTGTAACTATTGGTTCTGCTTCTCTGGTGAACTCTCACACATACTACCATTTCAAATGAGTTGTTCAGCATCCCATGTTCTCTATTTTGTTACTCAAAACCCTTTCCCCTTAATTTGTGATTTTTAATTATTACCAACAAAGCCAAAATATCACAAGACACTTAAAATACGAATTATCAAATCCTAAACATCCAGTATTCACATTTTCCCAATTACATTATATATTTTTCTATTTTACAATTTAGTTGCTTGATTCAGGTTCCAAAAAAGTCCACACGTTACGATAAATTAACCTTTTAATCTACAGGTTCCCGTTTCATTTCCTTTACCCCTTTTGTTTTAAGACTAAATCTTTTGTATTGTAAAAGTTTCTGTGGTCTGATTTCGTCCATTTTGCTGATGACAGCCCCCACCCAAAAAAAAAAATGATCTGTCTATGATATAGAGATCTAGAAGCTTGATCAGACATAAAGCTCCCTATCTTTCTGACAAGACTAGTTCATAGGCAGTGCTGTGCACACCTATGAAGAGGTAAGTACTTTGTGTCCAGGTGTCTCTGTATCTGTAATGCGAGTGGTCATTAAAGGTCACAGCCTAGATCCACGAATTCACCCGCGGTGGTAAACCACCATCACCACTGGTGTAAGCGTCCCTGAATTTGCCAGAAACTGCAATTATGATCACGAAGGTAAACCTGAATAAAGCTAATAAAGCTGAAACACTTCTATACAGAGAGATCCTTCACCAGCCATTCAGTTACCTGTCTGAACTGATTGTCAGCGCTTCCTCCCCAAGTTTTAAAGTTGTCTGAGGCTTATTCTCTATTGAATTCTTCAAGAAGAGCTCACAGGAAAAACATTTCCTGATTTCTGCAACATTCACAACAATTTGCCTGCTGGTTTATTTCTGAAGATCAGTTTAGCTAGTTATAACTTTCATAGCTAACATTTCCTTTACATGACTATCATAAATATGATACTTTTTTTTTTTTTTTGCATAAAGCATTGCTGTCCAAAAATCTCGTGAGTATCTAATTGTCTTTTCCTTTATATCATGATAATGTCCCTTTTCCTGGAAGCTCAAAGGTTTGTTTTTGTTTATTTTTCCTTTCATTAAAGACCATACTGTGAGGAACAAAGAGGTCCTTTCAATATGTAGCTTCAAGGACTCTTATTCCAATAAATGTTTATGACTTTTATATTGTTTATTTCTGTTTAACCTTCCATTTTTTCTTGTAGGACTCTTAATATATATGCTTGGTTCACTTTTAGACAGTTTCTATGAGACTTTTCCTCAAACATTTTTTTCATTTCTGCATTTGTCTTTGATTATTAAAATGTTTCATCTACTCCTCTACTTTTAAGTATTAACACTTGCATTTCCTTTCATTTTTTTCTACTTTTAATCTCTATATTCACAGTTTTATTTCTATATTTTTTCCTGATTATTTCTAATCTTCCCTTCTGAGTTTCTCTAAATAGTGATATATAATCCACTCAGGAGCTGTCTCAGCAAAGCCTTCAGATCTGGTCACTTCTCTGCATTATCATCCCCAACCAAATGTTTGTCATCTCTTACTAAGGCCACTGCGAACATGGCCATGGATGTCCCTCTTCATCCATTTTCAAATAATGTATAACCAACCTGAATATATGCGACCATGGGTATTTTTCTAGGGAAAAGGAGTCCAAGGTGTCCTTGACCCCAAGACCTTAAGGACCAATAGAGCTATAGTGTCTAGTAGACATGAGTAGACAGGATGCAGTGAACAGCCCACCACTGTTTCCTGTGTTTATGAATTCTCTTCAGGAATGCCAAGACACAGAATAGCAGCAAGTTCGAAGTCCTACTGTGAACTAAGTCACCTGGCTATTTGAACTTCACCTCTTCCTCATCTAATGCATATGAGACCTTGACGTTCTCTTACAGATTTCATAACAAAGTTAAACTAAAGGCACGTTTTGCTACAGAAAAATCTTCACTTGCAGTGATATTTCCAGGGGTTTAAGATGGCCAGTAAGCAATGATTTTATGAAGTAATGTAGCTTACAACTAAATAACAATGAAAATAATGGCAGGTCTCTTCTAGAATTTCTAACCACTAGTTCTAGGGGGAAACCAGGAAACCGACCTGTGAGGTGCATTGCGGTCACCCAGTGCCTATGACAGTGCCTGGTATGTGACACGGGCTTTATACATGTGTGTCGTGTGGAAGCATGGGCCTCCCTTAACCTTGTATACGCCCCTGTATCTTTCACCTCGCCTGGTAATGTCTGAGAACCCAGTGCAATACGGTTCTCAGTAAGCACTGGCAGCAAAGGAGGCATAACCCACTTTGACTCAGTAAAACAACCCGTCATCCGGGTCCCTACAATCTTGCCAACAGATAAGCTCATCTTCTCCTATTAGCTCAAATGAGAGGTGACACTGGCAAATGGTTATCCTCATTATAACGTACTCCATCTCTAGGCTGCATTGGAAACAGGATTACAGCCACCAAAATGGGGTTTCTTTCAATATAAATGAAAGTAAATCTGAGAAAGCGGCTGCTGTTAACAACCAGACTAGCAGGCAGGTCACAGAGAGCCTGAATCTGAGACAGTCCTGCAGAGGGGCAGGCACTGGGTTCCAAGCTGGGCAGCTGTGAACGGGGATCCTGTCTCCACGACTGGCCACCCTGAGCCTGCATCTTCCTCTGCACAACAGGGATACGAATGGGGCTTCTCTGCTGGAGATGCTGTCCGGGCAAATGAGCTCAGGCGTGCAAAGCACCGGCATGCCAAGAACTAGGCACAAAGCAATAAAATGTATTCTCCAGAGCCCCTCCCAGTTATGAGAGAGAGAAGTATTGAGATAGATAGAGGAGAGAAAGAGAGAGAGAGAGAGAGAGAGGCAGAAATACCCCACAAGGGCATATAATTTTTATTTTTTTAAATATATTTTATTGATTATTTTACAGAGAAGGAGAGGGATAAAGAGTTAGAAACATCTATAATATGAGAAACATCGATCAGCTGCCTCCTGCACACCCCCCCACCGGGGATGTGCCCGCAACCAAGGTACATACCCTTGACCGTAATTGAACCCGGGACCCCTCGGTCCTCAGGCCGACGCTCTATCCACTGAGCCAAACCGGTTTCGGCAAGGGCATCCAATTTTTTTTACATAGGTTCTTTCTCCTAACTTCCATGGAACTCACAGTTCCCTGAGTTGAGAGAAGACTTCAAGACTAAACTCTAAATTATAAACAACAACAAGTAGAAAACACATGAGGCTTCTAGAAAGAGGCTGAACCTCAACAAAGCAATTTACCTCCAGGCACAGTTCTCCCGTGGATTTCTGATCTGCTCTCTGTTAAGAACATGTATAGCTTGTCTTTGAGTCTGTCCTTCTATACAAGACATGGAACAAAGTCATGGCTACTAAGCACACACTCATAAGCAAGATGGTCCAACCGCGCCTCCGAAGCCCACCACCAGGCAGGCTGGGTAACACTGGCTCGGTTTAGAAGCCCACAGCAGGAGATAGAGGCCCGAGTTCAAATCCTCCCCCACCACCTACTGAATGTGACCTCTGGACAGGTGCCTTAACTAGCTCAGCTTCAATGTCCTCACCTGTAAGAACGTGATCTCTTAAGAGTTCTGTAAGGATTCATGTCTAAGAGGCACAGATAAAAAGCACTACATACATGTTTGGGACACCACCTTGTTTCTTTTGTGATGTAAAAATATTGACAGCTCCTTCATTGCAGGATTGTAGGGACAAATGAACAAGATATTCCATGTAGAGATTATATATAGCTTTGGGCCAGGAATACAGCATGTCTTCAATAAATGACTATCAATACCATAATTAAAGGTGCCCAGAATTCTTCAAACTGTGACGGCTGGCAAAAAAACCGGGACAATCACACACACACACACACACACACACACACACACACACACACGGGCAGATTTTAGTTTTTCTATTCCTCACTCTCTCCAAAGTCTCGGACCCCATCCTCTGCCATTAAGTGGAGCCTGTGCAATACTTCATGCTGAAGGTTTTTACTATGTTCTTCCTCACCACCTGTGCAGGTATGTCAAGACCCTGCTCTTTGCTAAATAATGGATGGTACGTTTAAGGTACCCTAAGCAATTATTCATTGCACATAACAAAGCTGATCATAGGATTTAAAATTTAAATGTGCCCATAAAGTACGGGGCATTTAAGACCCTAAGACAGGTATGCACAATTGAATCCGGCATCCCGAACCAGTACAATAAATAGTCCTCAAACCAGCAAAAACAGTTGTTGACAGCATTTTGATCTGCCTCGCTGCTATCAAACACTTCCTCCACTCCTGTCCCCATCACCGAATGTCCCTGGGGGGGCTGGACCAACAGGGGCAGGACTGAGTGTGGCTTTTCAAGGAACCCTAGAGGCACAGTGATTGTTTAAGACCCAGAACCATTTCGCTGACAGAACCTCCGCTGTGGGAAGCAGCTAATTGTGGAGCTACCTGGGAACCTGGGGGTTGAGTGATGACTCGGAGCTTACGTTGGTAAGCAAAGGTGTACCTTTGTTTAGAATAACCCTCACTCTGATGTGGAAGGCTGCCAGCTGAGGCACTGTGTGGAAACAGGACATTTAATAACACGCCGGGGTTTTAAACCGTGATTTCTCATTGTGTTATAAAATGTACATACCCATTTTGAATAATCTTCGGCCTTGTGTGAAAAATTATTGTGTACAAAAGGAAAATTGATCGTGCCCGAAAAGAAAGCAGGGAGTAAATATGTGTTGAATGGCTGACAGATGGACTGACAAAGTGAGTGAAGAATGTCAGCACCGTTGCTCAATTACCTCTCAGACAGTAAATCTAAAATTGTGGTCATGACAAGACAAAAAAACAAAAACAAAAACAAAAAACACTAAAGTACCCAAAAGAAGTTGCCAGAAATCTGTTCTGTGCAGCCAAGTTGTGCCCTGTCAGGGTGCAGGAGCCTCTCTGTGCATAAAACCACGTGCCTCCCAGCCTGGGCCGTCGGAACAAGCTTACCTTCTGAGACCTCCGGGCGGGCTGGCAGTGTCCCCACTGCGGCCTCAAGCACATTTTACAATAAAAGCTCCTTTGGAAGATGGGCCCACTCATAAATGAAATTATTTCTGTTATGACACAACTGATGAAGAGAAAGCGCCAAGCTCATGATGAGCGATAGATCTGATCTATAACCTGCGCTGTTCTGGCACCTGCACAGGGCAAACCAGCCTGGGCTCTGGCACCGGGCGAGGTGTGGGCCGGGGTGTGAGGCGCTGGGGGTGTTTTAAGCCTGTGGGAACTTGGAAAAGGTCCACGGTGCGATTCCTTCCTTATCTGGCTGACACAGCCATCACACCTTCAAGTAAAGTCTAACGGTGCGTATCGCCTGTGTGAGTCAGAGAACGGAAGCCAACGCTGCTCTGTGAAAGGTGGTCATTTACGGCCCTGGGCGCAGGCAGGACCAGACAGGCCATAGCAATCCCGTTTTCCACCCCAAAACAGAGCCATCATTTTTTTTCCTTCTTCTCTTTCCTTCCAGTCCTCCCTACTTGTACTCTGGGGACTTAATCACACCTGCAGAAGCTGAGGCTGCAGGCTCTTGACTAAGGTAAGATCTGCTGCTCATTCATTTGTAACTTTCTCCACCCGCCCTGGTAATAATGACTGATAACAGTTAGAGCCTTTACTACATGGAAGTCGGCGATCTGATGCTCCTGCACAGTCTTATACTTATTTTTGCAACAGCTTTACGGATTCTATTATCCTCGTTTTCCAGGAAAGGAAAAATGTTTGGCAAGACTGAGTCACCTGCCCAAGGACACACAGCTCACAGGTAGCAAAAACAGATTCAAACTCAAGAAGTTCAGTAAGAAATAACGAACAAAATTTAAATGTGATGCTACACCTGAGTTTTCATCCACTGAAGTGCAAAAGGTCTAACTCTAAAACGCCTGGAAAAGTTTTCATCAGGGCTTGGACCCACATTTCAAAGCCCTTTTCATGGCCAGATCTGAACACCAGGCCTGGGAGTGAGGCCCTTCAGTGCCCCCTGGCCGGTGGGTACGTGGGAGGGCAGGAAGGGAGGATTTAATCCGTGCTACCCAGGCAGCGGGGCTGTGCCCGATGCACATGTGTTCCACAGCCTTCAAGCCGTCCTTAAAATCCTGTGGTTGTGAAAGGACGGTTTGTCTTTCATAATTAAATCAGTCTTAACATCCAAGAATTTAAATGACTCACATTCAAAGACACTGATTCCTCGTTGGGCAGGTGACGATGTCGTTCGTGGACAACCTAGCGGAGCAAGGGACCCCTTGAATAAGAACTGTCTGGGGTGCTTGAGAAGAATGCTCAGTATCACAGTTAGGGAACAGGGGGAGGGGCACTTAGAACGGTCCCTTTAGAAAGGGTTTCTGTAGAACTTGAGAACCACTGCACTCAAGTGCAGTCCACACCTCAAGTGCCAACATTTCCGGACTTGGTTTAAAAATAACCCGACAAAAAGTCAGTGGCTTTTCTCATCGTGTTTGGCATGAGTCTCCACTGACTGCGATTTTGAGGTGCTCCCGGCTGCGCCTGTGGCGTCTCCTCCCTGTTTGGTGACATCCACACACAGGCCCGTCCCACAGAGCCCACCCTCCCAGAGTTCTGCTTGTGCAGCCCTGTGAGGACGGTTTCCGGGTAGGATTACACAAACCCTGGAGGAGGAAGCATGTTCCAGGGAAAGCAGCTTGCCTCTCCATAATCTGATAAACAGGCATTAACAGAAGCACCACAAGGGAACGGCGCCTGAGCCCGCGCGCTGCTGTCAAACCAGATCAGGGCGCTCCAGCTCCACAGGATCAAATGCAGCCTCCCCTCCCCGAGGCAGGTGTTCCCTGAGCTTCCCGGAACCCCAAGAGAGAATGGGCTTTGCTTTTAAGAATGAAACATCTCAATATGCAGTTCAGAATTTAAAAGAAGAAACAGCCTGGTAACATTCAATAATACACACACACACATACACACACATGCACCCACACCTATGTGATGTATGCACACATACACTCACATATATATGTACACACATATTTGATATATATGTACACACATATTTGATTCTGTGTACAATATGGTTTTTATCAATATGGTATTTACATGTGTGTAAGTGTGCTTATAGGATTTACATACATGCATACATACATATACTAGTTATTTCCTGGCAGTCTTAAAGACTACTTCAACTTGAATCAGCATCAGCTTAAAAATTTAATGAAAACATCTATATATATAAAAGCCAAACGATCATAGACCAGTAGCTATGGCACACGCTGCAATGGCCAACTAGCCTGATTGGGGCCCCCATCTGACCCTCCCAACCTCCCGTGGTCCCTCCCCCCAGCCAGATACACACCCCCTCGGGTCCAGCCCCAATCAGCCCCCATCTGGGCAGGCAACCAGATCCCACCCGTGCACGAATTGTGCATCGGGCCTCTAGTAAAGTAATAAAATAAAGAAATAAAGTTAACCACTGGGACTTAAACACTCAGGATTTGTAACACAGAGCTGACCACAACTGGAAGATATTTGTCAGTTCCTAAATGATGGAAGAGAAATGGAAAGAGTGACAGAACAATCCATAGTTCTCAAGGTCAAATCTAAGTTTTGACAATGTCACTGGCATAACTTCTGTCCCCAGGACACAGTGAAATTGGCAAACTTGAGTAATGACAAGTAGCTGTAATTAAACTCTCCATCTGCTTATAAGCTTAATGAAGTTCAAAACATACTTGTTCAAAACTAAGTCGGTCTCTTCCAAGCAGTAATCCTTTCTTATTCATCTCTGACGAAGTACTAAATTCCTTGATTCCCCCCCTGACCAGTGGTTCAATGTCCTCTCCCCTATGATTTACAAACAGCATCAGAAATTAGAAAGTGATGTACAGCTCATGCAATTCGCTTTAATAGGAATCTGAATGGCTTCTCTTCCCCTTTTTCGAAATACAATATCCTGAATTGTCCTCTCCGTGCATGTGATAAATAACCAGGGCGCAGAAAATGAGGAATTTTTAAAAGGCGAGATAAAAGGCAGGACTTTGAATCTGCGTCTGCGGAGGGCCTGCGCTCTGAAGTGATGAAAGCTGCGGCCCTGCTGTGTCTCCACCTGCGGAACTCTATTAAATCTAATAGAACGTGCCGGGGACACCCGCCGCCCCGCACCTAACCTAATTTCCATCTCACTTCATTCGATTTCCTAAAATTGCATCAACAGAAAAATCAGATAGAGAGCCTGGACACTGGTTTCATGCGGCTTCGGATGGGGGAAACCCTCTTTTCGTGTTGGAAGAATAACGACCCCTCTGCGGTTCACCCCGGGCCTGCGGGAACCTACGCTGTTCCTTTCCCTTCCTTCCCCTGCAGATGCAAATCAGCACAACCGCCGAGACCGGTGTGGCTTAGTGGATAGAGCGTCGGCCTGCAGACTGAAAGGTCCCGGGTTCGATTCCGGTCAAGGGCATGTGCCTTGGTTGCAGGCACATCTCCAGTGGGGGGTGTGCAGGAGGCAGCTGATCGATGATTCTTTCTCGTCGATGTTTCTAACTCTCTATCCCTCTCTCTTCCTCTCTGTAAAAAATCAATAAAATATATTTTTTTAAAAATCAGCACAACCTCCTAACTCCACTGGCACATCTGTAAGAGGCTTTAGAAGAAGAAAAATGACATTAAGATGCGCCGTTAATCCAGCAGTACAAAATTACCACAAGGATTTCCATGACTCGGAAATGAAAGGGCCTTAATCATTAAACTCAAATTCGGCACTCGTTTTAGATGCTCATTGCATCTAAAATGAGTGCCGAAGCAGACAGGGCACATGTATGTAGAACTTGGATGAGGATGGAGAAGCAGAGTCTCCACCCACCCATCACACCCTTTCAGTTACCCTGGGGAGACCTCCTCTAGGTGGATGCACTTGCCTGAGGGCTCACTAACTTTCAAAACTCAACTTCGTTTCTCACCAACACCACTGCTGCTCACAGAGTCCATTCTAAGATTACCCAATCAAGTAGGCTTGCCATCATTGATTCTGTGTCACGCCCTTCCCCACCCCCTTCACTCTGAAAGACCGAAATGATAATGCTGAAATGGCACTCCCGTTACCCTGGCCCCATGAGGTGGGGCTGAAAATGGCATGCAAGCTCTAGTAGAGACCTAGGCACACCCGAGATTGTCTTCGGTACATTTGATTCTTGTCAATTGAAAGGAAACTAGCTCCAAAGGCCTGTCCCAGATCTTAAGCAATCATCCCACCAAATGTCGTCACCATGTACTGAAGTCCACAAAAAGGTCCGTGGCTTCTTTTTCTTAAATGGCAAAGCGGGAATATGATCGACGCCTTAATAGAAAACATAATTCACAACATAAAAGCAAAAGGTCACGTCACACTTTGCCAAGTACAAGCTTTGTGAGTCCATTTCCCCTTTTCCCCACTGCCCAGCCTCTATCCTTCATAAGAAATCACGACACGGTGAAAAATGCATGTTTTCCTCGGGTAAAGAGTAACTGAAGAGCACGCCTTTATTTTCCCCCCATTTCAAAGTGGAAACACCATGAGCCTTAACTGCAGCTCATGCTGTGTGGTGCACTCCCAGCGGGGTGGCCCATCTGGGGACTGGCTCTAAGACACCCTTTCACACAGACTTCACAACCTCGGCCTGTTAATTACCCCAGCCCAGAAAACAGTCCTCCGAGGGAGGTATCATCAGTGGAGAACGCGAACCAGGGGATCACTTTCATTTTCTTTTCTTTCCTTTTTGCAGAAAGAATAGACGGGGTTGTCTTTAAGAGGCAATTTGTTATGAACATAGTTGGTGGCTTTTCATTTAATGCATATTTTTAAGGAGACAGAGAAGAAAGAAACACACAGGCCACAACTCAATCCTAGAAAGCATCCCTTAACGCAGGGTTCTGGACACTAGTGATAATGTGAGCTGGACCATTCGCTATGAAGGCTGTCCTATACATGGTGGGATGTTTAGCAATATCCCTGGCCCCAATCCTTTAGAAACCGGGAGCTCCAGCCCTACTGTAAAAAACAAAAATATTGCCAGACATTGTCAAATGTCCCCTTGAGGATAAAATTGCCCCGCTGAGAACCACTCGCTGCTTTAGAGGCAAAGAGATGGCCCATCGACACTGACTAAGGTTAGGTCTGGCGCTGCTGGCGGAGGAGGGCGGTGGCCTGTCCGGCCTCGGTGGGTTTCCGGAGCCTGGGTCCCCATCACCCATGAAGCTGGGAGCCAAGATCACCTGCACCTATTTCTACAGCCCTTTGTCTCAAGGGATCTGTCAGCCCTTCATAATGTGCTATCATAAAACTAAAACCCAGAAGGAAAAATGCCTGTGTCTGCAAAGGGGGGAGGAGAATTAGCATTTATACATCAGGGAAGGGGGGAAAAAACCCAACCCGTCAAAACTGCTGCTTTGGCAAATGCCTGATGCTATGAGACCTATTTTTAAAAGTGGGGGTGGGGGTGTGGGGTGGCATTGAAGCAAAGAAAGAGAAAAGTCAAAGTATGTTTATAACATCTTTTAATCTCTTTGACATATCAATGAGGGTTTTTTTTTGTGTGTGTGTGTGTGTGTGTGTGTGTTTTTGTTTTTTTTTTGAGAGAGAGAGACAGAAAAAAAGTAACTCCTGGAGTAAAAATAAAGAATGAGCATATGAAGAGGAAAAGCTAACCATCAGCACTTTTAAGCTGCCCTTAAACAAAAGGGCTCTGATGAGACCGATTTATTTTAACCCTTTGGTAGGAGGAGGTTGCCGAATGCGGTCTATCTGTCACACGGTTCCCTTGGGCTGTATAGAAGGTTCCAGAACTGCTTGGGGATATCAACGCAAAACCAAGTCTGGCAGCTTGAACATGAAAACCTGATATTCCGTTCCTTGCCCAGGAAATTGGGTTCCTCATGCCACAGCAAAGAGGGTGCTGAGCGAGGTCGAACCATGAGCCCCCAGACTGCCCACCAAGTCAGCAGCTTTCTAACAGGAGTTGTGGGATACCCTGGACAGCCGGTCTTACAGGAGATCTCAGGCTGTGGAAATGTGGGAATAACCCAAAATTCCTTTCAATAGTGATTGGCCCGGGGTAATTAACACGCCTGCCCTGCTGTTGTAAGGACTGTGCGGAAAACCCACCTTCAGACCAGTGGTTTGATGCTTCTTACAGGAAAGGAAGCTCAGGAGAATTTAAGTGACCAAACCCTTTTTCCCAGGACTTTGGTGAGCGTCATTTTTCTTGCCTTCAAACCTGCATTCCACTCCTTCTCCATGAATAAACGTGGTCATGTTTGCACCAAGCATTTTCCATAACTTCCCACTGAACCGTAAATCAACTCTACGAGAAAGGTAGTGATTAATACAGCAAATGGGTTTGGCCACAGTAGATTTGTCATCGCTGACAGCTATGTCCTAGAGGAAGTGCAAAGGACCCGGCATTGTAACTTTTAACTTTCCAGATGCTCGGCGGCTGTGCTAACGGACCCAGGTGATGTGATCACGGCAAAGGTCTGGAAATCCCTTGAGAAAGGAACAACTTGCAGGGACCTGGAGCTGGGGCATCAAAACATGTCACCCAGTGAGAGAGCCCAGCCGACCACCAGACGTTCGTACCCCAACATTCGGGAGGCAACCAAGAAAATCCTTCGGGCAAAAAAATGCCGGGTATGTGAGAAAGCGAGAACGTAAGTGGGAAGAGCACTGTACTGGGAGAAGTGCCTCAGGCACACCTTCCAGAACCACGATGTCCAGCACAGTGGCTACTCGCCACATGTGGCCCACTAGACGCGCAAGATGTGGCTGAGAATTCAGTACATAACACACACTGGATTTCAAAGACTTAGCAAAAACAGAGGATGTAAAATATCACGCTAATAATTTTTTATTGATTAGATGCTGACATAATATTTTGGAGATATTGAGTTAAATAAAAGATACTATTACATTTCATCTCACCTGCTTCTTTTTTTACTTTTTTAATGTGGCCACCGGAAAATTTAAATGACATGTGTAAATCACATTGATGACTCGCGGGACATGTCTAATGGCAGCGCTGTTCTAGAATAGGAGTCAGCAAACTTTCTGGAAGGGCCTGACCATCAGTATTTTGGGCTCCGTCTCTGGTGCCAAATCAATACATAAACACAAGGTGTGGCTGTATTCCAGTAACGTTTTACTTACAAGAGGGCAGATGAATGTGGGCTGAGAGCGCGGGTTTACCTTCTCAGGTCCGGGTCATTAGCAGTTCCAGGAGAGGAAGACAAATGCCAGGGGCCGGGGGTGGGGGGGTGGGGGGGTCGGGGGGGTGGGGGGGTGTGGATTCAGCCTGGAGATGACGTTTTGGGACCCAGCAGGGGCTTTAAGCAAACCTGCAGGTGAATGCATTCAGACTGGGCCTGGGTGATCCGCCCCCAGTGCCCCCATCCCTCCCCGAGGGAGGGAACTGGCCCTCTCCGTGCACTGGCCGTGTGCATTTACATTCCTGCTGTAAGCTTGTGTCACACAAGGAGCCAGACAGTAATGGAATCAGATAATGGGAGTTTCTATCGGGGGCCAAGCGAGTTGACCATATAATTTATCATCCAAACAAAATCAATTGTGAGAATGAAAGGAGACATAATTAATAATTATATCTGGACAGCAGGCGGCCACCAGAATGTACAGTTATCCTACTGATAAGGAACCAAGGCCTACAATAAAAACTGGGTCAACACTCTCCAAAATGCAGACATAGGCTGGGGAGAGCTGGTGGCGCTTCCTGTGAAGTACACTGTATTCACTGAGCCCTGTCGATCATGTGTACGCGTTGTCTCCCTGCTGTCTGTGGAATGAACCCCAGTGGGCTTCCCCTGCTCTCTGCTCGCATCCCACACTCTAGTGCAGCATCCCCAGTAACAATCCTAGCAGACCTACCTCCTTAGCCCTCAGTGTGGGCTACGCACAGTGAATTCCCTCCAATGAGCGCAGTGGGAGAGGTGTGGGGGGCGGGCACTTGCCCAGGGAGAAACATAAAAGCTCCCAAGCCAGGTGGTCACAAACTGTGCTGGTGGCGTGTACCCTGATAGATGTGATGAAAATGGCACTCTCCTTCTGTTATCGCCTAGCCAGAACCTGACACCCAAGTCTCATCCTGAGGAAAAGAACATACAAACCCATACTGTAAGCCAGTGGTCGGCAAACCGCGGCGTGAGAGCCACAGGCAGCTCTTTGGCCCCTTGAGTGTTCTAACGCCACTTCTTCAAAATAGACCCGCCCAGGCCGAAAACCGACTTCTGTGCATGGGCCACGAAGTCTCAATCACACTGTATGTGCGCGCCCGCACATAGTATTTTGTGGAAGAGCCACACTCAAGGGGCCAAAGAGCCGCATGTGGCTCGTGAGCTGAGGTGAGTCAACCACTGCTGTAGGCCATTTACAAAGTACCCGGTGAATACTCCTCAAAACTGTCACAATCATCAGAAACAAGCCAAGTCTGAGAAACTGTCCCAGCCCAGAAGAACACAAGGAGAAGACACAACTAAAGGTCACTGGATGTGATCCTGGGACAGAAAAGGATGTTCCGTAAACCCGAGCAAATCTGAGTAAATATGCACTGAAGTAAAAAATCTATCAATTTGGGCTTATTAGTTGTGACACATATCCCATACTAATGTAAAAGGTCAGGAACAACAAAAACTGGGTATGGACCTGGTGTCAACCTATGAACCAGGAGGTCATGGTTAGCTTTCCAATCAGAGCACATGCCCAGGTTGCAGGCTCGATTCCCAGTGGAGTCAGCCAATCAGTGATTCTCTCTTATCATTGATGTTTCTATCTCTCTCTCCCTCTCCCTTCATCTCTGAAATCAATAAAAATATATTTTAAAAACTGGATATGGGATATGGGAACGCTGTATTTTTAAAACTGGATATGGAATTATGGGAACACAATCTTTTTAACAAAAAGGGTTCATTTAATATAAATTGCTTAGTTTTAAAAGTGTTTACGCCCCTAAGAGTTGCAGGGAAGGTGTAAAAGACCAAGAACCCTCAGAGCTCGCCATGAGGAGAGCTGCCAGGACCGGAAGGCCGGTCTGTGTGTGCTGTGAAGCTCCGCCTCCGGACAGGCACCCAACACTCAACATGCCTCTGGTGTGTCCACTCACCACCCCTCCAATTACCTACTTGCTACTCATCCATAAAGCAGATTATTTCATTCACTAGGCAAATCCTTGCCTTATGCCACTCTTGAGATATCAGACTAGCTGTTTTTAAACCAATTATTAACTGAAAACATTTTACAAATTTAAAAACCAAAACAAAAAACTTCATTAAGAAGCCTCTTCCAAAGGTAAAATCATACCAAGGTTTAACAAAAAAAAATAGCAACAATACTTAGAATGCCTTAAGAGGGTGGTTAAAAAAAAAATAGGCTTTTTAAAATGCAAAGTGACTAAAAAATTGTATTCCTTTCTGGGAAATATTTTGTGCACAGTCTCAGAGGAAGAGCAGTAAGTTGCAAAGGATGCTGACCAGCATTAATTACCCTGAAGAAGTAATTTCATGCCTGACATTACGTTTCAACACCCTGGGAACTCTTCTGAACTGACCAAAAGGATGAGCTAGCTTTTAAACACTACGAAACAAAAATTGCATCCTGATTTCAGACATGTTAAAATGCGAAGAAAAAATACCTCAACAAAAGTGAAATCTAAATAATTTAATCCTCAGGGGAAGCCAAACACAATCCACACCTCCTCTGCAGTTCACACACAAAGTGGAAACCAGACTTCGAGTGGATGATGGCCATCCTAGCCCCTGGGATGGAACATGCCCACTAAGCTGGCCTTCCAACCCTGACAGATCCGGGACGTGTTTTCTACCTTCTCCATCAGT
Source organism: Pipistrellus hanaki (assembly GCF_964339955.1). Taxonomy (NCBI): domain Eukaryota; kingdom Metazoa; phylum Chordata; class Mammalia; order Chiroptera; family Vespertilionidae; genus Pipistrellus; species Pipistrellus hanaki. The sequence goes on from NC_140515.1 coordinate 15,881,681, forward strand.
CTTTCACTTTATTTCTTATTTCCACACAAAGTTGGGTCCAAAATCTACCCTGTCACCTGCGATTAAACAATGGTTATGTGGAATAAGCCAATCACTGACATTTGCTTGCTAACGCGTTTTGAGTGCTTAGTATGTGTCCCCAGGGCCCTGTGTTGAGCCTCAGTAGATGGTGGAGAACAAAATCCTCCCCTTGGCGTCTAGTAAAAGAGACAAAACCAAAAAACAAGCTCAGGGCATGAACACAAGAAGGTGATGTATTAAGATACGAGTGCTCTGCAGGAGCCATGCTTAAGAACCAACATTGAACCTGTGACCTGGACAGAGAGGATGCAGCCGTGAAAAGAAAAAGGCAGAGGGAACCAGGCACCCAAGGGTCCAAAGCTGGTCAGGAACATGCGGGAGCCACCCTCCACTGCCCTCTACTGCTTGCCAAATTGTGCATCTCCCACCCAGAGGCTATGCAGGCGTTTGTCCTCTCGAAGCGACTACACAGCTTGATTTGGCCCAGGAACCAAGTCCTGCCCTTTCAGGCTCCTGTACTGGAAGCAACCAGGTCTTCCGGTCTCCTGGCTACTGCGTTTAACGATTCCTTTTCAATAACCGAGGATCAGATCCATTACTTAGTACCGTCCTCTTTTGTTTTGAGTCATGTAAGAGGGGAAAATATTACTAATATTTGCTCTAGGACAAGTTTCTACAATCTTCTTCATTTCTGCAGCTCAAGATGAGAGGGCCATCCATACATGCTCAGAAAACCCAATGCGAGTCACCTGAGTGCAGACTATCAGATTATTAACACCGACCATTGGCCTGCAAGTCCTCCGGCTCTTTCATCTCCTCAGTGGTTAACATTTGGGAAGCTCTCCCTTGTCTCCAAGAGACATTATTTTCAGTTATAAGCTATGGGGACGTCCCCTCCGGTCATCAAATTTAATGTGGTGATTATTAAAGGGAATGTGCTCATATTAATGCCCACTTTCAACTTGAGGGCCTGAGCTACAAATTTCTCCTCGTGTTGGCTGGTGAGGAACGAGCCAAGGATAAAATCTGAATAAAGTTAAGGGGAAATCTGCTGCTGTTCAAGTTTTTGACTATATCATGTAAGACAGACGCAGTGATGCATGATCGACCTACAGGTATGATTATACTCAAAGCCATAATGAACTTGACTCTCCGCAGGCTAGTTCATGTAAAGGGGGTGGGGGTGGGGGGAATGACACAGAAAATATACAAGAAATTCTATAGTATAACACTAATCAACAGCCTTAATAATAATCAAAGATGGTATTTACTGAGCACTTACCAACCAGGCATTTTTACTTTGTCACTGAACTTGTCAACAATTTAAATGTAGATACAGTTCCCGTCTACTTTCTACTGAGGAAAGAAACTAACTTTAGTGACTTTAAGTCCTCTTGGCCTACACAGCCTGTGCTCCTAAGGCCTATCTCACAAAGAAATGCAATTCAGAGGGCAGTTTGTGAGCAATGGACTCAGACCATCACGGCTGAAATTCCTGCTCCACTACTTATTCATTGCATGACCTAGAAAAGCTAATTAACCATCCCTCAGCCTCAGTTCCCTCATCTGTAGAATGGGTTGTCATAGGGATGAACATATAGAGTGGGGTGAAGGACTAAAATGTTCCTGGCATGCTGTTAGGAACACAGCAGGCGTACAATGAATGCTGGTCACTGATGCTACTCAAGCCATTGCTACTACTAAGAGCAATGTCACATTCCTGATGTTAAAATATCAATAACTTACTATCATTTATTTTAGCCATTCACATCGTAATAAAATCAATGAAAACACCATCCTCAATACAACATGAGCCAACAAGTATGGAGTATTAAAAAACACGCCCCATTCATTTTCCATTCCCATGGAGAAGACTAAGGTCCCAGAGTTGTAAACTAATTCAGAGAATGACACCAGTGGTTAGATACGCTCCAGACGCCACAGAAGCCTTCATTATAACCTGATGAGAGCAGCGCTTTTCAGAGAACACAACCTGCAGATTGTAGTTCAAACGCAAAAGGGGAAGGAACACTCCATGTTTTACAGACTTTTGCATATTCAGTTTGCAGGCAGCAATCTGCTCTGGCATAAGCAAAACATGCTCTCTGACGTATTACATTTCCATTTTCTTTACACCCAAACAACCAAATATTTAAACAGTTAACATCTGCTCAGAGGCCTAAGAGACGAAAAGCATAGGCGGTGTGTTCAATGCAGAGCAAGTGAAATTACACAGGGGCCAGATTTCTGAAGGCCTGACCTATTGTGTCAGCAAAGGAGAACCACCTGCCGGAGGATGCATGGAGGAGGGAAACCAGGAGCCAGCTGAGGGGATGTAAATGGACAGATGACAACAGGGAAATAAAGACGTGAGAATTTTAAAATAATAGTAAATCTAGCACATTCTTTTTTTAAAAGAGAGAGAGAGAGAGAGAGGGAGAGAGAGATCCCAAATCAAGTCCATAATTATAAAGGAGACTAAATTGCATGCTGAGGTTTTTTTTTTTTAAAGTAAAATGGGGATAGAGATAGAAAACAGGGGCATGCAGTGGGAAAGATGGGATTTAGGTCAAAGCATTTATCCAAAATCATCGGCAGTGCTCAGACAGTCTTGAGACACGTGAGCAAACCAAACACAAAAGTGAGCCTTCAGCATGGAGTGATCGACCAAAGCCATCTCTCTCCGCCTCCTGGATGTCACCTCCTCCACGGAGATCAGTGCACTCCGACAGGACAGCTGGTGCAAACAACCTCAGCGCGCATGGGAAGCATCCGTGCTGCTATCACTGAACAGGAGCTGTGCACTATGATGTGAAAGGGTCCCCAGCCTGGGAAAGCCGCCTGCATACAAACCTAACAGCCCAATACACTCCATAAACGCGGACTCCACTGTCCTGCCCACACAAATGCTGCTTCCTGCCTTCCCCAAACTATCCTCAGTGTTTCGAATGCAACAGCTCGGGATTAATTATATACAAAGATGTACAGGGAAGTAAAGTCAAATAGAAATTACATCGTATTTCTCCCCGTTTCATAAATAATTTCGCAACAGGGCAACAACCGATTGCATTGTTGTTGTTTTAAACTGATGACCCATGTCTCATCTTAACACAGTCAGAGAAAACACAGAGGTGTTGATTTATCATGTGCTTCAGCCAAGCATTCCTTAGGTAATATATAACAGATCAAATGATCAGATTTCACATCTACTTTATCTTATTGACATACACAGACTCCACAAATCAATCACTGCACCTACTTATGGCAGAGATGAACGAGTTATTCAGATCTCCTTATCTAGGGAAAAAAAAATTAAATCACAATATGAATTTCAGAAGAAGAAAAAATCCTCCCCCCCCCAAAAAAAAAAAAAAATCAGAGAATCCAAAGAACTTTAAAGATGGAAGAGATTCCAAACTAAGAAGTTGGCTTTGTGAAGCTAAAAGTCAAAGCAACAGCAGTGTAAATAGCTATAAAGGTGCTTCTGTTCCGAACTCCATCACATGTAATGAAAGGAAAGTGCACATGCACGAACTTATAAAAGAATATTTTATCCATTCAGCTCCATAACACACCAGGAGCAATTCTGTTCTTCACGCAACTTCTTATTCTAACTGCGCGGGCTGAAATACACTGAGTGTAGATGTTTTCAGTAAAATTGCACCTGGTCTGAGTTTTGTCATCAAGTGTGATTTAATCTAAATCGCTGCTGAACTAAAACCCTTTTCATTCAGCTGCAGGTTCATGAGAATCAGGCTCTTGGGAGAGCAGAGGGGACGAGATGGCTCAGAGAGGCGCCCTGTGCTTGAGGAGACAAGGAGAGCGCAGGGGGGCGCCACCCACCCTCGTGGTCCACCACCCAGCGGCAAGCCCAGCAATTTTAGAGGAGGAGGACTTTCTAAATTAAGAGAGCCCAGATGGTGTGGCTCAGTGGTTGAGCATCAGCCTATGAACTCGGAGGTCACGATTGGATTCCCGGTCAGGGCACATGCCAGTGGTTTCAGCTCCATCCCCAGAGGGGGTGTGAAGCAGGCAGCAGATGGATGATGCTTTATCTCATCATTGATGTTTCTATCTCTTTCTCCCCCTCCTTCTTTCTAAAATCAATAAAAATATATTAAATAATTAGATAATTAATTAATTAATAGAGAAATAATCTGTCCTCAGGCTTCGCCCAGTGCAGGTGTGAGAAGGGAGAGGGCAGCCATCCTCAGTCCCCGACTGCTCATGACAGATGGGTAATGATGGGTATTGTCACCTCAGTCTGAGAGGTGAGCCAGCTATAGTGTGTACTGAATTACAATGCTATACACTTGAAAGTTACATAATGTTAATAACCAATGTTATCTCAATTTTTAAAAAGGCTTTTGGAATAGATTGAATGCAATATATATATTCAATCCATCTAGCTGTCTGTGTTCTAGTTTCTCTTAAACTAAAAATTGGAAAGATTTATTTGCAAGAAGGTAATATAATGCCACTCCTCTCACTAAATATGTTTTTGTGATAAGCATTTATGTTAACATATAATAAATTATTATACTTTTAATGAAATAAATATATAGACACATTTTTTTTAAAAAAAAACAGAAGCCTAAAATAAAAACCAACTCTTGAAAAAAGTACATCCAAAGAAACATGTTCTCACTATCTCTGAAACCAACTTTTATTGCCAAAATCAAACACTTATGAACTCTCTACCCTATACAAATAAAATACTTAAACATAGACACTGTGATTTGCAGATATATCAGATCATGAAAAGAAGTAAAAACATTTACATAAAGGATTGAGTGCAAAGCAAACTTAGAGGTCTCCTGAAGGGGGAAAATGACATTTTTATTATAATACATTCTATGCTTCACTTCTGCAACAACGATAACTTTCTATTCACTGGTAAAGTTACTGATTTAGGTGTTGCTTCCCCCAACTAGAATGAGGTTCTGTAAGGGCAGAGAGTAGGTGTTAGTCACCTTAGTCTTGACCCCTCTGTAAAGAATATGATTTTCTAACCACTATGCCCAGACCAATACACAATAATACTGAGTGCAAACTGTAATTGAAAAATAAAAAATCTTTAAAAATCATATTTCTATTATCAGAAACCAGACATACTAGTGCTCAAAACATATACTAATTAAGTTGAATCAAATATATAAGTAATATAAGACACAGCACCCGGACATGAGAATAAGAGAGACACATGCAGAATCACAAAGAATGGTTTAAGTGACTAAGCCCCAAAGTGAGCGTTTGTCTCGCAGGGTGGGGAGTGAGTCTTGGCATGAAGAGCTGTCTTTTAGGAACGAGGTCAGCACACGGAGGCCCTGGCCAACCCCGGCTGTCTGTTTACCTAAAGCTTCACTAAACACAGACAGCTCTGAGGCTCCTTCGTGCATGGTCTATGGCTGCTTTCCTGTGGCGGAGCTGAACACTTGCAACAGGAACTACCGTATATACACCCTGCAGAGCCAAAGTATTTATTATGTGGCTCTTTACAGAAAAAAATGTGTGACACCCCCCCCCTCGGTTTAGAACAACCTGTAGCGAAAATTCCAGTGATCTATAAACTTGAAATTGAAAATATATATATATATTTCTATTCAACCATGTCAACTGGTTGTTGAATTTAGCATTCAGCATTTTCTTCAAGTTAAAAACATGGGCAAAACCACAGTACTATTAACAGTACATGGCAATATGTAATCATCAGAATGCACTCATATGACAGATGCTGCAAGTATCTCAAAATGTCCTATGCATTCATGACAACTTCATTATTACAAAAGCTGTTCCACCTGTTACATCTTATTATGGAATCCTAATATATAAAAACCCAGGATCCGTAACTACTGACCGAAGGCTCAACCAAACACCGGAAGTCAGTCCTGCAATCAGTGCTGGGTTGCTGTGACAGCTGCAAATGTAGGTGCGGTGGCCCAGCATTGACTGCCACGGGGGCTGTGGATCAGGCCCAGAGAGAGGCCCAAAAAGAGAGGCAGGGTCTGATCCACAACCTCTGCAGGGGCTGCTGATCAGCTCTGCCTCTCTGATCAGACCTGGAGATAGGCCCGGAGACATGGACTGGCATAGAAATCAACCAATCAGAACCAAATCTGGGTGAACCATGACAAGCCAGGCTGCCTAGGAGGCGGAGCTTTTGATACCGACTAGCATAGAAACCAACCAATCAGAACCAAATTGGCTGGTAAGAGAGGTCATTTAGGGGCAATTAGGCAGGCAAGCAGGCAGGCGAGCGGTTAGGAGCCAGCGGTCCCAGATTGCGAAAGGGATGTCCAAATGGAGAGGATGCAGGCTGGGCTGAGGGAACGCCCCCTCTGTGCACGAATTTTATGCACCAGGCCACTAGTATGTTATAATAATAAATTGTTCATGTACTGCAAATCACAAATTTTAATGATATTTAAATGATTTAGCCTAGACAATCAATACAATTAGTTCCCTCTGTAAACCAATATGCCTCATTTATGTCGTTTAAAATACAGACTACAAATACAGTAGTCCTGGGTACAAAACGTGACCTGAAAACAAATAGTTGCTATTAAACTGGGAAGGAGAAAGAAGTTAGCGAAAAAAGGTAAGTTTGAGGACAGTTAGATGTTAGCACTAGGAGGCTCTGGACCTGGGAGCTGCTGCCTTTGGTCATTGCCACAGAGCCTTTCTTTTTCTCAGACACACTCACATGTTCTCAGGCACACTCACATGTTCTCAGACACGCTCACATGTTCTCAGGCACACTCACATGTTCTCAGACACGCTCACAGCAGGCGTCATCTTCAAGACAAAAGGACAACAGTGGAGACAAAGTCCCTGGGGAACAAATGGCCCAATTTCAGGGCTTAACACAGTAGCGAGGAGCATTACCACAACCATCGTGGGTATGAATGCCTACCCAAAAAAAGGTACTTCTTGTAATAGACGGAAATCGTTTTACAGTCCATCAAGTCAATAAATTGACCTTTAAGAAGTTTCCAAGAACAAATTGACTTTAACAACTCCATAGGAACCATTGTGATCTAATTGTGTCCATCACACCGAAATTAAAGGCTTCTAATAAGCAATGAACATTAAGGTCCAGAACAGGCAAAGGGAGACGTTTATGGTCCGTGGGGTCATGATGAAGCATCACGAACGAGCTCCCAGAAGACCCAATAAAGCAGATGCGTTACTGCCTCGCTGTCCTGCTTTGCCTAGGGGCCTCCGATTACCCAGCTCACTGAAAATCACAACAGGAGCGATACCACTCGGAACCCTTCCGGTTTCCAACACCAATGAGATAACCCAGTGGTCGGCAAACTGTGGCTCACAAGCCTCATGTGGCTCTTTGGCCCTTTGAGTGTTGCTTCTTCCACAAAATACCACGGGCAGGCACACACATACAGTGGGATTGAAACTTCATGGCTCATGCGCAGAGGTCAGTTTTTGGATCTATCTCAAAAGAAATATCAATCGTTGTACTGTTGATATTGGGCTCTGTTGACTAATGAGTTTGCCAACCACTGAGATAACCTGTCCACTGAAACTAAACAAAGGACAGTTTTTTCAAACAAAGAGAAAATGATTCTATCAATGTTGCCTGAGGTCCATCAGGAACAAGGCGAAAAAGGAAACAACCGCATTAAATTAAATAATTCCTTGTAGGAAGGTGTTCTTGTTTCTGGATTCTTCCTTCCCCAAGTAACTAACCTTAACTTTCATCATCAACAGGAAATATAAACGAACACTGAAAAGCCACTAAGAAGTATTCATCGCTGTGATTCATTCTGTAACAATCATAGTATTGGAGGGGAATGGTGGGAAGTGAGCACATTGAGAAGTGCAATTTAGCAAGCAGCTTTTTTCTCAAGTGAAAGCATTTGTTGTTTTACTCTTCCATATACACAGTCCAGCTACTAAGAAAAAATGAGAGATTCTTTTTGGCCTGTGTCATAAAACACTTCTGAAGAAGCACTTACGATCACCTGCTGATTTCCCTTTTGGGTAACATGCTAAGAACTGAAGCTGTCTTTTGCTTACAAAAGCCGGCAGTGAGAGCAGAAGACCTCGGAGATAACACAGAAATAACTGAGAACGCCTCTCTTTCCCTCTGTCGATTCAGCAAAGCTAAGAGTGCAAGGCTCTATTCCCCCTGGGACATTTCAAAGACTGTGCTGTTTTCACTCAGATTTAGCATATTCTAAAGCTACAAGACCTAGTCAGACAGAATAATCATTTTTAAATGCATTCATTACAAAACTTGATAGGTAGCTATGATATTTCTGATGTTTTAAAAAAAATCATTATATACCTATCTAAAAATAGAAGGTAAAAATAGGCCTTTGCTCTAAAAATAATACTACAGTCTATTCTTGACTCAACCAATGACATATACTACTTTGGGGGTGAGTTTCTTTCCTCTTTTCCAGATCTTCCCAGCCTTGACTCTCCAACCACCCTTGAATTCCCCCAACAATTATGACAAGCAGCCTAGCCATGAAAAAAGTCTGCCTTAAAGTTCTCTAAAGACAAGGGACCATAAACTCGTGACTAGCTGATAATGAAATGCCTTGTAAGGCTCACACAGCAAGTCAACCCAAAGCCGAACACTGTACTGAACCAAGTTTGGTTTTCTCATCCTCCTCCTCCTCATCAGGAGGTGAGCCTAAGCTACAATCTGTGCTTGTTCCTCACATGAAAAGTTAGGAACAAGCAAGAAAGATGAAAATGAATTTTTAGAAGCTAAAATACAGTGCCACCGGCCTGAGGAAGCTTTCCTCTTTTAATTTCTGAGTGACTGCTCTGATGGGCACATCTGACTCCACCTTCTCCATCCCTCTCAGATAACGGGACGGGGGTATGTTTTTTAAATTCCACAGAGAATAGAAAGGGAAATGCCAGAAGCAAATGGGATTTTGGGAACCTACATTTAGCTATAAATCTAATGAGTGACTGTCACTTTGTTTAAAAAAGCTCTAGAGGAGATGGGCAATGGATAGCGGAAATGGGGAGCAGGAGGAAACCCCTTCTTACAGGCCAGGGAAGTATGAAAATGAAAGGAAGGGAAGGTATTTCACAGACTGGCTCTGCTTGAGGTGTGTGTGTGTGTGTGTGTGTGTGTGTGTAACAGGCTGTTCACTAGAGTATCATTACCATGATCCTACAAATGTGTTCAACACAGTTTACATGATTTCTAATAATTTCTCCACCATCATACATGTATTTCTGAATATAACGATGCTGATTCCTGGATCGGTCTCCAGGAATGCCCGCATGCTTTCAATGTGAAGTGCCATGTTTTATATTTCCCATTTCATTTGCTGCCTGAGGAACACCAGTTTATTAAGTGGGCACCGCCAATGGAAGCAAAACAGAGCAAAACCAACATGTGTTATAAAGCTAAATGAACACCAAAAAAAAAATCTGCTTTTACCAGATACATGCAGCTAATGAAGGTTTGAGGATTTGGGAAGGGCTTTAATAATTAGCTCGAATTATCTGGATAATTACATTTATTTTTGCTAAAGTACATTCATTCTTCATTAGTAACATGAATGATATAAATATGTATCTCTTCTAGATTTTTTTTCAAACAAAAGGGGTTTTCATTTAATTTTTCTTGCTAAGTAATAAACTCTACACTTAATTTTACATTTATATAAACAAACCCTGGTGTGAGCGTGACCTAAAAACCATGCCTGTCCCCTGAATTGGCCCCCTCTAATGACATCATTCTGAAATCCAAACACGGAGGTTAACGTGCGGAACCTATACTTAACTCACAAACGTGGCTTGGAAAAACGGTTAGCAGTTGCCATTAGGAGCACAGCCATGAACATTTCTGTCTCATTCCTGCATGTAATTAACCTCTTTTCCCCCCTCAGCTATTTATAAATGCGTACACATACCTGTGCTTTACGTAACAATGGCAGGCGGTGACAACATATTGATATACAGTGCCACTCCGCACTTGGAAATGAATATTTCATTAGCCGGGTTATCACTGCTGGGTTGTGACCTTCAACTCTCTAATTTTAAACTCATCCGTCTTCAGACTATTAAGCTATTCTTGAGCACACCACAGAAATTACAGATGTGGAGGTAAATTTCCAAGATAATTTTTAATTCCAAAGAAGGTCGAGGATATGCATACTAAATTCTTTCAAAGAATTGTATCTCCTAATGAGAGCAAATGGGTCATTGTGGTTGTTAATGATGTTTGCTTCTATGTGTGAGAATGGGAAGGGAGAAGAAACAGATCAGGGTCCCTGAATGAAATCATCACACTCCTAGTTCCCCAGTACAACCCACAAGAACTTGAAAGAGCTTAACTACTCAGAAGATCCACTAACTGGATGCAGTGTGTGCCTCGTAGAAGAAGAGAGTAAAACATAGATATCAGCTTCTAAGTCCCCCTCAGCTGCCTCCTTCTCAGTATCCGCCCAGGAATAACTTACAGGATTCCTTACACACACACACACACACCGAGGTTATAAATCTGTCTTTGCAGATATGTCTTCAAAGTTGTTGACATGTTATGGAACACATTAGGAAAACCATTAGCTGAAGTACCACTGCTTCTGGCCCAGTCAAACCTCTCACCACAACCAGCACGGGGCTACCCTGTTCAGATAAGCTGCTAAGAATAGGTTGTCAAGCTCCTGGGAGAGAAGCCCCATGGACACCATCGATAGTTCTGAAATCTCCGGAAGCAGTTTTTGGTTCATCGCACAGGCTAATTCACAGCTTACTTTCCCCCATTCCCGGCCTTCCCTTTCTGGGCTCCTCTCCCTTCCTGGCTCTTCACTGTAAAAACTGTTGTTTCTCAGCCAAAACCGGTTTGGCTCAGTGGATAGAGCATCAGCCTGTGGACTGAAAGGTCCATGGTTTGATTCCGGTCAAAGGCATGTACCTGGGTTGCAGGCACATCCCCAGTAGGAAGTGTGCAGGAGGCAGCTGATAGATGATTCTCTCTCATCGATGTTTCTCTCTATTTCTCTCCTTTCCTCTCTGTAAAAAAAAAAAAAAAAAAAAAAAAAAATCAATAAAATATATTTTAAAAACAAAACAAAACTGTTGTTTCTCAAGGGAATATTGCTCTGCACATCACCTCAGCTAACCCCAACCTGGAGACTCAGAAAGTCAACAACCGCTACTTTACCAACAGGACACCCCTGGCACAGATCCCTCCAATGGCTCTCCATTTCCAAGTTCAAACATGGTACAAAGGATCTAAACAATGAGGCCCCTGCCTGGCGATCCAAGCTCATCTATCCCCACTTCCAGCCCTCAGTTTCCTTCCAGGGCTCAGGATCTATCTGTGGCTCAGGCAGGAGCCAGGCCAGTACTGATTCTACACCTGACTCCCACTCTGTCCACTGCACCCACCTGCCCCAGGAGCCTCGATCCCACCCCAACAATCTCAGTCTCTACCTCCCAATACACCTTCCTCATCCGATGGTCTCTATGCATTCCTATGATTCAGCACACGTATCACACCACCACCCATAAAAGCTACATGTCCACCAAACCCCGTCTTAGGGAGATTACAGCTAAGTCCCATGAGCACAGCGACACTCCCGGTCATTGCTGTTCTCACATGGTGGTCACCACCACGTGGATTGTCATCTGTGTCTCTCCCCCCACAACAACAATGAACAAAGTGCTTTAGGACTCAGGACAGAGTTTAGCACAAAGTGGATTATCCGTTCAATATTCTCAAAAAGGGGAATTACAAAATTAAATAAACAACACTCACATAATTACTACCTTGGGAAAAAGAGCGGTTCCTTGCTATCACCCTCAGCCTAAATATTACATGATGCCCTCAGAGCAACCAGTTACAAACTCCTCCTAAACCTCTCCAGCCCGAGTCTCTCTAGAGTCTAGAGGACTGCCTCAGTGAACACCATCAATCACTCCCCTCCCAAACTTCACAGCTCCAGCTCACTCAGCACCCTTCTTCCGTGCACACTAACTTCTTCTTCTCTGCATACATCATACTTTCAACTCAATGAGTGCTGAAATTGTTTGTCTCATGTCTGTCTTTCATACCAGCTAAGTGTGAAAGCTGGGATCATCGGGCTGGCTGACAGTTCACACTCAGCTATTGACTGATTTAACACGACTCAGTTGATGAGCAAAGCACTGTCCTCATGTCACTAAATTAGCACTGATTGGACTGTCAAGGAAGCCTGGTGATATCTGAAAAATAAACAGCACAGACAATGAGGAGATAGTAAATGAGACAGGTACATGTGTTTCATTAAAAGAAGTTTTAGCCCTGGACAGTGTGGTTCAGTGGCTCAGTTGCTTGGGCATCTTTCCAGCACTCAAAGGTTGTCAGTTTGATTCCTGTGTTGCAGGCTCCATCCCCTGATCCCCGGGAGGGGGCAAAACAGTCTCTCTCTCTCTCTCTCTCTCTCTCTCTCTCTCTCTCTCTCTCTCTCTCTCTCTCAAAATTCTTAAAAAATACCAAATTTTGATGACAGTCAAAGGAAGATGGAAATATGAAGTTCCTTGCTCATTGGCCTTAGAGGTCTGAAAGTCATGGTGGAGATGCTGTTTCCCAATATTGCAGACACCCTACACAAACTACCTACCTACTGGGTGTCTTTGCTTATGACGGAAATTATATACATTCAATAAGATTGCACATTGGTCAACTTCTACTGGGCAGAAACCTCAGAAAGGCTTAAATCACACTTATTAAGAAAAATGGGAAGGGTAACTATTATTTTAAAAATTCAGTTATTTCAAGTAATCAAAATTCTCATAATAATGCAACTGAAAATATACTGTTTGTCTACATTTAAAGCTGGATCATTCAACTGCCTACCTTGGTCATGGATAAAACTGTCCTCAGCAGAGGGGTCAGGAGATGGGAGAGATGACATATCCCAAACTCATTGTTCCGCTGAGTATATTCCTCATTCGTTTCAAAAAGACATAGCAGATCTCAAATAATTCTCTTCCAGTCATGGTCAGCAAATGGAACTTACAGTTTTTCCCTATCATCTATTCCTAGAAAAAGACCTGGAATCATATACCCACTCATCCTTCAATGTTCACTCTGAAAAGCGCACACCAGTAATCCTATTTTACAAGTTCCATTTCACTGTTCCCTCTACTCCCAAAGGTTTATGAACTTTTTTAATGTGGGTGGAAGGAGCGAATCGATCATGAATATCCCAATAGGCATCCTTCCGCCTACAGAGGTCATTGCTGAGAATTTCCTACCCAAATCCTTTTAACATCCACGTGTTCCCTCAACCTTTTGGCAGACACTCCGAAGCCATCAGAAATCAGGTAACATAACTATGGAGACCCGAGTCAGACACTCTAAGAGCTACATAATTACAAAACTCCTCCTGTCCCCTGGAGGCACATTCCCGGAGACCTGGGAGCTAATCAATGCTTTTGTTAACAAAATCCCATTAACTTACAATATCACACCATCAAGGCCGCCCCTGTCTACAGCAGAGGATGGACACAAGCACACATTTTAATTTCATAGACCCTTTATCCTCACATTTAAAGCTAACTGGCAAGAGGGCCGAAGAATTAAGTTTCTCGAATGGTTAATGAACTGACTTAGACCATGGATCCAAACCCAGCGGTCTGGTGGGTCAGGCACATAATGTAAATGGGGAGTGGGTGCAAGGAACCGCCGAGCAGCAGCCTGGAAGGAAGCTCTGCTATCCGCAGGCATCCGGCCCCCCTTTGCCAGACAGCCCGGTTCCACAGTTTCCATTAGAGGTGTGAACTGTGATTTCAATTTAAGGAAGGTGCATACATTGATCTTTTAAATTAAAATTCTTCCCCATTTTCAAATGTTGGGAACTAATTCAAAGACATTACAAACACCATGTAAACAAAATATTTGCATTAGAAATGTAGCCCAAATAGAGACAAATGGAGTTGGCCTCTGACTTTGCCAAATGCAGGGGACACTCAATAGCCTCCATTCACCATTCCCAACATGTGTACTCAGAGCCTACCTGTGTGCCTGACCCCACTCAGGATCCTGACATTGGCCGGCTTCAGAGGAGGTCCTTCTGCAGAACAACAAAGCCACATCTGGCTGTCATTCCCTAGAGCTTCTGAAGATTAAGTGACTAATTCCAAGCAACTTAGTTAGCATCACTTGTTACACTTAATAACCCTGACTTGGTCTCACTCATGGAAACATACTTGGGTTTTATATGTGACTTCCATGTCTGATAAAGAAGCTTTTTGGCCAATACCTGGTTATGCCAGCTTTTCTTAAGGCAGAGTGTCTTGGTTTGTTGTCGCCCAGAAACAGATACTGAGGCAAACACTTAAGAACAGCTGGCCAGTGATCAAAATGTGTTTAAGCTGTGTGGGTCCACTTACACACATTTTTTTGTTCCATAAGTAATGTAAATGCATTTTCTTTATGATTTACTTGGTAACATTTTCTTTCTCTAAGCTTACTTTATTGTAAGAATAAAATATGAAGTATCAATCAACTGTTCATATGATCAGTAAGGCCAACAGTAGACTATTTAGTAGTTAAATTTTAGGGGGAGTCAAAAAGTACACATGGATTTTCAGCTGTGCTGGGGGCTGGTGCCCCTAACCCCCAGGCTGTTCAAGGGCCAACTGCACTAGTACTTTATTTGGGGGGTGACACAGGGAACAGTAAGGAAGGGAGAAGAGACAAAAAGTATTACCCAAATGATAAATTCGCGGCTGAATGCTGCTGGCTAAGCCACATGAACTTGACCGCACCTTTCCAAGTGCCAGATGCAAGTTCTCGTGGCCACAGAGAATCTTCCAGCAAAGACCTGCAAGAGCCAGCAGGTGGACAACAGGCCAGAGGGCCAAAAATTATTAAAAAAAAAAAAAAGTCCTTCAAAAGGAGAAGAGCAAATAATGGGCAGAGTACTAGCTGTATCTATGCTACCACAACACTTAGCATACCGATAATGAGCAAAACTTAAAAAGAACAGGTTAATGAAATCGGCCTTCTTAAACTACAAGGTTTGGTGGGAACTGGACACTCTGAGCTGGCTCAGGCCAATCTGACTATAAAAGACCCTTTACCTAACCCACACCCCTCGGCCTCTCCTGTCTGCACCTCCACTGCCTGGAGGGGTACGAAAAGAGGCTCATCCTTGGGAGCTATTTCAGTCCCACCTCTCCAGGGAGAAGTCATCTGTGAGGTAAGGTGCCAGGCACCAGGCCGGCAGCCCCCCACGCCAGCGTGTGTAATTAGGAAGGCAATTAGGAGCAATCACACTCTTCTGGCCAATTACTGCTGCTCGCAGCAGGCTCACTCTCAAAATTAGACCTGGAGTTGAAACCTACTTGTGCAGCATTAAGTCCTCCACTTCCGCCTCTCCAAGGATTCATCAGACGTTCCCCCCGTTTACTTAGCTCCAATCACTCCCCAGAGGATACAGAACTCTGTACAGTCTCTTAATGGATTTTAATCTGTGGCCAAAAGGAGAGAATCTCAAAATAGCATTCTGATTGACCATAAGAAGTGTTCAGTAATGCGTAAGACTGACTAAAACTACACATTTCCCTCCCTTAGAGTGTGTGTGTGTGTGTGTAAATAAATCATTCATAAGTGTAAATATTGCCCATCTTTAGTGATTGCTCATGATCCTGAGGACCTTTGAGGTATCCTACTTACTTCTGTAGAATCTAGTTCTCAATCCCCCCCCCACCTCCCTCCCTCCCTCCTTCCTTCCTTCCTTCCCTGGCCTCATGTCACATGACTCCCTATCTGTCTCACTGTACTCAGAGCTCCTTGACCTTCAGCCAGTGGCCAGAGCAAGCCATATTCTTCGTCACTCCATACTCCTTGTTGTATTTGCTGTTCCTTCAGCCTGGGATTTCCCCCCATGATGCACCTCTGATGATCACATGACTGGAAGACTTTCACTCACCATCCACTGAAAATAGATCCCTACCTCTGCTAGCTATCACTGGCCCATTCACTTCCTTTCTTCCTGGCTACAATAGATCAGTTTTAGGCATGTCTTGCCTGACTGCCCTTCTAGAGGGATCTCATGAGAACAAGGACTGAAAGGGTCACATTGTCCACAGAGCCACAGTGCCTGGCCCAGAGCAGGCCCCACACACTTGCTACACCAATAAATCAATGAACCAATGGTTGGAAGTTTCCTGCAGCCTTCCGCATGACAGGTACTGTGCTGGGCAGTGGAGAGTCAACTTAAAGCCAAATTTTACACCTGGTACCTAAAAGCCTGGATATTTAAGTGTCAAGGCTGAGATAAAATAAAATTAAATTAAAATAAAATAAAATAAATTGACAAAGTAACAGAACTTAAGAGTGTTATCCTTCAAGGGAGACTTTCTTCGGTTAACACAGTGGTCAGCAAACTCATTAGTCAACAGAGAGGCAAACACAGTTTGCCATCCCCTGGGTTAACACATCACTTGATTACTTTTACCATGTTACACATATCCAGAAACATATCTTTATTAATGCCCTCCCACTGTGTCCCACAAAATATGTTCACCTCAAGTGAACCTTGACCTCCCCAGTCTTGCCCCCGATTCCATGGTTTTGGCTACAAACAGTCCTTGGCTCTGTACCTCCCTTTCCCACTTTGTGGCCAATCCTCTGATTACCGACAGCATCACACTTGGCGTCCCGGATTAATGCGTGATTATTAGTCTCTCTGCAGTACTGTGAAAGCTTTTGAGTCCCGAAATTAATAAATGCTCCCTGGTATCCCCGGGCCTAGAAAATGCAGTCACTTGATAGGTGCTTAATAAAGACTGCTGAAATGGAAGAGGAAAAGATCGAGGTGAAAGCAACTTATTTCCCTGCCTGTGTTGTCCAATACAATAGTGGTGGCTAGTGAGGATTAAACTAATTAAAGTTTAATTTAATTTAAAATTCCGTTCCTTGGCCACACTAGCCATATCTCAAGTCCTCAAAGGCCACTCGTGCCTAATGGCTACTGTGATTGATAGCACAGGACAGGACATTTCCATCATCATAAAGAACTCAATTGGACAGCGCTAGTATGGCTCTTTACAAAATAAAGCTATAAAGTAAACACTTTATTACATATTGACTAGAAGAAATGCTATTTCTGTGTTCCGCAGAGACATGGAATTCAATAAAATACATCAAATATTTATTTAGGACCTACCTTCTCTGTGTCTGTGGTACCAAGTTAGGCCCAGTGGAGATTCAAACAGGAATGACACATGCAGCTGGCCCCTCAAGAATCTCACAAGCCTGGCCCTGGCTGGGTGGCTCGGGTGGTTGGAGCCTCGTCCCCAAAAGGTGGTGGATCTGATTCTCATTGGGGGCTAAAGAGAGTCCTTGGCTCTGTACCCAGGTTGTGGGTTCTATACTCAGTCTGGTGCAAGTGGCAGCCAATAAATGTTTCTCACATTGATGTATCTATCTATCTATCATCTATCTCTCTATCTCTATCTCTCTATCTCTATCTCTACCCCATCTCTAAAAGTCAATAAAGTGAAAAAATTAAAAAAGCATTTCACAAACCAGTATGCAAAGCAAAGCAGATGAGTCAATAGTTAGCTGAAAATCACTGCAAAAATAATACTCAAGGGAAGTTATAGAGGCACACAATAATTAATTCAAGTGATGGAGCAAATCTGGGCAAAGAAGGGGTTTTTGAGTTACATCTTGAAGACAGGGGGCGTTTTAAGAGACAACAAGAGGCCATCCCAAGTTCACAATCCATGTAAATTAGGATTCAGCTGCAGGAGAAATCAGAGAAAGTTTGGGAATGACAAATGGTGTTGGTGCTGAAGTATGAAGTATAAGACAGAAAATGGAAAAATGTATGGTTAGATATCATGGCAACCGGAGAACATCAAGCACCTGCAGCCTCCAGTTCAAGGGAGGGGTTTCTTGTGTGGAAAACACAGAACGGTCCCAGGAAGGCCCAAGAGTAGAAGACACTTTCCCAACTCATGGGTGAGGGGCGCATCAGGCTGAGAACGGGTCTGATCGAGACTCGGAGAAAACACACGCAAGCTGGTCCTTCCCGTAACCATCCAGCAAAACCTGGGATTTCTACCCACGTTTGGCAAAGGCGCAGCCACCTGTGTTGGCCGTAATCTGTTCGATAAAACTAAATTTAAAATTCCAATAATGACAGGAACCTGAGGCCCCCAAAAATCATCTAACCTTGTAAGAAAGGAAGTCAACTTCATGACCCTTATTCATCCAAGGAAACACTGGCAAAACACTTCTGGCCTGGACAGGAGCTCCGGCCTCTTAACAAACAGTACCCCTTGGCCCCCAAGTCACTCCCCAGGACAAAGACAAAAACCGGGAGGTGCGGAGTTATCGGGCTAACCTCATCTGGGTGTGAGGACCCTCCACTCTCAGCCAGGGCCTCAGGGTTTGCTTTCTTACAGATGAGCCACTTATTATGTGAAGTGTGCTGAACACCTGATAAGACAGTTTATCTTTCTATATCAAGTAAATCAGCAAAAGGAAGATTTTCTTTAAGAGGCAAACATTTCTCTTGTGACATTATATCAATACTATTGAAAAGATACCCCCATATTCAGCAAATGGGGCAGGCCATGTTGTTTTGTGAGCTTTCCTTATACTCTTGCAAATTTCAAATATTGAAAGACTTTGCTTTAAGGGCCAAAATGTCGTGCACACTCGCAAGCTGGTGAACGCCATTAATTGGTGGTCAGGGAAGAGGATACCCAGGGAGTTGAGAGCTAGAGAAGGCACGGAAAGTGGCCTAACCTTCGACCGGAAAGGAGAAGGGCCAGGTCAGACACAGGGGTGTCCCTGGTCACCTAGGCATCCATTTCCATCTTGTTTTCAACAGCCTTTTTAGGGTTGTGCTTTCGTAACAACCTCAGAAGCTGGTCGACAGCCACACGCGGACAGGGAGTGCGGCAGAGGCAAGAGCAGGCACGCGTCCTGCACTCTCGGCCCCCTGCATGCAAGAATCCATTCATTTCTGCGTCGGTTATATACATGCTAATTATAAACCAATTTAAACTTTAAAGTCTCCCCAAAGAGTGGTCACGACACGTTCAACCTTATGAGCAGAAACAAACGGAAACAGACCGGAGACCTGCATCGGTGTGAGCTGCCAGAATCTGCCTGCTCCCATGTCTTCCTGCACCGGTGCCAAGACCAACTCACATTGCGCATTTGAAAAGCCAGATTTCCAAGTGCCAGGAGGCCAACTCCAAATGGGGTATTTATATCCCTACTAATTTCTGCAACAAATAAATAGCTGAAGCATGTAAATGAATAAGTACGCAATCTGGTCCTGGGCACGCTTTCCCAGTGTGCCGGCCAGACCAGCATGAGTGTCTCACATTATGGAGACCCTCAATCACCAGGCTCGTTTAGACCTTGCCTTTGTGAATTAACTGGCTTTTTAGAGAAAAATCTTCCTCCGGTAGCACGCTTTACTGTGTTCTGTGTGGTCAAGTTTGCAGAAGGATGGCAACCACTTAGCTGCTCTGGAAGCCTGGGATAAATGAGCAAGTTGACAGGTAGAAGTTTTGAAGTTTTTCACTCCTGAACCTTCTCCTCCTACACCACGAACCCTCAACGCACAGTATACCTGTAAAGAAATGCATCTGCATGTTTTGATTTTAAGGTTGGCATCTATTGTTTGAAATGTTGCCTTTGCCTATAAAAGCAATCTATTTACGGTTGATCAATTTACTTACTTTCAGTCTATACATTATGGAGTTGTTTCTTTCATGTCTCCCATTTGTGATGGAGAAATAATCAAAGCTGAAAAGCCTTAAACTCAGGCATAGGAAAAAGAAACATCACATTCTTTGATCTACCAGCCCAATTTTTGACAATCTTTTCTACAAAAAATAAAAGTATCAGAACACAGGAATGAATACTGAAGAACTTTGGAAGTGTCAAAAGCTGGGTACAATGCAAATGTCCATCAATAAGAAATATTTGAATAACTTATGTAGTCCCTATACTATGGATGACATGCAGTTACTAAAATATCTTGGATCTGTATGTATTGACTCAGATGAATAGCTACTCTACATTGTTAAAGGAATGACATTATCAAAAACAAAATGGTTACAAAAAAAAATGCTACATAAGCGGGGTGTGTGTGTGTGTGTGTGTGTGTGTGTGCGCGCGAGCGCGCGCACGCGCGCGCATATGTCTGTTTATGATCAAAGGTTAGAATAGTTGTCGCAGTTTTCATATCTGTTCAAACTACCCCCAACATTACCAATAGTTCAGGAAAGAAAAGAGAAGGCGGCCAGGAAAGGGAATATCATTTTAACATTGTTCCAAAGACAATTCTCTGAAATAGGGACACACTAAGCCAAGGTATAAAATACTAACTACATATGCATTATAATGACTTTTGGTACTGGATTTACAGCTCATCTCCATGGTAATTAAAATTCAAAACAAAAATAAGAAAGGACGCTAAAGGATTCAAATAATAACCCTAAGTTTCTTAATGACCTTTACATGTAAGTTAACATAAAGGCCAAAGTCACATGTAAAGGTCAGCTCTATGGTCAAAATGAAACTCAAAGAACCACCAGACTATGAAATTAAAAAAGACTTTCAACTTATGTAGAAAGTAAAAAGAAAAAAAAAGATAAAGCACCCAGGTTTCTGCAGCCCCTTTTCTCTCTTTTAAGTGCCAGAGCAAACTTGAGCTGAACACAGAATAAGAGTTTTGGCACATTTTCTGGACTCCACTCAACATTATGGAAATTAAAAGCTTCATTATGTTCTCGTGTCAAAGTTTCATCATAATGCATCTTATTTCCTCCTTGTTCTGACTTTTTTAAAGACACTGTGCGGTGTAAAAAGAGATGAGTCCACTTCTTTTCACTGAACTTGAATCCACCCCCACCCGACCAGCCTCGCCAATATGAATCACAAACAAAGGAGACATGGAGGAGGCCAAGGCAAAGGGTGAGCTCAGCTGTCCCAGAAAGAAGGGCCAGAGAAAAAATGCCTAGTCTAGCTCCAATGGGAGGTAAGGGGGAAGGGAGAAAATTCTGCCAAATAGTATTTAAAAGCTCAGGACAGAAAGGTAGAAGATAAAAAGAGCTGTCCACACACACACACACAGACACACACACACACACAAACACACACAAAAATATGTATATATATACATAAATTGCTTCACAGATACGAGAAAGATTAAAAAAAAAAAAAAAAAAAGCTTCCTTTCTGCGCCAAACTTTAAAAAAAGCAACTTTGATTGGATTAACATATGAATTTGAGTTAATAGTACGAGTTTTTAAGCTCTAAGTCTGGGTAAAATTCTAACCGGCAGAAATGCAATTTCCATTTTTTGAAAGAAGATCTCAAATCACAGCTCATTTGAAAAATTTTTGTGAAGCCATTTACCCAGAAATTAGAGACCATCTGAATGAAACAAAATTAAATTCAGGGGGAAAAGTATATGTGAAGTTAAGAAAATCATCCAAAGAATGACAAATTCCATACAAGCCCATTTGTTACAACAAACAGTAAAAAAAATTAATAATAAAAAACTTAAAACAACCCACTTGCAATAAGGAATCTTTTACAATTACTGAAATAAACCTGTTAGTTAAAACACCATGGACAACATTACTGTCTAACACATCTACACAATTACATACTGTTACTACCTATTGTTCTATGTCTTGCATGCTCTATAGCAGTGATTTCCAACCAAGAGCGATTTTTCCTGCCTCCCTGAGGAAGCACGTGGCACTGTCTGGTCGTGCTGATTGGTGCCACTCTTTCCCCTCAGAAAGAATAAAAGGACAGTGAGACAATCGTCCACCATCTTTCTTTCTCTCTCTCTAACAGTGGTGATGGTAACCCACCCACCGTTCGTTTGACATTGCTTCTGTAAATGCTGATTCTGACGAATATGTAACTTGTGTATCCACAGCATGTTTGTATAAGGATCCTAGGAACTAACTTCAGAAGATACAGACTTTGACCTTCAGTCATCCCAGCTTTAGGAAAATTGCTGACCTTCAACTATAGAACCAGGATGACACACACTAGACCATCACTTGACCAGTTTCGAGGTCCTTATGGGAATGGCCTGTATTGGCCTGCCTGGCACATAGAGAACTTTTCAACCCCTTCCACTGGAGCTCTTTGTTCTCCTTTCCCGCTCCCTCCTTATGAAAACCTCTGTCTGCACTGTGGTGTTAAGATGGACCTTGCAACAAGGGTCCCCCATCTTCTCAGGTGACTGGCACCTGAATGAACCTCCTTCCTTCTCACCAGCACTTACCTCAGGAGTTTGAGTTTCCTGGCAGCAGGCAGCAGAACCTCGATTTCAGTTACGGCTCCCTACTCTCAGGCAAGGTCATTCCTTCTTCTCTCTAAAAACTTAATTTCCAGCCTCAATTATTTTAAGTACCTTCACTGCTGAGGCCCAGGCATGTGTAGTCTGGTGTGACTAAAATCTTCTTTATGGTGGCAAATTGTTCTTGGTGGGCTTCTTCCTTTCATCTAACCATTTGTTGGTGACAATTATATCATCCCCAAATCCAATATGATGTAAAACCATCCCATACTTCCTTAGGAAGATATTCTACAAAACAAATGTCCATCAATTTAAATGTAGTCACTTCTAGTAAATATGTTCATTTTTGGTAACTTAAATACGTATTTTTATCACATTAAGCTAAACGGCGTTATATCCCCCAAGGAATTCTTTCATATGCAAATGCTCTAATAAGTGAGGAAGAAGAAACTATTTCTGATGTACACTGGCAAGGCTTTCCTTTTTAATGAAGCAAATCTCTACAATTTACTTCATCGTTGACATGTGAGTCATGTGAAACTCATGGTTTCAGAGTGAAATTTCCCTACACCCATACTCTGTAGCACCAGCAGAACCCCAAGGCTGTTAGAAAGGAATGATGACAGAAGACAACAGAACCACTCTCCTACCCACAGTCCCCACACTCCTCCCTTTCCTCTTTCCTTTCCCCCTCTCTGAGCAGTGTGAGCGCTCAGTGAAGGTGAGATGTCCAATTCGGTATTAAGGGTGGAATGTTAAAGGCTCTACCAGTCCGGCAGTAAAGAAATCTGCATTACTGTGTTTATCTCAGCAATCCCCAGCTTTCCCTGGCCACAGGACCTACTGCCATAAAAAGCCTCTTAACAGCCTACTTGTTCTGACTTTTTAAAGGGCACTTTTTACAAGGTGTTCCAGGTTGACTTTGGGACAACACTCTCTCAGCAACCATCTTTTACCCAGCCCCTTGCCAGGGACTTCTTACTCTGAGACTCGGCAGAGGTGAACACGGAAACAATCAATTCTGGATAGATCCTGCTGTTTCTGCTCATAGAAACTCTACTCCCAGAGGCTAACATTGAGAAATCAGTAAAATAATTTAAATCTTTACATAACTAAGAGTTTAAATGGCTGCAAAAGTCTCCCAATGTCTAAAATTACTCCCTCTAGTAAATGACCCTAAAAAAAAAGGACAGGCATTACACCGGTGAGTTACAGAGATACAATTCACAGTTTCCTACAATAAATAATGGAAGGGCTAATGCTTTTCTAATGAAAAAATAACTTTCTCTCTCTCTCTCTCTCTCTCTCTCTCTCTCTCTCTCTCTCTCTCAAATTCTAATATCATAAATATGGATTCTAACAACTGTATTCATGACTAGTATTTTAAGGACAAAAATCTGAAGTCCATTGATATATTTTTAATTATTATATTTCCTGTCCTCCGCATGCATCAATCTATTCGGTTCGGTGATGAGAAATCAAGTATCAAGTATTTATCCGAACTTGTATTTTAAGAATTCTGCAACCCACTACAGTGCCTTTGGACCCCGAATGCATGTATTTTCCACCTTTTCTATTACAACTGTACCTAATTTATTAATTACCTAAAACCTCTAAATGCCAAGCAATTAACATGAAAGAACACTTTAAAAACTCTTAATAAGCTGTGAACCATCTTCCGCAAAGGGCAGCACTTAGCTGGAGCTACCTTGAGACAAATGACTTAAATGAGAACCTATGTATTCTGGAGTTGTCTACAAGAGGGAAATTAGGAAAAAGTGTTTCCTACAGTGAAATCGTTATATATTTGAAAAAGTAAATAAAATGAAGTAAATGAGCCTGGTGTAACTCTTATACCATAATATAAAACGTATTAAAAAATGGAGTGTGGCCGAAGCCGGTTTGGCTCAGTGGATAGAGCGTCGGCTTGGGGACTGAAAGGTCCCGGGTTCGATTCCGGTCAAGGGCATGTACCTTGGTTGCGGGCATATCCCCAGTAGGGGGTGTGCAAGAGGCAGCTGATCGATGACTCTCTCTCATCGATGTTTCTAGCTCTCTATCTCTCTCCCTTCCTCTCTGTACAAAATCAATAAAATATATTTAAAAAAAAAAAAAAAAAAAAAAAAAAAAAAAAAATGGAGTGTGGCAATCCTCCTAAGTAACATATTTTAATAATGAATGTGTTTTATACTAAGCACTTTAATTAGGAAAGCCTATTTTAATGGAATGGTGTTAAATCATTTGTGATAGGAACATACTTCTTTTTGTAATGCAGTCTGTATTTCTACCGGAGAGATTTGAAATCCCAAATCTACTTTTGTATACAGATGGAGATCTGCAAAATGTGGTATCAATCAGAGATGTCAGACTTAAACTCTAAGGGAAAAGACTAAATAGTCTCTTGTCAACAGCAATGACTGAAGAAAGTCCTTTGGAATTAGTCTGGAATGTAAAAAAAAAAAAAAAAAAAAAAAAGGTGCTACAATAATTCCAGCATCGCTTTGGGGGGAATGTGGGTCTCGCATGACCTTCACCATCAAGGGGTGTCTGGATTGGAGCTCCAAAGGATAGGGACCAAGGGAACTGGGATAACACATGTCAGAAGACTGTAAGTAACGTGTCAATACTTTTGATAAGATATTATCATTCCGATTTCAGAGAGTATTTCTGAGCCAGGCTTCTCAAACTCTCCGCTGGCCTACAATAGGTGTGTCAGGATAAATATATTAGATCTTGGCATCTTTAACCTTCAAAGTCACTGGCTATCACATGTAATGGAACTGTTTTCAAAAGCAAAAGAGGAAAACTGCCTACTGGGGGCAGGACCTACATGAACCTGTCTTCACATCTACAGGCGTCCAACAGGTCTTGGGACAGAGCAAACACACAACCACCGCCTGCTCTCCAGCGCTAAGAGCATGCGTGAATACACACGCATTTGCACCCTCACACAACGTTATTTTGATTTAATCCTTACCCAGAAAGAAGTGAAACCTGTGACCACTATCACAACATTTATATAACTCGTATCAAATATGAAGCGGCTAACACTTGACAGAAAGCTGGCTCATGATGACCCCGTAATCACCATCCACAGCTCTACTTTCTTCCCCACTCCCTTTGTTTGAAATGACCACTTAAGAAAGAGGGCTGTGCTCTGCCCCGCTTTCGAGTGGCTTGTCAGGGTTCACACCAGGTACCTGGATTCTCTCTGGCGCTGCCCTGGCTGGATCCACCATTCCAGAGAGTCCTTCATGGTTAGCAACACGAAGACAAATCTTACTTCAGAGCAGCCTCTGAGATCAAAGGGTGGGCCCGCGGAGTAACCAGCAGGGACCTCAACGATAAAACAGTAAGAAAAGCAACCTGGCCACCTCTTTCGTGGCTCACGCATCACCTGCACACACCCTGAGAGGCAGGCTGCTCACCACCACCAGAGATTCTGTGATTGCATGCACAGACACCTGGGATGGGCATGTAGCCGCACTGCCCCTTTCTCCTCTCCAATCTCCAGAGGGCTGGACACCATGCCTCTCCTTGACTCTGCAATACCTGAGCCACCCCGCGCACCACCGCCCGCAGTGGTCCTACCACGGGATGCTCGCTCAGTTAAGAATTCAGATCAATCGCCCATAGAAAGGTGGGACTCTCAAGGCATCACGGTGACCGAGTGCCAAAGCACCGAACTCTGCTGAGCCTCTGGCACAGGGTTTTCTCAGCCTTGACACTGACATTTGGAGTCAGGTGATTCTTTGCTGGGAGAACTGTTCTGTGCACTGGACGGAACAGGCCAGCACAACCCTGAATGCTCTAAAGAACCCCAAATCCATGGAGCTTTCCTATTCTATTTGCAATCGTGTTAGGCTTCTGAAATTAAACTTTCGTTTCAAACCTAATTTCTTTCCTATGACTTCTTGTATTATTATTAAGCCATGAGGTTGCTTAGCTGTTAATACCCGAAAAAGATAACCAGGCTGCAGGCACCACGGGCTGCTTATCCAAACGCCATTCCCCTGCTACTTCGGGGTAAGTCCTGATCGATCTAAGCCCATCGTGCTAATCCCATTTCTCCTGCCAGGGGCTGGGTGAAGCATGAACAGGAGATCCAGCTCCGGCCGGTGAAACAGAAGGGTTGATTGGCCCGAGGTAGGGGCCTCTGAGTAACATTTCTCTGGTTCTCAAACAGAGATACCGGAAAGGGAAGGGACACATTCTCTTCTTTCTCTGGGCATCACACGTCAGCACTGACTTCTGGAACTTCTGGAACTGCTGAAATATGACAGCCACAGGAAAGTGGCTCTCAGATGCAGCCTCCTGAGTAAGGGTGGAAACGCGGAAACAGGAATGTTCCTTAAAGAGGCAGAGGCGCAAAGGTGGTGCTGGAGGTGCCCCGCCTCTGGACGCCTCTGCAAAAGGATGCACTGCCCTCATGCTTAAGCCAGGAGGGCCCGGGAGGTCTCTTCCAGAAACAAAGCATGGGAACTGACACAAAAGCCAATGCTCACACTACAACAAGCTCCAGAAAATGACTTCGGGTGAATTTGGGGGGGAGAGGGAGTCAGGAGAGGGGATCCTGGTATTACTGTCAACAGGGAGTACTGTTATCACAAAGGGACACAAGCCCGGAGTCCTTCCTTCCGGCACAATTGGCCCCGAGAGTTGAAACATCCTTTTCACACCCCAGTGGATGGTGAGAGAAAGGGCAGTCTTTACCCAGAAGAAAATGTGGTAAGATAGCGCATTAGGAGGTGGTGTAAAAATATAAAAGCCACGGGGCCTTCAAAGGTGTCAAAATCACTCCCCGACAGGATAGTGTGGACTCCGTGGCTCACAGCTGCGAGGAGAAAATGCCTCCCATTATCACAGCGAGCCCAGAAGCAGAATCCCACTGCCAGCGGCTCCTCGCATTTTCGCAGCCGGCCTCGTGCAGGTTCATATTTCATCCTCCTGCTAAAACGGCTCAGGCGCCCAATCAATACCAAATGCAGTAATGGCGTGCCCGCCCCGCCGAAGGAAGAGCACGGGCCTCGCGCTTGGAACGCGGGGGAAGGGTGGGACAGAGAAAAACAGTTCCAGGAGGGAAAGAGGCCAGCAATAATTGGGGCAGAGCAGCGAAATGATGCCTTCGGGAGCAGCAAATCTCCATGCAACTTCGAGAAGGATCTTGTTTTCCTCCCAGACAATGGCCTCCAAACTGGAAGAATGTGGATCAGCAAAAACAGAACATCTGGACCAAGTGGCTTCCCAGGCCCAAGGATGATCTCAAGGTCAGCTAAACCCACCAAGTGGGCCACGGAGCACAGGACATGACCTGCAATACGGCCACTGCCCGCCCTTGTACTCTGCAAAATCCCCTCCATTGTGCTAAGCAGAGATAGTGTTTAAAACATTTAACAAGTCAGAGGCAACAACCACTAACAGTGGGTGGTGGCAGATGAGTTAGGGGCCACTGTTCCATCCTGGGGAGGTCCCACAGAGGAGGAGTAGCCAGGGAGGCGAGGTGAGGAAAGTCCGGGATTTAGGCCAGTGTCTACTTTGATGATTTGTAATAATCTGTACGGCTGTCGCAGAGATAGGACATATAATGAGCTACACTTTTTAAAATTAGGACACAGAAAAATTTCCTTAATTCTTAAGCCGTTCAAGGAAGCGCTTTGTATAGGATAACTGTGCCTCATGGAAAAATCCTTTCAATTCTTCTGAGGTGATCACTCCTCCAGGAGATGAAGATGTATTTGTCCACACTGGAACATAGCAGTACAAATGCGGAGGTAACTTTTTTTCTTTAAACTGACTCAGTTTTCATAAAATCTTAAACATATAATTAATTAATAAGAAGCTTCACACACTAAAATAGAAATTTGGCATGACTGCCAGATATGAAAGTTATCAAGAAACAATGAAACCACAAGAGCAAATTCGCCATCAATGAATGAATACTCTATCAGCTAAAGTCTCTGGGCAAGATTTATCTCCATTAAAAGAGATACTGGCAAGTGACAGGAGTATTACAGACCTATTGGCACTAAATTCGGAGTTTCTCCTTAATAAATATCTGTTTAGTCATTTCTGCAAGAAATGACTTTATTATGTTAAAGTCAAGTCCATAAAATCATATTCAATACTACGTTTGGGGAAAACATGAGTTATTATACATTATAGTATTATTAGTGAAAAGTAAAATTATCAGAAAGCATCTAATCAAGTTTCTACAGTTGCTAGAGAGAATCTCTAAAGAAGGCAAAGTTCTACATTTTGTACGTACCACTGCTTTGTTTTTTTAACCTAAACAAAGCAGTCAGTAAACAGGAACCTAGAGATGAGGTCAATATTTGCTTTGATATAACATAAATCCTGATATTCAGTAACCTATAAATTTAGTGGGTCTACAGAAGGCATACAGATGTATCTATGAGTATATATTTTTCATATTTTTGATGGAACTGAAACATTCTTTCCCTCTCCCCCCACAAAAAACCTAGTAGCAAAAGGTTTTAGTAGCCAAAGAGACGACCAAGAAGACACACTACCCTTAGCGCTGCTGACCTCAAACAGAGCCCCGGGAGAGTAACGGCTGGGAGATGGAGAGGGGGTTACCTTCAGGTCACCTGAAGCAGTGAGGACTAGCATCTCCTCTCTACGCTGCCCCCTGGCCTAAGAACACTCAGGGTGAGCTGACCACAAGGGGACCATATGAGACATCAACTTTTGTTAGGTACACGATTACACTTAACCTTGTGCACTGAATTCCCCTCTACATGTAAACAGAGAGGAAATTCAGTGCTTACACACTCAGTAGACACTTATTCCTGCTTTGTACACCATTACTGAAACTTCACAGTCCAGAACACAGCTCTCCCTTAGCTTGCATTGCTACCAAGCTCATCCCACCAAGAGAAGAGACAGGATGAGCTAGTGGTCGGCAAACTCATTAGTCAACAGAGCCAATATCAACAATACAAGGATTGAAATTTCTTTTGAGAGCCAAAAAACGACTTCTACGCATGGGCTACGAGTTTCAATCGCTCTGTACATGCGCACCCGCACGTGGTATTTTGTGGAAGAGCCACACTCAAGGCGCCAAAGAGCCACATGTGGCTCTCGAGCCGCAGTTTGCCGACCACTGGGATAAACAGTAAGAGTCCACACTCAACATTTTCAACGAAGGAAAGGCCAATCAAGTGTTACTGAACATGATACATACCAATGGCATTGCATTTGTCAAAACAAAACAAAAATTCCACATAACAGCTTAACGATAACCAAAGGGAAAGATAGAATGTTCCCGTTTCATCCAGTCAGAGTGGGTTTTATGAACGAATGAGAACGTTTTGTTGGGTTAGAAAGGAAGATGAATAGCCTCTAATTAAGTCAAAAAGCACATGCAAATCATGCTCTCCAATTGTCAGGCATGTATGAGGCCGGTGCATTTTCCTTCGAAACCTTTAAATTAATCATGCCCCTCCACCAACCCACACTCCCTCAGCCACTGCCCCCAAGAAGATAGTTTCGAAGGAGAGAGAATCATCCTTCAAACTTTATGACCGGGGGAGGGAGGGAATGTTTCAGTTCCATCAAAAATATGAAAAATATATACTCATAGATACGTCTGCATGCCTTCTGTAGACCCACTAAATTTATAGGTTACTGAATATTAGGATTTATGTTATATCAAAGCAAATATTGACCTCATATCTGCCCAGGTCCCTGTTTACTGACTGCTTTGTTCAATAAATCCTGCTGTTCATTTTCAAACTTAGTCAATAGCAGTTCATTAACTTCTGCATGGTTCATTTTATAAATTTTGAAATGCCAGGGAAAATGCTTTACCTCAAATAGTTTAGATACAGCCAATTACAGGAACAAAAAGGCTTTTGCTTTCCTTCTGGCTTTCTCTTCCCTCAAAATGGTTACAAAGAAAACTGCATGAATTCTATACAATTCAGCCATCTATTCAAAACTAAACAAAACAAAAAAAATATTTTAGAAAATATTGTTAAGATGCTGGCATAAGAAATTGAAATATTCTCTAAATAATTCTGATATTAAAGTATTTGGAAATATAAGGCAGCATCTCTCATTTCTCAATGAGAAACACAATGAACATTTGTGTAGAGGTTTCAGACTTTTAATCTCTCTTCATTGATGGATCTTCTCACCCCTATTATTTTATTATATCTACAGCTCAGCCTGTTTCACTTTGGTAGGTATTTAGTAAGCATTCCATTATAAGGATACACTGTATTTACCCAAGTATCTAGTGCTGGTTATTTAGGCTGTTGGCTATAAAACCACTTTGGGGCTGTGCACAAGAGTTTCTGAAAGACTGAGACCTAGAAGCAGAAATATTGGATCGATGACCATCGATATTTAACATTTTCTCAGACATTGAAGAGGAGTTCTCCAAAAAGGCTCCATCAATAAAGACGATGTGGTACAGATATACAATGAAATATTACTCAGCCCTAAAAAAGGATGAAATCTTGCCACTTGAGCAACACAGATAGCCCTCTAGGGTATTATGCTAAGTGACGTAAATCAGACAGAGAAAGACAAATACCGTATGATTTGGCTTATGTATAGAATCTTAAAAACATAATAAATAAACAAACAAAACAGAAAACAAACCCAGAGGTAGAATAATCTTCGGATGGTTGACAGATGGAGGCTTGGGGGGTAGATGGGTGAAAAAGGTGAAGGGGATTAAGAAGTATGAAGGGTCAGTAATAAAATGAGTCACAGAGATGTCAGGTACAGCATAGAGCACATGTGTCAAACACAAGGCCCGCGGGCCAAATCCAGCCTGCCAGGCCTTGCAATGTGGCCCGCACCGCGCTGTCATCACTGCACTCCACTGTCAGTTTATGACATTGTCAGTTTATGACTGTTCAGTAAACCATTCGACCCGCGATTTAGGCTGGATTTTAGATTTTGGCCCCTTCTCTGATTGAGTTCGACACCCCTAGTAGAGAATACGGTCAACAATGTCCTAATAACTGTGAATGGTGCCAGGTGGGGCCTGGGCTTACTGTGAAGCTCACTTCATAAGGTATATAAATGTCTAATCACTGAGCCAAATACCTGAAACTATTATACTGCTGTACATCAACTATAATTTAAAAATAATTTTTTTTAATCAAAAGTCTCCATCAACTCACTACCGTCAGAGCCAATTTTAAATCCTATCTCTTAGGCTTCCATTTACCCAAGTTTTAAATGTGCCATCATAGCAACAACTGAAATTGTTATCGCCGATATCCATTACTTGACAGCAACCCAGCGTTGAATACTATTCCGTCTTCCTTCCTAAGATGCTTTCTCAAAGGTCTCAAGGGCCCTAAGAAATGTACTGCTGTCCTCCTAGCACACACAATGGCATCCATTACCATCACAAACACTTGTGAAACCGTCTCCAGAGAGAAAATGCCAAAAAACATTAGAACACAGGCAGCCAGGATTAAAATGAAAGTTTTAAAGGAAAAAAAAAAAAAAAAAAAAAAAAAAAAAAAAAGACATCTCTAAGAGGTACAAATAATTTCTTTCAAACGGTGCATGGAAAGGAAAACAGACTCAGCCCAGTATTGAAAGATGCTCACGGTGCCCTAAGCATATGGCAACACATTTTTCTCTCCTATACATAAAGTCCTGATTCCTGTGTGACCATATGTGTTTGTTCTCACCCTCTCTATCCTCGTAATCACCGATCAAGTGTAAAGAAAAAAAGAATACCTACAGGAAAAAAAAACAGTTGTTCCACAATACGTCCTCTACCCGAGGCCCTCCTATTCCAAAACATTTAACCAACAACAGAGAATGCAAAGATTAATTACACACAAAGGTTCTGCGCAAAGAACATAAAGTTTAAAGGGTGTAAAATATATGAATAAAACATTACGCCACATCTTAATAGGACCAAGTCCAAATATTTTTTATCTGTATAAACCCCGCCACCATTCCTCACTCACTCGTTTTAAATGGAGAGCAATGCCACCTCCTGTCAACCTTGGGATCATTCTAGGCAATACATTCTGCTTCCTCTTCCGCGTACTAGTGGTAATGAATTCCCCTGAGCTCTTTCCTTTCATCTCTCAAATCCTTGACAAACAACCACATCATTTTTTATCCTATCCTCTTCCTCACTGACCGTTCCCAGAGCCTACCACCAATGGTTCCACTCAAACATAAAACCAACTTTGTTCACATCCACCATGAAACCCTCAACGATTCCCTATCATCCTCAGAAAGCTGTTCTGGGACACAAGCAGGATCCTATCAGGACCCTTCATGGTCCTACTCCAATTCTCTTTATTATTCTCTCTCTCTCCACCCTCCCCAATGCCCTCAGTCCCACTGAGCTGCTCCCAGGGCCCTGGTCACTGCCATCATTTCATGCCTCAAGGCCTCCCAGACCTTCCTACCTTTAGGGTCTGAGATCTGGCAGTAGCAATTCTGAATAACTATGCTGGATGAATAAGTAAATAACTACTGTTAATAAACTATAAATAGGCTAACAGGGAACTATAGAATCAAGGTAAAATGTAATTGTAAAAAACAAAGGGAAACTAATGAGCTGGGGAAAAGCCAAGGAAGCATGAAGGCGGGGAACCTTTGAACTGGGGCTTGGGAAGATGAATCCCAAGGCTGATTCATCCCCAACCGCGTGGTTCCATCAGATCAGAAGGTCTCTGTTGCAAAGGAAATGTCTCTGGGAAAATGATTCCCTTGAGACTTTGGAGAAGACATAGCAGGGGGAGGGGGCAAATACTACAATGTTAACACTAAACTTAGAGGTTCTATAGTGTCTTCCATGGTTCTAATGACAAAAGCAGGCTTCTGCAGGCATGTATATTTTGCTTTACCCTGTATAAACATTATTAAAAATAGGCATGGAAATGTTATTTTAGGAACTTAATTATATCTTAAGTTCACCAGAGGAGCTCATTACTTAAAAGGATCCTACAGCGAAACCTTTTGTGAATCGCCCACTAATTTATCTGAATTTCGTAGCAGGGTCCCCTGAGTGAGTTCCTAAGAACAGGCTCTGACATGAATCCATTTTTCCATCCATCCACTCATCCACTTGAAAAATATGTGTCAAATATGCACAAAATGAAATACGCTGGCACACAGTAGGAAAAAAAAAAATTATAAGCTCTACCCATCCTTGTCCCCACGGATCCCACATTTAGCTGGGGAAATGAGACGTACACCTATCCACACACATAACACAGGTGTGTGTTAGAAAGCCAGATGCTTATATGAATAGGGTAGTGCAGTGACATATAGTTAGGAGCCAACTGAGTAAGTACCTATTCCACTCCAGAACAGAGGCTAAGAATTATACCAGGTGATTACATGCATCACCTCTACCCTTCAAGGCCACCCTGCAAGGTCTGTCCTTTTATCTCCATTCTACAGCTGGGCAAGTCATCAAACCCCGGGGACAATGAGAAAGGACCTTGCATATATCTCCTCCCACAATTTCCTGGCCACAGCACGAATGCCTCCTACAATAATCCGCTTGACCTTCACCCAGCCAGCGTAACACCAGATGCTTCTTATAAGACATTTCGGTCATTGCATGTCTCAGTTTTGTATTCCTCTAACCATGAGAAGCGTTGCCCTTGTTTTGAATCACGAAGTCTTTCTACACAGAAGGAACAACAGATAGAACCTGCAGAGAACCAAATTGGATACGTAAAAAAAAAGGGGGGTGGGAGGAGAAACCACTGCCTGTTTTTCTCCCAAGGCTTTGAGGGGGAGGAGAGAGAACAGAGAGTTTTATGAAAATGCCTCAGATTTCCACTTGAACTTGGCCCAGATTTGTTTCTCATTTCCCTTTCCAACAATGATGACCTACCTAACATGTGTTCGTTTCTGTGTAATGACTACAGAAGTTCTGGGCAAACTCCAAAATGCATATGCTGTTATCACCTCAAGTAACACAGAAAAGTATCTATATGTTAGTTGAATAAAATTAATAGGAAAGAAACTGGTTTAATATTTCCATTAAGATACTCTTACTTGAACTATCCCCATCCCCACCCCCCACTTTTTTTAGAGTCATTCTTCATAAAATACATAAAAAGGTCATTCTCCTTCTTTCCCTATCTTGGCATAAAGAAAATAAATCCAAAGACATAAAGCAATCTTGAAATTACATTGCTATTATTATCAGTTAACAATAGTAATATCTTCCATTTATGTTCTGCTTCATGTTTCTGATGCATGGTATTTCCCCCCATTGAACTCAGATACTAAAACCCATGTTTTACAGCAGACAGATTAAGAACCAGAGAGATAACCAATCTTCAGATGATCACAACGGGACTAGACCATGCATCTCCGGGCTCCTCCAGCCCTCTCTGCTAAAACTGTGAGTGTTCACAATGGCACTGTTTATTTAATAAGCCTACAGAAGTGAAGGCTTTTGGCTCTTCAAATACAAATAGAATGATGCTACTTGGCTAGTTCTAAAGTGCAAAGTTACACTAACATGAATGAACTGCTGTTATGACAATATCCCAAAAGCAAGCCATACACAGCTTAAATACTTATAACTCTCCTCAAGTGACCAGGACAGAATGCCACTGGAATAACTCGATCAGCATCAT
Organism: Pipistrellus hanaki; assembly: GCF_964339955.1. Classification (NCBI taxonomy): domain Eukaryota; kingdom Metazoa; phylum Chordata; class Mammalia; order Chiroptera; family Vespertilionidae; genus Pipistrellus; species Pipistrellus hanaki. The sequence continues at coordinate 15,916,599 of NC_140515.1, forward strand.
TCACCAAACCCCCACAGGAAGGCGATCTAAGGAACAGGACACAGTAACCCAAGGGCCCAGAATGGCCAATACCCACTCTCCCTGCTCCATCTCCTCACCATCCCACTCCCTCATCCTTGTTCCTGCCAAGTCCTCTCCAAACAGGACCACCAGAATCACAATGAATGCCAACCTAGCCAAGGATATTCCAGCTCAAGGGGAAAATGTAGGACCTGAGGGGAGAAGAGGAAAAAAGATAGTATGTTCCAAATCTCTGCACACTTCTGTGTGAGCAGGCCTAACATCTGCTCCAAAACCCGGGCTGTATCAGCATGAGCAGAAGTTGGCAAGCTTTTTCTGTCAAGGACCAGATAATAATATTCTAAACTTTTTGGTCAAAGGTCTATGTGAGCTACTCAACTCCTCAGTTGTAGCCTGAAACCAGACACGGAAACTACACAAAAGAATAGGCATGGCTTATTGTGTTCCAATGAAACTTTACTCTCAGAAATAGGAGGTGGTTTATAGTTTACCAACCAAGCCCTGAACTTGAAGGTAGTTTTCATAACCCTTATTCTCAAATCCTAAGTGGGAAATTCTGGTGAAATACAAATAATTGAATTTAGCTTGCTTAGCTCTCAGTACTACCTGGTGACCCCCACATACTGTCAATCACAGTTACCCACTGAGAGTTCCAATCACAACAATAAAAACGGTGGGAAACAGAGCACGAAGTAATATTAGGTACTTTATGCCAGGAATTTGTTAAATTTTCTGATTAAAGAAAGCACACTCTGCCCTGGCCGGCTTGACTCAATGGTTAGAAAGTGGGCCCCGTAATTGAAAGGTCCCGGGTTCAATTCTGGGTCAGGGCACGTACCTAAATTGCACGTGGCTCTCTCACATTGATGTTTCTCTCTCTCCTTTCTTCTCTTCCACTTTCTCTACAAATCAGTGGGAAAAAATATCCTCAGATGAGGATTAACAAAACAAAACAAAAGCACATTCTGACCTGGCTGGGAGTTATGCCCTGGACCTGGGAGTTAACCTAGAAATGTGGTCCCTTCTTATAGTGTCCTAGAGCTGCCTATCATCACAGGAAGATTAACAGCCTTGTTGTCAAAACAATGGAATCCTGCTCTTTGCAACCCCCAGCCAGCATTGCCTCTAACCTGTAATCATCATACCTATTCTTATTCCTTTTGCCTACTCCCCCATGCCTGGAATTCCTTTTGCATACTTCCTCCTGTAATCTTTGCCTTCTATCTAATACATGCAGCTGGCTGGGGAGGGGAGGAGAATGGGGGGTAGGTAGAGCATATTTTGGGGGTGACCTGCAGTCTGCAGTCTCCCATGTTGCTGGCTATAATGGAAAGTAAAATGCTCATATAGGATTCACCCTGTCTCTGCTTAATTGGCTCAAAGAGTAACAGGCAGCCTGGAGCCATTGCTTACCCACTTCCATAACATCTGTTTACTGTAGTTTCAAGGCCCTGAGCTGGCCCTGCCGGGGTAGCTCAGTTGGTTAAGAGTATTGTCCTGATATAGCAAGGATGTGGGTTCAATCTCCAGTCAGGGCACATACAGAAATTAACTAATGAGTGCATTAAAAAAAAAAAAAAAAAAAAAAAAAAAAATTGGAACAAATCAATTTTTCACTCTCTTTCTCTCTCTCTCTCTCTCTCTCTCTCTCTCTCTCTCTCTCTCTCATCAATAAATATTTTTAAAAATTTTAATAAAATAAAGGCCTTGGCCGAAACCGTTTTGGCTCAGTGGTAGAGCGTCGGTCTGCGGACTAAAAGGTCCCGGGTTCGATTCCAGTCAAGGGCATGTACGTTGGTTGCGGGCACATCCCCAGTGGGGGATGTGCAGGAGGCGGCTGGTCAATGTTTCTCTCTCATCGACGTTTCTGGCTCTCTATCTCTCTCCCTTCCTCTCTGTAAAAAAATCAATAAAATATATTTTTAAAAAAATAAAAAATAAAATAAAATAAAATAAAGGCCTCAGTCTGATGTGCCAAAAGTAATAAACAACTCTTTCTCCTTCCTGCCCTTTTTTTCATCCAAGTGCCATTTGCTAAGGAATGTCTTTGATGGACCTCAAGTCTTCTGGACATGAGAGCCAATATTCCACCACTTTAGTGTGAGGGGAAGCAGAATTTGCTCCCCCAAAATATGTCTTTGGGGATACTGACTACTTTAAGGTGGGTATTTTTTAAGAAACATAGGACAGGAAAAACCTTTGACCTTCCCCATGCAAAAAAGATACTATCATAGATAACTGCAGTTTAATATGAAGCAGACGGTATAGACAGGGAGGAGCCTCACAAGGCCTGTGGGAGCAAAGTCCTCCCTGTGCCCCTTGTTTCAAATGGCCCAACAGACATGTGTTTACTAAATATTAACTCTTTTCAACTCCTTATTGACCACTGAACATACCTGGCAGGAGTGGTTTCTATTTTTTTAAATGGTTGATGGGAAAAATAATTAATAAGATGTATACTGGGAGAATGAGTAGGAGCTGGGAAGAGGAGGGGGTAAAGGAGGGGAAATGGGACATACCGATAATACTATCAACAGTAGAAAATATATTTAAAAAGAAAAAGAAGTATAATATTTCCTGACACATGGAAATTAAATAGAATTAAAATTTCAGTGTTCATAAATATAATTATACTGGAACACAGCCAGTTTTTCCACATTACCTACGGGTACTTTTGCATTAAAATGGCAGAACCAAGTGGTTGCAATAAACACAACACACCTGGCAAAGCCTAAGATATTCACTATCTGCATCTTTCCAGAAAAGCATGAAATCCCTGAGGTTGAACTATTTGACTTCCCATCAGTAGAGGACGTTCCCAATCCAAACAAGGCACTCCAGAAATACAAAATGGAGACACATTAAGTCCACCAGATCCCACAATGACACCGTCCGAGAGAGATCATACACTGTGTCCACTCCTAACTAAGCAATGAGGAGAGCTTAAGCCTTGCATTCCTTCACTCCATTTTCAACTGGGGATGCAGATGGGATGTAACTTCCAGCTCTTGACTAGCACCATTAGTATCCCAGATTGATGAACCGTAAATAGCAGGCCACTTTTTGCTGCTTCTTCACTGAGCTGCAGCCACAGAGTACAAAAAGATAAATTTTCTTTGGGTTTCTTGGCAAGGAGCTCTCTCTATATATGTGATTTTGGCTTTTGTCTCCAAATTTCCTTCATTTATCAAAAATGTTGACAAAAAGGCTCTAATTAGATCATTCTAATCACAAGAAACTGGGTGTGATGGAAGACTTCAGAATCACTATCTGTTCTTTGCAAAACAAAACAGATAGGCTATTCTCCCTGTAGGGGCAGGAGATTTATCAAGAGACAAAAGGATGCAAAAAGCCAATAGATAAGGTGTAATTAAAGATCAGGCCTATAAATTTTACACTGACAGAGATTTAAGAGGATTTGCAGGTAGAAATTCAGGATTTAAAACCTGAGTATCATTATGAAAATAATACCATTCAGTTCTGTAGGCAACCACATTCTATAATATACAGGTTTATTATTAAGACTAATACTCTGTGCCTTCCAGCCCTTTCATACAAAGAATTTAAATTACTCAGTGCCAAAGAAATTTCCAAAGTGGCCTATTTTCTTCAAGTATTCCTCCTTAATTAGCTACATGTTCCATGTATTGAGCATTTAAATATGTGTTAGAAACAGCAATCACCTATCATATCTCTGTTAGTTGTTAGAGGCATTAATTTAGAAAGGTTTGTGTATTCTTATAGGTTTTCATCCCCCTGGCCATAATGTAATAAAATCACTTCCAATGGAATATTCAAGATGGTTATAACACAGGGTGAGGTAAAAGTAGGTCTATAGTTGTTTGTACAGGACATACTACAATCCTATCCTATATAATAAAAGCCTAATATGCAAATCAACCAAACAGCCCCATCGGTGGGGTGGGGGCCAGTGAGCAGGCTACGCCAGGCCATCCAAGGCCGGTACCAGCAGGAAGATGGAGAAGACAGCTATCAGAGGGGCAGCAGAGACCAGTGAAGGCAGAGGGGTGATAGAGGGTGGGGTTTAGGGGGGAGAGGGGGACATACCAGCTACTGCTCTTCCCCGATTGGCCCGCCAGTAGCCTCCCACAGAGGAAGGCCAGACTGACGGCTTAGGCCTGCTCCCATCAGTCATACATCCCCTGAGGGCTCCCAGATTGGGAGAGGGCACAGGACAGGCTGAGGGATGGCCCCAACCCCAAGTGCTAGAATTTTCGTGCACAGGGCCTCTAGCAATTAATAAAGAATAAACTGTGTTTTTGTGCGTTCACAACTGTAGACCTAGTTTTGCCTGCCCTGTAGTGCTCTCTTCACTGGCTCAAAGGCCAAAATGAAAAAGAAAAGGAAAAGGAACTGCAGAATACAATATAGCAGAGAGGGCTGAAGTCTATTCAACTAAGATCTGTCTCGAAACTAAAGTTGCATCTCTTGGATCATTAAAGCATAGATGCTCATTTTGATATGCGATGCTCTATAATATTCAGCAGACAGTTAGCAGCTCCAGACTAGCCTCTGGAATCCTAGCCACTGGGCAGTCAGAAAAGGAAAGGCTGCGTCTTTGGGGAAATGACAAGTTTGGCACAGTAACTCGTTAACAAGGGAAGTTCAGGAAATAAATTCGGGTGAAACAGATTGAGAACACGGGCGGGAAGGATCATCTAAGGCACCTTTATAACCTCGAGGCAAAACAGGCTGGACTATGTGAACTTCCAGCGAATCACAAAAGGAATGAACAGACAGAAGTCTGGCACGAAGGCGATTCCAAGGGAACCTTCCGGTGTGTGTAAGGAGAAGCCACTGGCCTGGGAGACCCCCTCAGCACAGGCACTTACCCGAGTAGGCCCAGTAGGGGTCCCCCGAGGCCTTGCGCCTACGGATCTGCGAGGAGCTGCTGTGCCTGCTGTCCTGAAGGGAGCCCACGTAGCCTTCGGTCAGTGCTAGAAGGAAGACAGGAGAGCCACAGTGAGACGAAGGCAGCACCCCTGAGCCCGGGAAGGTGTCACAGGCACACCAGTGAGTGACTTCTTGGAAGCACAAGCCTTGGAATAACGAATAGAACTATTGGTTTTACAGAAAAACAGCTACGGGAGACTCTAGAGACATTGCCATGGTGACTATTCATATTCATCACAGCTTACAACAAGCCAAGAAGCTCAATGCACTGGGCACTTTATATACATTATCTCCGTTAGTCTGTGAGGCAGTCACACTGGGTCTCAGAGCAGTTCTTTAAGGTGCTCAAGGTCGTACGACTGGAAGACCTGGAGCTGCTATGTGGTGGGTGCAAAGGGCCTGTAGCCTCAGTTGACCTTCAGAGAACAAGGGTCACTCCTTCACTTTCACAGATGAGGAGAGGCTCAGAGCCCAGGTCACGGAGGGTAAGTGTGCAGCAGGCCATGGACCCGAACTTAAGCGCCTACATCCAAGCCAGGGCTGCTGCCACCCACAGGCAGCACAGCCTGAGCCTCGGAGGCTCCCAAGAGAGTGGCAGACTTCCAAGTCCTTTGGACCCCAGGAAGTCAGTCACCTATTGTACCTGAGAATAGAAATCTAAAACCCTCCTAGGACAACAGAAAAACACTGGCCAGGTGGCTCCGTTGGCTGGGGCATCATCCTGTACACCAAAAAGTTGCAGGTTCGAATCCCAGTCAGGGCACCTACCTAGGTTGTGGGTTCAGTCCCTGGTTAGGGTGTGTATGAGAAGCAACCGATCCATGTTTCTCTCACATCAGTTTTTCTCTCCCTCTCTCCCTAAAAAACCAACAAAACTATTCGCAGGTGACGATTAAAAAAAAAAAAAAGAAACACTGCTTAATGATGTATTTTTTGAAAATTCAAACTGAATCCGATCTTCAACCCCATGGTGGAGGCTTCCATCTGCCAGCTCTTGTGCTCAAACCCCCCCTCCCCCCATCCCATCATGGATGCAAATCGCTTTTGTTGTGAGCCACACCTGAGTGCACCGAGGTGTACAAAGACAAACATCACAGGTGCCCAAAATCCAAAATGAAATGGAATTACACATCAAACAATACATCCCAGCTGTCTGTGTTAACGTTTAAATGCATCCAAACAAAATCGAATGTGCTTTTAAAAAGCAAAGAAAGCGGTTAGGGGAATCGTACAGTCAATTAAAAATTAGGATGGCACCAGGAAAGCATAATACATTTTCTATCCCAAATTAGTCAAAGGAATAATAATAATAATAATCTCACCAGGATGGCATTAGCAATGCAGATGCTGAGACAGCTGTGAAGTAAATGAGGAAACATATAAAATATGTTTACATGTCAATTGCAAACACCGGCTTTAATGCTTACACAAAGAACAAAGATATTCCAGCAAGATGAACCCTTCTGAGGGAAAGAAGAATCTTTGAAAATCCGGAAACACATAGAAAAAGCAAAAATGGTGTCGTGTATGCTTGCTCATTGGTCCTGAAGGACAGAGTAAAAATCGAAGTCCCTTTTCATTTTTAAAGTGTGCTGAAGCTTCAGGTACCATCTACTCCAGCCTAGTTTGTGCAGATGAGCCATATAAAGCCCCAGGAAGTTGATCATTCTAAGCTTCTAGGGATCAAAATTAAATCTCTCACTTCCTAGTCTACTTTTTGTCCATATGCTAACGCACACCAAGCGAATAACTGCTAATTGTCCATGTATTTGGGAAGCTTTTTAAATGTATCTCTTTGCTGTGTATCTTAGAGCTAGTTAGTGCACTCTGACTATCCCCAAATAATTCTTCCTCTCAGTGTCAGGACAATGAGTGAGAGTGTCTTGACCTTGGGAGGAATCCCTGTGGCTTCCCTAGGACATGTGATTGAGCCTCAGTTTCCTCATCTGTAACATAGAGCGAAAAAATCCAACCCCATAGGATAGTTATTTAGAAATACAAGCTGTTGTGAGCAGAGCACCTACCTGAGCTTTTAAATGGCGGGTAACACAGTGGCAATGTGTGGCTGTCACTGTTTTTGAAACCACCATAGCCCCAACTTCCTTAGCCAGAGTCAGACATTGGGGAGGCTTTCCCCCTGACCTCTCCTGTCTCCCTGCCAGCTGTGTACGTGCGCGTGTGTGCGGAATGGGGGAAGACAACAGAATGACACTACTTTGGCTTAAGCCAGTCAGACCACGTCCTTGGCTCCCAACAATGTGTTTAGCAATGGGGACATCCACCACCAATCAGAGAGATTCTCCTCTCTTCCTGATCTCTGATGGCATGAGCTGGAAGCTGGTGGGGGGGGGGGGGGGGGGAGGGGAGGTGGAGATCCAGCAAGGGGTCAGCAGAGGAACTCAATGATGGAGCCAAGCCAGAGGAAGCAAAATCTGTGGATGATTTCTGTTGCCAAATTTTCAGCCAGGGACAAAGCCAATTTAAAACCAACCCCATGGAAGCCTTAAATCTGCATGAACCAACTACCTGCCAAAGTTTACTTTTCTGTCTCATATGCAAAAGGTCCCCAAATGATATAAATTGTGAGCTGATGACCTTCGAACAAGGCATTCAACTCCTGATCACCAAGTTCTCCATCCGTAAAGGCCACTGTGGCTCTCAACTCTGGGTGCTTTAATAATAATAACAACAACAATAATCCTATATAATAAAGAGCTAATTAGACCGATGGCAGAACGACCTTCCTGCGTTACCTTTCAGAATGACCAGTGGGTGGGGGGTGGGCTGCAAGAGCCTACTCTTGCACGAATTTCATGCATTGGGCCTCTAGTAACAATGATAATAAAGAACCCTATACCCTGGACCCTACCTGCAGACATCAGTATTTTTTTAAGTTATTTAGAGATAAGAAGCACAAACCTCCCTGGATAAGTCAGATCCAGGGTCCTGTTCATGCTCAGCTTCTACCCTGCAACCTGTAACTTCACAGTTACACCAACACGAGTAAAGAGCTGGCCAGGCAGAAAAGAACAACACGCTGCGGAAATCACCGGGTGTGGTGTTAACCTCAGAACTTGGACCAACAAACCTGAAGGAGCCAGAGTTCTAGCCAGGAAACTGACAAACAAACGAACCAGGTATTACATAAAGGGAATGAGCTTTAACCTCAAGGATATTAACTCCTGTCCCTTTTACAGGAGATGATCTCTAGTATCACAGTCTCTACAGCCAGTCCTTTTTTCTTTTCCTTTTTTTTCTTTTTCTTTTTGTCTGCAAAGGAGATGCTCTGCATTTCCCGGAACCTTGGAGAATGTCAGGCTGGGGCAGAGTAGGATGCAGGCAGCGAGCCTGTCTCTCATCTGTGTGGCTTCCACACTGGCAGCTGCATTACCCATCGTGCTGGACAGCAGAGACAGGGCCAGAGCTGCATCAGGTAAGCGCACCAACCTGCCAGCCCCGAGTAGCAGACCCTGATGCCAAAAGTTCTTACCTGGACTAGACAGAGGCCGTAGGTTTGAGGCTCCACTACTGGCCGGCTCCCCCGACCCACTAAGATATTATCGTAAAAGCCAAACTATAAAGATCTGTTTCATCCAAGAATCAAGGGGGTTACATATCAGGAGGGCTCCCCTGACTCCGCAAATCAATGCACCCATGTCCCCAAGGGCAGACCCCTTCCCAGCCGTCGGCACACATCCACTGGTGTGAGCAGGGGAACCGCCTGTGTACGGGTAGTTCAACTCGGAACGGAAGTCAGCGGTGTGGCTTTGCTGTGTACAGGCCAAAGAACAAGCCGGGACAGAGCCATCTGGAGGAAGGTGGGTCCCCCTGTCTTCATCTCACTCCCAGAGTCCGGAGGTAGGATGCGGGGTCAGAATGGGCAGGAAGCCTGGCTGGAGTAGCTCAGGTGGTTGAGCATCATCCTGTGCACCAAAAGGTTACAGGTTCAATCCCCAGTCAGGGCCGGTAAGGAAGGCAACCAATTGATAATTGTTGATAACTGATGTTTCTCTCTCACACTGATATCTCTCTCCCTCTCTCTCCCTCTCTCTCTCTCTCTCTCTCTCTCTCTCTCTCTCTCTCTCTCTCTCTCTCTCTCTCTCTCTCTCTCTCTCTTCCCCCCCCCCCCCCGCCCCCGGCCAAAAAAGCCTGCTTCTGAAGAGCATGATGCCCGGCCTCTGAGCTCCCTAGAGATTAGGAACTCACAAACTACCACCCATGGTGAAACCTTGCAGACAACAGCTATTCAATTGCGAGTGACGACATAAATAAATACATGAAAGGTGGGGAGGGTGGTGGCTGTGTGTTGGGGGTAAGATTATGTGTGTCTGTGTGTATATGCTGTGTTTCTATAAAGCACAAGCAGAAACACCGCTTTCTCCTCCAGTCTCACTTTCTAGACACTGCCCCTCTCAGAAACAACAAACATCTACAAGAGAAGCGGGAAGGAATGAGCACAGGACTCAAAGCAGTCCTTTGGGGCGGCAGCTCTGACATGAAGAGGGTGGAGGGGACTTTACCCCTGACGGGTACACTATCGATAGAGATGACTATATTTAGAGTTCCCTGTCGTTTCCTCTCTGTCAGTGAAGTGTGCTTGCTTTTTCCCTGAATAAGAACATAATCGCAGACTACTGGCACTTCCATTTAAATCCAAACAAACTCTAAGTTCCCAAATGTATGCTAATCGCATAACAAAGTTTTTCTTTTAAAAAAAACTTTTTTAGATTATTATTTGAACATCAGTCAAAAAGACACATCTACTATCTGAAAGCACTTAATGCTTTACTGGCAAGGAGCGGCGATTTGCAGAGAGACACAATCCGTGGTTCCCAAGATACAGACTCAGCACACCAAACCCCATCAATTTTAATGCTCTCTGTATCTCCCAAACTCCAACAGCCAACCAACAGCGGCATGGCGATGATAGGTATGGTGAGGCCATGAATCATGCTATTGATTTTCAATATCTTCCCTGCAGAAAATTAAATTATGCAAATGCATGCCTTTACGGGTCCTTACCTTAATGTAAAATTGCATCCCTGTTTATGTCAGCAACTTAATTACACAATTAGAAATGGAGAATGCTTATGAAAAGATGTAGCTTCATTCTTCAGGACAGACAATAGGTGTAAATCTGCCCTTAATTATCGTGTGTCTAACAAGGAGGAGGAGCCGCCATTACACAAACTACCGGGTTCTACAGCACCAAGCCCCCCACGGGAGCTGAAGCTGTCCGTCAGCAGAAAGCACAGAGGGGATCTAAGTGGGGTCACAGTGATGTGACAAGGACAGGGGCAGAGGCCGTCCAGGCCTGGACACTGAGGGGGACTCCTGCTCAAAGAGGTGCTGTCTGGTGTGAGTTTAACCAGCATGCACACACACATGTTCACACACCCACATGTTGACTAACCTGGGCCTGAGGAATAGCAAGCGAGGGCGGCCTTCCAAGGTCTGGATACTATAATCATAAAATGAGTTTAGAAAGGAAAACCCCAGCAACTCCAGGACTATCAGGGTCTCTCAGTTCTGACAGGTGACAGGGTGACAGTGGAGATCACAAACCCAGAGCGTGAAGCAGCCACTGCTGCTCAGTCTCACTCAGCAGGAGGCCTCCGGTCCCTGTGCAGGGAGCTAAGCCAGCGGCGGGGATTTTCGTCAGGGAGTTTTCATCCCCTCTGCCACCACCTCTGAGAACTTCTACCGAGCGCCCCTCATTTCCTTCCTGGAGCAAAGACAAAAAAGTTTCCAGATCCAAAGTCTCAATTCTCTCCTACAAAAATATCCTGAGTTACATCCACAAAAGATGTCAATGAGACTGATTCCTAAGGGCATGACTTCATCTCCCAGAGCACTGGACACAGTTTCCAAGGAGAAATGTTTTTATGCTGGCAATATAAAAGCAGATGTGTATTCCATCTGCCGCCAGCGTGATCCTCGGGAGGGTTCTCTCTGTAACCCTTTCTCTGGGTTTCACAGAAATGTGGACCTGGGGGAGTCGGGGGCAAGAGTTTCCCAGGGTGGTAACGCATGTGTGTCAATGAGCACACTGAACACTCTTCATGCAAAGACACCAGCTCCTCTAGAAGCACCACATTAGATAACGTTCCTGATAGAAATGGCTTTTCGGTTTAACTGTCAGAGACAAGGGTCCCCGAATCTACGTGGGGTAAAAATAAACATTTTTCGCCCACAATTCCAAATGTAGAAATTGAAACTGCAGAGTGGAACTAATGTCTTATTGCTTTTATCAAAGGTGGGCTATTTACATATATGCACTTGTGCACCTGAAAACGAACGGAAGCCTGAGGTGCCCACCAAGAAAGGAAGAAAGACATGGTCCCTACAAGCATGTCAATGCAACCACCGCATTCCTCCACCTGAGGTGGCATCTCGCCATGTTGAACCGACAATGCCCATTGATCCCAGCTGTGCCATGACCTCCCCCCGAGTGAAGTGATTAGATGGCAGAGGTTAGGTAGAGGTGAAACCAGTAAGTTTGAGACGAGAACAGCAGGAAGTTCCATCCACAACCTGGTCACACATCTGATACTCAAATCAAAACAGTGTAGTGGCCCTAGAAAGTATTTCCGCTTTCACCTTGCATGTCCAATCCTAGGTCATTCCAAAGGACTTAGACGCCTGGGAGAACTGGCCAGCTCCCATTCAAAATTGAAAACCTCAAAACTAAGACATCCTGGTTCCCTGGTGCCGGAATGGAAATTACGTCGGACGATGGACGGATGGTTCCCACACAGGGTCCTAGGTCACTACCAGAGCCACTGCCAGAAACCTGCCCGTGAAAAGCAGCCAGAGCACCGCTGCTTTCAAATCCAGAGGGGCGGGCACCGGGAAGCAGGCTTTTTGTCTCTATTATAACAGCACATACAACAAACTAATTAAAGATCCCTCAAGGATGGCGAAATCGCTACCAAGCATAATTTTCTCCACATTTTGAAGAGCATTTAAGAACATTAAAACCACACAATAGCCGAAAATGAATAAATCTTTATCTTTTTTTTTTGTGCCTACAATGAGCAAAAGTATCAAATTATAGTCAAAGTAATTCAATATTCCAATCAGCCCCTCGTCTCCTTTGTGCCTGGCTTTCAATTAATTGTAGTAAAACGTGCTTAGGGTCCCTCCCCCAAAAAAAGCAGAATCAAAAGGTTTGTTCCTTTGTTACCACTTCATTTACAAATAGTCCCTCAGATATTTGTGATACTGAACTGACCTCAGATATAATCGATTATATTACAGTAAATTGCCTATTTTATCACATTCAAAGGTACTTATTGTCCCAACTACAAAAATATATTTTTTCATCCTCTGAAGGGATAAAGAGACCTCACACAGAGCCATGACTCTTTCAAGTAAAACAGGTAATTGACACTTCAAGGGAACGGAAAGCACACGCAGGGTAGGATCCTAATGGGCAAAGAACACACAACGGCTTGTAAAAAGGACTTAGGTCAGGGGGAGGCACAAAATACTGTAATTTTCTCCTTGCTATTGTCCTCTAAAGGACTGATTCCAAAAGGTGGAAGCCATTTTTTTTTTTTTTTTTAATCAGACAAGATGAAAAGGGACAAAAACTAGAGCCATGCCTCCACAATGTTAACTACATCACAGTTTTAACATTCAGAAACGAAAATACATGTTTCCCAACAGGTCCAAGAAAAGGTACACTAGAAAGCGGATTTATAAGGGAGCTCAGAGGCACCCTCCTAAAAAAGAATTATATGTCTGACTTCAAATATTTTATAACATCCGGTAGAAATAAATCAACCAAGTTTTCCAATCCATTTTAATACTGTTTGGTTTTCAAAGGATCCTATCTCTCGATTTTACAAAATTCCTGCAAAAATGAGGATTAGTCATGGGGAGTATTCTGCTAATGTCGACTGTCACAAAGTCTTACTTTCAATCTGACAATTGCACCATTTGATCTTTAATAATCAACTGAACTGACAAATACAGATCATACGGGTCCCCGGCTGCATTCTGATGGCTACCAGGCTCAACACAGCCATTAGCCCAGTTCTGTTTCACCCACTGTACACGTCTGCATGTGTGTTTCATTAATTGCCAACATGGAAAAATCCAGGCGGGAGCTCCAATATCTGTATTTTTTTTAAATAGGAGTTGTACTTTGTTCCCAAATAGCACCAAGATGCCAGGTGAATAATGACTAGCTTTTTAGAGAAGAATCATGGCCCTACCCATTCACATTTGATCCTTTTTATTTCCTGTCTAGTCCTTATGGCCATCTAAGTTTGCCACCCATGGCCTGGTTCAATAATAAATTGCTTACTAAATCAAGTATTGCCTATGAGGTAGGCACTATTAACATATCATCAATACAAAGGCTCATATAATTCTCCCAATAATCTTGTGGGTTAGGTACAATTATTCAGAAATGGTGTATAACCTGCCCAAGAATACACAGGCAGAACCATGAATATTACTCTCAAACCTATAAAACTGACACCATAGTAAAACTATTCTTCATGAACTTCAATTTTAGGAATTATAAAAATACCCGAGTTAACAGCTACTCCACCTGCTCTAAAGTAACCATCACAAGTGAAAACCAGTTTGTACGTAGGACTCAGAAAACTAATCACATAACAAATTGAAGTCTACTCTTCCCAACACTATTGGCAATTGTCTAATATAAACCCATGTTATAAGAGGGTTTATATTAGACAATTGCTTTCTGTTAGGACAGAAAACTGGAGAGCAATTTGTCTAACATGATGTGGAGAACACCCAATTACAATGATACAAACATTGGTTATTGTCTATAAAAAAGGAAGTAACTTCAAGACAAAATATTAACTTACAACTGGAGTTAGAGAAACAACATGACACATTGATTAATAAATTCTCTGTGTCTTCTCTTTAAGGTTTGTAATCGTGACTGCCCAATAAATTTTTATACCTGAGAAATAAAGACTAGGCTTTATAACTTGGGCTTCTTATACTACAGTTTAGACATTCACATACACATACCTAGTCCCTGTGAAATAATGCATAAAAATATTTAATAAAATGGGTATTTTTTTTTTTACAGAACCAAAAGAAATGGACCCATAAAAACCCTACTTAAACTTTGTTGGGTGCCCATTTTAAAACCATGGCGCATCTAACAACCCCAGCACTGAGCACAGGATTCACGTTTCAGAACCCGGATGTAGTGAGCATCTTGGTGACAAAAATACTCACCAAGATAATTCCCAATCCATAGCCACAAGCTGTATGCCCTGGTTTGGGGTCACATACAAAGAGCACTCCAACCATCACATCCCTTCCTTGGCTCAAAATACCAAGCACAACTATGGATAGAAGAGCTAAGTGGCTTAGAGAACCCATAAACTTGAGACTTCTAGGACCGGGTAGGGACACTACTGTGAGGGGTGACATGAGTGGAGCCACGTTACAATAGAGTCGGAGGAGCCATCTCAGAGGGACTGCCCTGCTCGCCTTGTTTTCTTTACCTTCCTAACTGGACCAAACCACCACCCCTCCCAGGCAGTAAAAATGACAACATAGTGTCTGTAGAACAGTGGACTTTGCTGATGACCAAATTGTTGTTAACCAATCAATGAAGTACAGTGTAACCTTTGGAATCTCAAGGCAGATCTATCCTTAATTCATCTAGTACCAAAGAACTCTTTAAATATATACATATATATATATATATATATATATATATATATATATGTGTGTGTGTGTGTGTGTGTGTGTGTGTGTGTGTGTGTGTATTTATTTCAGAGAGGAAAAGAGAGGGAAAACAAGATAGAAATATCGATGATGAAAGAGAATCATTGATTGGCTGCCTCTTGCACACCTCCTACTGGGGGTGGATCTAGCAACCCGGGCATGTGCCCTTGACTCAAATCGAACCCAGGACCCTTCAGTCCCCAGACCAACACTTTATCTACTGAGTCATTCGAACTAGGAAAACACCAATAAACTCTTCGTTAAAAAACATGTCATCTTCCTCCTCTTTCTCCAGAAAAACCCTTGTGTCTCTCTCCTTGGGGAATGTGAGGTACCACTATTGGGGCTACTGCCTGAATCTGTACTTTCTGAATTGCAATTTTTTTTTATTTCAAATAAACTATTTTTGTTCAATTATTGCCTCCTAGATTTTTAGGTTGACACAACTTAAATCCTGGCCACCTGGTGACCTATAATTGTCTATTTATTCCCCAAAACTCTGTGGGTTTGGTCAGCAAAGTATCTACACCTTCACACATAGTAGTTCCTAACTCCTTCTGGCCAGAAAAAGAATTCCGAGGGAGTTTGGTAAGATGTACAAGAGTATTCATGGTCTCTCCAAGGTCGGACGTTACTGCAACAAAGCATTCAGGAGACTTCACCCACATCGCTCCAGTCCTCTCAGACCATCAGGCCACAAGGCGGGTCACCCAACAACTACATTAATTACCATTTCTCCACATGGGGAAACAAACATGACAACTTCCAGAGCCACAGAGATCGCAGTAAGGAAGAAGTGCACTTGAAGACAGCAGTCAGGGCAGGAGATGTCATTCTGGTTGGAAACACTGACAGGAGGAGACAATGGAGTGAGTGCAAGAAGAGAGGACAGCAGTGTGAGGACAGCAGGTGTGAGGACAGCAGGTGTGAGGACAGCAGGTGAGGAAAGGTGTGGCACCAGGAGGCCCCCAGGGAGCTGCTTGGTGGAGAAGAGGGGCTGACAAGAAACAGGGCGGGTCCTGCAGGACTTTCAGGCTTTGACATGAGCCCGAAGGACACCAAGAGGAGTCAGGTCCAGTTTCTGCTTTCCTTTAAACCCGCTGTGTTGAGATGCAATGGTTTGCAGTACAATTACAGAGTTGTGCAACTGTAACAGCAATCTAACTTTAGGACACCTGTATCAGAGTATGCTTTAAAAAGATGATCTGCTAACGAAGGCAACAGACGGGAGGGAGGCAGGTGAGAGCCAAAAACTGTGGCCGCAGGGTGAGGCCACACAGACCATTCATTAAAGGTGTGCCTGCAACTGTGCGCAGGCAGCCCGAGCTCCTGGAGGCAAACTGTGAGAGCAAACACTCTCTGGACCTTCACCTGACTAACTGCCTACCCATATTTGCTATTATTTTCTGCTGTTTCCCTTTTGCCCTTTATCTCCTGAATTAGGATTTGTACTAATTATACCAGGCAATTAATTGCTTATATATGTCAATAAAAATTTAAAAAACAAACAAACAAAAAAAACAAAAAAAACAGTTGATGAGAGGCAAGCAAGATACAACTATTGGCTCCGAAACCAGTTTGGCTCAGTGGATAGAGTGTTGGCCTGCAGACAGAAAGGTCCCAGGTTCAATTCCGGTCAAGGGCATGTACCTTGGTTGTGGGCACATCCCCAGTAGGGGGTGTGCAGGAGGCAGTTGATCGATGTTTCTCTTATCAATGTTTCTAACTCTCTATCCCTCTCCCTTCCTTTCTGTAGAAAATCAATAAAATATATTTGAGAGAGAGAGAGAGAGAGAAAGAAAGAGAGAGAGAGAGAGAGAGAGAGAGAGATCTTGCACTCTGCCTTAAAGAAGAATTATTCTCCTGAAATAACTGATGCAAGTCTCAACAAGATTCACTTAAAAGGGCTATTAGACTCTTAACCACAATGATGTAATTAAAAACTCTAACTGCATACAAACGTTCACCAGGTTACATCAAGATGGCCAAATTGAACCAATTATTGGGGATGTGTGTGTGTTGGTGTGGTGGGGTGGAGAGGTTCATTTTTGGAAAAAGAGTTATTTAACCAAAAGTCTTCTCCTGACAAAGAAATGGCAGCTATTAAATACAAAGTTTACTTCTTTTTCCATTTTTGGTTGTGCTTTTTCTAAAGCCTTCTCTGACTCTGACCAATTACACCGAAAAACATATTTGAAGAGTCAAATGGAAAAGCAGTTTTATGACTTTAGAAAGCACAAACCCCAAATTGAAAGTTTCAGTTCAATTTTCCCTTTTGTTCCTCTCACTGTTTGTTTACAAGAATCTGAATGAAATCAGCTGCAAGGAGACATTTCAACTCTGAATTTAACTCCGTTTATGACTACAGCGCAAACAGGGGATCAGAAGAGGAATGAAAAGACTTTCCCTTATTTTTATAAATACAGTGACGGCTGAAAGGAAATTTTGTACTTTTCGAAGCTTCCCTCTCAGGTGAAATTGAACGAAACAAATTGTCGGTCTGGTTTTTAAACAGCGGAGGAGAGAGATACAGCACCTGCAGTGCATCCTCAGGAACAAATCGGTACAACACGTGTACCCAGCTATAGGGCCACGGACTGCAGAAAGCCTGAGCGAATTCTGAAAAATGCACTCTTAAAATACTAGCTACAAAGGCTTATTAAACGCATTTCCTCTTTCAGATCAACCCAGTGTAAGCAGTGAGTGTTAGTGGAAAGGCAGGAAATAGGAAGAGCTTTGCAAGCAGGGGAAACCTCAGCCTTTGTCTGGGGCGTGGCCGTGTGCAGGCTAATCCATCCTTGGATATTTAACACAATGGAACCAAAAAGGTGCGGCTGTGCCCTGGCCACTGCGGCTCAGTTGGTTGGGCATCGGCTCCTGCTCCAAAGATTGTTGTTTGATTCCTGATCAGGACACATGCCGGGCTGTGGGCTCGATCCTGGGGGTGGTGAGGAGGCGGCAGCAGATCTATGTTTTGCTCTCACATGGATATTTCTCTCTCTCCCTTTCTCTCTAAAAATCAATAAACTGTTCTTTTTTTAAAAAAAAATGGCTGCAGATTTTAGGTGTGTTAGAAATCATACATGATATTTGAGGCTTATTTGGGAATCAATATTTCGGGAAAAGAAAAAGCACTCTGTGACATTCACTTAGAAACGTCCCTTCACCCTGCAGGGGAGAGGACTGGAGTAGAAATGCTCAAACCCAGACAAGACAGCGGATGGAATGAAGAGATGGGCTAAAGGAGTTGTGGCAGAAACAAAGATTTATTTTTTTAAATAAATGTTTCAGGAAGAAGTAGGAATACTTTTTAAACTCTCTCTCTCCCAATGTCAACGAAATAAATGCATTCCTAAAATGCCTCCAGCCCTGCGTTAGTTTCTACATTTAACAAAGAAAATTAGTAACGATGCTGAAGATAGCTAGTATTTCTTCAGCACTTACCATGTGCAGAGCTCTCCAGCGGGTTATCTCGTTTCGTCCTCACCAGAATGCTGAGGGGAAACTAGGTCCTGGCAGCATCCTGGCTCCCAGGGCAGGGCAGGTAACTGAGCACCTGTCCCCGTCCCGTTCCACGGTACATCACGGAGAAAGGAAGGCTCTCGACCAGTGGTCGGCAAACTCATGAGTCAACAGGGCCAAATATCAACAGGACAACGACTGGAGTGTCTTTTGAGAGCCACATTTTTTAAACTTAAACTTCTTCTAACGCCACTTCTTCAAAATAGACTCGCCCAGGCCGTGGTATTTTGTGGAAGAGCCACACTCAAGGGGCCAAAGAGCCGCATATGGCTCGCGAGCTGCGGTTTGCCGACCACTGCTCTAGAACATCCAGATTCTATGGAAATGGATAGCGTAATATAGGTTTAAAAAAAAAAAACATACATAAAGGCCCAAATATAAAACGTAAAATGTTTCCACAGAATATATTTGCACTGGTTCAAAGGGACCTTTGCACCAGGACTCCCATGGACGACTTCAATTTCACTTATTCGATCTCAAGGACCCCACTAGGCACCCAGACGTCCAATCCTGTGTCCCCAAAAGAAGCAGGGTGCTTTCCATGGTCCTTGAAAGAGATTTCACACCGGAAGGATTCCCACTGTTAAACCTCTCTAGTTGCAAATAAAAATACTACAACAAAAAGGGATAATTCCTGAAAATTATTATATGGCTTGCAAAAGAGAGTCCTAACACTACAGCCCACACAGGAAGGCATCACACTAACACCAGCTGACTGCCGAGAAAACAACATACTCGCTCTCCACGGAGGGAAAGAATGCTCCTGGCGGACACAGGTTCACATCTGGGCTGAGGAGCCTCTGGAGGCACCGCTGGGCCAAGGCAGGAGCCTCCAGCCCAGGGCCACCCTGAGCCGAGCTGTGCTGCGAGTGCAGAATACACCCAGGATTTCAAATTCTCAGCAAGAAACGTGAGTGTCGCCAAGACCGGTTTGGCTCAGTGGATTGAGCGTCGGCCTGCGAACGTAATGGTCCCAGGTTCGATTCCGGTCATGGGCATGTACCGTGGTTGCAGGCCCATCCCCAGTAGGGGGTGTGCAGGAGGCAGCTGATCGATGTCTCTCTCTCATTGATGTTTCTAACTCTCTATCCCTCTACTTTCTATAAAAAAAAATCAATAAAATATATTAAAAAGAAAAAAAAAAAAGAAACGTGAGTGTCAAGCAGCTCATTAACATTTTTCACTGGAATTCCACGTTAAAATGATATTTTGGCCATATCGGATGGAACAAAAACAGAATCTCCAGGTTCCCGTCTGAAACACGTTACATTAACACTATGAAGGCAGCTTCTTTGTCTTTTTGTGTGACATATTTCCCATCATGCTCTGGCCCAAATACAAAATGGGAAACCCTGCCTCCTCCGGCTGTCTGCCTCTCCCCACAAACTAGAGGCTTGACTGCTTTTGTTTTCCCTCTTCTACACAAGAGACAAAGGGGGGGGGGGGGCGGGCGGGGAAGCATGGGGGGTGGCACTTCAATGGAGGCATATGGCCCGCTGGTCTCATCTCTTCATTGCTTCAGCTATGGGAACGGAAGGCTCATAAATCAACAGGAGGCCTAATGGCTGGGCACTGGAGAATGCAGGAACCACATCGCGGTGTTCAGCATGCGGGCCATCCTGTTCTTCGGAGGGGACCAAGTGACGGGGACACAGCACATGCAGAGAACAGTTTGATTTCAGACATTGCTATCTCTGGGAAACAAAACCAAATACATCACTATGCGGAACCTGAAAATACAGTTCCCCTTCTCGCAATGACCGTGAACATTTCCCAGGTGACATGACCTTGGGACCTTTCCCAAACCTTATATCCGATGGCAAACATTCGAAGAGGTCTGGGCATGCTGGGCCTGCTCCCTGAGAGGACAGGACAGGCTGGGAGCACAGGGCCCCAGACCCCAATGGCTGACACCATGCTGGTGCAGCAATACGCCCTGAGATCATGGCTTTTTAGTCTGCAATGAGGCTCCCGCATATATTTTTTTTAAAAACTCCTTCCAGGATCAGATGCAGGTGATCCACAGGCCACATTCTGAGTAACACTAATTTGCTCAAATCATCAATAATGAAAATCCACAGGTGATGGAGGACAAGGAAAATAAAAACCTTCATAGAACCGGTTTATAAAATATTTTAATTAAGCCCTCTAAACTGATGCGTCTGCAGAAAGACTGGCGATAAAAAGATGTGTTTTGCATTTCTGTCTGCTCGGGGTTTTGAAGGTCACGGGGCTCACAACAGATGTGGCCTCGCTTGAACCATAAAGGTCCGCGTGGCTAATAGCCGTCAGTGTAAAAGCCTGACAGCTGAGGCGCTGTGGCTGCAACAGTTGGTGGGCTCCGGCCCAGCGGGATGAGCCCCAGGCTCCGCCAAAACAGACTGCATCCCAGGCAGGCCAGCTGCCCTGGGTGGGACCAGCAACTTCCATACCCCCAACCCCACCCCTACCCCCTGGCGGTTGCAAACCCCATTCCATCCAAGAAGCCACTGCAGACCTAAGGAAGAGCTGTGGAAACACAGTTAAACAGCACAACAAGATGCACCATCATTTCGCTGGGACAAATGAATAATGAACCATTACTGCTCTGGCAACAATCTTGGGGCCCTGAAGCTGATCAATAATCATATCACACATGTACACATTTCCACCATAAATTATTTTCATAATAGCATTTAATGCTTTTTCTGATTATAAAAGCAATAAATATTCGTGGTACAAGTCCATTAGGTAAAGTACATTAATGAGCGGAGTACATTAAGGAGACAGGAGAGTACATAACAAGCATAAAAAAGAAAATAAAAATAACCATAAGCACTGTTAAAATGTGGGGGTATTTTCCTCCTCTGTTCCAATAATCAATGGGGTCTTTTTTTTTTTTTTAATGGATGGTGAATCTCTCAAAAAGGAGTCTGTGTTTAACTGCATGAACTCTCAAAGTGGAAGAATGTGCAAGGGTAAAGCTCATTTCCATATAAACTAAAAAGTGCCATCACTAACAGGCATGGGACTTTGCCCAAGTCCAAATGTTTGTAAAAAATGACTGCACGGTCACTTCCAGTTCTGATGTGGTCTAATGTGAACAGCTCTGCATCTCCCGCTGAGCATTCTAAATCAGCCAAGACCCCATAAACGTGGCATGGCATGGCAATCAGTCGCCAGCAACTGACAACATGTGACCATCCAGACTTTAGTATTCTCTTTAAAAAATTCTAATAGCAAGCCATACAGAACCATATGGCAACAACTGGTGCCAGATGTTCAGTTTGGGTCACCTTCACTCAATACAAACTTTACCAATGTCCCTACCAGCCACTAATCTGTCCCCAGCTGAGATGCCAGGTATCAGTTGTCAGCTGTTCCTGCTCCTATGCTTAACTTTATAAGATGCTTCAGTTATTTTTTTTAATATATTTTATTGATTTTTCACAGAGAGGAAGAGAGGGGGATAGAGAGTTAGAAACATCGATGAGAGAGAATCATCGACCAGCTGCTTCTTGCACACCCTCCACCGGGGATGTGCCCACAACCAAGGTACATGCCCTTGCCCGGAATTGAACCCCGGACCTTTCAGTCCGCAGGCGGATGCTCCATCCACTGAACCAAACCGGTCCCGAAGATGCCTCAGTTATTTAAGGTGTGCTCCCTGCAAATCCTCTAGAAAACATCTGCTAAGTAAAATAACAAGATTGTGTGTGTGTGTGTGTGTGTGTGTGTGTGTGTGTGTGTGTGTGTACTAGAGACCTGGTACACAAATTTGTGCACGGGTGGGGTCCAGCCTGAGGGAGGGGCCGTGGGAAGTGAGCTGACCAGCTTTGCCCCCGATTAGGGATGAGGGAGACTGATCAGGGGCTGGGCCAGCTGGAGGGAGGGACCACAAGAGGTTGGCTGGCCATCCATGCCCCCATCAAGTCAGAGCAACCAGTTGTTCTGGTCATTCAGTCATTCAGGTCACTTGGCTTTTATATATAGAGATATGTAAAATGGGGATTTGGAGGTTAATCGCTTTGCTCAGCGTCACATAGGGATTCCTGTCCAAGCTCAGGGCATCGAAGTCAGTACGTAAATCAGACTCAGTATATAATTGCTTTTTCTCCAGTCATACATCCCTAGACAGCTTAGACAGCAAAAGAAGTGAGGACTGGGGTGGGACCAAAAGTGCCAAATGTCAATAGAGGACAAAAGCAAAGAAAATATCACCAATAGTTCAATTGCAAGTTTGTAAAACGGTTCACTTTGGAGACAGGTAGATCAGCTGTCGACATTAGCCGAAAGCAATACTACACAGTAGATAAAAAGCAGCAATTATCAGTCTCCATGAAACTTCACAGGCACCTGATAAGAAAAATGATCCCAAGCAAGAAATAAGGTCAACAGAATGCAGCATTTCCTTTCAACCCCACATTGGGGTCAGATTTAACAAAGTCAACCAAAAATTATTTAATTGCCTAGGGCAAGGCACCACAGTTTGACTTGCTATTCCCTAAGATTAAATGCCAGACTTTAGAGAAATTAATCGTTAACCTGTATACTTGTGTCCAGTTTCAAAAAAGACAAATGGGTGACGTTTTTACAACTCTGCAGGATATTAGCCAGTGCTGGATCTAACCCAGCAATCATATTCTGGCAAACCTTATTAGCTACAAAAACCCAGTTCTTCAAACCAGCTTTACCATCTTATTATTATTTGCCTCTTTAATGATTTGAATTTGATATGTATTGTTTGTGTAAGCATCACTGATTTTGTGGAAATTACGATTTTGCCTACAATGACTTGAACCCCGCTCCTGAACACTGGGCTCCAGGCCTGGCCCTCTCCTCTTTCCCATTTTCAGATTACTGCACTAGGAAACATGCCACAGAAGACCAAACCTGAATTGTATAGCTCAATCTTAATGAATGGGAAAAGCTTAACGCATCACAAACTCAGGGGAGCAATCTAACACAGAAGATTTCTGGGGTTGCCAATATAAAATAATAACAACCGTTAATGCTGAAACTTCAGGCATCCAAACAGGCCGATCAGAAAGCAGACCTTAAAGGAGACACAATACAACTATCAGTCTCTAGTGGATTACAGAATGGCTGCACCCTCAATAGGAAAGGACCTGCTTATGGGCCGTTCTGTTTAATGATAGTATATTCCCATTATAAAAATCCTTAGGGCAGGAAGAATTGATAATATAGTCCCCAAACATTATCCACTCAATTCTTCCAGTTACACTCTAAAAACTGAAGCACATATGTTTTCGACCAGTAACCCATGCCCATTTCCACCCATGGTGAAAAAAACATCCACCACACACAGATCAAGATATCCTGGCACTTAAAGGAAGAGGAACAGCAGACAGCAGGAGGCCAAGAGCCAGAAGACAATGTGGTCACAAGGAAACCGCCGGAATGACACTCAGAGGAGGTCGGAAGATAAGAACAGAAGCTCCTCTCAGATGTACGTTGCAAGGTCACACAGCATGATGACTCACTGGACATATTTAATCCAGAGAGGTTATAGATTACATGTGTGGGCAAGATCCGTCTCCACACATCCCAGCCCGTCATAAACTTCTGCCTCTTCTCCAACTAAAACTATCGATAAAACTCAACAGTGCCGATCTGAAACCAGAAAGAAAAACATCCAGACCTGGCCTCGTTGCTCAGCTGATTGGAGCATTGTCCCATATACCAAAAGGTTGTGGGTTCGATTCGATTCCTGGTCAGGGCACATACCGAGGTTGTGGGGTCAATCCTTGGTTGGGATGCTAGGGGAGGCAGCCAATCGATATTTCTCTCTCACATCAATGTGTCGTTCTCTCTCTCTTTTTCTATCAAATTAAAAAACAAAAAAAACATATCCTGCCCTGACCAGTTTGGCTCAGTGGATGGAGCATCGGCCTGCGGACTCAAGGGTCCTGGGTTCAATTCAGGTCAAGGGCATGTGCCTTGGTTGTGGGCACATCCCCAGTAGGGTGTGTGCATGAAGCAGCTGATTGATGATTCTCATCGATGTTTCTAACTCTCCCTCTCCCTTCCTCTCAATAAAAAAAAATCAATAAACTATATTTTAAAAATAAAGAAATAAAACTGAAGAGTCAGATTTAAAGTATATATTTAAAAAAAAAAAAAAACAAAAAAAAAAAACAAAAAAAAAAAACACACAAAACACCCTATCCTCCTCAGGTAGGAATTAAAAAAAGAAAAAGAAGAAGAAGAAAAAAGGAAAGCACCCAGCATGTTGCCACCATGTGCTTATCCTAAATCCAAGGCGGCTATCTGCCCAATTTCACAGCCGTCCCCTGCTGTGCCAGGCCTTGTCCTCTCCATGCTGCTCAGACTTGGATTCCAGAAAGAGGATAAAATAAAACAGATTACAAGCAGACATCACCCGGCTGTGGGACTGATCCTCGGGATAAAATGTGCAACATTACAGTGCAGACTTCTCAGGGGCACCGAGTTCCTTTGTACCGAACACTCCAAACAACCACCACAAATCATAAAGGGGGATGGGGGGGGGGGATCAAATCTTCAAAAGGGAAGAAGAGAGTGTGAGGAATCCCTCTACCCAACTTAAAAATGTGTTGTAAAACTGCGGGAATCAAGAGCGTGCTGTGTTAGCACACAGAAAGAAGCCCAGGTCAATGGGGCGGAACAGAGAATGGTCTTAGGCAGCCCTGCTAGCGGTTCTCAACCTGTGGGTCACGACTCACAGGTTGAGAACCGCTGCTGTAGAGCCTAAGACCTTCAGAAAACACAGATATTTACATTACGATCCATAACAGTAGCAAAATTAGTTATGAGGTAGCAACGAAAATAATTTTATGGTTGGGGGTCACCACAACATGAGGAGCTGTATTAAAGAGTCAAGGCATCAGACAGTTGAGAACCACTGCTCCAAGGTATTTATCCCAGAAAAGGACAAACCAATGTCCACACAAAAACCTGTACACGACTGTTAATAATTGACTGTTTTGAAGCAACTAGGAACTGGAAACAAAAACAAAAAACCTCGCTCAGTAGGCGAATGGTGAAGGAACCCTGGGGCAGCCAGGCCCTGGAACACGACTCCACAGGGAGACTGAGGGAGCTGCCGACACCAGGGACAAAAGCCAACCTCGAAAGGTCACGTACTGTGTCATTCCATGCCTGGAACATTCTCGAAATGACACAGGTGTTCAACAGACTAGTGGAAGTCCAGAACTGAGGAAGGTGGGGGGAGGCGTGTGGCTGAAAAAGGGCTGGATGTGGACAATCTGTGTGTAATGAGATCAGGCTGTACCTTGATTTCAGCGGTGGCTACACCAGGCTGCACATGAGAACTGTGCAGACTCCTTGGACAGAAGCCAGACTCCTGGCTTTGAACCAGCGCTGGAAGAATGGAAGGTGAAAGCGGTGAAGAAAACTGGGTAAACGGTACTTGGACCTCTCTGTACTATTTCACACCTTTCTGTGAATCTATAATTATTCTAGAATTAAAAGTTAAAATAGGAGAACCTCTGACACCCTAACAATGGCCACGGTGGTTTTGCTTTCAATTCATTCTGGCAACTCCACATAAAAATAAGGAAATCATAAAGGGGAAAAATGCTTCTTTAAAAACAATAAGACCATTAGACTCTTCCCTTTTCTTGTTCTCCCCCAAATTTAACAATAGCAATATTGGGGAGGGGCTGCACAGAACAAGAATCTTAGCAACTTCTCGGGAAGGTATCTCACAGACATTATGACCATGAAAGTTAATGGTGTTGTACCAGGAAGAAAATAAAAAATAGAAAAGCCACCATTAGTTTAAATTCGTCATTTCCTGCCGATCAATCTGATAAAATACTGGGAAATAAAACAAAAGTTTGTTAACACATTACCAGGCCTTTAAACAATGTAGCAATTAAGGGATGGATTATGTAATTTCTGAAACAAAGACATTTTCTGAAAAGAAAGGAGAAAGGAAATACTAAGCACATTCCTAAATATTTGGCCTACATTGAATAACAAATAGTTCTAAACCCAGAGACAAGTTATAAAACCATTTCCTTCAAATTAATCGTCCACATATGTCCTCCCCACAAGCCCACTACCCAAGTTCCATTTCTTTCTCTCATATCATTCCAAAGGAAGCATTACTGGTAACTGTACAAGGTGCGCTGGCACCTTTAAACAATTCTTAAGACCAGAAAAGAAAACATTTATTCACATACTCATGATGAAATAATTGTGTCTTAGGCATCTGTTGAGTCACACAGTGCAATAAGTTTTTTTTCTTTTTTCTTTTAAGTAAAAGCGATCTGTTTAAGTTTAAAATTTTAGCCAAAATTAACAGACTTAACATTTAAAAATTGACCATTATTAATTCCCCAATTATACTCATAATTTCACATTGAAATTGTAGTAACAAAATTACGGGAAAACAGGTATATAAATTTGATGTTGATTTTCATATTTCAAATATTTGCTTAGAATTTGAAACTTACAGGGGAGACTTCTGGATGGACAGATCTCCAAAGGCCCAGTTCCAGGATGCCCACCCTGTATTTGTTCTCCACCCTCACCAGCTGCCTCCTCCTCCCCATGGGAACCCACACTCTGCAGATTCTCCCTCCGCCACCCACTGTGAGCCTCAATCAGGCTGTGCCTCAATTCACAGCACCCACTGAGTGGTCCAGATAGGTCTAACTTCCTTTCTGCTGATCTGAACCTGACACCTTATGTGGCTCCATTTGACCACCTTGAGGAGAACCACAATGACAAATTCGACACACAGGTGACAGAGCAGACAATGGCAAACAGCCAAAGTTCCCAACAAAGTTGGTTGGCCACTGATTACCTGAAAGTCCACTACCTCTGGGTCTACATAAGAGACTATACCACTTCTTGTTCCTCACTGCTCAGAGATGCGTCTCTCCTCACTTGCAGCTCAGAGCACCTTAAATGATACATGGATGTGACTCATATGGCAGCCTGACCCAGGGGACGGCCCCTTAGGCGTCTAAGGTAATCAAGTCCTCCAAGCAATCCTGATTTAGAAAGCACATAGCACATAGGACATAGTGTTAAACGTGAGAAACAAAACATAAAATTTGTCCTAAAATACAATACTCATCATCTTTATTTTTAATGGTTGTGTAATATTCCATCATATAGATGGCTGAGCTTGACATGGTTACTTTGTGTGAGTTAGAGACATGTTCCACTCCTTGGCAATCTGCCAGAATAAAGACCTAATAACTTTACTCATCAATTACATACAGCTTCTGTAGTAAATGGCACAGCCTTGAGTATGTAGACATCTCTTCAGCTGAAGTCAACTCTAAACCAAACTTGTAGGAAGCATCTGCCTACTTAAACTCATCAAATCTCAAATGATTAGCTAACAATCAAATCTAAGTGCACTCTATTACTTAAAGCACCAAATAATTCAGGCTGCAATTCTATTGTGGGCATCCAACTGGAACAGTAACCAAAGCACCAGGAGTCCCAGAGGGGAGACAGTGACCAGGAACAAAAATGTACAATTCCAGCGAGGAAAGAATCAAGACCTAACGGTAATATCTGGTGCAAATGCATTATGCTTAGCTGATTTGCAATGTAACTGAAAGGCAAGAAGAAGTTAAGCAGCCCTAGCCTGGCCCAGGGGGTGGCCCCTTAGGTTTCCAAGGTTTGGCTCAATAGATAGAACATCAGCCTGTGGACTGAAGAGCACTGGGTTCAATTCCAGTCAAGGACACATGCCGGGGGTTGTGGTCTAGATCCCCAGTAGGGGGTGTGCAGGAGGCAGCTGATCAATGAATCTCTCTCATCATTGATGTTTCTAAGTCTCTCTCCCTCCATCTCCCTTTCTCTCTAAAATCAATTTAAAAATTTTTTTTTTAAATAAGTTAAGCAGATGGCATAATACTCTACATACAGAGAACCCTTAAGATTCACCAGAAAACTACTAGCAATGATAAGTGACTTGCATTTTTATATACCAATAATGAACTATTAGAAAGGGAAACTAAGAAAACAATCTTATTTACAATAGCATCACAAAAATAAAATACCTAAGAATAAACTTAACCAAGGATGTATAAAACCTATTAAAAGACACTGAAGAAAAAAACTGAAGAAGACACAAATAAGTAGAAGCATATATCATGTTCATGGATAGGAAGAATTAACATCATTAAAATATCCATGCTACCTAAAGCAATCTATATATTCAACAAAATTCCTATCAAAATACTAATTGCATATTTCACAATTCTAGAACAAATACTCCAAAAATGTATATGGAACTAAAAAAAACACCCAGATAACTAAACCAATCTAGAGAAAGAATAAAGTTGGAAGAATCATGCTACCTAATATCAAACTACAAGACCATAGTAATCAAAACAGCATGATATTGACATAAAAAACAGACATGGGGTAAAAGCAGTCTACTCAATAAATGGTGTTCAGAAAATTGGACAGATACGTGCAAAAAAAAGTGAAAGTAAACAATCTTCTTATACAGTACATAAGAATAAACTCAAAATGGATTAAAGACTCAAATGTTATAAAATCATAAAAATCCTAGAAGAAAACATAGGCAGTTAAATCTTGGGCATTTTTCGTAGCAATATTTTTTCTGCTATATCTACTCGGGCAAGGGAAACAATAAACAAATGGGTCTACATCAAACTAAAAGGCTTTTGTATAGCAAACAAAACCATCAATGAAATGAAAAGACAACCCACTGAATGGGAGAACATATTTGCCAATGATATATCTGAAAAGGGGTTAATAACGAAAATTTATAAACTCAAATAATGCAACACCAAAAAAAAAAAAAAAAACACAAAAACAATACAGATGGATAATAGACATATGAAAATGTGCTCAACATCATTAACCATCAGAGAAATGCAAGTTAAAACCACAATGAGATATCACCTCACACCTGTCAGAATGGCCATCATAAAAAAAATCAACCAACAACAAGCACTGGAGAGGATGTGAGAAAAGGGAGTCCTCGGTGCACTGTTGGAGGGAATGCAGATTGGTGCGGCCACTATGGAAAACAGTATGGAGTTTTCTCAAAAATTAAAAAATAGAACTGCCTTATGTCTTAGTGATTCCACTTCGGGGAATTACCTGAAAAAAAACACAAAACACTGATAAAATAAAATAAGAAGTATGCAGCCCACATGTCTGCTAGTGAATAAAGAATCTGTGGTACAGTTACACAAGGGAATACTATTTGGCTATTAAAAAGAAGAAAATCTGCCGAAGCCGGTTTGGCTCAGTGGTAGAGCATCGGTCTGCAGACTGAAAGGTCCCAGGTTAGATTCCGGTCAAGGGCATGTACCTGAGTTGCCAGCACATCCCCAGTGGGGGGTGTGCAAGAGGCAGCGGGGCGGTGTTTCTCTCTCATCGATGTTTCTAGCTCTCTATCTCTCTCCCTTCCTCTCTGTAAAAAATCAATAAAATATATTTTTTTAAAAGAAGAAGAAAATCTTACTTTTGTGACAGCAAGGCTAGATCTGGAGAATATTATGATAAGTGAAATAAGCCAGGCAGAGAAAGACACATACCATACTATTTCGTTTACATGTGGGATCTAATGAACAAAGAAAACAAATTATCAAAATAGGAGCAGACTCACAGATACAGAAAACAGACTGACAGGTGTGGGAGGGGCAGGTCTGCTGGGTGAAATAGGTGAAGGGATTAAGCAAATGAACAAACAAAAAGCTCACAGACTCAAACTCAGACAATAGTATGGTTACCAGAGGAAAAGGGGGATGGGGAGATAGAAAAGGGTAAAGGGAGGATAAATGGTGATGGAAGAAGACTGGGGTGGTAGGACACACAATACCATATACAAATGATGTATTATAGAATTGTAACCTGAAACCTATATAATGTTAATAACCAATGTCACCCCAATAAATTCAATTTGAGAAAAGAAAACATATGTATTCCTTACAGTTTTTGTGTTTAAATAGGAGTTTTATCAGAGTTACATAATGTCATAATGTTTTCCAGGTGGCCCTTCAGTTCAAGTTTAAGCACCATGCAAAGGACATGTGACTTTTTAAATAAAAATTGTATGTTTGTATTTTTTTTATAAAAAACTTTATCCCATGAAAATCAAATTATTGCAGGATTATTTCATGTTTAAATGCATTTAATAAATTGTATTCAAGGGGGGGATTGCAAAACAGTGTTGAAGGAAATTAAAGCTCTAAATAAATGGAAAGTCTTTTCACAAAATAAAAAGAAGTTAAATGATCCTGTAAGCCATCACCAGAGAAATATTTAAGTGCCTAGCAAATAAAATTCATAGTAGAATCAGTCGACTGGTCGCTATGATGCACACTGACCACCAGGGGGCAGACGCTCAGTGCAGGAACTGCCCCCCAGTGGTCAGTGCACTGCCACAGCAGGAGCACCACTCAGCTGACCAACAGTGCCAGAGGCCAGGCTCACGGCTGGTGAGCACAGCTGTGGTGGCACAAGCCTCGCCTGCCTCGGTGCTACCAAGCGATTGGGTGTAGCAGCACCAGGTGCAGCGGGGCCAGGGTGAGTGGGAGTGGCACGGCACCTGGCCTGGGCTCGGGCTCCTCCTCGGCCACCTTCCACTTTGCACACTACTACATTCCTCGGGGGATGTCAAACTGCCAGTTTTGGTGTCCCGGATGCCGGGATCCCAGATTGCAAGAGGGCACAGGCCAGGCTGAGGGACCCCACAGGTGCACGAATCTATGCACCGGGCCTCTGGCAGACAATAAATTAAAATTACATGCAGGTACAGTGGACTTAAAAAGAGCACAGGTAAAATGCTTAAATAATCAAGGCCAACACAGCCCAGAAACAAGTGACAAATCAAATTGGCTAAGTGATAACATCCAGTGTCTTACAACCAGATATTTCAAAGGCCTCTTCATTGCATTTGCCAACGACTGAGATTAACCCACAACAGAGATCAGCTTTAACCTTGCCTGCGAGCTCAGTTGATTGGAACTCTGGTACACGGAAAGGTTTTGGGTTTGATTTCTTGTTGGGGCACATCCCAGAGGCAACTGATCAATGTTTCTCACATCAATGTTCCTCTCTCTCTCCTTCCCTCTCTCTAAAATCAACGAGAGAGAGAGAGAGAGACAGAGAGAGAGAGAGAGACAGAGAGAGAGAGAGAGAGAGAGAGAGAGAGAGAGAGAGAGAGAGAGAGAGAGAGAGAGAGAGAGAGAGAGAGAGAGAGAGAGAGAGAGATCATATTATTTTAATTCACTCAACCACTGTTTACCTCGTGCCCATGGTGCCATAGTGGGCTCTGGATACAAGAGTTTAAGAAACAAGTCCCTACCATCGGGATCTCTACCATGGTATCAGAACTCAGGCCCTTTAAGTGGGGAAAAGTGACAGGAAGGGGACATGAAGGGGCCTTCTAAAATGCTGGTGATGTTGTTTTTTGACCTGGGGCTGTTTCCATACACACACTCAGATTGTGATCACTCCTCCACCTGTTCCCTGCAATATGTGCGTGCACCTTTCTGCGAGCAAGTTACCCATTCAATAAAAATGAAGGAAAAATCCCTGTCTGCCTTCATGTTGCCTGCAATCCAAGAGGGGTGGGGATGAGGAGAAGAGACCATAAGCGAGATCAATTAAAGTAAAATACACAGAATGCCAAATGGCGCTCGGGAGAAAAAGAACTAAATCAAAGAGAAGAGACAGAGCAAGTCCGGAGCAGGCTGAGACAGTGGCCAGAGGAGCCTCACACAAACGGGGCATCTGAGCAGAGAGCCACAGGCCGTCGGGGACACGCAAAGGTCTCTGGGGGAAAAACATTCCAGGCAAAGGGAAAAGCATTTACAAAACTCTGAGGCCCAAGGGTGCCTGGGAACGTGTGAGGAGCAGCAAGAAGGCCAGGGTGGCTGGAGCAGAAGAAGCGAGGGGCAGAAAAGTCAGAGGGAATGGACCCGCACTCTTGGGAGAACTCCTGCTTGGGAAGAGGGTGTCCACCAGGAATGGCAAGATCTGAGTTAAGGCCTTTGGACGCAGCCTGCTACTCATGCCAGATACACAGAAATCCTTTAAAGAAGAAAAGCAGTTCAACTCTCATAGTGATAACTCAGTGAACACGCCACGCTCACAAACACACACAGAGGCTCCCCATTCAGAATCATTCATTCAGCCTACTTGTTTGATAAGTGAGAGCCGGAGAACCAACACCAAGACACGTTTTCTCACTCTGAGTTCCTATTTTTCCACTAAAATGCCTTTTGTAATTAGGCAAAGGGCTAACTTTCCGTTTTCCTCGAGTCAGTCATTTCCCAAGTACGGGGCATCCCCCAAAAACTGTACGCACTTCAATAGCTGATAGTTCAATTTTGAAAATGAAATGTATTTCAATATACACTGCCTATTTACAATTACCCCAAGTGTGTGTAGACATTTTGGGGGACACCCTATATTTACAGAGGCCCAGCAGAAGTGAATTATTAGATGGGAGGGACTGACCCTCAAAGTCAACAACAAACCACTGTGATTCAAGGAGTTAAGTTAACAGAGCGATAGGTACATGGAAGGGGCCTGTGACTCTGACCTTGAGGCCTGAAGTAAGGCTTCCTGGAAAAGGTGACGGCCCAGGGGAGGCCTCCCACAGGGAAAAATGACTCGGTGCAAAGTTATTGACCAACCTAAAAGATCACAGTTACTAGCTGGACCGCCAGGTAACTTCAAAATCCCTGCTCTTGCTCACCATCCCATGGGATGCTGTTAAACTGGGTGCATGATCCAAACATCCTTCTCTACATGATTTATAACTGGCACATCTCCCAAGAAATAAAATCTCTAATTCTGATTCCACTGCTTTGTAACGTGTGATCCTTTGGGGCAGCAATTCGTTTGGTCTTGTCTAGAAAAACAGTTTGCAACCCAAATTAAAAGAGAAATGATTAACTGGTTGAGGAAACCAGGCTGATACACTTCAGACAGACAAATCAGCAAATGATGCATGGGCCAGGCAAGACGCACTCCTATGCTGGCCGGGGGTGTCTCAGGAGAGCAGGGTTCCTGCCCCTGAGCATGAGTGGCATTTGGGCCAGGGTAATAACGTTCATGGGGGCTGTGCACTGCAGGATGGGTAGCAGTGTTGCTGGCCTGTACCCACCACATACCATTAGCAAGACCCTTCCCCAGAGATGAGACAACCCAAAATGTCTCCAGACACCGCCACACGTCCCCGGAGTAGCAAAATTGCCCTCCAGTTGAGAAACATTTCAATAGACAGGAACCCACAGGCCTTCTGGAGCTTTTGAAGGAACACTCAGGGGAACAAAAGCAAGAATGGAGAGAAGCGACTGCTCCTGCCTGACCCGGGACACTTCTGGGTCATTCCGTGGGGTTGGTGAAGTCAGAGAAAACCAACCCACTGTCAGCCCCACTTTTCCCGAGTCTTACATAACACACACTCGACTCAGACAAGACTTCCAATTGGAGGTGATGGAGAGATAACGGCTACCAGGAGGAAATGGGATGGGGGGTGGAGAGGAGGAAAAATAAGGTGGGAATCAAAATGAGTACGCATGGCCACCACGGAGGTTTATTCTGCTTCATCCGGGTTCCCTTTCTTTGCTGCTACTGAGCCTGCCACCAAAGACCCTTCGTCAGGCTCCACTGCAGAAAGACTGAAGGCTTGGAGACCTTCCAGCATCTAGGAAGAACCCAGAGGAAGATCCTGATCTCTGAGGATGCCACTCTCCAGGCACTTCTGTAGGAAAAGGCCTCCATACCTCAGTCATGCTCTCATGTCCAAGGTCATGGGTTCTTGTTAAATGCTTGAGACTACCTGTAGTCTTTCTTTACCTATAGAGAGATCCGGTAAAGAAACTGATCACAGGGCCAGTCCTCAATTACATTTCATGTACAACTCAAGTCAACAAATTCTTTCCCCCAAATTTCTGCAGTTCACACTTAACTATCCCTTTCCTCTCTCCAAGGTTAAGGTTTTATGGCTTGATAGCAGGCAAAGCAACACAATGCTTTATAGATGGAATCCCTGTTGTCTGTGAGAGCTTCTGCAGAGGGGAAGTGGAAGGAAACCCTTGCCTAAAATGAGGTCCAGGGAATTCTCTGGCTCTGAATAAGCCAGCAATGGCTGGTATCTGTACCATTCTTGAGGGGTTATTGAGGAGAATTTATGAAGCCAACAAAGCTGTGACAGGTAAGAATTCAATGTAGATTGCTTATCCCCTTTCAATTTAAGACCCAAACTTCAAATGCACTGTGGCATCACAATTCAGTGACCACACTAAATCAACAGCACTGAACTCCAGGCTTCTATTACACAGGGGAAAGGATGAGAGGGGACCGGACACTGGGACCAAAGGCTATGAGAACCTTGCTGAACATCTGGCTCTCCCTGGCTCACTCATCAGCATGTTGTGTGAGCCTCCAGGACCTTTCCGCGTCCTCTGCTTCCAAACGCCCTGGTTTCTAATTGCCCAAGAGAAGCATCCAACGCACATGGACACTCAACTCAATTCCCAAGATGCTGTTCAGGATACAAAGAATTTTCAGGATTTGTTTTAAAGTGATAGAGATACTGGCAACATTTCCACTTTCCCTGCTTGTTCCTCAACTCAAATAACAAATAAAAAGAATCCAGATTTTAAAACTAAAAGATGGCATCAAAACAACAGACCATTGAGCCCAGCCAGTGTGGCTCAGTGGTTGAGCACAGACCTATGAACCAGGAGGCCATGGCTCAATTCTTGGTCGGGGCACATGCCCAGGTTTGTGGACTTGATCCCCAGTGCAGGGAGTGCAAGAGGCAGCGGATGAATGATTCTCTCTAATCACTGATGTTTCTGTCTCTCTCTTCCTTACCCTTCTTCTCTGAAATCAACAAAAAATATTTCTTAAAAAAACAACACTATGCCATTTTAGTTCAATAAAGCCAAAAACTCATTCAAGTGGATACCTCATGTGGATTCACGCTTTCTCCAGTGTGCAACACAAATCCACTCACATTTTCCATTCATTCCCACAGCCTGTGGGCTCCAGTGAAAAGAAGCCCAGGATGTGGAAAAAAATCTCCTAATAAAGTAACTCATAGCATTAATCTCACAAATTCTTCCCTGAATGTACCAGGTCAGCAGGAAGAGGAAGAAGTTGGAGTGTCTAAGTCTGTTATGGCTCTGAGTCTTAGACTTCTCACAAGCTGTCTTTGGGCCTTACCGGAGCTTAATATATGGTATTCTAATACCTATAATAAAACGCAAGCCATCCCATACAATTATACCTACTGCTTCCCCATCAAGCTTAAACGTAGAGTATTTATCCATTTACTATTTGTGAGAAGAAAAGAAAAAAAAAGGAAAAGTGGTTTTGATTTTCCGAAGACCAAGTTTTGAGGCACCATCTCCCAAGTGTTGTGTCTGTTTGCCTCTGGCCTTGAGAACTGGGGTCTTCATTTCCTCATCTGTAAAATGGGAATGGAAATACACACCTCAGTGGGCTGTGGACAGGATTATACACTGCATTTATGAAGCACTTAGTAAACTGTGAGCCTTACCATCGTTACCACTATCCTACTTCCCGCTGGGCATTCGGCAACTATTCACAGGAGCCGCAGAAACAGTTGGTATGGGTTGTTCGACTTCAGAGGCACAAGAATCTTTACAATGTGCGACTCCAAGAAATATTTACGAAAACTGAACAAGAGCCTCAATATATTTCTTGCAATAAGAGCTAGAAGAGCTTAAGAAAAAGAAATAAGCCACCAACGTAGGTTATGGAGTCAATGTCCCTGGGAATTCTTATACAGAGATTAGACAAACATTTTTACAAGATGGTTTAAGCACAGGAGTGTTTTTTAGCCCTCAAGCAATGCGAGTAGAGGGCACTTCATAACCCAACAACAAGACAGAGAAAACCCACAAAGAGAATAAATACACCATTTCCTTTGTGAGAAGGAACAACACTTTGTTTACATATCACGGGTTTCTGATGTAAATAATAATAATCCAGAAGGCTCATAAAACATACTGCTTCCCCGTACGGCAGATGAGCTCATGTTCTGCTGTGCTTTCTAATAAGAAATTGATTTCTCTCTTCTAGTGAAGACATGTCCGTGATAAATACGAAAATTCACTCTCACGCAGAAATATCGGGGCTCTACAGATTAATTATTCATAGGGGAAAACCATAAAATTACCACCAGATAGCACTACAGAGGCAGAAGCGTGTCTCCGCAGGGCTCAGGTTGACATCAGGCCCTCAGAGTTGAGGCCTAAGCCCGAGCTCCGGAGAAAAAGCAGGCCCGCCGTTCCTAGAGAGTCACACAAGAGCAGGCTGGCAGGTGGCAGAGGGCTGGGCCTGCAGAGCCATTTCCGCAGCTGCCATGTGACTCTGGATGCCACAAACCAAGTCACAGCCGTCGGGGCTACGTTGCCACAGGGAGGACCCTCTCGGTCACCATCATGGTGCCCTGTCCTATCCAGCACACTGCCCTGTGCACAGCGGGCGGGCAGGAAGGATCTCCTGTGCAAACAAACAAAACCCCAAGGGAACTGACCCTGCAGAGAAAGCACAGCGAGGTTTTGCCAGGGTAGGTCCAGGTACCCGTCATAGGAATGCCAGCACAACGGTGGCTGAACAAGATTGAGGGTCACTGCCCAGACAGGTAGTTGGGGCATATACAGGAGGCAAGGAATTGATGTCTCTCTCTCTCTCTCTCTCTCTCTCTCTCTCTCTCTCTCTCTCTCTCTCTCTCTCTCTCAAAAGTAAATAAATAAATAATAAACATATCCTTGGGTAAAGGATAAAAAAAGATGAAGGGTTATTTCTCTCTCCCATTGATGAAGTTCAGAGGCAGGAGGTCTGGGGATGGTGACGTCCTCCGTAGTAACAGGGCTCATGTGGCACCTCCTCACGAATTAGGAACGGTACCTCCCCCCAGGTGAAAGCAGCTTTGTAGGTACGTGGCTTAGTACACACATAACCCTTTCACGGGAAGTAAAGGCCCAACCTTCCTCCAGGTACACAACTTGGGAAGCAGAGCCTGGATTCAATGCCAGGCCCTTACCCTCTCAGGCAGAGGCCTTCTCTAAGGAACAATCGGCACAACTCTATCTGCAGTGCGGCCCAGACTGCCTCCACCGTGCGGCTCTGCCCCCTTCCGCACATAATGCCCACCGCTCAAGCTCGACCACCGTGCCCACCTTCCAGCCCAGAGCGAGGAAGCACAGACTCTCTCCCTTTAAGACACTTCCTAGAAATCGTGTGTCATTTCCTTTTACATCCCATCAGCCTAAATTTAAATCACACCTCACTTGGAGGCTGAAAGATGGTCTTTATGCCACGCCGCTTCCCATCCACCTAGGAAAACAGAGCCTCTGTTAATGAGAAAAGATCAGAAATCCCCGGTCCACGGTCCAAGGCTCCGTGAACACACTGCTGTCTGAGAAAAGGTGGGCCCTGGCCTCTCCCTGAGGTCCCCCTGAGGGTGACACAGTTGAAGCCTCACAAAGTACTGTAGGAGGAGTAGAGCTAACACTTTGGGAAAATCAGAAAGAACTGACTAGAGAGGATATTAGCGATCATTCCGTTCAAATCTCTCATTTGAATATTCATGTTTCATCACTTACACCACTTTGCACAGACATCGAATGCTGTATTTTAAAAAATATGGCATTAGGCATTCGTTTGAAACCCGCCAGTCCTTAGTTAATTATTACAACAAATGCGTTAATGCCTTTTTAACATTTAAATCACCCGTGCAATTAGCACAATGTCCAGTAACAAGTGGAAAGAGGCACATAACTTGCGCAGGCCGTTGACAAAGAGCGGGGATGTCTCATTACCACATAATAGATAAGGTGACCACCTTCTACACACCAAGCTCTGGGTCACACTGCCGGCCACACAGGGGGTGGGCGGTAACCACAGCTGAACACTGAGGCCAGCATGTGAAATCTGACTCCATGTAACTAAGAAGATCACTTCCAAAGTCTCGGGATACTAAATGGGGGGGAGGGAGGCTGATAGATTATGAATATAAGCTCGATGGGGAAGGTTATTTCTGGAATGATCTGTACAGATCTCCAAGATATAATAATGGAGGGGAAAAATAGGTTATCTAACTTCTACACATATCTTTTATATAATATGAAAATTAGTTATTTTCCACATGTATAAGTGCAGCAAATGCACAAAACTCACATTTATCTTTCAGAGGGGTCTGGAATTCATCTTTTTTTAATGAAAGAAATTTTAAAATATCAATACAATGGCAGAGTAAGATAAAAATTAAAGAAAGATATTGAGTTAATATAGTTTTACACTCATTCTCCAAAGCAAGAAATTAAGGTCTCCCTTTGCTGATAGCTTTACAGATACTGTATCACTATATACAGTCCAATTATCAGTCAAAGAAACAAGTCAGGGCCGTAAGATTGAAGACGGAGCTCATATTGAATACTTACTCAGTGAGCTGGCTCCCAGCTGCATCCTATTCTTCTCCCAGGTTTTATATTTTAAGAAAGGGGTGTGTGTGTGTGTGTGTGTGTTAATGAAAAGGTAGTCCCCAACTCTAAAAGCTCTCTTCAAACCTTAGTGCCCAAAGAATGTCAGGCCGTCCGTGGATTGCAAGCACTTAATCTAGTTTCATTAGCAAGGATCACATCCCACCCCTTCAATCAGCCAGCCCTCTTCAGTCTTGGGTTGGGAGATGACTTGGGGACTCGCTCTTCCACAACAGAATTGTCCCTTAGGAGGCAAACAAACAATATGAAACAAAAAACAGAAAGCAAAGAGACATGCAGCATCTTGGCAAGTACGAACACACTGTGTGTTCCTACAGTCTAGCCAGCCACTTGGGGAAAGGTCAGAAGCAGAGGGGGGCAAGAGAAGAGCAGGGGAAATGAGAGCTGAATCCCCTTGACCTCAAAGGTAAGGCGCCACAAGGCCTCTGGCCCCACCACCATGCTCACCAAGAATGGCAAATGTGAGATACCACCGTTTATGAATTCAGTTGTCACTCAACAATGTGCATCAAACCCCTACTGTGCGCAGTAAAACAGATGTGGTGGCCTAAGATGACACTTGCTCCTGGCCCTAGAGAAAGAAGAGAAAGCAAGGACGGGGGCACCCTTCCATAACCCCAAATTTATCCCACACAAGCAACTCCTCCTTGTTCTCTGCTTGTGTTCCTCCTCCTTCTTTGGTGACAAAAAACCTTTTATTTTATGCAATGAAAATGACAGTATGTGTCTTTCTGTTTTCTTTAAACATCATATTGGACAACTTTATAGGGAACTACTTTTTATCAACCCTCCCGTCTTATTTTAAAGTAGCCTAAAAAATCCAAGGTCAGAAAGCAAATGACATCCACCCTTGAACAAATAAATGAAGAATAATCAGAATCTAGCTAATCTCCTAGATGTGGTTCAGTGGTTGAGCGTTGACCCATGAACCAAGAGGTCACAGTACATTTCCTGGTCAGGGCACATGCCCGGGTTGCGGGTTCAATCCCCAGTAGGGGGAGTACAGGAGACAGCCAATCAATGATTCTCTGTCATCATGGCTGTTTCAATCTCTCTCTGCTTTCCTCTCTCTGAAATCAATAAAAACATATTAAAAAAAAAAAAAAGAATCGCCCTAGCTGGTTTGTCTCAGTGGATAGAGCAGGGGTCTTCAAACTACGGCCCGCGGGCCACATGCGGCCTGCAGAGGAGTCTGATCCGGCCCGCCAGGTTTTTTGGGCAGTGAGCGCAGCCGAGGTGTTACAGTAGGAATTAGTAGTTCATATAGTCCGGCCCTCCAGCTCTCTGAGGGACCGTGATCTGGCCCCCACTTTAAAAAGTTTGAGGATCCCTGGAGAGCGTTGGCCTGCAGACAGAAGGGTCTTGGATTCAATTCTGGTCAAGGGCACATGCCTCGGTTGTGGGCTCAATTCCCAGCCTTCAGTCGATCAATCATTGATGTTTCCTATCCCTCTCCTTTCCTCTCTGAAATCAATAAAAAATATATCTTTTTTTAAAAAGACTCTCCTTACCCTTTTTTCCAACCTCCAACTCCCTCGCTAAAACCCAAAACCTAACAGTCACTGCTATTTTACTCCCCAGTTTCCAAGTGCTGTTTCCAACTGTTATTTCCACCTGTTCTTCACACCCATCACAGTCATCTTCATCAACTCAACTCTAAGCCTCAGGCACCCCAAACACAGCTTCTTCTTAGTGGACCTCTGAGGTGTGTGGTCCTTGAGGAGGTGAGAAGGTGATATCAGGGACTGTGTCTCAGTCACCCAAAACCCTCCCTGCATATCTTTATCACCATCAGCCAAGCTCACCACTCCTGGCACCAGTCCCCATGCCCAGCCAGCTATTGCTCTTGGCAGGGATGCCTGGCTTTATCATGACTTAACAGGTCTGCTCTGATCAAGGGTCACAAACAGCCTGTTTGCAGGATGCCAGGAAGCTGGGCTGCACAGGGTCAGGGAGAGAAACCATCACTTCGCAGGGGCCCCCGGGGGGGGGGGGGGGGGGGGGGGGAGGCAGGTGGATGCTATTCCTACCAGAATGAATGCAGTTCCTCTCAGAGCGCCCCGCATCAATAATTCAGCAAGCAGGGAACAGACTTTTGTTATCGGGGCTTTGTTAGCTTTTTCTTTTTGTTTCTATCTTAAGGGCATCAGGTGGAGAAG
The DNA here is from genome assembly GCF_964339955.1 of Pipistrellus hanaki. Classification (NCBI taxonomy): domain Eukaryota; kingdom Metazoa; phylum Chordata; class Mammalia; order Chiroptera; family Vespertilionidae; genus Pipistrellus; species Pipistrellus hanaki. Next base: position 15,957,445 of record NC_140515.1, read on the forward strand.
TACTGCTTATTCACAGGAGATTTTCTTCAAAGCAACAATGGTCAACAAGGGCTTTTCCACAGCATTTATGAAACTGAGTTTCCTGTAAGACCCCGGGGGCAGAGGGGAGCTTGGCCTCCTCGTGGGATACTGGCAACCCCTAGAGACATTCTGGCTGACAAAACTGTAGGAATCTGGGGGGTAGAGGCCAAGGATGGTGCTCACATCCTGCAATGCACAGACAGTCCTCCCAAACAACGATCTGTCTGGTCCAGAGCCAACAGTTCCACGGCTGAGTAAGCCTGCATGGACTCAGGTAAAGCCCCACCAATCCTCAAAGGGGGTTCAGTTACCACTCGCTTTTTGCAGATGGACGAACTGTGGCACCAGGGGTTAACTGGTCCATGCAGATCTGAGACTCCAATCTGGTGTCTCTGTCTCCCTCCCGAGCCTGTGCTCTTCACCACGTTACACTACCTGGCCTCCCACACAACCAAGTCTCACCCAGTTCCCTCACTGCAAGCCCAGGAGGTTTCTCCACCTGCAGGGCACAAGGCTGCCTCGGATGAGGAGATAACATTAGGGACTTGTCCACAAAGAATTTACTTAACTTGTGATCAGCCGTGCATCCAGCTCACTTTTATTACAGGGTGACCGCAGAGTTGTTGTTTTTTTTGTTTTGTTTTGTTTTGTTTTGTTTTGTTTTGCTATGACAGTATATACTGGCATCAGTATAAACGTGATGCAATAAAAGTTATCTCCTCCAAAATGCAGAGAGATGATCTTTTATCTACTATTTAAAATTGGAAACACCTTTATAATCAAGGAACCCTGAGCAAATGTGCATGAACAAGCCCATATAAAATTTAACACAAATCTGTTTGAGTTTCAAAGGAATCATCCTTCCAATTACCAAAGGGATTGAAAAACCCCAAAAAGGTTAAGAACCCTTAATGCAACCCCCACATACATCCCTCACCCCCCGCCTTTAAATCAAACAAATGAAGGCACGAGAATGTGGCTTTGCCAAGGCCACGAGACCAAGTAGGCACAAAGGGAGCCTGTGGAAGACGTCAATTTCCCCAACTACGGAAATTCTTAGAAACATATGCCCGGTTTCTGAATTTGGATCACTCCTCCTTTAGAGCCAAGGTGCAATATTAAATAAAATAAGGCCCAAACAGAAAAAGTGTCAGAGCGGTAAAACATGGCTCCTCTCAATCCCAATCTTGTGGACTCTGACATTATTCTAGCTGAAGCTTTTTCACAAACTTACAAGCAAGCAATAATGACATCTGTCCTTCATCTACTTTGCAAACTGAAGCTGATGGGCAGTGTCATGGTCTGGCACCTGGATGTGTGGGCCTCACACAAGGGGCTGAGAAACATCTTGTGACACTGTGACCTGGAATAAGGCACGTGCATTTATCACTGTCCCCGTTCCTGACACTGAACCCCTAAAAGCAAAGGAGTGTCTTTCATGGCTTACAGCTTGCCCCTTCCACCCACACCTCAGGTCATGGTGACAAGGTGGCTTCTGAAAAGAAAGCCTCCCTGGAAAGCCAGGTGCAGAGCGTCTTCCAGGAGGTGAGCCAGAAAGCCCCCAAGGTCCACAGGGACAGCAGCCCCTGTGCTCCAGACCCAGACCCCGTCCTGTGACCCCCACATCTGGCTGTTCACGTATGTCCTTAAATACAGCCTTTGTGATGAACCAGGAAGTAACCTAGCATTGTCCGTTCTGTGAGCCATTCTAGCAAATGGCTGAATCTGAGGAAGGGGTTGTGGCCAAATGGGACAGAAGTTCTGGGTAAACCTGGAGACCTACCATTTATCTGAAGTTCCAAAACAGGCAAGAGTGTGGTGAGTGAAATCATAAAGTGGTTATCCTGCAGGGAGTAGGAAGACATGGCTGATGCGGATGGGATGCTGATGGCCTAGGGCTTGACCCGAAAGAGGAATCACAGATGAAAACAGTAACCCACTATGTAAATGTATCCAACCACACAGTGAAGATATGTGCACATGTATTAAACATTATAATTAATATATGTGCACAAAATATTAAGTATTACAATTAACATATGTGTGAGATATATTTAGACCATGAAATAATTATACATTTATAAATGTATTTATAACACATTGTATACCTATGTATAGTATTTTAAAGTAGTAAATAGTATGATTATGATTAAATTACATGTTAATTTATAAACCAATTTATGTATTGATTTGTATATAACTTAATTACCAAAATAGCTTTCAATTGTTTTTTGTTTAAAGTAAATTTAAAAATTCCAACTCTGCCACTGATTAGCTGAGGTACTGAAGGCCAGATATTTCACTTCCTGGGCTTCAAATTCCTCTTCTTTAAAATGGAGATAAAATAACCCCCATTCTCATCAAGTTGTAGTAAAATAGAAAACAAGGTTAGGATGGGTGAAATTTTAGCACAATGCTTCAAAACCTGCTGCTATGATTTGTCATCATCATTATGATAATAATTCTTAAAAGCGTGTCTGCACTTACTTCTCTTCATTCATATGTTATAGAGGTAAGAACTAGCCACTGAGTGTGGGATATGATGTGTGTGTGTGTGTGTGTGTGTGTGCATTGACTTTAGAGAGAGATGAAGAAAGAGAGACAGAAACGTAGATCTGATGCCTCCTGTGCAGGCCCCAACTGGGGATTCAAACCCACATGTGCCCTGACCAGGAATCAAAGCCACAACCTTTAGGTCTCTCTATGGGACAACCCTCCAACCAACTGAGCCACACCAGCCAGGACAGGCATAGGGTTTTTTTAACCCCCACCTTTTAGCCCACGAAAGCCCCACAAAAATAGAATGAATAGTATTAAAGTGTTAAGCAAAAGTAACTTTACCATTGTGAATACACGAAACAGTTTATTCCTGTATTATTATTATTACTTCTTAATTATTGTATTGCTTTTCCATATGAACAACTATAAGCCTATCTTTGCCCAGCCCGTAGGATAATAAACTTGCAACCAGAGTTGCAACATGCATTAGAAAGTGTGACCTGGGCTTCCTCAAACTCAGACCAGCCGGAGATCTGAAAATGAAACGGCACGCGGCCCGTTACAACCTGCATCCTGCCTCTCGCATCCCAGGTGCCGGTGGAGTTGTCGGGGATCTTGTTAGCAGTGGGTGCGATGGTGAGAAGTATCACAGCGCTCCTCTGCATGTTCTGACAAGACCAGGAGGAAACAGTCCCCAGAGAATCAGAGCACCCGGCGTGCCGCCTGATTAATCACAGAGGAAAAAGCCCAGATGGTGCGATGGCGCAGTGCTCAGGAACACGCAGAAAGATGGGTGCAGCCGGCAGGAAACAGAACAGAGGGTCAAGCAAGGGGCTGGAGTGGGCGAATAGCAACTTCTGAATCTCCCATTACATATGCTTTCAGAAATCAGGAGCCTCGCCCTCCAGGACTGTTTCCTCTCAGTTGCTAATTGCCGGGGCTCCTTACCTGGCAGGGTCTTTGGACCTGGACAGAGGCAAAGCCTCCTTACAGCAGTAGCTTTAACGGTAGGGACACGCGTGTATTTCTATCAGAGTTGTCAGGATGTTTACATGTATTATTTCCTGTGCAGTACGGACGCATGCAGTTCCAGATTCACAGAGGCCATGGACAGGCATGCTAACGGGGAGGAGGGCTCCCAACAGAACATGATTCTGAGAAATGGGGATGTTCATCCCTCTACCTTCAGAAGAGAAAACCCAAAACATGAACATTCGATACTGAGGTAAACTGTTTCACTGCCCGGTTTTTTTATTTGTTTGGGGTTTTGTTTGTTTTTTGTGTGTCTGGGGTTTGGGGAGAAACCTTGGAGTTCAACTTCCAAATGATACCATTGTAATTAACTAGTTATTAACAACAGGAAAGGGGCAAAGGGAAGGCCAAATCTGGGCATGTCAGTTGGGCAGCTTTGCGAGGAAACTGAGGCTTTACATTCGCCAAGGAGCTACCGGGTCTACTGGCCCAGATCCCTGGGGGAAGGGACTGGACAGGCAGGAGAACAGACACATGCCCAGTGAAATGAGGTGGCCTCGGGAAGGTAGTTGTCAGTCACACCTGGGAACAGGTCATTGGCCAGAATGGGCGTGGCCACTGCAAGCAGGAGGAAATTTGGGATACTTAATGCCCTTAGGAACTCACTCTTGTGCCCTTGGCTCCTCTTGTACCGTTGGAACTCTTGTTGGAACTCTTGTTGCAGGGGCATGCCTCTTTTCTCCCCTGCGTTAGCCCACATGCCCGCCCCATCCTCTCCCCCCCTCTCCCCAAACACACACATACACACACACACACACACACACACACACACACACACACACGCTGAACCCCCAGCGACACTTCTTCGTTGACTGGAAACCCAGGGATGTCATTCCAAGCAAATAAAAGTCGCTCATCCCCCCGTGTTTCTTTTCCTCGGACACCCTAAGGACCCCACCCCCAGCACACAGTGGGGAAGAGGACTCGGCCATGTCTCAGCTAATACAAAGGCAGTCAAGTTCACGTCACCATCTTTCAAATACGTAGTTACATCCTCGCCAAAGTTATCCCTGCTATTAAGAGGTAAATTAAACAGAAATATGTTATAATCGGTAATAAAAGTATGCAACCAGGGAATTCATTGAGCCCAATTTAGCTATAAATCCCCCCCTAAAGTTAAGCTAAATATAAAGAAAAGGCAATTAGGTGCAAGCTTTTAGCACTAGGCTGAATTATTTTAATATTCATTTCTACCTAGTCAGGGCTACAAGAAATCTTACTGCTGAACATCCTCGGCTTATTGCAGTTTTATCCCCCAATCTATTCATTCACAGGTGTCTCTGAACAAAACAGATCTGGGTAAGTTATTTTGCCTTTTTTTTTTTTAATGAGAAAAATCTTACATATATGTATTTTTATTAGGATCTCACAGCGTGGTTTTAGCAATATGTGACTCAATTTTTTTTCTTGCTTGAAAAGTCAAGTGTTAGAAGCATATGGAAACCCCTGGGGGGTAGAGAGTGCACAGAGGAAGCAGGACTCCTTGGGTACGAAAGCTCCCAGGGTTCCCTGAACCACCTGTTCACGGAGTAACGATCGATTCCAAGGGGAACAAGGAGACAGCCTCCCCCGGCAAGGAACCCAGAGTTCCAGGTATTTCTGCCCTAGAGTTCAAGGGCCCTCCACACGAAAGGGTGAAACATGTGTTCTTCAAAACCCTGAAAAGTTATTTCAAAAGCAGTCACTACTAACGTTGAGTCTCCTTTTATATTAATCTTATCTTCCTGGAGGTTTTCAAGTGTTTCCGCTTTAAGCAAATCGTTCTCTTAGGCTTCCAGGTAAAGCTGGTAAGACAAGGGAAGATGCTTGCTGTCGGCCACAACAGGGGACAGAGCTGGCTGGCCATAATGGCTATGGCCACTGTGAGCTTGAGGACGTTGGGGATATTTAATCCCCTGAACAAAGGAATTCAACCCTCTTGTGCTTTCTGGACCCCCGGGACTCTTCTTTTCGTTGTTGTTGTTGTAGTTGTTGTTGTTGTTGTTGCAGTTGTTGTTAATCCTCACCCAAGGATATTTTTCCATTGATTTGTAGGGAGAGTGGAAGAGAGAGCGGAAGACAGAGAGAAACATCAAGGTGAGATGTTGCCTCCTACACATACCCAACCAAGGCTGGGGCAGGGGAGGAACCTGCAACCAAGGTTCATGCCCCTTGACAGAAATCAAACCAGGAACCCTCTGGTCTGCAGGCCAATGCTCTGTCAACTGCTCCACAATGGCTAGGGCCCTTGGGACTCTTGTTGCTGGGGACACGATCTCCTGCATTCGCCCTCATGGCCCACAGCCATGTGGACTCCCCACACAATGGACTAAAGGCTGTAACTAGCCTGATGCTGACCTGGACCAGCTCTGGACAGGAAACTCTGGACCCTGGCTTTGTTTCTAGCTTTACCGAACCCCAGCTACACTTCCATGACTAGACAGAGGGAAATGACACACCAGGATGGAATTCCATGAAAACACAGCTTTCTGCCATATCTCAACCTTCCGTGGGGGCCTCCCGAAATGCTTATTCCAGCAGCACCCCAGGGACCCCGCTGCCAACAGCGACGGTGTCCCTGAGACATGGGGTGGAACAACACGACAGATTGGATGCAAAAGCAGTTACAAAAATCCAGCTGTTTTCTGTGGAGCCCGACGTTAAAGAGATTTGCAAAAGGGTAAAGCAATGCCACTCTTCCCACTTGCATGTCTCATTTTGAAAAACAGTTCATTTTCATTGAAGTGTTATGTTAACATGCTATGGTTTCAGTAGTGTTCCTTTTAATTAACCAATAGCTTTTCATTGTCTGTTTAAAATTTTCATACAAGTGTAAACATCTTAGGGGGTCCTCCCTCGTTTTTAAGAGTGTAAAGGAGGCCTGTAATTAAAAGGTTTGAGATCCACTGCCACAGGAAAGACACCAGCAGACACCATCCCCAGGGCTGAGTTCAACCTGCCTGGTTCTGTGAGTCAGGTTTGTTTTTTGTTTTGTTTGTTGTTGTTGCTTTGTTTTGTTTTTTATATATATTTTATTGATTTTTCACAGAGAGGAAGGGAGACGGATAGAGAGCTAGAAACATCAATGAGAGAGAGACATGGACCAGCTGCCTCCAGCACATCCCCCACAGGGGATATGTCCACAACCAAGGTATTGTACATGCCCTTGACCGGAATCAAACCCGGGACCCTTCAGTCCGCAGGCCAAAGCTCCATCCACTGAGCCAAACTGGTTTCGGCTGTAAGCCAGGTCTTATTGGCACACACAGCTATGTTTGTTTGCATGTTGTGTCTGAGCCAATTCCAGCTTTTATAAATGGTTTTAGTAATAAAATTTAACTAAGACAAAGTCACACCATTCATTTGCATATCATCTATGGCTGCTTTCCTGCTGCCTAAGGGAAGTTGATTAAGTTGTGACAGAGACGGCATGACCTGCCTAACACTATCTTCCCCCTGACAGACACTACAGATACGAATTTACTCAATTATAACACATTACCTGGGCATTTAACCACAAGTGTCCGGAGTGTATTAGGAAATATATATATATATATATATATATATATATATATACACACCATGCCTAGTTTAAGGACATCTCATGGGTAAGTAAGTAGCAGCATCTCAATATTCCCTTACATAAAATACATTATTTCCCGTCACAAAACCCAATAGAAACATCGAAATCATTTATTCTAACAAGTTTTGAACAGGTATTAAACTCAAAATTTCTCATACATTCATCATTTATACATTTCGCTAAATAGTCAGATGTTAAAATTACGCCTACCTCTCCATAAAAATAAATTGTCTGATGTAATGAATTGGCCAAATTGCATTTTTTATATTCTTCCATTGTTAATCTTTTTTTCATTTTATTCTAAGGGATAGCAACCAATTAATAGAAATTCTTCGTCTCACATCATATCCAATAGCTATAAAAACAATTGTTAATAAAAAGGTTGGGAAGATATTGAATGAAATTTACAACATACTAAAAAGTTTCGTATGTGCTTACGCCAGATTTTTCACTTCTGATCGTTCCCGCCACGCAGCATGCAGTAACAGCAGGCAATGGCTCCCAAATGTGCGCCAGGAGCTGCAGTTAGGTTATTTTTATCGCTACTTCACGTAACACTGACATCAACGGGAGGAAGTGAACTAATTTTGTTAGTCCCATCTTACAATACAGGCATGTGTTTCTACCGAGTGGTACCATGGAAACTTAAACACTGGGTTGCCCAGGTGCATGGGGCAGGCTTTGTATCACTAAGTACATGTCTACTCCACGTGTCTCATAAATCACCAGTGCCTATGTTTTAAATTCCAAAAAATGTCATCTGCAACTTATGTGCAACTCAACGCTCTTCATCAAGCCATTAACTAGCACCACACATACTATAGGGCAGCTGAGATCTTAAAGATGGGAGGACCCAGGGCAGGAGAGGAAAGTTCATTATTGATCAGATAGTGGGCAGAGTTTAGCACTGGAAAGTATACGAAGAACAATACAGCGAAATATTATATAGCATGAACTGCTCCTTTTTCATCCTACTTACCTGACACAGCTTCTATTGCCTAAACTGTGTTTATCTTCCACCTACACAGGATATATCACCCTCTGTCCATGCCCCCATCGATACTTTCTTTAGCAGTCAGGGTTGAAACGTAAGACCTGCATACTTCATGTGACTCCACTATACCTTATATAGCAGCCCTTGGAAAAGCCCCATCTGACTTTCTTGGTATTAAAATTTTACCAGAATACTTGATGCTACATGTATGCTCCTGCTGGGATTCCCATGGTGACCTCCGGCAACATACTGTCTGCACTGACCTCGTTGGGATCAGAACCTGTAAGTCATGTTGTACAAACAGACTCTCGTGTGAGGTCGGGACAGGATGTGGGTCCAAACAAACCATGATGGTCAGTCTTTCCCCCTTCCCCCCAACACCACGACACGCCACTAAGGAACACAGTTTTGTCTATAGCTTTTTAGTCGTGTTTCAAAGTGGATACATGTACATGCACAAAGACACATACACCACAGGCTGGTCCGTACACTCCTTTAAAAAACACAGGTAGGAGAACACCTCATACTGTTCCACATCTTGCTTTTATCACCCAACAATAGAGCAAACATGTTTCACATCAGCATACATAGACTGACATCATCTGAGAGCCCAATGTTCCGTAGTTCTGCTGTGCCATGTTTTACTCAGCCGTTCCCTCTACTGACAGAGAATGTGATTTTATTTTGTCTATGTAAAAACACAGCAATTCTCGCCCAAAAATCAATCGTTCTCTAAGCAGATTCATCTGGGAGATGTAGAGATAATATAACGTGCCCTCCAGGAAGATAGCTGAGATCTAAAAGTGCTTGGCATTGCATGTATCATTCATTCTATTAATTTCTTTTGAGGGGGGGGGGGGGGGGAGGAGGGAGAAGAAGAAAAGATACACTCTAGCAAAAGCCTGATACAAACTCAAAAGCCAACAGAGGATTGCTGTTATTCAAAGAGCTTTGTTCTGGTCAAAGAGTTAGAAGGGCATTTCAAAGAACGGAAGTCAGCTACCAGAAACCGTATGAACAAATGGTTTTCTCTCAGGATGTGGAATCTGCACAAGGCACAATGTTGGCCTTAATACACGAAGATGGGGAAGGAGGATGAATGTATCCCTTCAGAGACCCTCAGGGTAAACACACACTAACTGGGTGGCTCAAACGGTTGGAGCCTCACCCCCATACACCAAAAGGTTTCAGGTTCGATTCCTGGCAAGGACACAAAGCCTGGTTGTGGGTTTGATCCCCAGAAAGGCTGAGTACAGGAGACAACCGATCAATCATGTTCCTCCCTCTCTCTCTCTCTCTCTCTCTCTCTCTCTCTCTCTCTCTCTCTCTCTCTCTCTCTCTCCCCCCATCTCTCCCTCCCCTCTCCCCTCTTTCCTCTTCCCTCCAGAAAAATGAATAAAAACATATCCTCAGGTGAAAATTTAAAAACAAAAGCACTGGGTGTTTAAGGGTCCCAGGCTTTTGCTGATGTGTGTTTCTTCAACCTGTCTTTGACTCTTGCACAATCTCTCTGCTTTGCATGTATCAGATGTCAATGAGATGGAAAACAAGGCAGATGGGGACCTGAACAGGTGCTGTATGCAACACCTGTCCCCCTCGGGCATAGGGACAATTAAGTGTTTGCCTTTTATCCTAGAGAGAACCCATTAAAGAGTTGACCTGCAACTCACACTCAGGAAGAAATCTGACTCTGCCCCTCGGTGCTCCCTCCCTCCCGGGTGTAGTGGCCTCGGAGAACCAGGAAGCCCTGCACGTTTAGAAGTGATGGCAGCCACTGGGATCACAGGGTTTGCATTCCAAGCCATCTGCTCTGAACAATGTGAGCTGGTGAGGACCACTGTCTGGATGGGACTCACCCAGAACAGAGTCTGGCAAAGCTCTCCCCCATGGCCGGATGCAGGGAGAACCGGACTGGGCCCGGAGGAAGGGGAGATGGAGCAGGACAATCCTGTGGGAGAACAATGATGCCTGCTGGTCTGCCCCTGGCCTTGCTGAGGGTCCTCCCTCTGCTGGGCTGTCACTGAGAGGAGCGTCATTGCTTCCGGAGACTTTTCAGACCACAAACCGGGATTCCCAAAACGCTTCAGGGTAAGAGAAAACAACGCTGGTTAAATTCCTCCATTTCTCTGACCAGCTAATTTCAGTGATGGAATAAGCACACTCTACATAATGAGAGACTTCTACTTTGTCATCTTTATGATTATCATACCATTTTGTTTGCCCCCGTTTCTTAAGAAAATTATTTACCATCAATAAACAGAAAAGGCTTGCCCTGGCCCTTACCATGTCACCTCTGGCGCCTACATTTCCAAGGCCACCCCGGTGCTCGGCTTCCTGTAGCAGAGACTAGGCAGCCTCATCGCCTCTCACGGGGTCTGGCTCCGTTCCAGCTGCCCTCGGAGAGGATGGTTACCTACTCATCTATTTGAGGCACTCCCCCAAGGCTCCCTGTAACGTGAATTTTATTTATGCCCTACAGTCTACATTTAAGTCAGACCATCGTACATACTCCTCTCGTCCTGTTGAAACCCTAGAGTTTCCGTAAATCCAGTAAACATACTATTGTGTGTATACACATGTGTGAATTCATACATATAATCTCAATGTTTTATTATGGGTGACAATAGGGAGTGGTCGCGTACATGAGTCACTGACCCAAATAGGTCACTCCAATCACCAGGTCCCTTCTTGCTGGCATCAGGGGCCTGCTGATAGCAGTCCCAAACAGGAACTGCAAAATGCTCCCCTGAGGCTAATGGTAAATGTAATTCTCATTCCTAGAAATAAAACCCAGAGTGATGGATTATTATGGTAAAAGGAGGCCTCCCTCTAACAGAGGTCATCCTGCTGAGACTAAGTCAGGTCCCACCGCCAGCAGGGTAACCAATTGCAATTCCATCGCCAAAGCTCAAGCTCCGCCCTCCCTGTCAAGAGGAGAATATCAGCAGACACAGGCAGTTTCCCGGGGCCCGGAGAAGAGCACAGTCCAGGAACTCAGCAGACAAGTCAATGTCACCCCTCCCCCATCTAAGATTCTGCTGCTGACCAGCTCGGACAGAGGACCCGGGAAAAGAAAGCTGGATGGATGGGGCCATGCTCACCATTTACAGCCACTGACCCAGAAATCGGGAAAGGACAGGGAATGTAAACAGCAGTGGACCAGGGCACTCAGGATGGGAATCTTGCAAAGGGAAGCCCTAAATCCTTTGGTATGAAAAGCACAAGGCGGGAGAATGGACAAGGTCGCCTTTCTTCAGCTCTGAGTTGCCACATCCGCTCACCGCGGGGCCAGATTAGGCTGTTCCAACCCACCAAAGGGCTCAGGGACCAGGAAAACGCTAAGAGCCTTCCCGCCGCGCAGCTAATCACTCACAAAGCTCAAGCCTGGCTTCCACAGCTGGTGGCCCGGGAGTCTCTCTGGAAAGATGGTGGCAGCCAGGAAAGAGGGCCTCTGATGAGCTCAGGCTTCATCCAGCTCTGATTCCTCAAAGATCCCCAGCTGGGATGGCGAATGCCTGGCTCCAGGGCCAGGCTGCCACCGGGAACCTGCTCTCTGGGTTGGTTGCATACAGCCGCTTGTGTGATTTGAGGACAGAAAACAGTTTTCCCGAGCAGCACTGGTCTCAACCCCACCCCTGCCTAGTTCCATGTCCATACTATAGCTCTGGCTCTCTCTCCCCGCCCCTCTCTGGAGACAACATCCCTAAGTGGCAACACACCTCAAAGGACCGAGGTAGAGAAGGAATGTCAGCCACCCTCCAAGAAGGTCAGACAACCTTAGAAGAAGGGGATCAGTGGACACATCCCTGCACCACACACTTACCCAAGAGCTGCACTTAAGTGATTTCTGCTATGAAGCTGCTTTTAAAAGCCCGTAACCCAATTCCACCTCTAGAAGCTGGTGTGAGATTCCCACACCCCTATCTACACAGTGGGGTGTGATTTAAACTATCTCATTCTGTTACCCCTTTAGCAGACCTGGAAACAAAAAACGTCAAAATCCCACCTACCATAAAACTACCATAATTTGAGGGCTATTTAACATACTGATTTCCAGAAAAGAAGCAGGCATGGTCGCACATTATACACCACCCCCACAAACGTTTCAATTTGCACGTGAATGCAAATTGGCCTTTAAAGAATGTGTCTAAAGTGTTGAATTCTTAAGACTATTATTGAAGCTACAAAGTCCTACTTAAGAAATAATTCATGCTCTCCAACTTACTCTTTTTCCTATCCTATATAATAAAAACCTAATATGCTAAGTGTCTGGTCATCCAGTGACCTGTCAACTGTTCAACCAATCTAAGCATAATATGCTAATGATATGCTAAGGACTCTCAACCGCTCACGATGATGTACACTGACCACCAAAGGGCAGACGGTCGACTGGTGGACCAGTAATGATGACATGTAATGACCATCATGGGGCAGATGCTCCGACCAGTAGGTTAGCTTGCTGCTGGGGTCCAGCTGATTGAGACTGAGTGAGATGGGCCAGACATGCCCTGGAGACCCTCCTGTGGTCTCTAACTGGTAAACTTTTTAAGATCTCTCCTTCCTGTTCCTAATGGCCAATGCATAATTCTTTTCTTCTTATTGTTGTTGTTTGTTTTTGTTAATCCTCACCCAAGGATATTTTTTCCATTGATTTTAAAAGTGTAAGTAAGGGAAGGAGGAAGTAGGGAGAGAGGGAGAAGAGAAGGAAAAAGAAAAACATAGATGAGAGCCATGGATTGGTTGCCCCCTGCACTCACCCCAAGCATGGCAAGGGATCGAACTTGCAACCCAGGTTTGTGTCCTTGACCATGAATCAAACCCGAGACCCTTCAGATCAAGGGTCGGAGATTAACCACTGAACACACCAACCAATTCATTTTTGATTGCTTGATTTGGGAGACTTCTTTATTCAATTTCCTGAATTGGCAATGCATATATTAAACAAAGTCAAAGGTACAAGAGGATGGACAGTGAAAACTACATCTTCCCTCACCTGTTCCTGAACCCTCCAATGCAGCACTCACCACGATGCTAGTGACACTCCTGTACATGTCCCAGAAAAAGGTGGCCTACTCTAGATACTGTTGTGCAGCTTGCTTTTCCCCTCATAAACAAGATACACTAGTAGATAGTATAGAATTGAGCACATGTGTCAGTTCAGACAGAGATGTTTCACTTATACACCACATTTAACAAATGTACACACGCCATTACTTAGCGTATTGTCATTTATTACAGCGACCCTGTTCAAGGACCATGGGGTTGTTTCCGATCCTTCCCAAATGCAAGCTTTGCTGAGATGAGTAACCTGACACAGGTCATCTGTGCTGGTGGAGGTGCATCTGTAGGATGCCCATCTGGGGGCAGAGCTGCAGGATCAAAGAGCGTGTGTGTATGTGTGATTGTGAGGGAGTGGCCTGAGATTTCATAGAAGCCGCAACAACTTCAAGTCCCGAGAGTGAGGTCTAAGATTAGCCAGTTTTCCCCAGTCTTACCAACCATTCACAGCACAGGCCAGTTTTTAAAGGCCCTTGCCCTTGGCACCTTGAACAATGAGGCATCAGGGGGCTGGAGTGGGCCAAGTCCTCGCAGCTCCCCTCCCTCCGCCCTGGGGTCGCAGTGCAATGAGGATCACAGGCTTGGTGAGCAGAAGAGCTGCCCCAACTCTGCTACTCCTGAGTTCAATGACCCTGACATCTAAGGTCCCTCAGCTCAGTTTCCTCATCCTTAGAGTGGACTGCATGCATGCCTTCTTCTGTGAAAAATATACAAGCGCCCCCTACCCCAGCGGATGGTAAGGTGTTCAGTCCTCCTTTCTCTCCCCCGCCCCGAGGAAGCTCAGGCTGCGTTGGGGTGAGGCCCTCTCTTCATCCAGCAATGAGCAATGCTCCCAGCAGTGCTGGCCCAGACTCACCCACGCCATGGCCTCTGCCTCGGAGCTCACCCAGTGACAAAGTGACGGTGACAGAGGATAATATCAGTGCCCTTGTTAAAGCTGCTAGGGTAAATGTTGAGCCTTTCTGGCCAGCTTGTTTGCAAAGGCTCTGGCCAATGTCAACATCGGGAGCCTCATCTGCAATGTAGGGGACCTGCTCCTACAGCTGGCACCGCCCCAACAGGACGTCCTGCCCCTCCACCTGTGTCCCAGCTGAGGAGAGGGCAGTGGAAGCGAAGAGAGAAGAATCTGATGACGACATGGGCTTTGGTCTTTTTGCATAAACCTCTTTTGTAACATCCTAAATAATAAAAGCCTAACATGCAAGTAGATCGAAAGGAAAAACAACTGGTGGGTGACACGTACTGACTATCAGGGGGGCAGACATTCAACCCGGGAGCTTCCCCCAGCTCGCAGGCCCCAGGCCCCACAGACTGGCCCTGATCGCTGGCCAGGCCTAGGGACTCTACCCATGCACAGAATTTCATGCACCGGGCCTCTAGTGTTCAATAAAAAAGCTTAACTTTGTTTAAGAAATTAAAAAATACAAGCTACTCCCTCCCCATGCAGAAACGCGGGAAAGAGTAAGGGAGATATCCACAATGCATTTCCGGTGAATGCTTAAGCAAATCTTCAGACTGCATTCCCACTCGCAATACTTTCCAAGGCCAAATGAGAGATCACGGCAATGAGACACCCGGTTCCCTGTATGCCAGGCTGCCAGGAAATGCCCTGCTCTGGCCCACTGGCATGCTGGCAGCCAATTAAAGTGTGCACACTTTTAATTACAGCTGATGATACAACACCACGAAGACGGAAAACAAGAAGGGACAGGGGCCCCCATTTAGATGGTAGAAGAGCCTGGCTGGGAGGTGGCGAGTATCGCTCAGATCTTGATGGTCAGCTGCAAGGAGCCTTCAGGATCCCACCGCTTTGGGGCCAAGGCGAGGCTCTCTTCAAACAGCCCCCGACAAGGGCTGCAAAAGGTGTGGGGGTGTGGGGGTCTGGGGCCTGGGGCCTGGAACCCGGCCATTTCTGCCCAAAGCTAAAAGCGGGCAACCTTTGCTCCGCAGCGTCCCACTGTCTTGGCTGAGACTGAATCAGAGCTGCAGTGTGTCTGAGGTTCCGTGTTCAGTCCTGCCTCTTCCCCCTTACTTGTCACAGGCATTATCCCTCAAGCTCCGTGCACTGCTAATTCAGCGTCTGCACCCCTGAACTGATGGGCAGGGTACCCTGTTGGGATCATCAGGGGCATTCCTAACTCTAACCGACTCCATCACCTCCCTCATCAGACTTTCCTTTCTAAACTCACTAACCTGCCCTCCACAAGAGGGATTAGTGAGCCTTCACCCGCCAACCTCCCTAGTTTGCTCGAAAACTTTGGGCCTCCACCGATAATTCCAAATTCTCAATTAATGAAGGCAGGACTGTCCTAAACAGTCCTCGGGACTGTTATCTTACACAGGGTAGTAGGTACCCTTGTATTTAAAAAGAAAAAAGGAGAGAGGTGGGGGGGGAGGGGGGAGTGTCATCACCAAGAGATTAGACCTAGTAAAATAACTGGTCCCGAGGTCAGTCCATGCCAGGAAAGGGACTCACGCAGGTGCCTCTGTGATCATAAATCGGTGTCCCCCACGCTATACTGATTCTTTTAAAACCTGGTTCCCAGGCTCAACTACCCCAGGAATCCCTCTCCCCTAAATTATAAAACATAGATCTCTCAAGCCACATGCGGCTCTTTGGCCCCTTGAGTGTGGCTCTCCCACAAAACACCACGGCCTGGGCGAGCCTATTTTGAAGAACTGGCGTTAGGAGAAGTTTAAAAAATTGGGCTCTCAAAAGAAATTTCAATGGTTGATATTTGGCTCTGTTGACTAATGAGTTTGCTGACCACTGGCCTAGCAGAAGTAGCTTTAGTCTGTGAGCACTGACTGGTCCGGGAACTGCTAGGGGATTTCACAGGCCAGGTTGGCTCCCAGTGGGAGCTGTAGGGCCCAGGAGCAGAGGCCACCACCACCACAGCTTCTGTGCCCCCCGCGGCGGCACCAGGGAGCAGCAACAGCAGGTGCCAGGGCCTGTGGCACCCATGCCTCTCCCAGCACCTGTGTGTGGCAAATGCTGGCCCGGAGAACACACATAAAAATGACCGCATGTCTGAAGGGTCTCAAACAAGGCACTCAAAGGACACACTAAACTAAAACATGCACCCGCTTAGAAAGATGCGCTGACAATAAATAAAAAATAATAAAGAACAGAAAGAGCGGGCCGTTCCTGAAAGAACACGGAGGCACGTCCCAGCACCCAGACAGCGCTCCCTGCAGAAGCCAGCTGCCTCGCAGGAGCAGGGACACAGCCGGAAGAACACCCGCCCCACCACACACACCCCAATGAAGCAGGCCGCGCTTCTTCTGTCGGAGCTGCTCCTACAACACAGAAGACATCGCCAGACACCGCCGGAAACAGGGGGGAAACGGTGGCAAACGGAGGCACGACTGCCTGTCGCTGAGTGGTCTCCGGGGAGCTGCCCATGAGCGTGCCACTGCGAGGCCGCGTGACGTCCCGCCCGCTGGGACCACGGAGCCCGAGCCCCCGGGGAGGCTGCACGTTTCCGAACGTTACCAACAGAGCAGCACGTTCTAATCACAGCCCCCAGATGATAATCACGTAATTTCTACTTGGTGCATAAAGGCTATTATTAAATGCCTAGACTCAACCGGGAAGTCTCCAGCATGACTAAATTTACCGTGTTCTTAAAATGTGGCTTTCCTTGCTCTGCTCCTCATGCCAGACTGTAGCTTCCAACCTTTCCACCCCCTCCAGTACCCCCCTGGTTTTCAGGAAGGCCTCCAACATGGAAGTGAGGGTTAAGTCCATCCGGAGCAGGCTCCGCTGCCACAGCCCCACACGAACTAAATATACACCACGGAGAAGGGAACACTGTGTCCTGGGAGGAGGAAAACAATTCAAAGGGATCTCCAGTTTAGCTTGGCTGGCGAAACCAGGGTTTTAGAAAAGGCCACAAATCCAAAAGTGCTCCTGAGACGGCCAAACTGCCCAGGGATGGCGGCGCTGTGGGTGCCATCTGCAAGGGGGAATGTGGACATTTGGTTAACCAAATAGCAAGGGAACCGCACATTTCCTAAAAGGGGAAAAAAACACATCCTCGGCTTGGAATTGAAAATTACAGTTCCGCGGAGAATCGACTCCTAATTCTAGGCCAATCCCTAGCAACAGCTGTCACCGCGGCTTCATTTGCATGGAACCCACTCACTAGCTGTCCTGGGCCTGAGCGGCGGTGCCATTCCCATTCTGCCCCCGCCTCACCCGGGGCTCCAGGATGGCGCGGCTGTCAATCAGCACAGCTGTCCGCAGCCACCGTGCGGATCTTCACAGCCTGGCTTTTTTGCAACGCAGACTGCAAAGAGCAGCTCAACTTCATGGAAAACAAAGCCACATCCATGGCTCCCTAATGGCTCCCTCTTCAGTCCAGGTGTGACATCCCTGCAATTAGTCAGCCAGACCCCTGGAGCTTTGGTACACCTGAAGCCAAGTCTATTTATCTGCCGTAGAGGAGCTATTCGCGCCACATGGAAAATTTAGAAGGAAGGGGAGAGAGAAGTTTTCCACTTGAAGACAGTTTGGCTAATAGATCGCATATGTTCGGCTTGGCCTTCCCGCTGCCTTTTCCGGGTTTTCGGTTTCATTAACCTGGGGCAGTGGTCGGCAAACTCATTAGTCCACAGAGCCAACTATCCACAGGACAACGATTGAAATTTCTTTTGAGAGCCCAATTTTTTTTAAACTTAAACTTCTCCTAATGCCACCTTTTCAAAATAGACTCGCCCAGGCCGTGGTATTTTGTGGAAGAGCCACATTCATGGGGCCAAAGAGCTGCTGCATGTGGCTCGCAAGCTGCAGTTTGCAGACCCTTGGGCATTTTGGCACCAAACAGAATCTTCTTCTTTGCTTAGAAATTCACCCGCCCCTGCTGTGTATTCCTCATTGAGTCATAATCCTCCATTTGTGACATCACAATTAGCCACTTGCGGTGATGATGATAATGTCATGAACAAAGGATTATGAGAGGGAGCTGGAAAAGAAACAGCAGGAGTATTAACTGGAAGGCAGGAAGTTCCTCTTTTCAACTCCCCGTGCCCAGCCAGCAGGAACTGGAGCGTGGGAACAGATTGGTGAGGGACGCGCTCCCTATGGGGGAGAGAGAGATTTTTGGGTGGGAAACTAAGAGAACTCCACCAGTAGTTACACAAAACACTGACTAGCTACCTTTTTTCTCACCAGCCCACTTTATTATTATTATTATTATTTTAAATAGTACAGAGATTCCTCTTTATCCTTCACCCACACCCGTCACTGGCAACAGCTAGCTGCATGTGCTCTATGATTCTCTAGGTACATATTTTTTCCTCAACCATCTGATAGAAAGTTGCAGACATCATGCCCCTTTAACCTCCTTAAGAACAAGGACATTCTCTTACCTACCTATAGGACATTGATCAAATCCAGGAAAGTTAACATTGCTGTAGCATAATCAAACTTATAGTCCATATTCAAATTACACCAGTTACCCCCCAAAATTCTGTCATTTGTTTTTATTACTAGCTTGCTTTACTATAATCAAGAAAACAAAGGCAATATATTTTTTTCAACTCCCTGCAATGGTCAACAAAATACTTCAAAATTCAAGATTTTTTAAAAATTTAAATCCAGAGTAAAAATTATCATAACGGCCATCATTTATTTGGTGCTAGCCATGTTCTCGGCCGTTAGTGACCCTCAGCTTGGGGTCACTGCAGAATATGCCAACACACACCTCGTCCCCTGAACAAGGTTTAGGGTTGGCAGTGCAGTGGGCAGCTTCCCTGGCGTTATTAACTGCCCATTTAACAGATCCGGGAATGCCATTTATCCTAAACACAGAGGGGAGGTTTTAAAAGCAAGAAAAGCAGGTTTTCACGGGCTAAAAGCTTTCATGGTGGGGCGGACCGTAAATCGCCTGTTTCATGGAGACAGGAGTGGCTAAAGGGAAGCTTGGACATTATTCCTGGTTTTCAGGAGAACGGAGAGCTCTAAGATTGACTCAGCCCGACTCCAAACCAAAGCCATTCGTCTACACTGGTTTTGGAAGGGAACAAAATTCATGGCCTAAAAGCCAGGACCACGTTTGGAAATAATTCCTATTCCACTCGTTCCCCATTAAACGCATCCCATGTTGCACTGGACATATGTCATGTTCAGATTTCCGTTACCCACCAAGCTACACAGTGTAGGCACCGAGTTCCTACTGCATCCTCTCTCCGTAGTCACCCCTGCCCAGCAACCTGAGGGAACAGCCGGAGGAAAAGTCAGCTCAGCAACGTGTGCCCCCAGCCCACACTGAGGCTCGTCCCTCCAAGTCTTCCCTTTTTCCCTCCTTATCACCCGGAGTTTAAAAAAATAGAACTGCCGGGACCGCTTTGGCTCAATGGATAGAGCGTCGGCCTGCGGACTGAAAGGTCCTGGGTTCGATTCAGGTCAAGGGCATGTACCTTGGTTGTGGGCACATCCCCAGTAGGGGGTGTGCAAGAGGCAGCTGATCGATGATTCTCTCTCATCGATGTTTCTAACTCTCTATCCCTCTCTCTTCCTCTCTGTGAAAAATCAATAAAATATATATATATTTTTTTTAAATAGAACAGAGGAATTCCTTCAAAACTAGCCAACAGATCACCCACATGTTTTGCTCACACACATTCACTATAAAGCCAACATTTTTAAATTGGGACATTCAGCTAAAAACCCTTACTTCTGGTTTCTCTTGAGACTCACTCATGGCCAACAGTGGGTGCACATTCACCCAAGGCACTGCTGGTGGATCAGAGAACCAGCCACCCGCTGAGACCAGGGCCCGCCCAGTCCCCACCCTCCGCCCCGCTGCTTCCCTCACTGCGGTGTGTCCTCAGAGCTAAAGGTCTAAACCGGCCTTTCTGAGAGCGCGGGGGGCAGCATGAATAATGCATTAGGACAAATGGCAGTGGCGGGACGTGTGGGTACCAGCCTTGGCTCCGCTTCAAGTCTCTGCAGGTACGCCTTTGTCCTTTCCGAGCCCAACTGCTGCGGTTGGCTGTGTTCGCCAGTTTTGCCTTGGGATTGAGGGGCTGGGAAATTTTAATGTCTAATTAGTAAATTGCTTAAGGGGACAATCAGAATGGAGAAAGAGAAAATGTCCCAGGCGCGGGCATCTGAGGGAAAGTAGGACAAGTTGAAGGGGGCAAGGTGTCAGGGATTTTACCTCTCCTGGGGATTATCCCTACTTCCCGCTGCATTTCTTTCTTTCTTTCTTTCTTTCTTTCTTTCTTTCTTTTTTTTTTTTAAATATATTTTATTGATTTTTTACAGAGAGGAAGGGAGGAGAGAGAGAGAGAGAGAGAGAGAGAGAGAGAGAGAAACAACGATGAGAGAGAAGCAACGATGAGAGAGAAACATCTATCAGCTGCCTCTTGCACACCCCCCACCAGGGATGTGCTGGCAACCAAGGTACATGCCCTTGACTGGAATCGAACCCGGGACCCTTAAGTCCGCAGGCCGACGCTCTATCCACTGAGCCAAACCGGCCAGGGCCCCACCGCATTTCAGGGAATCCCGTGAACCCTCTGCTCACTAGAGGTTTTGTTAGCGGGCATCTAACTGGAGACCTTGAGACCACATGTCAAGGTTTCCCCAGGGCTGACCAGAGGCTGTGGCCTGGCTGGTGGTAGAGGTGCTGGATTTTCGGGAAAACACACACAAGTTCCTCTGAACCACGCAACGACCCAGACCCCTCCTCGCCTCCCTCCCCTCCTCCCGGTGCGCTGTCAGGATCTGCTTTTAAAAGGAGCCGAGTGTGCAGCTGGGCTCGCTGCCAGATGTGGCAGCCATTAGTTTGAAAACAGTATGAAATGCTCAAGCTTTGGAGGCACATAATCAAAATCAATTAATCTACCGTTTGGGACTTTGTACTTTTACCCACACCCGGGGGGGGGGGGGGGGGCAGCGTTCCCAACTACCCCATTGGGCCGTGGTGCAGCCCGAAGCGGCTCCCCTCGCCTCCCACCACAGGGGGCTGGGCGCTGGCAAAGGTGCTCTCCTTCTCAGTCACCTGAACTTAATTTGGGGATAATTGTCTTAATAAATAAAATGAAAATTAAAACCCACTACTCCAGGAAAGCTTAAAGGGACATATTCCTTACAGAGATCCTGACAGACGGGTGGGCATTCAAAGGTACCCCAAAATTTAGGGATGGGGATGCGGCCTGGGAAAGTTTATTATAATAGTATTTCAATGGGCATTGGCTTCTGGAGAACAAAAAAGAACGTTGCAGCCAACCAACCCATAGAAAGGGGGCGGGTTTGGGGTTATTGGTAGTAATTATCAACTCCAGACGTGGTTCTAGCAGGACTGGGAACAGCGCGGGTAATCCTGCTCCGGCAGGTAATCCTGCCCTAGCCAGGCGGATGCCAAGCTGAGAACCCTGGAGGCCAGGAGGGGAAACTCGCTCTGGGTCCTCAGCCAGGACAGTTTTATCGGGGAGGCGACCACCTTCTCTGGCGAGGCTCCAGGCTGGAGACCGAGGTGCAGACACAGGAACAGGCTACAGGGGACTGCACTTCTTTCTAAACGAGGAGGGAAATGCCATCGGGTTGTACCTGGCATTCCTGCCCCTCCCTGTTCTTGTCACTCCCTCCAGGTTTGCAGTCGATCTTATTTGTGAAGATTAGGCCTCTACGCAGACGATTCGAAACGCAAGTGGACTATTGCTTCCCCAGGCCACACGTAAACGCCTACCCCTTCCTTCATTTTTGAAAACTGACCAGGCTACCTCGTTTAGGTGTTCCAAATGGCTTCCTCCGCTTCTGGTTAGGGGCGTGGGGGAGGAGTCTTTCAAAAAATAATCGCTTACATCCATCATCCATGCCCCCTTCGCTTGGGAAGCGCATCCGCACCCAGGCCCTTGGCTTGCTCCTGAGACTATAACTAGGAGCTGGCAGAGTGAGCCCTGGATCCCCGCCACCGCCCCTCCTCACCACCTGGGGGCGCCACTGTCTAAGGATGGGAAAGCACCCGAAACTACTGGGCATCCAGCTCTCTGCTCAGGCTCTGCGCAGAGCACTCTGTTTCCTTCCAAACAGGTGTCTGTACCTCTGGGTCTCAAGTTTCCCAAACAGTTTTCATAAACTATAATTCATGAGCGAGAGCTGTACAGAAGCTACCTCTCAAAACTCCGCCAGCCCCTTCCCGGCCCTCCCGGGCAGACTCCGTCCTAAGGAACACTCTTCTTCACCGGCTCATGCTCTAGGTGTTCCGCATCAAAGGGACTGCCAGCTTCCAAAAATTACTAACTTAAAAAAAAACATATCAAACAAACAAACCACTCCAGCGCTCTGGAACCCTGCACACTGGGAACTGGGTTTATTCCAAGTCAAAGGAAGATGGACTGAAAATTTACCCTCTGAGGCATGGTCACCTTCTTAGACACATAGCAACAGGCAGATTTTAGTCACAGGCCTATATCCAAAGCTTTCCATTTGCATACATTATGATTCATAAGTGAATACACAGTCACCAAAACCTCACCACTGATCCTTTGGGATCTTGATCCAAGTTACTCAATGGGTTGGCAATGGTGCCCAAACATCTGAAGCCAGCAGTGGGACTTGCACTAGCTGGTGACTTGATCTCTCTAGACCTCATTCCTTCACTCGTGAAACGGGAAGAGCAGAATCTCTTTGTATGTGGCTGTAAGGATTCAATCAGATAAAGCAGGTACCAGGTATGTTACAGAGCCTGCCTCTTCCTTCACTCACAGAAGAGGAGGTGATGGGCATTGAATGTATTCCTCTTACTCAGATTACCTGGAGGCTCAGAGAACGGATGCTCCTCCTCACTCAGGATTCTCAATCGAATGAAGGGTGGATACCGGTAAGTAAGTGTTGATCATGTTCACAGTTACCCAGTTT
Organism: Pipistrellus hanaki; assembly: GCF_964339955.1. NCBI lineage: Eukaryota > Metazoa > Chordata > Mammalia > Chiroptera > Vespertilionidae > Pipistrellus > Pipistrellus hanaki. The sequence goes on from NC_140515.1 coordinate 15,980,482, forward strand.
CCAGGGAAAGGCCTAGAACAGCCCTCAGCTGAGGAATGGGAATCCGCAGTTTATGATGAACAAACAACACAAAGATGACAGAACACACATAAACTACTCAATCTTCATGTACAGTACACATGTGTGTCCAAAAGAGCAAATGCAGCTATGTCACAAGTTAAACTATATCAGTGCTCTAAGACTCCTGGCAATAAAAGCTATTTGGTGGATTAAAGGGTGTGTGTGTGTGTGTACACACGATTCATTGAATTACAATGCTGCATTCAAAGAACTCAGTAATTGTACTTTAATAACTTTTCTAATTAAAGATTTCTGGTTCTCATCTCTTCGGTTATAGTTCAACATTCCTTGTTGAATCATTACAGAAGTAAAAAAAAAACTTAAATGACAAAGACCTAAGAAGACAACCAAACAAGTTTGCATCCATTTGCAAAATATGGTCTAAAATACTGAGAGCAGAGGTATCCAACAATAGGGTCTCGGTTACTTTAGGGCCATGCTATAACTTATGGCCCATGCTACCATGGCAACTATATGTGACTCCTAAGGATGATTACATGGATGTTGAGCTGAAAAACTGAGAAGATCTTTATGGACTGACACATATGTAAACTTTTTATTAAGGAAAATTAAAAATTTTGCAAAACTATCAATACAAGGATCGTGAATCTTCATGTATCCATTACCCAGCAGAAACTTTAAAATTTTTTTATTTTTATTTTTGTTAATCCTCACCTGAGGATATTTTTCCATTGACTTTTAGAGAAAGTGGAAAGGAAGGGGAGCAAAAGAGAGAAACACTGATGTGAGACAAATAGATTGGTTGCCTCCCATATGCACCCTTGACCGGGGCTGGGATCAGGCCCCAACCAACCAGTATGTGCTCTTGGCTGGAACTGAACAAGGGCTGATGCTCTATCCACTGAGCCAAGCCAGCTGAGGCAAAACTTTCCAAAATTTAAGACTAAATCTTGACCTCACCTCTCCCCCCTCAATTATCTGGAACCAATACCAGACACTGTATCAATCATGATATTCTATTATGTGAGGGGGAAAGGTATTACAAAACTGCCTCTGAGGCAGAATTCTATTTATGAAAACAAAAAAACAAAAAAAGAAAAGAAAGAAATATATACATATTAGGGGAAAGTCTATGCACCCAAAAGGTAGCAGTAATGTCTGTAGGTGATGAGAATACAGGGGTACATTTCCAGCTGATGTTTTTAATCAACTATTTCAACAAAGAACCAACCATACACTATTTGTATTATATTAAGACAAACTAGGGAATGGGGAGGGTGAAGTGAGTAAAGGAGGTCAAATATAGTAAGAGAAGGTCAAATATAGTAACTCATCTGGGTGGTGAGCACACACAGATGTCAGATAGAATGATGTACACCTGAAATCTGTATCATGTCATTAACCAATGTTGCACCAATACATTTAATGTGAGCCATGAACACAGCTTTTATGGAATATTCTTTTAAAAACAAACAAACAAACAAACAAACTCAGACTCATCCTGCCCGTAAGAATACCTTAGTACTAAAACTGAAACAAGCTCAAGTCATTTTTACTAATAACATTCAAATTGATTGCTAGACCTCATCTTACTGTTTCCGGCATTTTCCTAAACTTTGTCATTCTAGGCTAGCCCCCCCAGCAAGAAAAAAAATTATCCCAGTCAACAATGTAAAGGCATAAAAGGAAAAAAATTATACGCACGCACATACACACACACAGACACGTACGCACAAAGTAAATTTTATATAAAGAACACTGCTTGCTATACATCGCATGCCAGTTTTTACTACAAAAGAAAGAGTTATTCAAAAAAATGTTAAGAGTTGATGCTAATTTCTGGGGAACAGCGCTGAGTGACAGGCATCTGCGGCAGGGTAATGCTAGGCTGTTTCTTGCTTTGTTGATTCAACAATCAGCACTGACTGTCTTCTATTCTAATTTATTTTAACTTCTGCTTAATTAAATGCATAAAAGAACTAATGTGTTGGATTTGGGGATTTAAAATGACTTTCACCCAGCTGTTTTTAAATGCACTAAGAAATTTCTTGAATATAATTGTTCTTTTAGAGGCCAAAAAAGCAGACTGTAACCATGACATTCACACAGAGGGGAATTATCACCCAGTGACACTATCTGACAATTTATAAACATTAATTCCCATCCAGTGTTTAACGGCATTCCAGAACTTCTCCAGCTACCGCCTGAGGTGATATAAAAATTGCAACAAAAAAAAAGGGGGGGGGGGCGCTGAGTGGTGTTTCTCAGTGGTTGGAGCATCAGCACATGCACAAACACGTTGGCAGGTTAGATTCCTGGTCAAGGGCACTTACTGGTTGCAAGTTCGATCCCGGGCCCCCTGGTTTGGGTGGGTGCAGGAAGCAGCCAATTGATGTGTCTCTCCCTGTCTTCTTTCTCTCTCCCCGTCCCTTCCTCCCTTCCTCTCTCTTTTAAAAAAATAAAATAAAAATAAAATGGAAAAAATATCCTCCAGGGAGGATTAACAAAAAAAAAAAAATTAAAAAAAAGCAGGTGCTCAATAACATTTGTTACATCAAACTAAAGCAAGCACATTAAAATTAACTTTTTGGAGAACTGAGGACTCTTCTCCTACTTTCCTTTAAAAAAAAAAATAGGGCATTTATAGAGTTCCTTATGGCTCTAACTATGTTAGATGAAAGAGAAATTCAAAAGCAATGGTTGAGCAGCATCAACACAGAAACCAGGAGGACATGGTTGGGTCCCCAGTCTGGGCACATGCGCAGGTTGCAGACTTGATCCCCACTTGGGGCATGCAGGAGGCAGCTGATTCTCTCTCATAGTTAATTGTTTCTCTCTCTCTCTACCTCTATCTTCTGCTCTCTGAAATCAATAAAAACATCTTTTTTAAAAAATAACACAAATGAGCCCAGCAGGTGTGGCTTAGTGGATTAAACATTGTCCGATGCACCAAGAGGTTGCTAGTTTGATTCCCAGTCAGGGATCATGCCTGGGTTGCAGGCTCGATCTCCAATAGCAGCAGCTCATCGATATTTCTACCTTCTCTCGCTATGCCTTCCTCTCTCTCTCTAAAAAAAAATCAATAAAAACATACTTTTTTTTTCCCAATAATACTAATGAGAAGGTTTTTTCTACAGTTCTACTTAATTTTCAAGAACTAGGTAATAATTCTCAAATGACAGCACAGACTGGACCATGATAAATCCCTGCATGCTATGGAAATGTGTACTAGGGCACATGAATGCGTGGGGCTCCGAGAGATCTTAAACACAGTGCCTCCCACGGCCAGTTCCCTCCAGGAAGGTTTCTATCTCATGTCACAGAGGTTAATGAGTTAGTGGGTCTCCTCGAGGTCTAGCTTTGCAGCCTGACCACATGGGAAGCAGAGATAAACAAGTACAAAGATGTGGCGCTGATCAACAATGGGGCAGATAATGCTATTCCGAGCACAGATTACAAGTCTGCAATGCTCTGTAATATAATTTAAACAAATATTACAAAATGGACTCCTAGCAGTCAAGGAGCTCTTTAAGAATAACTCGGGTATGTCTGAAAGGCACGGTGGCATTTAAAGAGCCCTCGAAACTATAGTTAATTCTCTAACATCTTTAGATGACCCCTTATGGCCTGTCAAACCCCTTCTGTATCTTCCCAAGATTCTGAACATTAACCACACTGACTAAATCCCAATGCAACTCAATTCATTCAGATTCAAGTGACCAAAAAAATGTTCAAAATTACGGAGAATTTCCTGTATACCATGCTGAGTGTTGAACTTTTCAACACCTTCTCAAGAGGCTATTATATATGAAGCTGGTATTTATCCCCATCTAAGAGACAAGGAGACTGCTATGGTCTAAATGTTTGGTGTCCCCCAAAATTCTTATGTTGAAATCCTAACCTTTAAGGTGATGATATTAAGAGATGGACCTTGGGAGGTGATTAAGTCATGAGGATGGGGCCCTCAAGATCGGGATAAGTGCCCTTACAAAAAAGACCCCACAGAGCTAACTCGTCCCTTCCATCATTTGAGAAGACAACAAGAAGGCACCATCTATGAACTAGAAAATGGCCCTCACCAAACACCAAATCTGCCAACACTTTGATGTTAGACTCCCTAGCCTCCAGACCAATGACATATAAAATTATCAGCCGTCTAGTTTATGGTATTTTTGTTAATAGCAGCCTGAAAGGACTAAAACGGGTTGAATAAAGTTGTCCAAGGTCAAAGAGCCAGAAGTCTAGGTCAGCTGGACTCCCTTACCAAGCTGCCTCTTCCCCGAAAGGAGCAGCCCCACCTCACTGACAGCTCACCTTCCAGCCTGTGGGACCGCCAGTCCCATCTGCCACCTCCCTGCTGCCCAACCAGTCACCCACAATGCCAGGACATGCCACGGTCCCTTCTCAACCTGTGCCCGTCTGTCTTGAGTACAACTGATTTTTTGGTGGCAGGGGAGAACACACGCCTCGAAGAGCCATGTGTGCCCTACAGAATGTTAAGATAAGCCTGAGTGATGTGGTTCCAAGCAGGGAATTCCTTGCTTCCAAGAAGCAAAAAGCAAAAACTTTTATTCATTCAACAATACATTCTAGGCACTGGGGTCCCACTGTACACTAACACGATATCTGAAATAACCCCAGAAGTGTAGATAACTGTGTTGGTAAGTCTGTGAAGAGCAGAAAGGAAGGACAGGAGTAATTGCTCCTACAGACACCGGAAGCCATGGGTGTGACTGCGCTGTGAGCATGGCTCCGTGTTCCTTCCAGCTTCACTCAGACCAGCATCCGGGCACGCCACATAGTTTGGAATTGGTCCTGCCAACCCAATGCTGGGTCTCAATAAGTAGGTCACACCATCTCAAGCCTAAGCCGCAAAAGTCATCCACCCACCCCACAGGAAATGAGGCACTGCGAAATCTCAGCCAGAAACAAATCCTCCCGCCCATACTTTCTGTTTGGATCTACACAAGCCCAGTCCACTCTCAACCCAACATCAACATTCCAATAACCAGTCCTGGAGGGTGCAGGTACCCTTCACTCAAGAGTAACTAGAAAGAGGTATCAATAAAAATGCAATGCATGAATGAAAGTTAAGTGAATCATATTTGAAAGTTATGGGATACTAACTCCTTTTATTTCCCTCCCTTTCTGGATCTCACATGTGGGTGAGAATGGACTTATGTAGGGGTGTGCAGATGGTAAACATTTTAGGCTTGGCTGGCAACCGCTCAACTGGTGCAGCCACTCAACTCTGCCATTGTAGGAAGAAAACAGCCATAGACAGTACGTCAACAAACAGCATGGCTGTGATCAAGAAAAAAACAAAAAAACTTATGTACAAAAGTAGGCAGTGGGCCAGATGTTTGCCCGTGGGCTCTAGTCTGCCAACCACTGGTACTTGTCTCCAAGATCAAGTCTTAGAATCTGCAGAAATGAAGTTAGAGACAAGTAGTAGACCAGACAATCACTCATTAGCTGGGTAATTCTAGGCACATTACTTAACTTCCCACTCCAGTGTCCTGTCTGTAACCTGCAGAGGGAGTGTGGGCATGAAAAGACCTACTGCACAAAACTGTTCTGAGGAGCAAGTGCATTAAGATGGGAACGGTAGCTGGCCATATTAAGTACCATGAAGTTTATAGAAAATATTGTTTTAATAGGACTAATATAATTATCCCAGATCCAGTATCAATATACATACTTTTATTTATACTTATGTCAGAGATGCCAGACATTCTAGGAAAAGTTATAAAGACATTTTATCTTCATCCCTTCATCAATGTTAGAAACACATTTGTATTTAATGAGGTTTACATAAGTTAAAATGTCAAATCAAATACATAATCTATACAATCAAATTTAGTTTGTTGAAGACCCATTTGAGTTTTGAGCTTATTTATAAGAACCGTTTGAGGTTCTCTTAGGATCCGAGTCCTTTCATGTCACAGGACACCGTTTCTGCTCTTGTCTCCCATGTCCATTCTAAAGTGATTAATGCTGACTTAAGGCAACAGGAAGGAGCAGATGGCTGAGCCTACGTTTCAAAAACGCCATTTTATTCATCCATTCAAAAAGTGAGAAAGAAAAGGGAGGGACAGTCACTACCATCATATAATTTCTTTCTTATATAAAAGAGATCATATTAAGTTGAAGTCATTCATTCCAAGTACAATTCCACACCATTTCTGATCAAAGGAGAAACCTGATGCCAGGCTTCATTCAGTACCTTTCTACCATGGTCAGGGGCAGATTTGGAGACATGCTTGGTGTCACGAGGAGGAGGGCTGGGATGCTATAGGCCTCTAGGGACAGAGATCAGCAACGTTGCTAACCATCCCACGGTGAGCAGGACAGTCCCCACAACAAATAACTGCCCGGCACCAAAGGACAGCAGCGCCGAGATGGAGAAACCCTGCCTTAGACTTAGAGACACGCGGTAACAGCAAAGCCACCTGGCAGGTCCATCGTGTTTCTCATTTCGTTTCGCCTTCAAACAAGCCTCTGAAGCTGCACTCCCTCTGTCCACTGACAGACGACGAAAAAGATGGCTCAGGGCCTCAAGGAACTGAACGCAATCTCTCCGGGTTTCACACACAGGCTTTCCCGAAGTGGAAATGATTTGGCAAATGAAGACTGGTAGGCTTAACTTAAAGAAAACAAAGATATCCATGTCTCTGAGCTGCTATCAAACGAGAGGCCCGTCTCCGTCGGCCCCGAAGTAATTCAGACAGATAGCAGGAGAGGCAGAATCTCATTGCCTGCGCACCCGCGAGGGGCCTCCCGGTCACGGGGCAGCAGCGCCCTTGATCTTGGCCAGCCGGCAGAAGGGGGGCGGGTTTTATCGAGCACCAGGGAGTTTATTACACGAGGCAGCGCTTCCTCCTTTATAGGATTTTCTACCCAGACTGCAGCCACCAGCGATCTGGAGAGGTTAGCATCATTCTTTATTTGCCCGGTAACACTCACAGGCACCTGTCTCCGCTCCCAGTGTAATTAGCCATTTTCCTTTACCAAAAAAAAAAAAAAAAGGTAAGGCTTTAGGAGCTAGACCTCAGCTCTTTCCAATATAATCTTTTATTTTGTAATTCCATGATATCGGTAATAAGATTATGTACATTGGAAGTGTACACCTCTATGATACATGATCTGTATGTTGCACTATGTGTCCAGCACCCACAGTCAAATCATAATCTGATTTTATTTCATTTTCAGGACTTCTCAGATTCACATACCTAATTCCCACTAAAAGAGCTTCATCTGCATATTTCCCTTTTGGGGGGAAAAAAAAGTCCTTTATATGTGCAAGTATATACAGGCAAGTGTTAAAGAAGGCCAGACAGTTTATTTCTCAGCTCTTCTGGGTCTCAGCTTCTGAAAGCTGCAGAGGCGGGAGCTCATGTGGTCAAGACTGCCCCAACCTCCCGCACGAGGTTTCCGACATTAAATATGGCCTCCCTCTAGGGGTAATGGAGGAATAAGAACACATATGTACTGAACATATCAATATGGACTGAACCTTAATCAATAAAGAAATAAAAATAAATATGACCTCCCTCGTGATAGCCTCCATCCAAACAGGAGTCATATTAGTAGTAGCACTACAATTTATCAGAAAACTCCATTTGTGTAATGCAAAAACAGGGTCTGTCCCATTGTTTAAAATTCATATTACCCTTGAGACAGAAAACTTCTACTCAATATCTTCCCATAATGCCCCGGTTAAGCCCCAAACTATCATTCCTAAGTATTATTTACAGCACAAAGGCAGAATTCTGTTGAATGAATATCCAGATTGATAGCAGGTCACTTTATTGAAACACGGTCAGTGAAAAGAAAGGTACCCTGAAACACTCCTGGACTGGAGATTATAAGACCAGAAGGGACGAGCAGTGTCCGCGGCTCTGGCAGCCAGCACCGAGTAAGTGAGTCCCAGGAATGTGGCTTCCTCCTGGAACACTATGACTCACAACTGCAACAGCGTCATCTTGGAAAGGAGGGAGGTGTGACATCAGCTTGACAATAAGGAGCGTGGAGAGTGGGAACTTGGAGCAAATCCATTTCATATAGACGATCCAGAAATGAAGTCCAATCCAACAGTTCACTTCCTGAATTCATCACTGACATTTAGAAACTGAACTACCCAGACCAATTTCTGCCAAAACAGAAAGTACAACATGAACAAAACTTCACGTTTATTCTCTAACCAATACAATCAGAATTAAATCGAAGGATTTTGAGAAACACATGCCCACCTCCTGTAGGCCAGACGATCTAACATGTGCTTTAACCACAGCACCTCCAAGCTTTTACAGTAACCTTGTACTATTGGGGTTATTTATCTCCATTGGACAGAGCAGGATACTGTGGCTCAAAGTCACATGATGATGTTCATTCACTGGCTCAACCAATATTTACTTAAAAACCTTCCATGTCCCACGACACCACGCATTCATAAATGAATGGCAGGCACAACTTGGCCTTTGTAGAGGTTACAGACTTAAAAGTGTCAAAGTTGAATTTCAAACCCAAAGCTGAGTGGAATCCCGATGCCTCTGCTCTTCCCAATGGCTTTGAAAACGAAGTAAATGAGTCACATAGAAAGTTACTCAACTTGGAGATGAGTCAGAAGCAATGTTCTGTAGTCTACACCTTCGGCACCTACAGTCCTCTAAGATGAGAAGAAATCAGATCGTCAGGAGAACTCAAGTTTATTAACTACAGTCTCAGACCCAGAAAATCAAGTTTAAAGGTGGTGTCTACTGGTTGGTCTGCTAACGAACCTAGTTAACAGGACAGCAACCCAGAAGTGTGCAAAGCATACTTGATGAGATATGAGGCCTGGTACTAATTCTAATTTAAATTATATTTGAAAAGAAACTCTAAGAAATTGGGTTTTCTGATGCACTGTGCTCCTAAGTCATCATTATCTTTTCCACAATAACATTCCCAAACTGTCTCACAGGTGCTTGGTTTTCATGTGTCCAGGGTTGCATTCTTTCTATGAGAATGTTGATATCTATGCAAAAATGAATATCCTTTACTTACTCTCTACAAAGAAAAAGAAAAAAAAAAGCTAGGTGATTTACAAACAAACAAAGTCCTTTATCCACTGCAAAATAAAGAGAATAGAATTTATAAACAAAAGTGAAACAAACTTATTATTTAATTTCTGCTGTTTCTGATATTTATAGCATGATAAAATGTCTCAGGCTAGAAAGTCATTCACCAAAGATGCCATAATTCTAAGAAAGAGTCAGTTGCATAAATACTTACATATTTTAATCTGCCTCAGGCAGCCAGATAAATAAGATATACACCAGCACAAGAAAGAGCATACAGAACTAGGGAAGAAATAACATATTCACCAAAGTCAAGATTTGCTACTCCTCCATCAGAAATAACTTCTCTTAAAAAAAAATAGGAAAAGCCCAGTTGGAGTGGCTCAGTTAGTTGGAGTGTCTTTCTATGCACCAAAAGGTTGCCAATTCGATTCCCAGTCAGGGCACATTCCTGAGTTCTGGGTCAGACCCCCAGCTGGGGCGTGTACAGAAGGTAACAGATCAATGTTTCTTTCTCTCTTTCCCCCTCTCCCTCACCCTCTTTCTCTAAGCATGTCCTTGGGTGAGAATTTCTCCCTCCCTCTTCCTCTCTCTCTCTCTCTCTCTCTCTCTCTCTCTCTCTCTCTCTCTCTCTCTTCCTCTTTCACTCCTTTCCTCCCTTGAAATCAATAAATTAAAAAAGCATACACAGCACCATCAAACCACCTTCCTCTCAGAGGAAGCACAATGCAATCTCCCTCCAGAGCTACCGAAAATTGAACTAGAAAATACTCAACTAAGCAGCACTGTTTAGACTTGCTCAATCATAGCCTTTGTTGATGAAAGAAAACATACATTTTATATGCCTATACAAAGCCCTCAGAACATCTATTCAAACCAGCAGTTAGCTGTGGGGCTAAAAAATAAATAAATAAAGCAGCCAGCATCTTGTCTTTGATGTTCATCAGGCTGAGGCTCAGGAACCAGAAGAGCAGGGATCAGCAGGTCTCTCTGGCTGCAGGAGCCCCAGGTGCCCCTGCCAGGCACGGGGCACTGTCAGAGAAAGGGGACCGGGGAGCAGGGCAGGGGCCGGAGGAAGCACAGCAGAGCGCATGCTCCCAGTACAGCGCTGTCAGCAGCAATCCCCAAAGACATCCCCCACAGCCAGCCACAGACCAAATGTTTAATTCCTGGTCTGAAAAGGACTCAGAAGTTAAGTGCCACGGGCACAGTGGGCAGAATCCAGGATGTCTAAAACACATCTCCTGGGTTCCTACTCAGAGATCTTTTCTTGGCAGCAGCAAAGAAATATGGTCCAAGGAGCAAAAGATAATGGACAGGAGCCTCTAGCAAATTTATTCTCTCATTCTGCAAACATTTCATCTCTTAGGTGTTGGGTGCTAAAATAAAACGGTGACCAAAAATAAAAAATAAATCAAATTCTTGACTCTCAAAGAATTAGTATGCTAGACTGGGAAAGAAAAAGAAAAAGAAATTTCATCCTAAGTGATATAAGGAAAACAATATTTTAAAACTTTCTTGTGATGAGGGTGATGCAGGGGGAATAGAAACCAGGGTAGCTCAGGTTGACATCTGACCCCTATGTTAGAGGTGGAGAAATACATTTATTTATTTTTATTTTTTAAAATATATTTTATTGATTTTTTACAGAGAGGAAGGAAGAGGGATAGAGAGCCAATCAGCCGCCCCCTGCACTCCCCCCACTGGGGATGTGCCTGCAACCAAGGTACGTGCCCTTGACCAGAACCAAACCTGGGACCCTTCAGTCCACAGACCAACGCTCTATCCACTGAGCCAAACCGGTTTTGGGGAGAAATGCATTTAAATCGCCATCCAACTTCGCCAATGTCAAGCGGAAGAGTTCATGTCAGATACTATATGAACTATATGTGCAAGTATATACAGGCAAGTGTTTGTGAACCCACAGCTACTTGGCTGTAGGGCCAACCCAAGCTCTCGATCATGATGGCGCATCTCCCCCACTAATGCCAGGGCCTGCCCCTGAGACCTCACCTACTCTCTCTCCTGGGACACCTACTTGTCAGGGGCATATGGGTTCGAGGCACTGATACCTGCTTGGTCCAGGCTGGAACACTGCTGTCCTGAAGCCCCTGAAAGTTAGGTCCTCTTTCCATCCCACCGCAGGGCCGGACACGCCTGTATTTCCCAAACGTCCTGTCCACGGGGTATCAGTCTGTGGGTGAGCGCACAGTGGGCGTGCCCAGGAAAGCCCAGTAACCGCTGTGTAAGTGCACACTCACCAGCAGCAGCCAGGCCAGGCCAGGCCACGTGGACCCCAGCTGCTCAGCAGCCCGCTTTTCAACAAGCAGAGTACATGCACCTTCCCAGCTGATGCCTGTTATCAATCAACGGAAAGACAAAGACGCACCGCACCCAGCAGCCAGGCGGACTGGTTTTCAAAGGGCAAGTCCAAATGCTCTCTGTGAATAACTGCCTGAAAGCCTCCGGTGGTCATTTCATTTTTAATCAACTGAGCTCATTTCGAAGCTGGAGGGGTGGGACATGGCACATACAAGGAACACTAGAGAAACACTAACAAAGTCCAAGACATAGGCAATGAGTTCGTTGCAAGCGTGAACCACAGTGTAAGCTCCACGAGGCCAGGGATCTGTTTTGTTCCCCGTTCTATCCTCAGTGAGCAGAGGTGCCTAGAATATAGTAGGTATATAGTTGTGAATAGTATTTGGGGAATAAATAAAAATTATTTACAGCAGCAAAAGAGTAAAACAAATTAAAGGCTTTGAGACCAAAAAGCAAAGATCAAAAAGTAAGGAAAAACAAGATGGAGATCACTCAACAAATGAAAAACGACAGCTGCCATACAACCCAGCAATTCCACTTGTGGGGATTTATCTGAAGAAAACAAAAGCACTAATTTGAAAAGGTATATATGCCCCTCTATATGGAGCAACCTGGGTGTCTGTCAATCAACAGATGAAGGGATAAAAATGGGGTGCATAGATGCAATGGGATATCTTTCGGCAACAAAAAATAAGTCTTGGGACTGGGCCTTGGGAACACGGCTGAGGCCAGCCCCGGGCTGGAAGGCCTAAAGCCTGCGTCCACCAGAGCCCCGCCTCCATTCTGCCCCCAGACGAGCCCCTGTGGAGTTCCAATCGAACCCAGAAGAAAGGAGGAGGGAGCCTGGCCTGGAGTCCCCACCCCCACCCCATGTCAGCCACAGACATGCCAGGGATCACCCCATCTAGGGCAGGGGGCAAGCCTGGGGTCCCCCAGAAGGGGGCTGGAGCCGGGCCCAGGGTCCCGGAAGGCAGCCAGATCGAGTCATGAATCTCCCCCCCATCCCACCCCCCAACATCAGCCAAAACCAAGTGGGGACTCACCAAAGCCCTCCAGAGCCAGAAGAACCCAATGCAGAGTTGGCCCAGGTGGTGCTGGTGGGGGGGTCCCTCCGACATCAGCTGCAGCCGGGCCCAGGGTCCCCGGAGCCTTACCCTAATCAGCAAGCGCAGGTCCGGACCCCAAGTTCAGAGCTCAGGTCTGGAGCCCTTGCCACCACTGCAGGAGCTAACACCTGTCACCTGGCAAGCCACCTCCTGCCCACCCGGGCAGAGAGAGATGGCCTCTGGCCAAAAGAGCGAAAAGGATCTTCACTCAGCCCTGGCCCAGCGCCTGAGAAGCCGGAGAAGGTGAAGTCCCTATAATCCCGCAGGGAAAGCCCCAATCAGCGGTGTGGACGCCGCCCCAAGGAGAGGCTCCCCCGGACGGCTCAGGACAAGCCCCTGCGCGCACCTGGCAGCGGAGATGAAGGAGCAGGAACCGGAGGAAGCTGGCGGAGGCCTGTGCCGGGCACCAGGAGGAGGAGGAGGTGCAGGAGGAGAAACAGGGCAGAGCCAGGAACCTGAAATGCTGGCAGGAGAAGAGAAGGAGTGCAAGCAGAGAGAGCGCAGGTGACCTGAAACCAAGGTGATCAGATTTTAACATCGGTAAAGCGGGACACCATTGACGTGTGTGTGTCGGGGGGAGGGGGGTCTTGATTAGAAATTTGGTCTACATGGAGCCGTTCCCTAACTTGTCGTGCACTCTTTCCAAAAATCGGGACTTTTTTAAAATGCCGCGGGATGCGGGACAAATTGTCCAGAAGCGGGACGTCTGGTCACTTTACCCGAAACCCAAGCTCTAGCGGGACGCCTGGCCCCAATGCGAATCACTCCAGAGGCGGCCAAGGTCTGAGCTCAGCACAGCCCGGAGGCCACCTGAAGCCCACCACCAAGTACCACACGGCACCTGGGGCCACTGGTCACAGCTGGACCCGGCACTCCCACTCTGGCTCCCAAACAGGGACCCACTCCAGATGGGGCTGGGAGCTTTGCAGCGTCCTAGGTCCTTGTAAGACAGAAGCTCAGAGGAGCCAGGGCCCAGCAGAGGTTAGGGGCTGGGCGCTGAGAAAAGGTGCAGCTCCCTCCTCTCTCCTTCTCCCTCCTTCTCCAAGTGCCTTCTAACCAAGGAGGGTCCATTCTGGTTCCTCAGGGAGCTGGTTACTGAAGGGTGACCCCCAAATGTATTTGTTCTACCTCAAGGTCCTGAGTCCATCCCAGACCAGGAGGAGTCCAGCTCCTCATACCCTCCCAAAGGCTGCATTGAGTGCCTCTGTCCCCACTGACTCCCACCAAATCCAGCTCCATCCACTTTCAACACTGAAAGGTGAGAATGGGAGGGTGCAGGGAGCGGGGCTCCTCTCTAGCCACCCCTTTCCTATACAAGCTTCCACAGAAGCCCCCAAGATCTGATAGTTCCTGCCTCGGGCAGCTTTCATTCTGATGGAGAAAACATGATAAACAAGTAAAATAAAGGTAGGAAAAGAATCTTTGCCATTTGTGACAAAACCTGGCAAGAGGATATTATGCTAAGTGAAATAAGTCAGACAAATGCCCTCTGATTTCACTTACATGTGGAATCTAAAATAAACAAAACAAATGAATAGACAAATGATTAAACAAATGAATAAGTAAATACAGAGAACAAGCTGTTAGTGGACAAAGGGAGGGTGGAAAATGTAAAGAAAAGAAACAAGAAAAAGTGTTTTCAATATTCAAGAATTTTGGACATGACTCAGCCATTCCACCTCCTACTTTGTGAGACAGTCTGCTCTTAGTTATGCACATGTAAATTGTGGGCTATAGAAACATTTCAATTCTACATTTGCCAATAACAAAGACTAAGGCCACTTCTGTGGCACTTCAACTTTTTAGCAGGAAACACAAACGCAAAAGGAAGAACCCCAGTTCATGAAATAAATGATATATTTAAAGTGAAATTGCCAAGTTATGTAATTATCCATTAGCACTTACCAGCTTGGATATATCCTCAAGAAAAACAATTGCATATAACTGGCATTCCTTCTTGACTGAGGTGTTTCAATAATAAAATTCGTTCAACCCATATCTCAAAGCACCTATCAATTGCCAGCATTGTTGTAGGACCATATAATATAAGGATGAATAAAACTGAAACAGTCCCTGTCAATATTAGCTTAATCTACAGAGTAAAGGAAGATCATGAACAGATGAACAAACAAATGAAAATGTAATTTGCAAATGTGGTTGAATGCTAGAAAGGCAATAATCAGTGATGAAATAAAGAGAAATGGAGGGAGAGAAAATATCTAGTTCCTGTCAGTGAGAGGTAGTGCTGTGTCCATGTGTGACTCGATGGACCTGGCATGGGACAAAGACTCAGCCATCCCACTTGCAGGATGAGTATCTTGTGACCACAAAGACAAGCTCATAAGAAAGTATGGAAGTCACTAGATGCAAGAACCCAGAACAGTCTGGTGAATTGACCTGACAGATATTATAAATGTACTAGAGGCCTGGTGCATGAATTTGTACACAGGTGGGATCCAGCTGGCCTGCCCTGATGGGTATGGGGGGGGGGGGGGGAGTGTCAGGAGCGGGGCTGGCTAGGGGAGGGGCTTCAGGCAGTTGGCTGGCCAGCTGACCCCACCACCTGGTCGAACTCCAGGTCAAGGGGACAATTTGCATATTAGCCTTTTATTATATACAATATTCATTTAATGACCAAACCTCTAAATATACAAAACAAAAACTACAAAATTCTACCTGTATCTACAACCGTGCTAAAAACCTGAGAACGCATGTCAAGTATCTGGCACACAGCGGGCACTCACAGAATGATTCAAAGCACTGTCTGAAGGGGGTGGGAACAAGAGCAGTCTCCATTCTCTTGAGTGGCCACCACTTCCCAGACCCTATGATCTGCTCACACATCAGATCCACTTCTCACAACTCTGTGAGGCACAAGAGTAAAGTGAGGTCCAAAGATGTTAGTAATTTGCCAAGATCAAGGACTTGGAAAGGCACACAATCTCGTCCATACCCTCTTTTTGCCTCCCCCAGTGCTGCACCCGGCTTCCCACCAGGCTAGCCCTGAAAAACAGGACAAGAAAAAGACCATTCTGTCAACTCTCTGTGTAACAGATTAAATTCCTTAATTAGCCTTACATGTTCCTCGACAGTTTCCCCAGTTAACAAAGCACACACATGCTGTTTCTAGAAGATTCTGGGTCATGCTGATTTCACAGGAAAACTGGGAGGAGTCAAAGCCAGTCTCCTCAGGTTAATTCTAGTTTCATAGGCAAGCAGACTCCAGTGGCTCCTTACACTGGAAAGAGGTTGGCTGGATGAACAAAGAAAATTGGAGTAGAGGAGACAACATATATGACAGCAGGCAGAATAAGAAAGAAAAACAAAAAACAAAAAACAAAGACATATACAATGATGTAGCTCCAAGGATGGAGCTAGACTGTGAGACCCACCAGGGCCGGGGCCTGTTTTATTCACTTGTTCTACCATGGCTACCAAATAGGAGTGTTTGAAACATAATACATTATAAATAAGTATGTGAAGAATACATCAAGGCATTGAAAAATGAAAAGAAGTTAAATGTGCAACATCCAAATAAGAGAGAAATAAACACTTCTCCATTAATTGAGGGCTACTATTGCAGTCGTTAAAAAAATCATGTAGAATAGCAGACAAGAGGTGTACTGTCCACTATGAAACATGATGGAAAAGGGGGCCTAGGAAATGGGTAAAGTTCACAATAGAAAGTGAAATAGCAGACTACGAAACATCACAGACAGTAGTATGTTCTTCCTATCCCTAGATGTGTGCCTTGTCTTTCCTATATATAATATGTATAGATAAAAACAATCTACAAGGGTGAAGAGAAAAAATGTCAAGTCATAGTTATTTCCAGATTATGAGGTGAATTTTTCCCCCTTAAACTTTTATTTTTCAATTACAGTTTATATTCAATATTATTTTACATGGATCTCAGGTGTACAACATGTTGGTTAGACCATCATATGCTTTACAAAGTGATCCCCCAGATAAGTCTCATACTGCCTGGCACCCTCCATACAAAATTACAATATTCACTGTATTCCCTAAGCTGTACTTCACATGCCGGTAACCACCAACTTGTACTTCTCAATCCCTTTACCTTTTACACCAGCCCCGAGACCCCATCCCCACCCCTTTGGCCTCCATCAGTCTGTTCTCTTTTATATTATAAAATGTAAGATGAATTTTTTAATGTTCATCTTTGCTTATAAATTACTTCTTTATTATATAAGTTCAGGTGCATGAGATTATAATTCAACAACCTACCAGCTTTTGTGTGTATGTGTATGTGTGTGTGTGTGTGTGTGTGTGTGTGTGTGTGTGTGTGTTTGGTTTTTCTTAGAAAGAGAGAGAGAGGGTAAGGAAGAGAGAGAGAGAAACATTGGTGTGAGAGAGAAACATCAATCGGTTGCTTCTTGCATGCACCCTGACTAGGGATGGAACCCCCGACCCTCCAGTGCATGGGACGAAGTTACAAGCCACACTGTCCAGGACATATCAATCAATACTTTTTAGAAACTGCCTTTTCCCTATCTTACGTGTATTCATAAAATATTCTACAACAGGAATTTGTTGGTTAACCTCCGTTCTAATTCCGTGACATCGGGTAGTTGTGCTGTAAACCTCTCTTCCTTTGAGAAGGAGATTCTGCAGCGGCCCGCCGGGCTTCTGACCCTTTACCCGGTGTCAGAGAGCTAGCAGTCACTTTAGAGCCGTGGTTCTCCACTGGGGTGGGGTGCGGAGTGCAGGAATCTGTCCCCCAGGAAACATCTGGCAATGTCTGGAGACACTGTTTGTTGTCCCAACGAGGCGGGGTGCTAGTGGCATCTATTGAGTACAGGTCAGGGAGGCTGCTAAACACCCTAGAACACACAGGTCAGCACCCACAACACAGAATTACCTGGCCCCAAAACATCCAGCCCGTTTTAGAGGATTATGGATGGAAATCACTGTGTGAGGAGCCACAAAGCCTATCCTCCCAAATATAAAGCGGAGAAGAGAAGAATTAGCAGCACATGAAATGTTTTGTTACCCAGCACCGAGATGGGAGACATCTGTTCTGAGGACCCGTAGTCCGGGCACTGCCCAGACACAGAGCAGGAGTCAGGAAGTGCCCTGTCCATGAGGGAGCGCAGAGCTAACCCAGGGAGGAAATGCCAACTGCAGAGTCGGGTGTGGATAGTCATGAAGATCAGCCCTGCCAATGGCTAACTCTTGGCACCTGCAAAGTGAAGCTCATAGTGCTATTTATTTAATGATTCTATGACTTACACAGGACAACGTATATGAAGCTTTTTACGCTGCCCCAGACACACACGAGGTGACCTGCTAAGTACAATGTAAACACTCAGAAACTCCTGACACGTTGTTTCATGGCTATTGTTTAAGCTTCAAGCTCACTGCGGTGAATCCAGGGAAGGCCAATGCCCACATGCACCAGTTACCATCTCCTGGAGAAGCTGTGTCTATGGACGCCTAGTCCTCCCGTCTCAGGAGGCCTGTTCCGGACATGCCAGCACCAGTCAACTGGTAACCGCATGAGCACAGAAATGAATAGCTGGTACCATCTAGCAATAAGACAAAGTATAAACATTTTTTTTTAGTAGAAATCCAAAGGGCGTAAGATTACCTCTGCTGAGACTGGAAATCAGGACGCAAGAACTTAATCAACTAAACCCTGAACCAACACACCAGATGGTCTGTTAAGTATTTTGGGATTTTTATCTTATGGGCAACACACCCATCTGGTAGCATATAGAAATTTAAGCTCTTCTTTTTTAAAAAGGAGACAGAGAATGTCCAAATGCACCCGTGCAATTAGATTGGTGAGTTCTAAAAATGTGGGCAACGCGGAAAGAAATACAAACATTCCCACAGACACGTGTATAATTTGTGTGAGCTATTAGTAGTCAATGGAATCTTATAAACTTTTTACTAGACAACGCCACAGCCAAAAATACAGGTTCGAGTTGCTGAATCATTGTTCAGATGTAAATGGGGTTCCTAAAACTTTTATTGGTAGTTAAAATTAGTTTACAACACAAAGTAAACAAGCAAAGCAAGCCATAAATCCAGCGGTAAAAGCCCCGCTCCAAATGCTCACATCTGACAAAGATGCTCATTTGCAAACCAAGAGTTAACACAACACAAAGCAGTCGCAATGACTGCGTTAGTGAATTTCCAAATAAAACGCGGTGGTGCATTTGATGATGAAATGTTTATTTAATTTGAATAAATGTTCACACGAGTGCTCCGAAATATTGATTCCTCAGAAAAGGGACACTGCTGCTTAGAAACACATAGACTCCGACACAAAGCTTCTTCCTCACTCAGTCATCACCCCAGGCTCATGGTCTTCCCCTGGAGGAGGCAGATGCAGCCCAGGGTTGGGTAACTATTGCATCCTATTAAGGCAGGCGCCAAATTTCCCAGCTCCTGGCCAGGGCTCAATCATTCCTCAGCTCTTTGTTGGCTGCTTCTCAGCAGTTTCATGCAGAACTCCCCACTCTGCCCCTCAAACAAGAGTCTCATTCCACAAAAATCTTGTATTACACATTCCCGTTCGTGTTCCGGGGGATGTGGCAATGGCCGTTTCCGTAAGAATCCGCTGGCACTCAGGACCAAGGGTTACGGTACATGCAGTCCCCACCCTTGGCTGCCTTGACTCAGCTCTGTAACTCTCATGCATCGCATTTCTCAGAACCGTGTACAGCTGTGTTTCATGCGTACACTGTGTAACACCCCATGTCTACAGGGGAAAACAAAATCAGCAGGCATCGAGATCCCTGGTGCGTCCAGGTTTTATTTCCCTTTTGGTTGGAAAGAGAGGAGAACTAAGGACAAGAAGAAATGGAGAGAAACCTTATTAAGTTTGGAAGTAAAACCCAGTGCCCTGCCTATGAGGACCTTCAGGCTACTATTTACAAAGGGTGTTCTTTATTCATAGACTGATCTGACAAGCAGAACAGAGAGCGCGGGCTAAGTTAGCGGGCTTAGGGACAGAAAGCAGGATCCAAACGCCAAACCCCGGGCTCTCCCAATTACAAGCTGTCACCAGCCATATGATCTTGAGAAAAAAAGTAAAACTTGAAGTGTCACTTTGCGCATGCATAAAATAGGACGCCCTACTTCTGAGGAGTCAAGATAGACAAAGAACCTTGCACTACACTTAACACAATAAAGCCTTGTTGTGATTCTGATCGAACCCCAAAATTGGCCGTTTCCTTTACACTCACATCTGGAGGTGCCTTCACACCACTATACTGTATTGAACCAGTACATCAATATGCCATATTGAACCTGTAGGCAGTTCTTAACGTGTGGGCTTGTGGAGGCAGTTCAAGGAAAACATCCCTTATTTCCTCGTTTAAATAAATAACTGCTCCAGCAAAGATCAGAATTTCAAAGTGGAACTTCACTGCCCAATCCCACCCCAGCCCCCCACTGCAACCATGACTCGTCTTCTCATTTGGAGTCTGAAATACACAAAGAGCACATGGAAATGTTCTCTTGGGAAACATTCAAGCAATATGCCATTCCTCTTCCGACAGAGGGTAATGGGACCTAATAGAACAGTTCCTGCCCCTCTCTGTAGAATGTGTTCCAGATGGCGGCCAAGTGAGTGTGTCAGGAGGCGGGCTCTGCACCAGAAAGCCAAGGAGGTGCAGGCCATCCCCTGGGCCCACCCAAGCAAGCACCCTGCACTTAGCTACTGGCCCCAAAAAATGCTTTTTGTTTCAGGATGGAAGAATGTAGGAATTTCAAGATGTGCATTCCAGAAGAAAATGTCTCTTACACCACACACAATAAGCTGGGAGTACATCATTCTTTCCCTGGATGCTCTCTTGCTGCCCAACTCCTTCCCCCTTCTTGTGGGCACCACAGGGACCCTGATAGGGGCAGACTAAGTGTCTTATAGCTGCATCCTCGGAGCCTAGGGCTGTGCCTGGAACACAGGAAGGCATTCGAGGATGGAAAGGATGGGGTTCTTGCAGATGGCAGGGAATCTGTGATGTTTAGTTGCTGTGGAGACCAACTAAGACCCAGTGTGAGGGCCTGGCCATGGAACCAGGTTGGCATGGGTAACAAACCCACTGCTGGGATTGTTTTAATCCAGAAAGCCTTCATTCCCGCTGTGGTTCATTATACCCTACAAGTTTCCTTTACTACTTCCGCCGTTAGAATCCTCTCAGGTGACCAGGCACAGATCAGGTCAGTCAAACATTGAGCTCCTCAGGCACTTAAGAAAAGAAAGAAAAAAAAAAGCCGTGATCGGGCACTTGATAGGGGAACACCTCAAGGCACCGAGTGCATCAAACATACAGTGGGGTATTGTTTTTTTATTTTATTGATTTTTTTCAGAGATGAAGGGAAAGAGAAACATCAATGAGAGAGAGGGGAAACACTGATCAGCTGCCTCCTGCATGACCCCCTGGGGATCAAGCTCGCAATACAGGCATGTGCCCTGATCGGAATCAAACCAGCAACCCTTAGTGCATGGATCCCAAGAGCCAACCACTCAGCAACACCAGCCATACAACAGTACTTAAAAGGCAGTCTAGTAGGGTGGCTAACAGCGCTAACTCCAAAGCTGTCAAGAGTTTGAATTGTTGTATCTGTCTCTTAAAGACCTGGATGAACTCAACAAGTGAATTGCACGTTTTGTGGCTCAGTTTCCCCCTCTACAGAAATAATGGTATTGACCTTCCTTTGGGGAGTTCTGAGGATTAAATAAAAAAGCATGGTGTTTGGTATACCAGGCATGCAGGAGAACTGCAATTACTGTTTGGGGAAAATTAATAGCCATTATGGTTTGAACGAGAGTAAAATGAAAGCCAGAGAACTCTCCAAAAACTACCATTCCAAGATGTCTGTGTCTAGTTAAGGAAAATAGTTCAGCTGATTCCTATAAAACAAAGCACACATTTACCACATGGCCCAGCAATTGCACTCTTGGGCATTTATTTCAGAGAAACGAAAACTCAGGTTCACTCAGAAACTCGTACATGATTGTTCACAGAAGCTTTAAGAGCAGAAAAACCCAAATGTCCTGCAGCAGATGAATGGTCAAACAGCTACATCCACGCCATGGAATGCTGCTCAGCGATGAGAAGGTGCCAGCAACTTGGATGAGTTGGGGTGATGAGTAAAGAAAGCCCATCCCAAAAAGGTATATACCAAGCATGTAACATTCTTGAAATGCCAATGGATCTGTGCTAGCCAGGGGTAAGGGAAGAGGTTGAGGTCTCCCTATGATTATAAAGGGTTAGCACATGGGATCTTGGTGGTGATGGACAGTCCTGTGTCTTGATTATGGTGGTGATTACATGAATCAACTCAGATGATAAAAATGCACAGAACTACACACACACACACACACACACACACACTCACACACACACACACACCTCATATATATGTATGTGTAAAACTGATGAAATCTGAATAAAGTTTGTGAATTTGACAACTCCAATTCCCTGGTTCTGATATGGTTCTATAGAATGCACCATGGGGAAGACTGGCTAAAGGGTATACAGCATCCCCCTGGAGGAAAAAAAAAATGTTTCAAATGGAAGTGTTTTGGGATGTGTAATGCTAAGAGGAGTTTTGAATAAAGAGGTCAAGTTCAGTTAAGAATTCAATGATCTACTTCAGATCATCATATTTACCCCAAAAGAGCTGTCATCTCTTTGGCAATAGATGCAACCCCTACCTGTGTCTGAATAAACCAGGTGGTATTTTACAGCCCCTACACACAGTAATTTAGGACTAAGGCATCTGGAAGTAGGAGTGAGTATCCTAGAGGCAACCAATATAAACCTACTCTGTCTGATTTAAGAAAAAAAAATTTATTGAAAAGTATTAGGTAGCTCAGCTCCCAAAATCACTACATAGGATAGATCAGAGATTGGCAAACTCTAGTCCAAACCACATACTGCCTATGGCTGCTTTCAGCAGAGTTGAGCAATTCCAAAAAAAGAACGTATGTCCCATAGTGTCTGTACTATTTACCAGCAGGCCTTTTTAAAATATATATATATTTTTAAAATATATATGAGAGGAAAGGAGAGAGATAGAAAGTTAGAAACATCGATGAATCGATGATCAATCAGCTGCCTCCTGCACACCCCCTACTGGGGATGTGCCCGCAACCAAGGTAAATGCCCTTGACCGAAATCGAACCTGGGACCTTTCAGTCCGCAGGCTGACTCTCTATCCACCGAGCCAAACCGGTTAGGGCCAGCAGGCCTTTTACATAAAAAAAATTAGCCAGCATCTGGCTAGATAACCAAGTTCAGGAACTAAGCCAGCGAAGGCTCTGAGAGCCCTCCACTGCCACCACTGTCCTTATCAACTGGAAGCTGTAGCCACTGCCAAAATGGCTTTTCCACTGTCCCTGTGTCTTTGCAAAACCAGCAACGGAGACAAAGTCTGCCGCAGAGGTGTGTGACCGGCGGAGTCCAGGTCACATGCTCCAGGCACTAGCTGCAAGGGAAGCGGGAAACCTGTCCATCAGACAGACAGTCTCCACCAGGAAGACTCAGAGCAGAAAGGCCCAACCCAGAAAGGTGTGTCAGACAGCTGGCAGTCAAACGCTGCATAGAAGGGACATGTGGAGGAGTGTGGACAAAGCCATCAACCACAGCTGGACAGTTTTTATTTTCTGTGGCTCAACCCAAACACTGGGTTTTCTGCCAACTTAACCAAAAAGAGGTGCTAATCGTTGTCAATATTTGCTAAGCCTGGGCTTCTATTTATTTATTTATTTTCATCTTCAGTTTTCCCTTGTATCTTCGATACCATACTAGCATTTATTTTTATGCCTGGTCTGGAAATGCCTTGGGGTGTTTTTTTTTAAATGCTCTTAGTTTGGTAGAGGAAATGAAATACTCAAGCTCAGGATCCTCTTCAACTGTGTGCATTTATGAAGCTAATTTTAAAAGACAAAGCAAACCAGGCAGCCCTAATGTTCTAACAACTTCCTCGCAGAAAATGGATTCTGTCAACCATAAAGCAACACCACCTTCGCTCTGTGGGTTGACTTGAAGACAAATGAGTATCTTGCCTGTTCAAAGCAGGAGGCAGAAAGTTCCAGCAATCTAAAGCTTACAAGCAATAAGAGATAACAGGGGGGAATTTTTACTCATTATCTCATTCGAAAATATCTTTTGATTTTATATATCCCATAAATCTTGGATATCATGGATCATTCCTGGCATGCTAACTTGCACCCAGGATTTCCAACTCCAAGATTTCTTACAGTTAAAGAAGGCCAAACTATTACTAACTGGGATAGAGTTTGAACAACTGGGGGTGCAAGAGGGGGAAGCATATCCTTAGTGCTGAAGCTAAATCTTGTAAGACTCGAGTTAAAGGTGCATCAGGAACAGTCACTTCCCAAAAACACACTGGGCGTTAGAGCCGCTTTCGAATTCCCTTCGGCAGCTTTTAGTTCCTCCCTGAATTGCACAGTTCACTTAGTCCTACCCCCTCAGAGATGAAAACCCATGGTCAAATACTGGCCACCCCCTTCTTTGGAAATAGTACATGGGATTTCTACTTATATCAAGTCATATCCGTTTCACAGAAAGGTTTCACAATGCACAAAAAATAAAGCCAAGACTGGTGGGAAACAAGGTTTGAAACCTAAGGCTCAAAACGTGAGCTCAGGCTCAGCTGCCACAGAAGGTTTTCCAGAGCTGAACAGAGGCTCCGCACAGCAGTGATGCCTCTTTATCAGCTCCAAGAACTCCAGGGCACGTAGTTAGCACCCAATTAGTTATTAATAACCTAATGCCAACACATCTGCTGAACTCTGTAGGTGCACAGTAGGATTTGAATGTGACTGTGTCAGAGCAGGGGCTCCTATACATAATGGATCTGATTCTGCAGAGCCCAAAGAGGGGGAAATCAGAAGCCTAATCTGTCCTCCACTGTAGGGTGTGGTCACCTCAGAAAAAAAGCGTATCCTACTGGCCAGGTAATAAGCATTTGCTAACTGCCTATTAATGCAATCACTGTGCTAGATTAGACAGATGCCTTAAAATGGTTTGGCTCAGTGGATGGAGCATTAGCCTGAGGACTCAAGGGTCCCAGGTTTGATTCTGGACAAGGGCATGTGCCTTGGTTGTGGGCACATACCCAGTAGGGGTTGTGCATGAGGCAGCTGGTCAATGTTTCTCTCTCGCAGATGTTTCTTTCTATCCTTCTCCTTTCCTTTCTGTAAAAAATCAATAAAATATGTTTTAAACAATAAATAAATAAATAAATAAATAAATAAACAAATAAATAAATAAAATGCTGCTAAGAAGGCTAGCATACCAATAATTATTTATAAAGCCATTATTACACACCAGGAATTGCTCCAATCCCTTTAAACACATGTATTATTTCATTTATTATATTATTTACTCCTTATGAGGTAGGTCCAATTACTAGCCACCATTTTACAAATGGGGGAACGGAGACACAAGTTCGTGTAATTTGCCAAAGATCACAAAACCACATGCAGCACAGTGGTTTTCACACACAGTTCTGTCCACGGGACAGCCGTAGATTTTAAACCACTAAGCTGGAGTTCACAACTGCCCCCTAAGGCTTTGGGCAACGCTCCACATCAGTGGGTCTATGGGGCTACAGGAGGGGCCTGGGGCTGGCTTCACAGGGCTGGTGGGAGTCTCGTTTTCACCATCAGCACTGACTGTATATGAGCTGCTTCGTTTCTGCGTCATATTGTTTCTCATTTTAAGAATGAAACTTATCTCAAAAAGTTAAAAATGGAACTCCCATTTGACCCAGTATTACCACTTCTAGGACTATATCCCAAGAAACCAGAAACACCAATCAGAAAGGATATATGCACCTCTATGTTCATAGCAGCACAATTTACAATAGCTGAGATTTGGAAACAGCCTAAGTGGCCATCAGCAGATGAGTGAATTAAAAAACTGTGGTACATCTACACAATGGAATACTACACCGTTATAAAAAAGAAGAAACTTTTACCATTTGCAGCAGCATGGATGGAACTGGAGAGCATTATGCTGAGCAAAATAAGCCAGTCAGAGCAAGATAAATATCACATGATCTCACTCTTGTGTGGGATATAATGATCAACATAATTTGATGAACAAAAATAGATATAATGATCAACATAATTTGATGAACAAAAATAGATCCAGAGACAAATAGCAGTAGAGGGGGTGGTTAGAGAGCAACCAAAGAATTTGTATATATGCATATTAACATAACATGGACACAGACACTGAGGCGGCAGGGGCTTGCCTGGGGTGGGAATGGCTGGGGTGGGAGGGGGGAGGAGAGGGGATAATTGGGGGGAAAGGAGACATCTGTAAAACTTTAGACAATAAATAAAATAAAATAAAAAGAATGAAACTTATATTTCTGTTATCTGTAGGCACAAAGAGACCTCTCCCAGCACCCCCTACCTACCCAATATCAAACATCTCCCTTTGTAGTTACTAAAAGTTCCCTTACCCAGAGATGGGAAATGTACAGGCTCTTGTGTGGAATTTGGAAACACAAATCAATTTCATGTCCATCCTTTCAAGGATGATCCAGTCCCTCCCTGCTGGTGGGAGTAAGGAAAGAAGAAGGATGGAAATATGGGAGAGGGAGAACCCGCCCTCTTGTTGCAGAATTTACCTGGCGACGGGAAAACACACAACGGGTATTCAGAAGATTCAGGAGGGGAAAAAGAAACCTTTGGGGATTCAAAGATACAAAGCCTGAACCCCTATACCAGTGGTCAGCAAACTGTTGACTAATGAGTTTGCCCACCACTGCCCGATACAATGATATTACTCCTTATATATATTCCCAAATTCTGTGCTTCCTTACTTCCGGGCTTTGGTGGTGGGCTTGGGCAGCCCTACCTAAGTTAGTTAGAATGGGGAAGAAAGATTAAGCTAAAAGCCTGGCCTGGGTGGTGCCAGTGACCTCCCCTCTGGCTAAGCTGTTACATTCTTGGTTTGTGGCCCCAGTAAACTGGACTGGGAGTGTTTAGGAAAACAGATTATTGCCTAAGGAAGGGGCAGTGACTTAATTATAGGCTAACAAGAATGTGCCTTAGGATATGGTCACTGGCACAGATTCAGATTGCAAGCCCCTCCCCCACCCCCAGGTTGCCCCCCTAAATTCCCCTTCACTCTGATTACAGAATAGATCTTTCTGTGAGCTCCTTAGCAACCCTAGCAGATGGCTACACCCAATACTCCCAACCCAACGCATTTTAAAATACTGGTGAGGACAAAATCAAGTCCTTTTCCTAACTTGCATGGAATATGAGCACTGACAGTCATCTTCTATTGCCATTGCAGTGCTGCTTGCTTACAAGGAAATTTTCACGTTCAGACTAATAAATGTCAGAGCATGGGGTGGAATCAGTTTTTAGATTGATGAAAATATTGAATAGTCGTTGCATTTTACAGATGCTACATGGCCAAACCTAAGTTTAAAAGATGGCATCTTTACTATATGTATACTGTATTAAGTATACCTATAAGCAAAAGCTAAATAAAATACTGGAGATGGATACTGCCTTAACACTCACAAAGAATTCATTTAAAGGATATGTGTTACGATTTAGTGAGAAGGATTCTCATCATAACATTCATCATAAGATCCAAAATTGTAAGGACCCATTTAACAATAAGGAAACAGTTAAATAAAACTCACATTTAATGTAAACATTAAATCAAACATTTCTCTACTGTTAATTCTAAAGGCTTCAGAAGAGTATTTAATCGCCAAACAACATACTAAATAATAAACAGTTCCAACAGAGTACAATAGTATTCATTTTTATCCAAAAAAAATCTGACATATATATACACACACACATATAAACAGGTATTCAAGGAAACTAACTCAAAGACAGAATTACTTTAACTTTATTTATTACAATGAACATATGTGGCTTTTATATTAGAAAAGGCTTTTTCAGACCTCTCCTTTTTATTTCTAACTAGAGGCTGGATGCACAAAATTCGTGCCCAGGGCAGGCGTGGGGAGAGGCGTGTCCCTCAGCCCAGCCTGCACCCTCTCCAATCTGGGACCCCTCGAGGGATGTCCGACTGCCTATTTAAAAGGGCAGTCAGACATCCCTCTCACAATCCAGGATTGCTGTCTCCCAACTGCTCACCTGCCTGCTTTCCTGATTGCCCCTAACCACTTTTGCCTGCCAGCCTGATCACTCCCTCAACACTCCCCTGCCAGCCTGATTGATGCCTAACTGCTCACTTGCCAACCTGGTCACCCCTAACTGCCCTCCCCTGCAGGCCTGGTCCCTCCCAACTGCTCTCCCCTGCAGGTCAGGGTCCTCTTCAACTGCCCTTTTCTGCAGGTCCAGTAGCCCAAAACTTCCCTCCTCTGCCAGCCTGGTCACCCCTAACTGCCCTCCCCTGCAGACTTGATCACCCTCAACTCCCCTCCCTTGCAGGCCTGGTCCCTCCCAACTGCCCTCCCCTTCTGGCCTTCTTGTGGTGGCCATCTTGTGTCCACATGGGGGCAGCCATCTTTGATCACATGGAGGCAGCCATCTTGTGTTAGAGTGATGGTAAATTTGAATATTACTCTTTTTTTTAGATAGAATTACGGAAAATTTCCAACAAGCATTAAAATAAACAGAGGCCCTCTCCCTCCCCCTCCTTGCCTAGGGCCAGTATTACTTCACAATGCCCATCCACATTCTCCCCTGGCCTGTTATGTGAAACCAATCTTAATTACTTTAGTTCATTCACAAATATTTTTTAATGTGGGGCTATTTTTTTTAATCCATAAAACTATTACCACTCCTAAAAAAATTTTAATTAGTTCCCTAATTCTGTCCCATTTCCAATCAAGGGTAGAAATTTCCAAATGGAATCAGGGCTCAAATACCGTCAATACAGAGATTCGATGGCAGGTCTTTTAAAATCTTTAATCTACAGTCCTCCTCCCATTTCTCTTTATTTCCCGCTCGCAATTCTTTCACTAAAAACTCCAGATCTTTGGCCAGTCTAGAATTTACCTATGCTATTCCCAGGGTGCTATTTATCATGTGCTTTATTTCTTTGTCCTTCCTGAAAATTGGTTCTTAGACGCGTGAAGAAACTCAGGTCCTTTTGGTCTTGTTGTCATTTGGGGGAGGAGGGTGGGAGTTGCCAGACTACTACCTGAGCGGTAACACGCTTTACCCTAGGGCTCCGAACATCTGACTGCCTTTTTGGGATGTTATTAAATGTTGATGCCCACATGCCTAGATTCATTAGCGAGCTGCAAAATAACCATCTTTTATTTCCATCACTCAGTGCTCAATGTTAGCTACAATTCAAAGAGGGAAAAACCACCCTTCCCTTCTCTTCTCCTCGGTCACTCAGTATTGAAAGCTACTCTCAATTTTTAAAATACATACACATTTAAACATCTAACCCTCCACCACATATACGACCACTGGAAGTCACAACCAAAGCTTCATTATTGTCAAGTCAACTTTGGAGTCTGGGGGTTCTCCGAAAGGTCCGGATGGAGCCGCTGGGTTAGCATCCACTCAGTTACCAAGGAGGGCACAGAGCACACACGCGGGGTCCGCACGTTCTTGCTCTGGCTCCGCAGTTCCCTGCCCAGCCGGCGGTCCTGTCCTGGGTTAGCAGCCACCACTCTGCCCGGTCCAGCCAGCTCTGGGATGCAGACCACTCCTCAGTTACTCTCCAGAATGCTCAGAGGCCCCAGGGCTGCCACTCCCCACCCCCAAACACAGCAGCATCTGTGAATGCAAGAGATGACCCCCGCAAGGCCAGCCAACAAGGGTCCTCACACGAGGACAGCAGAGCAGAGAGAACTGGCAAGCTGCACGTGGACAAGTGGAATCCACAGCCTGAACTGTTTGACGAGGCCTCTGCAGGCAGAAGGCAGGCGGCGGTGAGGAAGGCCCCGCCACAGCAGGGCGCGGGGTCTGGCTGGAAGGCGGCCGGAGGCTGTGAAAAATGGCCAGAGGAGCCGCGTTAATAACTCGGGCTCTGCACCAGGGCTTCTGCCTCAGCCCTTTGATTTTTATAAACTAACAACCCCGCGGAACGGGGAGCACAGAAACAGCCCCGCAGGTGAGCCCCGCGATGGCCGAGCCCGACTTGCTTCTGGCGCTTGCAGCCTGGGAGGCTGGACCTGCCCTCCGGTGGCCAGACAGGTCCCCTCTGGAGGGATTCATTAGCTAAATGTGCACCAGGCCACAGGAAAGGGCCCTGGGCCATTAAATACTAATGCAAATCCAAATGAGACCCATCCATCCTAAACCTCCGCTCTCTGCACAAGGCAAGGTTTCCGGCTTTTAATTTTCCTAAAAGGCACCGGCCCTGAAGTGACTGCCAATGACTGTGCTTCTGCCTTCGGGCCCCCACCCGCCCAAACCAAACAGAGGAATTAGTCCTTTTCTTCATCGCTGTCAGATTTCATAAAGCATCTGTTGACAGTCCTAAACCTGGATTAAGTTTCTCTGCAAGTACTAATGGCCCCTCTTTTAAACAGAAGCACGGCCCATCTGTGGTGAGACGAAACACAAAAGCTGATAAGCCTTACATGAATTAGAAACAGTACCTAAATGAGAGTCACCATTAACTCACTGATTTCTCTTTAAAAATGCAGGGTGACACAAAAGTAGGTTTGCAGTTGTTCCGACGGAAAATAATACATTAGTAAATAATAATAAGCTGAGACCCGTTTGGCTCAGTGGATAGAGTGTCGACCTGCAGACTGAAAGATTCCAGGTTCGATTCCGGTCAAGGGCATGTGCCTTGGTTGCGGGCACAACCCCAGTAGGGGGTGTGCAGGAGGCAGCTGGTCGATGTTTCTCTCTCATCGACGTTTCTAGCTCTCTATCCCTCTCCCTTCTGCTCTGTAAAAAAAAAAAAAAAAAAAATCAATAAAATATATTTTTAAATAAATAAATAAATAAATAATATAACAGTACTAGTAAACTGTCCACATACTCACAACTGTAAACCTACTTTTGCCCCGCCCTGTACATTAATTAAAAAGGATGGCTCAGAAGAAAGCAAGGAGAAATAAACATCTGCAAAGTTTCTCTCCCCAGATTAATAAAAATAAATATTGCCTAATGACCTACCCACCGGAACCTGTAGCCCACGAGATGATGACCACGTGCTGCGACTCTTGCTCTCCTGAGGTTTCCTGTGTCCCACACATAAGCACCCACAGGGACGAGGGTTTTCACTGGTTTCTGTTCACCCTGTATCTCCAACACCAAGAATACTGCTTCATGGTAAGGGTTCTCTATGTATTTGAGGAAGGGAGAGGAGGAAAAGAAAAGAGAAAGGAACTTTCTAGAACCTTGGGTGCCTCAGAGTGACAGGACACTCCAAAGGGATGAGCCGACTAAAGTGTCTGATTCTTCTTGGTAAACACGCCCCTGATTCCGCAAGCGGAGAACAGCCTGCCTGGATCTCCTGGGGCCAAAGCCGGGGGCTTTTCCTGGTCTCCCCACATCTCCACACCGAGTTCTTTGGAGACCTCTCAACCTCTCCGCCTCTCCTCTGACCTGCCAACACATGCCCGCTTAAAGCAATGACAAAAGAGAACAGAAACTTAAAAGACGGGACCTGTGCATTCCAGGTCCATTATACTCTGCGAGCAAACAAGAAGAAACCAGAAGAGCCAGACATATCTGAAGACCATGGGCCTTGTGTCAGTCACTACCTGCCTTTAACATAACGGCAGTTCCCTCAAAACCCGAAAATCCATTTTGCAGGTTGAGTAAAGGGGCAGGATGGTTTAACTGTGAAACTGAGGTTCTGGATCAGACAATCAGATACATGCCTGCCACAGGATTTCAACAGGCAACTTCTTTCCTCAGAGACTCCTTTGCCTCATCTATTACATGGGATGATAATAGTATGTAGCTCCCTTTGGGGGTTGTATGAGGACTAAACCTGGCACAGGGAGAGAGAGAGAGAGAGAGAGAGAGAGAGAGAGAGAGATGTTCAATGCATCACGCACTGAAGAGGAAGCCCATTTCAGGGTTGAGAGTAGCCATGAGTCCACTCTGATTTCTCCAGAAGGCAGCTTTCGCTTTGGGGAAAGACAAGAAAAGGATGGCTGTGCCCTGCCCACCAACTGCATTAGCTTCACTTCCTCCCAGAAGGCCCCGTGAACATTCATGTCCATAGAAAGCGCTCCGCCAGGAAACGAACCTTTCCAATGGGGACTGTGGGCAGGAAGCTCTGAGGGCAGACGAGCCAGGGAAACGTCTAGGATAGCGGGTGGTCAGGGCTCAAAGTAGATGGCCACGCACTGACAGTCTCCAGCGGCATGCAAACCCAATTAAAGACAGATCCAGCACCTAATGTTTGAAGGGTATCTATCCCCCTGCCTACCCCTATGCCTAGTACGTGCTAAGTTTTCACTGAATGAAAAACAGAGAATGATGCAACACATCACCTAGTTCTCTGGAAGGAGAGTGAGTGATATTCTGCTTAGCATCCTGAATTTTACCTTCATGCTCTTGTCAGCTGAAGCAATTAAGGGCTTTAGGTTACTGAATGGCGTCCCCAATACCCAAAGAGGTAACTCTATATCCTAATGCACAGAACTTGTAGATAATCATCTCATATGATCAAAGAGTAAATATTACTTAACATGGCAAAAGATGTTCTTAGCTTAAGGATTTGAGAGGAGATATTATATTTATCCTACATTATCCAGGTGGATCCCAAATCCAAGGACAAGCATCCTCACAAGGGTGAGGCCCGGGGAGATCTGACAGGCGGAAGAGGCAGTGGGACCACAGACACCAAGAGGGAACCACAGGTCAAGGAATGCCCACAGCCACCGGAAGCTAGAAAAGGCAAAGGAACAGATTTTCCGTGAGTGCCTTCAGAGGGATCACGCCCTGCCGGATTTCTGCTGCTGAGGTCCAGGGCCGTGAAAGAATCAATTTCTGCACTTTCACGTTTTGCGGTGGCAGCCCTAGGAAACTTACCTCATTCACAGGTAAGTACAGGCCCAGGTAACAGAGTTGAGTCAGCATCTCCTCCTGCTGAAGTGGCCCAGGAGCCACAAATGGAGCCAACTAAGAAGCCATGTCAGAAACGAATGAGCCAACAGGGCAGCTCAAGGCAGCAGGAGCGAGGCGAGAACGCAGGGACAGTACCGCACAGTTTTCAAGTGCGTAAGGAAAACGTGGCTATCAGCTGTAAACAAAAGATTGCCTTATATTTAAAGCTGACAAATCATATATATGCACCATATTTAAGTTACAGATACATACACCGGGAGACATAATTTTTTTAAACGAAATTACCTGCAAACTTGCAACCAAACAAAAATCTTGAAGAAGAGATCGCATCTCATAGCCTGACCCAGAACTTCATGAATATACAACGGCAACCTTCTGGAAACTATCAGAGCCCTCACTTCCTACCAGCTGGCTCACCTCTTTGGGCAAGATTTCTCAAAATAGGATTAGAAAAACACTAGCACATTCTCCAAAGTCAACAAGTTTGAGGTCTTTTATATCTATGATAAACTAAAAATAAAATACTCTGATTTATGAACACCAGACCAGGCAAGAGGTCTGAGAACTGGCAGTGAACAGACACTTCCATGCAATACAATGTCAGTACCTTATGTTTGTGGGGCTTGGATACAATCTCACGGTTCTTGCAAAATGTGCCCCCCTTTGTTAAGGGGTCTGTGCATAAGTCCGGTAAATACATCCTATGCTCTGAGCCTGACATTCTGCTAAACGTAAAATAAAACCACTACATACAAATAGTAACTTAAATATTCTTCAACTATAATAGAATACAGGAAATATCCATATCCATAACAGCATCTGAAGAGAATTAGCAGTAAGGATGTCTATCTTCCCCTTCAGTCTCTTTAGCTTTTCTAAGGCCAAATATTAACTTGGTATCACAACTTTAGAAATAATGGCCAAAAGTTTGACAAATCAAAAGACAAAAAAAACAAAAACCTTTTAAAAGGCAATAGGAATGTTTTATTTAAATTGTGTCCTTAAGTTCCACAAGACTGGGTCATAGCTGTGAGTGGTAACTGAAAGCTGATTATGATGTGGAGATTACCCACAGTTCTCTTTAGATGATCCCACTCTGGATAACTAAGAACCCACAGACGGGAAGGATAAGATGGCTATCCTCAGCACCACCACCAGGTAGACAGATCCGAGAAGGGCTGGGCTGTGTTCCCGTGCAGGAGTTTCACCTGCAGGGTGACCAGCAGGTCAGCGGTGCCTGACATGTCCTTGCGGTGCCTGGCCAGCAATGGGAAGTGCACACGAACATGCTGGATTACATGCTGAGGAAGGGCAGTATGGGACCTGGTCAACTGCAAGAAATCTAGCGTTCCACAGGTGTGTGCTGCAGCGTCACAGCTTCATGTCTGTGGGAAACAGGTACCGCCAAGGAAGGAGCTTGGAAGGAGCAGGAAGGGCTGCACTTGATCTGTGAAGCTCCAGCTCTGGCACCAAGAAAGTCTCTTCCTGGAAAGGCAGCCTCAGCAGCATGCCCTGCACTCGATGTGAATTCCTTCGCTCAGTCTCTCAATAATGTTGTGAAGCGTGTGCCTCTATTATCCCTGTTTTCCACCTGAGAAAATGAACCAAGTGAGGCTTCCACTAACTTGCCCAATCTGAGAGTAAGCAGTGCGAGAGGCACAATTCAAATTCTGATCTGCATTGGAACATGAAGCAACTAATTCACCTGAACAGAGATTGGCATGGATAATCCCATAATACCAGACCACCCTGGAGTTGGCAGAAATAAAAGGATGTGTTCAGAACCTGAAATACTTCATATGAACAACTTTATAATACACAAAAATGTGTGGTCCCCTAAGGGTACCCAGAGCAGTGGCTGGGAGGAGATGGCCTGTTTCTTCCATAGGAACAGGCCCTGTGGTAGAGAAGACACCCCCAACCTGTACAGTAGTATGAACTAAGATGTGGATGAAGGCGAAACCGGTTTGGCTCAGTGGATAGAGCGTCGGTCTGCGGACTGAAAGGTCCCAGGTTTGATTCCGGTCAGGGGCATGTACTTTGGTTGTGGGCACATCCCCGGTAGTGGGTGTGCAGGAGGCAGCTGGTCAATGTTTCTCTCTCATCGACATCTCTAACTCTCTCTCTCCCTCTCCCTTCCTCTCTGTGGAAAAATCAATAAAATAAAATTAAAAAATTAAAAAAAAAAGATGTGGATGAAGACGGAGACAGGAGATTTAACCAATTTGCAAGCTATACAAAGGTTGGAATGAACAGATCACACAACCTATCAAAAAAATTTTTTTTCAAACATCCAGCGAAGTGGAACCAAACTGAAACCAATTATCTAAGATTTTACCATGTAAAATATTACATTCAGATTAATCAACAAGCAAACAGGGTACAGGGACAGGGAGAAACCAGACTGTTCAGTCAACAAAGCATTTGAAACAAAACAAAAGTTTACCCAGCATTATCCATAATAGCCAAAAAGTAGAATCTACTCAAATGTCCATCAAATGATGAATGGATAAACGTAATGTGGTATATACTCATAAATGGACTATTTTTACCCATCAAAAGGGATGAAGTTTTGACACGTGCAACAAGTTAAATGAATCTTGAAACCATTATGTTACGTAAAAGAAGCCAGTCACAAAAGGCCATATATTGTAACATTTCATTTCCATAGTGTCCTAAATAGGCAAATTTATAAAAAAAATAAAATTAAAATTAAAAAAAAGGAAAAAAAAATCGTAGTTGCCTACAGCGAGGGGGTGTTGATGGAAAATGGGGAGGTAACTACTAAAGGGTATGGGCTTCTTTTGAGGGTGATGAAAACATTCTAAAATTAATTGTGATGGTTGCTCAACTCAATGAATGTAAAAAAAACACTTGAGATGGGTAAACTGCATGGTATATGAATTCTACCTCAAATAAAGCTGTTACCAAATATATATATATATACATATATATATATATATATATATATATATATATATCCATATATATATAATATATGGCATTTAATTGCATGCATGTTTAAATAAAGATAGCAATATACTTATAACTAGAGGCCCGGGGCACAAAACTCATGCACAGGGTGGAGGTCCCCTCAGCCCAGCCTACACCCTCTCCAATCTGGGTTCAACTGCTTGTTCAGGTGTTTGGTCATCCCTCATGAACCCTCCTGCCGGCCTGGTAGTCCCAGGCAGCCGGCTGTTCGGTTGGCCATCCGGTTGTTTTGGTCATGATGGCCCCTGGCTTTTTATATATTAGGATTACTGGAAAAGCTAACCTGACCTTCAGATTTCCTCAAAATAAGGAAGAGCTTATCCAACAAAGGAAAAGATTGTCAATGTGAAGTATAAGCTCTTCAGTGCTGGAAACATTTAAGTTCAGACTACCTGACTTTTGGTCAAGAATATAACCAAAGGGATTTATTTCAATTGTGAGCTGAAAGCTTGAGAAAACCATCTTTAAGATACTAAAATTCTAATATTTGGCCCTAACTGGTTTGGCTCAGTGGATAGAGTGTCGACCTGCAGACTGAAGGGTCCTAGGTTTGATTCTGGTCAAGGGCATGTACCTTGGTTGCGGGCACATCCCTAGTAGGGGGTGTGCAGGAGGCAGATGATTGATGTTTCTCTCTCATTGATGTTTTTAACTCTCTATCCTTCTCCCTTCCTCTTTGTAAAAACCCAATAAAATATATTTTTTAAATAAAAATAAAATCCTAATATTTGTCATGAATGTGACTGAAGAATTAGTTGTTGAATTAGGATGTGCTTAATTTAAAAGTACGAAATGTGGAGATGGACTGCCTGGAATCAAATCCATTCTCCCCATTTAAGAGGATAGCTTTAGGGAGCAATCACCCTAAGACTCAAATGTTTGTTTGTTTTTTATAAATAACATAAATCAATACTTTACAGCTAATTGATAAGAATCAAACTACATTATGATGGGGCCCTTTTCATAGCATCTCAGTGGAGTTTGAGTCATATGAGCAAAAGCCAGTGATTCTCAGCATTTTTGGTAACTAGATGAACTATAATATAAAAATTTCAAGCTAAAACTAAAATACCATCCAACAGCACTCAGTGATTAAAAGGGACAGGACCCCCTCCTAAAAAGAGATCCAAACATGTATGTGGTTTTCCAATAAATATCCAAAAGTTCTAAGAAATATTAGTGCTATTTTAATACCTTAATGAAGGCATGATGTAATATTGGACAGTCGAACTTTCCCAACAAAGAAGCTAATATGCCTCAATCTATTGAACTTACTAAATTAACACATCACAATTTTTAGATACCCTACCTTTTCCTTCATCTCTCATGCTTGATAGCTTATTTTTCACCAACTCACTTTAAGGGATGTTATTTTAAACATCAAAACTAGAAGTCCTATGCAACCAAATCATGCCTGCAACATGGCTGTGCTTGACAAGGCCCCAACGAGTAGAAGTCTCTATTACACGCTCAGGAGTCCATATGTGTGTTTTACAAGGTCTCAGCGCTCCTTAGAACCTTGTCTATTATAAATACCAGCTTTAGAGAGATTCTCACTTTGAGATCACTTACATCATTGACTATTTGCAGGGCAAACGAATGCAATCAAACACTAAAGCTTCAAGGAGATTAGAGAACTGCCAAGGTCTGAACTATATCAACAGCTCGCAATCAGCTCATTCAACAGCGCTTTGACAGTATTACACCCCCAAGCAAACACGGCGATGGTGTGCACAGCAGACAGGGCAGCACATTCCAGAAGTCCGTTTCTGAGACTTACAAGGGAACAACCTGTCATCAGTTGTTCCCTGAGGACAATCGCAAGCATCTGGGGCAGTTCACCCTGGGCCAGACTGCTCCAGGCAGGCAGTCAGAGAGCTCAGAAAGGAAAGTGGGAAAGTCCCAAACCCTTGCTGGGTGGGGGTCAGAAGGAGAGTTTTGTCTGGCAAACCAGTGCTCTAGAAAGAAGAAATCAGATCTAAAAGTTTCATTTCCCACAGAAAAGGCATTTGACAAAATCCCACATCTTCTGGTAATAAAAACACTCAACAAACTAGGAATAAAAGGAACTCCCTCGGCCTGATAAAGGGCATCTATGAAAAACACACAGCTAGCATCATACTCATGGGTAAAAGGCTGCTTGCTTTCCCACTAAGATTAAGATCAAGACCAAGATCAAGATAAAGGCTCTGCTCTCACCACTTCTATTCACTTCTGCGCTCAAAGTTCTAGCCAGGTCAACTTGGCAAGAATAAGAAATAAAAGACATCCAAATTTGAAAGGAAGAAGTAAAACCATTTCTTCTTCCTTTGCAGGCGTCACGAGCTGGTATACAGAAGTGTCTGAGGAATTTATACACACACAAAAGAAAAACCTCGTAGAGCTAATAAAGGAATCCAGCACGGTTGAATGATGAAAACACAAAAATCAAACACATTTCTACTAGTATACATTAGCAGGAACAATCCAAAACTGAAGTCAAAAGTTTGTGTCTCACCATCATATGGCATGTAAATGTCAAATCAATATGTTGCACACCTGAAACTAATATTAGTTTTATGTTTTAATAAAGAAATATTTTTGAAGTTAGTGTTTCACATCAGGCTGTTCCAAATAAATTCTAAATTTCCAATCTCCAAGCTGGAAATTACAAAATCATTCCGATCATTCTCTTTTCTGGCTCTTGGGAGCTCATGCCTTAAGCAATTAAAGGTTTGTTTGTTCACTTAATAAATATTTGTCAAATAACTTCCCATATTACATGCACTAAGAAAACAGTAGTGAACAAAATAAATAAATGAATGAATGAATGAATGAATGAATGAATGAATAAATAAATAAATAAATAAATAAATAAATAAAATTCCTGTACCTCCCATCATGAAACTAACATTCTAGTTGGGAATACAAGACAACAAACAGATGAACAAAAACATTCTAACTTCTTTACAGTGCTAAGTGTCATCACAAACATAACACGGAGAAGAGATAAGGAGACTCATGGGGAGGCGGGGTATACGCTTTAGATGCAGAGGTCAGCAAAGCCTCCCTGAGGAGGGATATTCTGACGATGAACCAAATCAGGAAGGGCTGAGGGGTGGCTTCCTATGCAGCTGGCCTGGAAGACCCCAGGGTGGAAATAAGTTTGGTGTGTTCGTGAAACAGCCAGCACACAGGGTAAGCAAGCGGGGAACAGGAGGTGGTCAGGCGGGGCTTTGCCTCATCCTTGCCAAGGACTTCCTTGGTCTCCTAAAACAAGCAATTTCTTTCTCTAGAAACATAAAGCACTTGATCTGTCTGCCTCCTTGAATGCATCACTGCCTATCCAGCATTCTAAACATTATCTGTGAATTTAGACTGTTGATGCCAATCTCACCTCGGAAGAACTGACCACTCTATCACTGGCGTCCCCTGCCCCCACCCAGACTATACTCACACCATCTCCCTTGTGTTATTGCAACTGATCTGTCAAATGTCCACCTTTTGTCACTAGATCATAAATTCCTGAAAAGGGGGTTCCACAGCTGTACCTCCAGTGATTACATCACAGAAAAATCAAGGGAAAGCTTTGAATGTTTGCAATTTCCCTCTACTATTGATCAAAAAATGGTATCACGCCAGGACCGGTTTGGCTCAGTGCATAGAGCGTTGGTCTGCAGACTGAAAGGTCCAGGGTTCAATTCCGGTCGAGGGATGTACCTTGGTTGCAGGCACATCCCCAGTGGGGGGAGTGCAAGAGGCAGCTGGTCGGTGTTTCTCTCTCATCGACGTTTCTAACTCTCTGTCCCTCTCAATTCCTCTCTGTGTAAAATCAATAAAATATATATATATTTTTAAAAATGGTATCACACCCTAGCCGGTTTGGCTCAGTGGATAGAGCACCAGCCTGCAGACTGAAGGGTCCCAGGTCCCATTCCAGTCGGTTATAAGCTTGGTCTCAGGCCTGGTCAGGAGTAGTACAGTAGGCAACCAATCAATGTGTCTCTCTCACAACGAAGTTTCTCTCTCTCTCTCCCTTCCTTCCACTAACCCTAAAAGAATCAACAGAAAAATATCCTCGGATGAGGATTAACAACAACAAAAAGAAAAATGGTATCAACATGTGAGTAGAATAAACACTTTCACTGTAATGTTCACAAAAACAAACGGCTTACTAATTTGAAGACTTTCACAACATGTATTTGTATATAAGAAGTGAAAATTTTAGAAAATAGCATACTCATTTAACAAACCTGGGAAGATATTTCTATTTGGCAAACAGTAGCTAGTCTTCATCCTACTGTACAATTTCAATGTAGTAAAACTACAACATTAGCTTGGATTCCTCAGTCCTAATAACAGTTCCAGCCCTCAAATAGTCTCAAGATTAGATTTTAGATTATCTTAAAGATGCATTTTCCTTTTATTATTGAAATATATTTGACATAAACATTGTGCAAATTTAAGGTGTACATGTTAGTTATATTAATACGTTGTAATGTATCTATTGCGATTGAGGCAATAATTAGCGCCTGTATCATATTCTATAATTATCCTTTTTTAGGGGTTAGAATAATTAACTTTTAGTTTCTTAGAAAGTTTGTTGATTATAATACGACATTGTCTGCATTTACTGTACTGTGCTTTGGGTTTATTTACAACTCATAAATTTGTACCCTTAAACAACATCTGGCCTATTACCCACCCACAGCCCCTGGGTAACCATCATGTTACTTTCAGAGTTTGAGTTTGGGTTATTTTTTTTTAAATAATACAATATGTAAAATTATTTTATTTAAGAACACTGATTAATTTGATTTCATGAAGGACCGGACAACTATTTTAAAATATCCTTTTTTTTTTCTTTTTTGCTTTTTTCCCATAAAGTGCTTAAAATCCAACTATAATTCTTATTTTGTGATCTCTCCCCCACAGGAATAATACAAACTGAAATCAGCTTTTGCATTTTCACAGTTAAAAGTCTGCCTTTCTGCTTCCTCCTCTCAATTCAAAATAGCTGGTTAGCAATCCTGGCGAGGAGGACACAGCCCACAGTAATTTCTGTAATCTCTACCTGATGATCACTGGTTCATCTCTCTTCATACTTAAAATTAAGAGCAACCTGTCCTGAGGAATAAATAGGCTACAGAAAGGAGTTCATCTAACTTGTTTTTATGTGTCCGCTGATACATGAGTGTTTCTCAAATTGTGGACCAGGCCAGAAGCATCAATATCAACTTGATCTCATTAGAAATGCAAATTCATGGGCCCCACCCCAGACCTGGGGGCGGGGCTCGGCAGTGTGCCTTTCAGAGAATCCCAGGTGCTTCCCATGTGTACTCCAGTTAGAGAACAACTATGCTACAAAAATTCTTCAAAAGACATCACACACTCCACACAGAACTTACAGGCTTTAAAATAATTGTGAAAACTTATGTTTAGTGGAGCCAAGTGCAAGATACAAGGGTCCTATGGGGGGAAAAAGAACTTGTTTTTCTCAAGAGATAAGAAAGACTTCAAAAAAAGAGAGGCCTTAAACACTTCCATTAAGACCTAAGAGAGTAGTTTTCCCAAAAAAAACAAGTGGAACAGGCATGCCAGGCTGAACCAGGATGAGATGATTCAAATCATAATCGGGCACAGCTTTTGTGGTAATTGATGTTTTAAATCTTCTATAGAATCCTTTGCTCTTGATCTGGTTTTCATAACTTCACAGTTAAGTACTTATCAAATCTGACAAAATACACTGGGGAATATCCAGAAAACAAAGCAGAAAGCCACAATCCACAGGACAGAAGTATACTATACAGGGGTTCAAGGTTTGAGTCAGAGAAAGAACTGGCACAAATGGTAATTTTTGTGGACTTGGTTCTTCATACTTGGATATGGTTAATAGTTCTGTGTCCACAACTATGTTCTATCATTTCTATTAGTTACATATAAGTAGAGATGACAGTCCCTACACACACCATAGGGCTGTTATTTGTTGGGATGATTAATTAACGAGTTTGGCTTATTTAGATTATATATATATATATGAAAGCCTAAGTGACCAAACGACTGAATGACCAGTCACTATGATGTGCACTGACCACCAGAGGGCAGATGCTTAATGCAGGAGCTGCTCCCTGGTGGTCAGTGTGCTCCCACAGCCAACCTCTCACGGAACTTCCCCCTGGCCTGCTGGCCAACCTCCTGTGGTCCCTCCCCCATGCCAGCTGCCCCCCCCCCCCCATTGGCCCTGATCAGAGGACGGCTGTCAACCTCCCACGGTACCTCCCCCCAGCTAGCCAACCTCCTGAGGTCCCTCCTCCTGGCTGGCTAACTTCCTGCGGTCCCTCACTCCTGCAGGCTCCCTCTGCCTCCTTGGCCCCAATCACCAGACAGTCTGAGGGTCGCCACTGGTGCCCAAATTCATGTACCAGGCCTAAAGTATCTCATATTATAAAACCCTAATATGCAAATCGACAAAATGACTGGTTGCTATGATGTGCATTGACCATCAGGGAGCAGACACTCAATGTAGGAGCTTCCCCCTGGTGGTCAGTGCGCTCCCACAGGGGGAGTACTGCTCAGCCAGAAGCTGGGCTCACTGCTGGCAAGCACAGTGGCAATGGCAGGAGCCTCTCCTGCCTCAGCAGCAGCACTAAGGAACAGCAAGCAGGCGGGCAAGGGGTCCCAGACTGCAGAAGAGTACCGGCCACGCTGAGGGACCATCCCCCACCCCTAGTGCACAAATTCATGCACTGGGCCTCTAGTAAGTGATATAATACAGTACTTTTCTTTGCCTGACTTAAGGTGCTCAAGGTTCATCTATTTTGTCACAAATGGCAAGATACCCTCCTTTGTCATTAAAGATACATGTTCAAATTGGTTGGCAATTACTATGGTACTTCAGGGATACTACACTAATATTTCTTTCTGCCCTTGTCAAAGAAACTTGAGATGATAAATATTTTGAACCATGCCAAACCACAAACACACTGCAAAAAAAAATGTCAA
Organism: Pipistrellus hanaki; assembly: GCF_964339955.1. NCBI lineage: Eukaryota > Metazoa > Chordata > Mammalia > Chiroptera > Vespertilionidae > Pipistrellus > Pipistrellus hanaki. The sequence continues at coordinate 16,022,976 of NC_140515.1, forward strand.
CTGAGCTGGAAAATTCCTTTGGCTTTAGAAAGATCCTCCAATGGGCTCTCCAAAAAGAGACGGTAACTTTTTTTCTGATTGGGGTGGATGACAGAACAAAACATCTCTGACTCAAAAAAACTTGCTACTCATAAGAAAGCATAAAATACTAAAATGTAGTACCTAAAACACTGAAGGAAACAAAGATTTTATTTCCACATGAATGGTAGAAAGCCAAAACAGTGGAATTTGTCCATATTAAGCAAGTAAACTACTTCAGATTGAAGTTCATGACAACCTCTTTAAATGAATACTTATATTATAACTGCTCTGACCAACAACTACACAAAAGATCTTAAGTAAGGTCCAGGAAGCCAACCTAAGTTCTCTCTCCATCATCTCATATCCTACCAATCAGCTCGTCCATTTAAAGCACACATCCAGTCCTGGCCAGGTAGCTCAGTTGGTTAGAGCATTGTTCCAACATGCCAAGATTGCAGGGTTTGATCCCTGGTCAGGGCGCATCCAATAATCAACCAATGGATACATAAATATGTGGAACAACAAACTAATGTTTCTCTCTTTCTTTCTCCCCCTCCCCTTCTCATATCTCTCCCTCTCTCTCTCTCTCTCTCTCTCTCTCTCTCTCTCTCAAATAAAAGTTTATTCAATAAATAAATAAAGCACACATCAATTTCTGACTCCCTAAGGCCAAGAAACATCACTTAAATGCTCATCACAGTCATTAGCCCATGCTCAGTCTTTGGGCACATTATCGCAGCCCAAGTAATTGTCCATTACTTAAAAAGCTATTCTCCATCCGCCTTCTATTTTCAAACGTTTGCTCCAACTCCGCACTTCCTTCCGGGCATGGTGCTCCTCACGGAAGAGGAACCAGGAACCCGAGGCTGAAGATGGACACACACACACACTGGTTAACCCAGAGCGCCTCCAGATCAACTGGAGGCCCCGTTATCACTTCACAAAGTCCATGTGCCTTCAAAAGGATCTACAGTAAACCTTTCCCCTTTTTATGCCCTTCTCATCCGAGACCACAAAAGTGCCATCCGCTGCAAGCTTTGGGGAGACAGAGCTTTCCTGCCATGCACAGGGCACACAGCCGCTTTGTTCGCAAAGATCTCTCCATATATAACATCATGCAGACCGTTTTAACCCAAAGCTCAAAGCAGCAATGCAGACAAAAAGCCAGCAAGGCCATTTCAGTGTAACCAAACCTACCAGAGGCGCCTCTTTTATACAGAAAATACCTGAGCTGTCGGTCTCATTTAGGCAACCTTGAATGAAGTTTGTGAACTGCTTAAAAGCACAAATGCCCGGCTCCCAAGTGTCCCTCCTCCCTGTCCCTCAACTTCCCATATGGAACCAATAAGAAGCAACATCGCCCTGGTCTGTTGGCTAAGTGGATCAAGTATCAGCCTGCAGACTGAAGGGTCCAGGTTCAATTCCAGTCAAGGTCACATGCCTGAGTGGCAGGCTCAATTCCCAGTGCAGGGTGTGCAGGTGGAAGCTCATCAATGATTCTCTCGGCACTGATGTTTCTCTCTCTCTCCCTCCCTCCCTCTCTCTCTCTCTCTCTCTCTCTCTCTCTCTCTCTCTCTCTCTCTCTCTCTCCCCCTCCCTCCCTCCCTCCTTCTCCCTCTCTGAAACTAATAAAAATATTTTTTTTAAATAAATTAATTCTTGGGGGGAAAAACAAAGCATGAAGTAACATCAAAGTCAAAATAGAAGGCCATGTTTTATTGGAAACTGCCTTCATTGCCTGCACCCTGGAAGATGTACATGGCCCGTGAGTTACAATCATTCGTTCTGCAGACGTGAGTGCACTGAGCAACAAGGATGCTTAGGAGCCACGAGATCCTGACTAAGTCACTCAAGCTCTCTGGGCTGCCTTCCTTCCTTGTAAAGTTCGAATGGCCCTAGCTGGTTTGGCTCAGTGGATAGAGCGTCAGCCTGTGGACTGATGGGTCACAGGTTCAATTCCAGGCAAGGGCACATGCCTAGGTTGAGGACTCGAACCCCTAAAAGGGGGTGCAGGAGGCAGCCCATCAATGATTCTCTCTCAGAACTGATGTTTCTATATATTTAAAATGGGAAGGATTCTTACCTTGCAGGATTTTTTAGTGGAATACGTTAGACATTTCTTCGTGCACATTAATAGCATCTATTAACCCCACCCTCCCTCACCCCACTTCCAAACTGCTACAACGTAATTACACCTTTCTCCCAGAAACAAATAATTCACCACCACCATGGGCATTACATCATTAGAAGCTGAGAGGGCCATGCAGCTAGAAAAAGAGAAAGGTAGCAATGACAAGAGGACTAGGGGGGAGGAGGGGGGCTGATTTTCAGGTGGGAGCAGGAGACAGTTTATAGTCAAGTCTGGGTTGCTTTGCTCCTCAGTGCCTAGCACGGAGCTGAATAGACAGTATGCACTCCAGAGAAATCCTTGTAGCTTGAGCCGAAACCGGTTTGGCTCAGTGGATAGAACATCAGCCTGCGGACTGAAAGGTCCCAGGTTCCATTCGGTCAGGGGCATGTACCTTGGTTGTGGGCACATCCCCAGTAGGGGGTGTGCAAGAGGCAGCTGATGGATGTTTCTCTCTCATCGATGTTTCTAACTCTCTATCCCTTTATCTTCCTCTCTGTAAAAAATCAACAAAATATATATTTTTTTAAAATCCTCGTAGCTTGAAATAAAATGCAAAAAACGGACATAATGGCTCAACGCTGACGATGTTTGTCTGTAAATCCTGGCTTATCTCAACTATCGAAACCTGAGGTCTAAGGTCTGACCCAGAAACACCGTGGCCGAGTTCCACGTGCTGGTGCTCCCTTCACACAGGAATGTCTGAGCAAAGGGCAGAAAGGCTTTCCTTTGGCTCCGCTTACAATGAAACTGCAAAACATTAAACCGCACCTCATTTGAACTTAATACACTCAGGACACAAGAGAACAGATTCATTCGTTTTCTCCAAGTTCTCCCATTTCACTCTTTCATATTTTCAACTTCTCTTAAAGACTTTCTACTGCATCCAGCAAATAAAGAATCCTCCCATTGCTCATTAAACACCTGCTAATTCCTACAAAGGCAGCATTTGGGAATGGAGGAGGAGTCTGATGAACAAAACATCGTCTGAACTCCACAGCGTTGAGTTCAAATACAGAAAACTGGGTCATTAAACAAAGCTTGTCAATTCTTTGAGGCTTGGTTGCTGTACTTAGTGACTGTACTTATATTTAGTTACTTCCAGGTAAAAGGTTATTCAGTATATTAAAATATTTATCATACCAAGAATATTTAAAAAGTAGGACTTATAAAGTTAGCAGTCATCATAAAGAATAGAACACAGGTAGGTCATTATTATTTTTAAATTTTGTTACGAAAATGTCAAACAGTCAAAAATAGAAGAGATTTCCGATCTTATTTCACTCTCAAATGAATTAGTTTAAAGCAAATCCCAGTCATAATTTCCCTCTTAACTAAATCAGTATCTATCACTAAAAGGGTTCTTTTTATTTTTTTTAATATATTTTATTGATTTTTTACAAAGAGGAACAGAAAGGGATAGAGAGTTCAAAACATCGATGCGAGAGAAACATCGATCAGCTGCCTACTGCACACCTCCCACTGAGGATGTGCCTGCAACCAAGGTACATGCCCTTGACTGGAATCAGTCCGCAGACCAACACTCTATCCACTGAGCCAAAACCAATCAGGGCGATAAGGGCTCTTTTAAAAATATAATCCCAACACTATTACCTTGTCTATCCCTGAAAAGTAACAATAATGCCATAAATCAGATAGCATCCAGTATCCAAATTCCCCCACCCTGATTTGGATCAAATAAGGATCTACAGCCCACACACAGCCTTTAGTTGATGCCTCTAATCTTTTAATCCAAAACTTCCTCCTTGCCTCTGTAACCGGTTCCCTACATTTGCTGAATGAAGGGGTAAAATGAAGTTCCCCTCACTCTGGGTGCAGCTGACCGCCCTCCCAGGGGCGCTTCCCATCACGCACCATCCCCAGCATCTGATGGAGAGGCTTGATCTGAGTCGAATTAGTGTTCTTTTCCCCAAAAATACATCCTAGGTGATGAGATGGGCCACGTACATTAAACTGGATGACAACTGAGTGATTTGCCAATCAGACTCCCTCACCCTGTCCCCCACCCCCGGGGTTTATGCCTGCCATGCTGGGAGGCCCACAGCCAGCGCAGGCTCCGAGCGCACTGGTTAGAGGGGCTTCTTCGGTCCTTGGCCGAGCTCCTGGCTCCAGAAAGCTAGTAACTTGGTGGAGGCAGAGAACTAACCCTAACACCATCCGCTTCCTGCCCCCATGTAAACATTTCCGATTCCTTGGCATACGCAGGTTTTGAACAGTAAGTTAACGCTCCAAATGAAAAAGACCACATTCAAGTCACCTGCCCATCCCACCACCTGCCAATATGGAAAATAACCCCGTGGCTTATGTGAAATAAAAAAGGGCATTCACGCTACAAAATCCCTTTTTAATGGCACACCAGTAGGCAAATACAGATTTCCACGCAATAAGCAATTTCCATTTTCGCTGCTGGGGGGCTGGGGGGTGCTGGTGGGGAGAACAGCCTTTCTCTTTTGCCGCTGCTGAGGACGGACAATCAGAGTCCAGGAAAATACATTTTTTAGGTTTTCAAAAAGCTTTATCAGGAACTAGGCCAATGTAAAGTAATTCGTCTATAAAGCTCTAAGGGATGTCATCAATTTTACCTTACGCTCGAATCACACTCTTGATTCCTACTCAGCTGTATTTCAATTATGCCTTTTATTTGAAGACAAGTCCCTACAAACACATCATGTCACCTGAAAGTGATGATCAAAAAAACCCTGTCGGGACAGGTTAGTTATTATTTAATGCAGAAACTACTCTGCTTCATTGGGGCGATAATGGTCTCAATGCATAAAATATTTGCAAAGACAAGGAAAGCAGCTATACAAACACTTGGGTTAACATCCGTCCAACCCCACCCCAGATTTAAAACGAGTTGAAAACAGTGGAGATTTCAGCATTTTTAAATGTTTTACGTGGAATGTGGTGTAAGGGGTTCCACCCTCCGGACCTCACTGGGGAGGCTGAGGTGTGCAGGAACACTGCTGTGGCAGCAGGAGGCAGTGCCCTGGCGGCACAGGTGGGAGGGCCCTCCGGACATCACTGTCAAGTGCATCCACCAGGAACAGCCAAGGCCCACACCAGGCAGGAAAGTGACCACACTGACACCGCATTCTAAAGGCTGTGCAGTAACAAACAGTCCGCCTTTGCCGTTGCATTTCTCAGTCATGGCCTTGAAACCGACCCAAGTGACTTCCTAATCTATTATACTAGTAAGTGTGTCATAAAACCTGATGGTTGACCCTTTACACAACTATAGCTGGTGGCCCCTCCACAGCCTGATTCTGGAATCTAGAAGTGTAAGTTAGAAGTCATTTGTAAAACAGAACACTGTTGGGGGAGAATTTTTCATAAAGAAGTAAAGCAAAGCCCGGCTGGCGTGGCTCAGTGGTTTTGGTTCGATTCCTGATCAGGGCACATGCCTGTTTGGGAGTGCCATCCCCAGTTAGAGGTGTGTAAGAGGCAGTGGATCAATGATTCTCTCTCATCGTTGATGTTTCTATCTCTCTCTCCTTCTCCCTTCCTCTCGGAAGTCAGTAAAAATATTTATTTTTAAAAAAGTAGTATTTGGTTTTTGTAAAAATGTTTTGTCGGAAAAAGGGTGAGAGACTAAAACTTCACTGATAATACACTGATAATACACTAAGAACCAAGAGAGTGAGAGAGACCAATCGGGAGCCGAAAACCAGGATTATAGGCTTTATTGGGGAGAGACCTGGTGGGCTGTCACGCAAGGGGAGAACAGCAGAGGTGAACACGCCTTCTGAGGGGAGGAATGGCGACTTTGTGTACTCGACACACGCTGATTGCTGGCTTAATGTATGGTCCATATAAGAACAAGGGCTTAGGGTATTTGGCAGGTGTTGATTGGTGGTTCCATGTATAGTCCATAAAAGGTACATGGTTAGTCACTCAGGTATTTCCAGGCTGCAGGTTATGTCATTCTCTGCCCACCAGTTGGTTATGTGTGGTTATGGGTTGACCTGTACCCTGCTAAAAGGATGTATTGAAGTCCTAATTCATGGTACCTCGATTTGGAGATAGTCTTTACAGAGACAATCAAGTTACAGCGACCTCCTTAGAGTGAGCCCTAATCCGGTGTCACTGATTTGACTGCTGTCCTTATAAAAAGGGGGAAAGTGGACACACAGACATAGAGGGAAGATGCTGTGAAGACGCAGAGAGAGGATGGCTTTTGATAAGCCAAGAAGAGAGGCCTGGAAGATACCCCCCCACCCCCACCCCCAAGGAACCAAGCCTACCAACATCTTCATCTAGGACTCGGCCGCCAGAACTGAGATGGACATTTCTGCTGTTTGAGCCACCCCATTTGTGGTGAGCAATCTAGGGAACTAACGCATCCAACTAAATATCATATGTGATCATGGTTACAGTGATTTCAAATGGAAAGTAGCAGCTGCCAGTCATGAGATCATTAACTCTGCACTTTGTAGGTGGCAAATCTAAAGCTTAGTATCAGGAGCTACATTCTGATGCTATCAGAGACCCATTACAAGGGCTTAACCGGATATGGGTTGATTTCTTTCCAATAACAAGAAGGCTGGAGGTCGGGGGCTGCAAGTGGACACACAGCAGCTCCGATACCTAAGTCTCTGCAGTTCTCCTGACCTTTCCCTCATGGTCCCAAAATGGCTGCTGTAGGTCCATACCTCACATCTGTATTTCACATCTATCCCCCCCAGATGTTTGTTCACATGATACTTACAATCCTCAAACAGTTCGTGAAGCCTTCCACAGTAGCCCTTTACTTGGCTTCTACAAACAGCAGCTGGTTTTATCACCTTGTCTCTAATTGCTCCTTCCCTGTTACTATAGAAAGCCTGTGTCTATAGGCACCAGCTCCACTCCATCGTCAGTACAGTCTCTGCGAAGTGAAAGAGACGTTCTTCCCCAGTGTCAGAGGGCATTACTATAGGAAAGTATAGTAACTACTATAGGAGGAAGAGGAGGAAGTGGGGTTCTTGATGTGCCACTGGAATAAAAATGTCTGGAGGTGACCTCAATGCCCTCCCCCCCACCCCCGAAGGATGAGGTGTTGTAGAAAGCTTTATTTCTGTGGACTGCCACCCCTGAGTTTCCAAAGTCCCCTTTCCCTTTGTCCTGCCAAGGAAGAAGTCCCATTTTGCTTTCAGCAGAGCTAAGATCAAAGCCAGTCTCCAGAGTTTTCACTCCATGTTAAGGCGGAGTCCAACCCAGCATCAGGCTAGCTTAGCTTGCGTTTCCAGCTGCGGTCCATCGACCCACTGCATGTGGGGTCTGCATGGTCACATGGCAAAGGAGAGAACGCTGGGCAGAAGCAAAGCCAAAGGAACCAAAGAGCCAATGGAGAGCCAAGAGAGTGAGATCTTTTGTCTAGGGGGTTATGTATTCCCAAATTTGGGGGGAATTGCCCTGCTCCCTCTGGCCAATGATCTCTGGTCCTGAGTTTGACTGGCAGCAAGCTTCTTCCCAACATCCCCTGGCCCCATGCACACATGCCAATCTTTCCCTGCGTTCAGTCCCTTCCCCCGGGGAGTGGTAAGTTGCCGCTGTCTGGTGAAGCTGCCCAAATGTCAGGCCTAGAATGCCTGGCCTTCCTTTGGCTCCTTTCCTATCATTAGCAACCAGCCAACTAAAACGGTATGACCATCACTCGGGAACCAAACTCTCTAGCCTGATGCCAAGGTGCGGGAAACTAGCCTGAGAAGCCACAGTGGGAGCACTCATTCCAACACCACTTGGCCGTTAGCTCCCACTGTCCTGACTCCTACCCCCCTTTTTTTTCATCCTGAGACTAAGCCTACAGCACCCTTCCAAATTGAAGGTCTGACTTAAATCAGAATCCATCCCATCGCTAGCCATCAAGGAAACCTCTTACATCAGTTTGACATACATGTGAGCTATTTCCCTAATTGTAAGACACACAGTGGAAAACTAGCCTGTCCTTCAGCCTTAGGGGTGATGCTTAAAATTCTGCATCAGAAATATAAGGATATTTTTACCTTTAGTAAAAGTAATAAAATAAGTCTCCATTGTTCATAGGGTGCAAATATGCCTTCCTAGAAACAAATTATCGAGGAAGCGACTAAGGTACTTAATCTGATTTATTAAGAGGCGGTTTGCTAACTTGAAATAACCAAAATAGAGACTGCCCTTCATCTTAGCTCAGTAAGCCAATTTTCCTTCTTGCCTATTAAGGTAAGCCCGTTACAGAATAAACTAAGCCAGGAAACAGATTCTGAAAGACATGAAAAGTTTTACTTTGCTCAGTTATAGGATTTACAATTATTTGCATAATAAATCTGAGAAAAACACTTGCAGTAGCAAGAGGGAAGTAATTTACAAGATTCATAAGCCCCTGTTATTTAGTAAAATTAGGTCTTTTACCTGCAATGTCTGAGATTCCGACAACATAATCTTTCACATCAAAACGGGTGGCAGTTCTTAAAATATGTTCTGCAATCTGTCACTTAAAAATAATAGCAAAAATAATTATCACCCAATGTGATTGACAACGGAAAACTACAGAAATGTTCTAACTTCTGTTCAGCACTAATTACAATTAGCAAAATCTCCTTTCTGAATTCCTCCCAGCTCCCCTTCCTCATTCACCTCTAATTCCAAAGCAAGTATTCTGATTCAACCGAAAGCTGTCTTCTGATCTGACACAAAAATGTCTTTTAACCTAACAACTAACAGTTAGTTCTTGGTTCTAAACTCACTCAGCATGGTATTGGGGAGGGAGGCAAAAAGGCAACCAACCACAAAACAAAGGTAAGACTTGGTTTCCACCCTTAAGGAACTAAATGGACTGGTGAATAAGCATAGAACCGTGCCCAGCAAATACTGTACCACTTGCCATTTCGGTATCTAAGAGCTCTGAGGTTGGGGAAAACAGTGTTGGCCAGAGTCAATGAAGACTTTCAAAAAATGCATTCAAGAATCCCAAGAAGGGCAGGGGCTGCTGAGATGGTAATTACACCATAACTGAAAGGGCACTGACCTGATGCCAGGCCCTGTGCTGGCTGCTTCATAAGCACCTCCTTAACCTGACAAAGAACTTCATGGTTAGCAATGATTTCATTTCACAGATAAGAAAACAAAACAGGAAGCTTACTTGCCCACCATGGTCACCTAACCCCAACGGTTTACTAAGCATTCAATCGAATGGTCCTTTCATTCACTCATTCAAACACTATAATTATTCTAACTTCAAACTCCATACTCAAAGATCTCAGAGAAGAAACATATATGGAAAATACTGTGTTCCAGTTTCCCATGGCACACCAAAAAAAATAAAAGGAAAGGGGAGGGAAGGAAGGAGAAAGGAAGAAAAGAAAGGAAGCAGGAGTGGAGGGAAGGGAAAAAGCAAAGGTAAATCAGGAAGTAAAACTTCTAAGGCACAGCATACAGAGAAAGCTTAGATGTCAGCATTACTTGACTCACACTATTTCTTTCCTGCACTTCCCACCTTGGGCACTTCTCAATGGTTCCTATTAATTCAATCCCATCCGCAGCTCACACCACACACAGTCAAGGTCCAAGATTAAGGACAACGATCTTACTGGATGCCTGCAATATGAAAGGAAAGAAGCCCAATTTTCTCCAACACCTGACACAGCCCATAACCTGACAATGTCACCTAAAGCAACAGCGGTCATTTCCAGCACTGAGCACCCACAGGTGCATAGGATGATTCCTCAGGGATGAGAAAAAATATTCAACCTCCCATGGTAATAGTTTTTCCCTCATGCTTTGCATTTCTTATGTTTTGTAATTTACACTAGAGGCCCAATGCACAAAGATTCATGCAAGAATGGGCCTCCCTTCCCCTGGCTGCAGGCAGCACCTTCAAACTGGCTGGAGTCACCTTTCCCCCTTCCGTCTGTCTGGAGCCGCTGGGGTGGTATGGAGACAACACAAGCATCCTACCCTGCCCCCAGCTGCTCGGGCGCCGGTGTATGCAAATTTACCCACCATCTTTGTTGGGCTAATTTGCATGCTCACTCCTGATTGGCTGGTGGGCGGCACAAAGGTACAGTCAATTAACATGTTATTCTTCTATCAGGTAGATGAGATTTTCGTATAAGACCACATATACCAAATTGATTAAAAAGCATATACATATATTGGGAGCACAAGTCCAAACTTTACTGATAAGACATGAGTGAGAACAGTGAAGACCACTCATCCACACTTATTAAAAGGTTCCTCTGTTAACTTCCAGTACCTTCAACAGCCAAACAAAATGACATCACTGTGGAAGCACTGCATTAGCTAGAGAGAGAAAAAAAAAACACAAAATCAAGCTTCATTTCTGTCTCTCTTTGAAAGGTATTTGATTCCTCGCTGATTCTGGGCACAAACAATGTTTGAGCATTACAAATCTGTGGGGCCACCTCATTACGAGTTCATACTGCAACCAAATCCCATTTTCCCTCTGCAAATTCAATTCCCATCAATAGCACCATATATCACTGGCTGCTGCTGTTGGCTGCCTGATTTTGAAACATAAAATTTTTTTTGAAAGATTACTGCCAACACATAATAGGCAAACTGCAATTTCAATTCCCTACACATGTGCTTGAAGGAGGGGGTCTATACAGGCTACAAAATGTAAATGCAGCCTGTTGTTATCCGCTGTTTGTAAGCCCCAGGACATCCCCCGACTCCCCCAGACACAGAAGGCAGGAAGAAAAGAAAAAATCACAAGTGCCACCATTCAAGAAAGTCCTTTTGTGATTCTACTCAATCCCAGTTCTCTGGTCTCTTAAATTTCCGAACTGTGTACACAAAATGCAGCAAGATTAAGCAGTGGTGGCTGTACACAGCTGCTCTTCATTAGGCAAAAGCAGCAGGAACGAGTAACACAACTGTGTGATTTTGCTTATGAAGAGGCTTTTCCCACCAACTTTTTATGAAGCCATCATCTCCTAGAGCTAATATTTAAGGACAACATCTACTCTAACAAAGGTAAACCTCCCAGGTAGGGGGACATAAAGCAATTCAACTTCCCCAAAGCCCAAAGCGAATCCACTACCTGGCCTGTTGCTGGTCCAGCACTCACCTTTGACTTTTTGTTGAATTCTTCCGTGTTTAATTTAATATACTCCCCACTGGCACTGCGATGAGAGGATAACATACAGGAAGTCCAAGGTGTATCCATGCACATCTTTACAAAGGGAGCCAAAGGGAGGCACACTGAGGTCGCTGCGGAGGGCTGGATTTCTCAATAGCCTCACTACTGACATGTTGGGTCAGATTAATTCTTTCCTGTGTGCAGCTGTCCTATGCTGTAGGATATTCAGCAGCATCCCTAACCTATACCAACCAAGTGACAGCACCACCGCCCAGTCCTGACAATCAAAACCGTTTCCAGAGACCACCAAACGTCGCGGGAGCAGGTGAGGGGTGAGGGGAGAGGGGGTGAGCCTGGAGTGGGAAACCACCGGTCTGGTGGGTTTATGTATATGGTTCATCTAAGCAGGGAACAACGTGCATAGATGCACTGCACCCCCAGGAAATAGCCAGTCATGCCCTCAAACCTCTGGGACACTGAACAAAGTCAAGTTTGCCTACCAAACAGGAGGCTATGCTGAGGTCCTAATTTGGATCATTAAAGTCTATTAATTGCCCAGCCGGCGTGGCTCAGTGCTTGAGTGTCGACCTGTGAACCAGGAGGTCATGGTTCAATTTTCAGTCAGGGCACATGCCCGGGGTCGCAGGCTCATTCCCCAGTCAATGGCATGCAAGAGGCAGCCGATCAATGGTTTTCTCTCATCATTGATGTTTCTCTCTCTCCCTCTCTTTCTTCTCCACTTCCTCTCTGAAATCAATAAAAATATATATCTTTTTAAAGTTTAACAATATAATAAAATAATATTTATAAATCCTGCCACTTTATTATTGCATTTTCTCAATAACTATCCAAAAGAAGAACACCTGGGAAATACCTGTCATGGGTTTTCAATATTCATCAATAGAAAGCCTCCAGAAAGCTCAGTTTTATGGGCCAAAAGTTTTCATTTAATCAATTGTCAAAAAAAGCCTTAAGAAAAATGTCTTCAATGTCAAACCCCCTTAATGGATATGCTGTGATATTTGCTTCAATGGAAATAAAGAGGTAAAAGGGTGTGTGATTTTTCCCTAAATAAACACCACTGAGCTTCTGCAAACCGGTACTTAAAAAGACAATTTTTCTTTAACAGTTAAATAAACAGCTTCCAAAAGCTCAATTGCCATCTGCAATTATAATCAGGCCTAATTTAGAATACCCCACCATGTTTTAGTCTTAATTAAAAATGGTACATCCTTGCGAGGGAATGCATTTGTGAATGCAAAATGCAAAGGTGAGTGCAGCATATAGTCTAACACACACGCGCACACACACACACACACACACACACACACACACACCCACCCCTGACACTGGAGTCTAGGCTTCGGAGACTTGATTTCACCAGTTCTTAATAGAAATTTTAAAAACTTCAGCATTTTACGTTAGAAAAGCGAGTGGGTTAAGATAATTTGCCAAAAATGCAAATGGGTTTTTTAGCATGCCACCTTTCACATAGCACGCAGCTGACCCAGTGTTCCAGCCACTATCATGTTTACTCTGCGTGAAAGGCACAACGCTCCAGGCTAATGTTTCCACCGATGCAAAATAGCTTTTCCACCACACTAAATAATAAGACGTACCAAGTACCACTTGACCTCCTCGTCAACCTAATTGTTAGTTATAATAATGTGTCCCTGCGTGTTTATAATTCAGTCTAATTTTTACATTACAATTCCTTAATATGGTCTCCGGTACAATCAGCCCTCTGCATGCAGAGGACACCTGAAAAACACCGTACAAACTCCTGCTGTCAGTCAAAACCTTTAAAGTAAGACAAATACAAAGAAGACCTAGAATAGAGAAGCTAAGAAAATAAAAGCACACCTTTAACCCTCAAGATTAAAGAGAAGCGTTCTCCTATATAGCCACTATGTGATGACTCCTTATAAAAATCCACCTCCTCCGAAATTCGTTGGCATTAGATGCAGGTTGTGTTGCTGGAATGGAGCCTCTGGCAAGGAAGGCGAGAGGGGGCGGAAAGCTGTATAAACAATGAGCGTGCCTCCCATGTAAGCCCTAAAATTAAGCCTCTCTCAGTTGGACAATTAGCTTTCTGCAGCTAGTCAGGAAGAAAGAAATGAAGGCCATCTGGTTCTTGGAAGTGGTTCTTTATCTGATTAATACTATGTTCTTGAAAGTGAGCTTTCCATGTACAAGAGGGCAGGAAAAAGCTAGAAGAGCATCCATTTATAAAGTGCCCACAGACCCTGATAAACCCACCCACAAGGGGATCAAGACCCTGACGATTTCATCCCAGAACAATAGAGCATTGACTAAATACCAACACTGTAACTGAACAGACCTCATTGGATTCCTAGCTCTGCCACTTATCATCGGGTTAGTCTCTGGCAAACAATCTGACCTTCTCCATAGCAAACTGGATCATTGTACCTGTGTCCAAGTCCTTTGCCAGTCAACCTGCAACTGTTCCCAAGTGTACTTCTCTGTCCCTTGATGTGGGGTGTGGCCATGTGACCTGCTAACTTGGTAGTCTGACATCAGCTCGCCGTGGTTCACACACAGCAGCAACCCCCAGGAGCAGCAGCCCTCTGTCCCACGGTGGGTCATGGGCAGAGGAAGAGTCTACCATCAACCCATCCAGTGTAGTCAGGGGCAGCCACCAGGGCTGTCACATAAAATTGGGTCCTCGGTACACAGCATGTAGGTCAATCAAGAGAAGTGAAACCCAGCCCATCTAATCAGCGTGCCAAGCTGAGTATGTTGGCATAGGGCTGCTCTCCGGCGGGAGGAAGAGGTACCATTTTCTTTGCACAGAAGTGTCATTTGTTCAGAAGGGGCACCCAAGCGCAGTGAAGCGGGCTTCTGTATCTGGCAGGGAGAAGGGCTTGGCGTGGAGTGTTGGCATCCTAAGAGAGTTGAAGATGGTGTCTACGTGGAACAGTGGCCCAACGGCGGGTGGAACTGATTGAATAAACATATGCATTCAAGATAGTGGAGGCCAGGTTACTTCCTGTCAGACCAGGGAGTTAAAAACACAGAAAGGAGGAAACTAAATTGAACTACACGGTGTTGGAATGTTTGGAATTGTTTAAAAAAGTGAGAACAGGCTCAAAGGATGATGGTGACACATGTCAAAAGGATGCAGGAACCAGCTGGAAGGAATCCCACTATCTAAATGTGGGGGGAATTTGAGCATCAACATAATGGTAGTAACAGTTTATAACTCAAGAAATAAAACAGAATTCCACAAGTCCCATCTGATGTGATAAACAACATGAAGTTTAAGAATGGTCTTCAAGTTCCTACCCACAAAATACAACGAGGGCAAAAGGAGTAACTTTACAGTGGAGAAGCCTGGTAGACGCTTCCTCCATCACAGTTAACGTCACCAGCAATGGGACTCAGAGCCAGGTGACCGGAGCCGATGAGAGGAACAGTCACTTCTGTGATATTTCTGCCCTGAGGCACAGCCTGAATCTAATCGTGAGGAAGCCTTGGACAAACCCAAAGTGATAGTTTATAAAATAACTGGTTTGTTATCCTCAAAATTATCAAGGTCATAAAAATCCAGGAAAGCCTAAGAAATTTCTCCAGAAAGGAATGAGACTAAAAAATAGCACATGATCCCAAACAACTTTTTTTTTTTTTTTTTTTTGGGGGGGGGGGGGGTGAGGGGGAGAGAGGTAATCAGGAGAAATGTGAATGGTGTCTAAGAATAGGTAGTAGTGTTGTATCACAGTTCATTCCCCAGTTTGACTGGAAGAACTGTAATATTACGGGAGAATGATCTTATTTGTAGGAATACACATACAAATGGTCAGAGATGACAGGCACCATGTTGGCAATGAATTCAAATTGGGTGGGGAGAGGGGGACTCCCTTTATTTGTCGTTGCAATCTTTTCTATGTCTAAGGAAAAAAAAAAAATTTTAACGTGTAATGGGTACAGGGAAGGGTGGCTGTGGAAGGGGTGGTCCCTTTCAGAAGGTGGATGGGCAAGGTCACTCATAAAAGACTCTTGAGCTGAGATGTACAAAGGAAGAAGCTGCTGCCATGCAGAAACCCGAAGGGTGGAGATACTTGTGATGCTGGCTTTAAAACAAATGGCTCCACCATCTAACTCTTATGCAATACTTACTGAGTGCAAAGCAATGGCCTGGGTGCTTTCCACATTTCAACTTATTTATTCCTCACAGCCACCTTATGCAGAATTAGTGTTAAGTATTCTCAAGCAGTCTTGTTATTATGCCCAACTTAAAAACAAGGACACTGAAAAACGGAAAGATTTCAGTAAGTCACCCAGGTCACAAGGCTGGTGACCAGTGCAGCCAGGATTTGAACCTACCAGTCCGGCTCCAGGGTCTGTATTGAACTATTACCCCAACAAGGTAACCCTAACAACTTGGGTGATAATTCTAGAAAGCCAGGCCATGGAACCACCTTTTTAAAAAATATATATTTTTTATTGATTTTTTTTTTTTTTTATTGATTTTTTTCTACAGAGAGGAAGGGAGAGGGATAGAGAGTTAGAAACATCCAGGAGAGAGAAACATCGATCAGCTGCCTCCTGCACACCCCCTACTGGGGATGTGCCCACAACCAAGATACATGCCCTTGACCGGAATTGAACCCATAACCCTTCATTCCGAAGGCCGATGCTGTATCCACTGAGCCAAACTGGTAAGGGTACCATATATTAAGTAAAACTGTATTCACCATCTGAATCCCTTGGATCAGACTGCATACGGGGAGAGGTCTTGTATATTGTTTGGTAGTTTTCCATTTTGTTCGCCTCATAATTCTCACAAACAGCAAAAAAAAAAATCTCTACCCTCTTCTTTATAAGTCCTTGAGTAACCCAATAATGGCTCATGTTATACTGAGACGACACCATGTTCAACTTACAAGCATTTTCCCACAATAATAAAACAATGTCCACTTCATTCTGATTTCACAGCTTTTCTCCACACGGAAGAGAATGTCTCTCCTACCTATTAATTCATTTGTCCTCCCGGAATCTCATCAAAGATTGTACCTGGCGCTGTAATTGAGACGGTTTAAAATAGATAATTTAACCTTGAGAGGATGTTCATTCGACTCAACACATCTTCCCAATCTAAGAAACACACACATTCCCTTTCACCTCAGCATGTCTGGCTTTAATTGTGACAGCAGTGCCGAGAATTTCATTTCAAAGAGCTGATTGAGCCACGAGGGAACATTAATACCTAAATATTGAAGCAGTCCTGATGCTTCGCTTAAAGGGAAGCTGAATTCGCTAGATGAAAAGGTTTCAAATGTCTCTGGTCTATGCTTTCAAAAAAAACATGTCATTAGCATATTTTATCTCTGCCATAGTCAGAAAGTATAAGACAGTTTATTTCCCTCAAAAAAAAATTTTTAAGGCTCTTTGCTTTCTATTGCCAATAATTGCATTTGCTGAGAATGCTGCGAGGTTTTTGAGTGCCGTCTAACGGGTGTGATATTCTTCACTTCTGAATATGGGATAAATGTTCTTTCGACTCTTCGCCCGTCTAAGGGTATTTCATCCTGCAGTGCTGACTGTGGCTACAGAAAGCATTCCACATCATAGGTCTGAAACCAGCCAGGGTGAGGTAGACAGCAAGGACTGGAGGGAGGGAGAGGGACACAGCCTACCTGCTCTTTGTCATCTCCTCGTTCATCGCAAAGGCTGTTCCGTCCAATGAATACAAATACAAAAGAGAGAAAAAAATAAAGTAATTCCAGGAACCGGAGAATTCCGAATGGGAGTAATGGGATCCCATTCCCCCCAAGCGGACAGCATCAATAGGGCTCACATGATTTACAACCTGGCAGTCTATCTGTGTCCATTTATTATCCTGCTATTATGGGATTTAACTGCTCTCGGCCCATTCCAAGAACTCTGAAAGTGTTGCTCTGAGAATACACTAATGCACCTTTCATGCAGAGAAGGCAGGGAAACGCGAGGAACAAAGTGGGCCGGCCGGTGCGGAGAGCGGACGCTCCTGCCCACAGCGCCGCAGAAGGTAACGGGCTCCTGGGAAGCCCATCAGGCAGAGCTCCTGCCCAGCAGCGGCCGGGCTCACAGCGCTCACAGCTCTAACTGGGAAGAGCCCGAGGGAAGTGCAGGGACATGATGAAAGCGCAGTCACTGCAAATGTCACAGGAAGATGCTCCGGATCCCAGACGCTGGGCAGACCAGCTCCGTCGATAAGAGCCTTCTCCGAGGCGGGGATTATTCGTAAATAAGGTTTATCACGGCCTTAACGCTGGGGTTGGCAAACTCCGCCCACGGTCTCTTTGTAGTGTGGTCTTCGAGGTAAGAGTGTTTTTTTTATTCTTTTAAATGACTATTAAAAAAATCATAAGAAGAATATCTTGAGACAAATGAAAAATATATGCAATTCAAAGTCCAGGGTCCATAAACAAAGTCTCGTGGGAACACAGCTATGCTGTTCCCTGGCTATGGTGCGTGCTACTTCCAGGCTACAGCACAGGAGAAGTCACACCTGCAATGCACGGCCCACAAAGCCACAAGGTCAGTCCTCTACCTGGCTCTTCCCAGAGAAGGTTTACCAATTCCTGTCTACTTTTTTTTTCTTCTTTTTAAAATTTTTTAACCTTCAGCTGAAGGTATGTTTACTGACTTCAGAGAGAAAGACAGACAGAGAGAGAGAGAGAGAGAGAGAGAGAGAGAGAGAGAGAGAGAGAGAGAGAGAGAGATATCATCAATAGGTTGAGTTCAGTACATAAACCAACTGGGGACCCAACCACGCAGCCAAGCACCAATCCCTGTCTTACTTCAGCCACAGATTCCAGGAAATCGGCCCCAAATAAACTGGAAGCCCACTAGAAAAATGCAGTTACTGATGAGAGGAATTTGTTTACCCTTTCTGCAAGGCTCCCTTCTCTGAAAACTCAGCAGAAATGGCACAATGTACATCAAGTCCCCAAAAAGCTTTCAAGTTTGTCCCCCTGGTAGCCAAGATGGTGCTTAAAAATAAAGTAGGAAAAAGGTGACAGTAAAAAGTGGCCTGTGCTGGCCACTTTACCTGCATGACACCATTGGATGTTGTGAGAACGGTTATCCCCATTTTACAGATGAGGAGACTGAGCCCCAGGGAGGTTGTCTAAGGTCCTCACAAATCACAACAGCACGTGGTTTCTTCAGAGCTCAAGCCCAGGTTTCATGGGCTTGAACCCTTTACTTTTAACTATTAGAAGACAACTAGGACCCCTATTCAAAAACTCATGCTGCTTCTGCCACTCGGAAAGAGAGAATTGAGACCGTAAGAGAATAAATAACATCTAAGTGAATGGCCTCGGGGAACCACCTACCCCTGAAGGGAATGGTCACCAACAGACCATGTTTGTCTTACTAAACGCTGCACGCTTCGGTGTTGAGCTCTTAAGTAACAACCGGCTCCGGTACTTACTGTCACCCAGGGCACAGCCGATCCATCCAGGCAAACACACTAAATAATCTCTTTATCCATCTGCTGCGAGGACGGCTGGCTGCAGCCCAGCAGCCCTGCCCCACCAACACTCCTTCCCCAAAGCGCACCTCCCAGGGCCGTTTTTTACATCCAGCCATAAATCACTTGTGATCTCAGAGACAGTGACACTGCATTGACCAGATGATTCAAGTCTCTCAAAGCCTCTGAGCAGAGCCTGATGCCACAGCCGGCAGCAGCCTTGCGGACTTCACCGCAGTGGTTCTGATCGGGCCTGGTAGGGAACACGCACAGCGTCCACCATGTGCCAGACGCCGTTCCAATGGACTCGTGTATTATTATAAATCGTTAATCCTCACGTCCCCACAAGGTCAGCACGATAATTACTTTTATTTTACACATCAGGAAACTGAGGCACAAAGAAATTAAGCAATTTGCCAAGGTCTAATTGCCAGGAGGTTGCAGAGCTGGGATCCACACCCGGGCAGTGTGGCATCAGAGTTCATACCCCTTACCACACACCTCCCTGCCCCTCCGCACGAGATTAAGCCCAAACATTTAAATGTGAAAAGCAATGAGCATGCCTCTCTGTGCTATTAATAGTCAAAGGGCGGCCTTTAATGTCTAACAATTGAAAAAGGTTGGGAAGAATAACCTGCATAAATGGATAGAAAAAAGAAAATTTTAGCCCTTGACAATCTAGCTCAGTGGATAGAGTGTCAGCCTGTGGACTGAAGGGTCCCGGGTTTGATTCTAGTCAAGGGCACGTATTAAGGTTGCAGGCTCAATCTCTGGCCCCAGTCAGGTCACGTGCATAAGGCATCCAATTGATATGTCTATCTCACATCGATGTTTCTCTCTCTGCCTCACCCGTTCCCTTCCACTCTCTCTAAAAATCAATGGAAAAAATATCCTTGGGTGAGGATTAACAACAACCAAAAAGGAAGGAAAGAAGGAAGAGAGGGAGGGAGGGAAAATTTTTAAATGCAATGTTATTTCTTATTTTTTAAAAAGGAGGAAGAAGAAACATCTGTGATGTTGAGAGATGGTGGGGTGATTCCAGTTCCTGTCTTCACAGCAAAGGTCAGGCAGGGGCCCCTTTCTGTTTCATATGCTCCTCAGGTCCTGAAACTTTCTGAATTCTATTCAACACAATTCAGTCTTTACCTGAAGGATGAGGATCTTTCCATAATGAAGACATCAACCGGAAGAATAATTTCCATAAATGCTATGCTTTCATAGTTTAACCACAGGCCTCAGTACGTGTCAGGCTGACCCTGACCACAGCCTGTGACAGTAAGCAGATGGTGCGCTCCCACTGAGTGTGAGGCCCCATGGCAGATGGAATGGAAGATAGTCCTCCTCCCCATGGAGCCCACCCTTCTCAACAGGAAGATGGAGGATTACTTGAGGGACCAACAGCATTAAATCTGAGAAAAGACACAAGGTGAAATCCTTTCATTGCTTAACCCTAACTCAGGGACAGCCCAGCATTAAGGAAGGCCTTCTTTATCGCCAATAGTTCATGGGGGTCTAGAAACGGACTGGGGTTTCTCCCTGGTCTGATCTCAGGCCGACTCACGCTGTGTTAACCAATAAAGAGTAACGATCTCACACACCAGCACGTGCAACAGGAATTCCGATTCTTCCCTTCCTTTCCAGGCTGCCCCTCCTCAAACCTGACGGCATCCTCAGGCTGGCAGGGTGAGAGGGCAGCGGTGGTGCTGGTGGCACACCCCACCAGCTCCCAGAGAAGGGAGGGAGACCACAGCTTCCCGGCTTCAAGGAAACATGCAGCTCTTCAGGGAGGGCTCTGCCCACACATCCTCTCCCTCTATTGGACAGTCAGATCACATGGCCAGTCCCGAACCACTCACCACGAAGGAATGTAAACCAAATACACCTCACAGAGGGTGGTGGCATCCACTAGGAAGTAACACTGAGGCTCTGTTCGGAAGGAGATGGATGCTGCCAAGGCATCGAAGAGCATCCTCGACAGGCCTTCCGATCTGAGCAAGATGAGACCAGAGATGAAAACTGGACACCCAGCCGAAACCGGTTTGGCTCAGTGGATAGAGCCTCTGCCTGCCAAGGGTCCCGGGTTTGATTCCAGTCAAGGACATGTACCTTGGTGGCAGGCACATCCCCAGTAGGGGGAGTGCAAGAGGGCAGCTGATCGATGACTCTCTCTCATCAATGTTTCTAACTCTTTATTTCTCTCCCTTCCTCTCTGTAAAAAAAAATCAATAAAATATTTTAAAAGAAAAAGAAAACTGGACACCCGGAGGAAAAGCCTAGCCAAAAGACAGTTAGTGCAGCCCTCATGGTACAAGAGTAACAGAAGTCATTAGCAACGTTTTTAAATTGGGAGTCCTTAGGTGAAATCTAAGCACTGGACTTTCTCTAGAAGTACTGGAATGAGGTAACACTGACTCAAGTCCCCCAGGGCAACCACCAGCCAAGCCAAACAGAGCTGACCTCCCGGAGGAGAGGCAAGGTGACCCCGTTCTCCAACCCGGCCACTCCCTGTGGCTCCGCCCACCTCACTCCTTCCCTTCAATGGCTGAGCCCAGAGGGCAGTTTTTGAATAGGGGTCCTAGTCGTCTTCTAATAGTTACAACCTCCGTACTGGTCATCACAGAAACCAGCTGGGGAAAGTGGGCCTGCAAACTGGGAAAGCCCGACAGGGGAACGGCCACCTCTAGGTGTTTTCAGAGAATTTAATTCCAAGGAGAAACAACAGAAGAGAGTCAGGTTAATAATCAACATTTTCTGGCTATATTCTCAGAGTGCGCTCCCCCTCCCCACCCCTCCCAAAAAAGTCATGTAAGATTTAAAGAGTGTGGAGCTGCCTTTTTATGGCGAAGAAAGAACTATCAAATGCGAGAGCGCATCGGAGAGATCAGCCCGGTGCAGCCTCGGATTCAGCGCTGCGTTTGATGCATCTGGTGCGCATCTGGCCCCAGGCATTTCGTTTTTAATGAATCCCAAGAACGTAGTCTGATCCGACTTCTGAATTCCTGCAGCATTCTCTCAAGACAATATCCCTCAGTCTTTAAAGGAGACCATTTCCAGAAGACAGAGGATTTACACTGAAATGAAAACCTACTTACCCAAAGTAAGGACCGCCGCTTACCCAAAGCTTTTATTTCACAGATGGCTGTCCACGGCAGTTCTGTTTCACCAGCTACGATGTTGAGAAAGGAGAGATAAGAAATACCAATTCTAAACCCCCGAAATTATACTGAGGATCCATTTAGGATGTGCCTTCCACTCTCAGGTTCCCGAGTGGGTATCTGTTATTTCCATCTGTCCAAGGGCCCTCTCTCCTATAAGAAAGCCATTCCAAGAGGCTATGGTAGGGGCTTTCACCCCTGTATCAATGACAGTGATGGGAACATTAACTGAGCCTGTCCAGTTATTGGTCCAGCCACCTGTGGCCCAAGTCTTGATAAGAGTAAGGCATGCCCTAACTGGTTTTGGCTCAGTGGATAGAGCATTGGCAGGCAGACTGAAAGGTCCCAGGTTCAATTCCGGTCAAGGGCATGTACCTTAGTTGCAGGCACATCCCATCGATGTTTCTAACTCTCTATCCCTCTCCCTTCCTCCCTATAAAAAAAATCAATAAAATATATTTTAATAAATAAATAAAGATAAAAAGAGTAAGGCATAATATCTAGACTCAATGCGAGTTTCTTTCCCTAGAAATAGGAGATCTGTATATCCTATAAGTCTGTACCCTGGGTGATAGGGAAGTGAGAATGACCTGGATCTAGCCATAACTAACCCCACTACACACTTGCATTTTAACACCATCAAGTTCTTCCATCTGCTTCACTACTCTGTGTTGATTTCTCCCCCTTTAAACTGAAAAGCAATATTTCCCTAGGTCTAGTTCTGAGACCTGAACTGTTAATATCTACTTACACGTCACAACCCATCCCCTAACACAGTCCTTGGCGCACCGTCAGGGCTCTCTCAACACTTACTAGCTTAATGAGAAAATAAATGCGTGATTGAACACCTCAGCCAACAAGAAGGACCAGGAATGGGATGTGCCCATTTACCAGATGTGGGATTTGCTGAAGAACAAAGTGTGGCAGGGCCCAACAAGAGAGACCTTTGGGTGCAGAGAGACCTGTACCCCTCTCCTGGCTGTCTATTTTACCAGCTCTGTGATCCTGCCCAGTGAACAAAGTTCACCTACAGTTCCATCTTCTCGTCTACTGAGACCGGAGGACGGCCCTGTGAAGACACGGACACAGGGAGACACCAAGTGAAGATGAACGCAGACACTGCCGTGACGGACCTACCAGCCAGGAACAGCGAGGACTGAAGGCAAGGCCGGAACCTAGGAGGTGGTAAGGAACAGATTCTCCCTCAGCCTCCACCAAGAAACCAACGCTGCCGACAACTTGATCTTGGGCTTCCAGACTCCAGAGGAGACCTCAGAACTACGAGACAATACAGTTCTGTTGTTTTAAACCACGTAGCCTGTGGCACTTTGTTACCTGGGTCCTAGTCAGTGATGTGTTTGTTTACCATCAGCTCTAGGAGAGGGTTGGATTGCACCGTGGGGCTACCATGGAGCAAACAGTCCGACCACAGCTAACTTCAAGCTCCCAGTGTGCTACCACAACATGCGAAGTGGGAAAGGCTTAGAGCAGCTCATTCTCATGCTGCATTTCCACCACAAACACAACAGGACAGTGGATCAAGAGCATAGATAACAGTGAAATTGATAAAAAATAATTAAGAAGTGATGCATTTGGGGTATTTACTACTTCTTGAATATAATTTAATTGCAAATTTACATGATCTTGTACTTTAAAAGATTGTCTTAATAACCAGCGCACACAATTCCTGAAAATCTAACAACCCGTCCTCCTAAGTCTGCCCCAGCAGCTCCCTGGCCCAGGAAAGCGTGCGTGCAGCAGAAAACGCACACGAAGCATGAATCCTCTGGCCTCGGGTCTCAGCCACTCCGGGCCGGGGAGTGTGCTCTCTAACACCCAGCCCCTCTGCAGAGAGGGGTCGCGCCTGCTGTCACGGGGCAGCAGACAGTGTCTGGTTAATCACGCAGGCTTTAGTGCTGCTAAAACCCCGGGCCTATCTTCTCCCTGTTCCCATAAAGCATCCGTGGCAGTTTGGTTTTTAAGCAATACAGGAGTAATTTGAAATCAATTCCTCCTCTCCTTGATGAACAATGGACCATTTAGTGTGACCCACAGAGAAAATGAGAAGCCGTGTGCGTGAGGCCGCTAGCTGGAGCCCACGCGGAAGGCTGCTTCCCAAGTCCAACCCAAAGAGGATGCCTGGCTGGTGCCATGAGGACGCCGTTTGCCCCTCTCTGAGCTGTGGTGTGTGATCCTCTCTCTCAATTACAGGAGGGCAGAGACCATACTGTATGCCTTTTATTCAACCAGCAGGTATAATGAATGAGCAGCACCTATGAGCTAGGCGCTCTGGAGACCTCAGTGAGCGAAGCAGATACAGCCTTGGCCCGCTGGCACACGCAGCCTGGCAAAAGCCAGGAGGCCTGAACCAGAAGCTTAAGAAGATCCCCATTAAACACAGTCACAGAGAGACATTTGTCCAATTAGCCGCTGCATCCCACAGCCACAGGCTGGAATCCCACCACTGCTGCCTACGCTTGATCCTGGACCACGGCCGCCTGAGCTCAGAGCTGATCTCCAGTGCCTCCTCTGACAGCATCACTGTGGGGTCCGAAGGAGACTGCACAGGAGAAGGAGGTGTCTATCTTCTGGAACCACATGCTAAACTGTGCCTCCTTCACACCTTTACCCAATGGCAACTTTCTCCAATGAGGTCTATTTTATTTATTTTTTATTTTTTTAATATTATTTTTATTGATTTCAGAGATAAAGGCAGAGAGAGAGAGAAACATCAATAATGAGAGAGAATCATTGATCAGCTGCCTCCTGCACACCCCACACTGGGGATGGAGCCTGCAACCAGAATCGAACCTGGGACTCTTCAGTCTGAAGGCCAATGCTCTATCCACTGAGCCAAACCAGCTAAAGTCCAATGAGGTCTATTTTAAATAGGTGACTCCTACCCAACTCCCCATGTCCCTTCACCTTCTTTCCATTTTCTGACACTCATTATCTTCTTACGTGTCAGTTCCCCCCACCACCCCTGCCACCTCACACAAGAAAACACAAGTCCCCAAAGGCAGGTGTCATTTGTTAGTTTTTCAAACACCTTAAACAGAGTATAGCAAACAGGAGGTACTCAATAAATGTGATGGATGGATGAATGCATGGAGAGAAACTAAAATCTTCTGGAAGAGGCTTTAGCTCAGTGATCTTTGAATCCCCCAACATCTAATACAAATCACTCCCAATTTTTGCTGAATAAACAAAAGAATAAAACATGAACACTGATTTGAGCCCACAAATAACCTGAGTTACCCAGAGGATATAATATCCTTACATTTTCCAGTTTCCCTCTCCATGAAAAAAACTCTCATCACATGGCCAATTTACAGACATTTTTCAGTGTCTTTCCAACTATGCTCCAGAGGAGAGAATTCAAGCAAGGAAGGGGATGGGATGGGGGTGAAGGGGCTGACCAAAGCCTCTATCCTTATTCAATGAGATCTTTTTAAAAATCTATTTTTCCATTTTGTACAATATTAAGAATTCAAGGAAGTCGAAACCGGTTTGGCTCAGTGGATGGAGCGTTGGCCTGCAGACTAAAGGGTCCTGGGTTTGATTCCAGTCAAGGGCATGTACCTTGGTTGCGAGCACATCCCCAGTAGGGAGTGTGCAAGAGTCAGCTGATCGATGATTCTCTCTCATCAATGTTTCTAACTCTCTATCCCTCTCTCTTCCTCTCTGTAAAAAAATCAATAAATTTTTATTTTTTTTTAAGAATTCACGGAAGATTTTGTTTTTGTTTCTGCACAGGAGAAACAAAAACCTTTTTTTTCTACATACTTTTTAAAAGTATTTATCTCTTCTTTTTTTTTTTTTAATCCTCACCCGTGGATATATTTATTGATTTCAGGGAGACAGGAAGGAAGAGAGGGGGAGGCAGGGAGAGAGAGACAGAGAAACATGGATCAGTTAGTTGCCTCCCATCCACACCTTGACCGGAAACCTTTTTTGGTGTACCTGATGATTCTACAACCAACTGAACGGCCCAGCAGGCCAAGGCTCTACATGCTTTCTTAAATCCTCTATAATAAAAAGCTAATATGTAAATCAACCAAAGAGCAGAACCAGCAGTCGCTATGATGTTCACTGTCCACCGGGCCAGACGCTCAATGTAGGAGCCAGAAGCCGGCCTCACAGCTGGTGAGCGCAGCAGTGAGAGCCTCTCCCGCCTCTGTGGGAGCGGGCCTATGCCGGCAGTCACACATCTCCGTAGAGGGCACAGGCCAGTCTGAGGGACCCCACTCCATTGTACAAACTTTATGCATTGGGCCTCTAGCTGGGGTATAATTGACTGCCAGAGAAAAGAGACTTAGGGGAGAGAAAAAAAAGTGCAAAAATGTTATTGAGAAAAGGAAAAAAGGTGAGAGTAAAGAAAACTAAGGGAAAAATATATGTATATGGGGAGAAAGCTCCACAAAACAAACAAATAACCCCAAAAATGCAAACAACAAACACCTATCAAAAAAGGGCGGAACTGAATCTGAAGAGGCCAAGCTTATTTCCAGAAAGTAAAGGAATTGTATGAATGGGGGAATTGCTACAGATCAGTATACTTACATGTTGGGTCTTTAAAAACAAACAAAAATCTTTCCCTCCAAAAAAAATCAAGCTCATAGATACAGAGAGCAGATTGGTGGTTGCCAGAGGCAGAGGGTGAGCAAAATGGGTGGAGGAGAACGAAAGATACAAACTTACAAAACTGGTGCAAGAATGGGTCTTCCTTACCCTGGCTGCCTGCACCACCTTCACTCTGGCCGGAGCCACCTTTCTGTTTCCCCATGCTGCTCAGAGGCCCGGAGCAGCTGGGACGGTGCGGAATGCCCCCAGCCACTTGGCGCCTGTATATGCAAATTAGCCCACCATCTTTGTTGGGTTGATTTGCATACTCACTCCTGATTGGCTGGTGGGTGTTGCGAAGATACGATCAATTTGCATCTTACTCTTTTATTAATGTAGATGAGTCAGGAAGGTGTGATGTACAGCATGGCAACAGAACTTAATAATACTGTACTTGTGCATTTGAAGATTGCTAAGAGAATAAATCTAAAAGTTCTCATTTAGATTTTATTTGCAAAATAGTTTCCATTGGTAAAGGTGGATTCAAGAACACCCAACCTCAAGACATTTTCTTTTTGGGAAAAAAAAAAAAAAAATTCAAACCAGTAGCATGTCCAAACTTTCATTTAATGAGTAGATTACCATCTGGAGTAGTGAGAAGATTTAAATTCCAAAGTCAGTGTACAAGGTTTTAGCAAGAATCATAATTACCCTTGACAAATCCCCTGAATCACCCAAAAAGTACAGAACATGTTGTCTCCTGATTCAGTACATGTATTGTGTGATGGTAACATCTGCCACCCACTGAGCTTGATTAGAGTCTTCATGCCAGTGTGTGGGGATCAGAACCGCTGTGCCCTTCCACAGCCAGGAGAACACAGAAGATGAGTAGAAGACTCTGCGGGTTCCTGCTCGCTTACAGGGCTTACTCGATTTTACTCTATATCATAAAGCCTTACAAGCTTCATAAGCGTGAATCCTCTTGTTGTGTAAGGAACACAGGATATGTGAAAGTACCTAGAGAAAAACTGCAACACACAGATGTTTACTAATCTGTGCAGACTGATTGACAGAAACAATTCCTCGTTGAGATTTTACAGACACAAAACCAGCCATCTTCACCATCTATTATGAGTTGAACTGTGTCCCCAAAAGCCTTACATCCTAACCCCAGAATGTGACCTTAATTAGCAATAGGGTCATCGCAGAAGTAATTAGTTAAGGTAAGTCATCAGGGTTGACCCTAATGCAAATATAGCTAATATCCTTATCAAAAGGGGGAATTTGCACATAGACATGCACACAGGGAGAGCATCCTGTGAAGATGAAGGCTGAGATCAGGGTGATGGTTCTACAAGCCAAGGGTGTTAACACCGAAGAAGTCTGGCAGCAAACCACCAGAGCAAGGAGAGGCATGGGTCAGATTCTCCCACCGAGCCCTCGGGGAACCAACCCTGTCCACGCCATGAGCTCAGCCTTTTGGCACCAGAATTATGAGACAAAGTCCTCTTGCTTAAGCTGCTCAGACTGTGGTACCTTGTTACAGCAGCACTGGCCAACTAATACCACACCCAAGCTCACATGTTCTCCTGTGCCCCCGCCCCTCGCCTCCCTTTACAGGCCACTGCACCCAGGCTCTTGGCCCTGGGCTCAAGACTTTACGTGCAGTTACAACTTAACCGATTCCTGAGTGTAATGAGTGTGTCTCATAGTTCTCCACTCTCTCATCACCTAATACGCCATAAACTGAGAGCCGGGGAGGGGGCAGCAAGGATGACCAGTCACGTGTCCTGGTTCGTGGATAAGAACGGGAGTCTCCACGGTGAGAAGACAGAGACACTAGCTGCGCTGTCTCACTCAAGCAAGAAAAGCCGTTTGCAATTTCTCGACTTTGTTGGCCCACTCTTTTCTTCCCTGGTGAATAAAAGCGCCCAAGGGGAAACGCGGACTTCTTCATCAACATTCCCAGCCAGACAGCCAGCTGCTTAATGGCTTTATCGATCCCTTGTTTTGCTCTGCATTATGTGTTACGTTGGCTCACGGAGTCCATACAGGAAGAATCGAGATGGTGTTGGCAAAAAGGCGTTATTTCATTTTAAGCTTGTTACCACTGACACCAGTCAACCCTCAACAGAAGTAGCTGAGTTTCAAAATGAGCCTGAGCAAAATTCCTATTCATTCCATGCCAACAGCTCCTTTCCATGGCCAATGTCCCTTGATTTCAAAGCCCTATGTTGGCTGTTAGGAAAACAAACTGTGGCAATGACTATGCCCTTTAAGTGGCTTTTGCATGCTAGAATAATGTGTTGTTTTGTTTTATACTCCACAATAATGGTTCCAAATGCTTTAAGGGGATAAACTTCCTATTAGTAAAAGGAGTCTAATTACAGCTAACACAATCACTCTGTCTCTCCATTTCATATAAATACCAATACGTAGCAAAAATAAAATGATGCACAAAACCCATCTAAGAAATACAGGATCTTCAAGGTCCTTGAAAATTTATCCATTTTAATTGGTTAAATAAGCAAACACATAGGATGTTAAAACAAATTATTTTTTTAAGTTTAGGATAAGGACCTAACACCAAATTCAACATTCAATCAGCCCTGGCCAGTGTGCTAAGTAGTTAGAGCAAAAAGGTTCCAAGTTCTGGTCAAGGGCACATACCTGTGTTGCAGGTTCAATCCCCAGCCCCCACTGGAGCGCATATGAGAGGCAACCAATTGATGTCTCTCTCTCTCTCTCACACATGCACATCGATATTTCTCTCTTTCTTCCTCCCTCCCTCCCTCCTTCCCTCTCTCCCTCCCTCCAGCTCTCTCTTATTCTTCTCCTTCTCTCCCTCTCTCTTCTCCCTCTCTCCATCCTCCCTCCCACTCTCTCTGAAAAATCAATGGAAAAAATATCCTGGGGGAAGGATTAAAAAAAAGAGAGAGAGATTAAATCAGACCCTTTAACAAATCTATTTGGCCATTTTAACAAGGAGGACAGTTTGGCTAAAAGACTGGGGAAAGTGAAATTTGACATTAAGTGTCCCATACCATTTATTTTAATCATATATACAGATACCTAAAGTTGGGTTTAATGGAATAAAAATCTTGAGAAAGTTATCCAATTCTGAAAAGCAATTTAAGACTCCAAACTCGTGCGTGCAATTATCATTTTTGTTCACCATTCTTTCTATCAAAAAGGAAACAACCAGTAACTAGCAACCAAGAGAAGTAGATTTCAAGCCCCCTTCTACCACTAACTCCCTGTCACCCTGAAGCGGTCTCAGGCTCCCAGACCTCAGGATCCCCATCAGGAATGAGAGAACAGTTGGACACCATAAAAATAAATGAACAAACAAACAAACACCTTGTTTCAAAGCCTCAGGCAAGGGCCTCATGTACCCTCTCTGCCAATCATTTGTCACATAAATAAGGTATTCACATTCTGTGCCTCAACCAGAAAAATAAAATTTGAAGAAAAGATTCTGTGTTTAAAGGTTTCAAAACCACTGCTAAAATCTGGTCTTTTGTTTTGTTTTTCAAAATAATCCCATTTCATATAGAAATGGACATCTACATTGTTTCACACTCACACAAGAAACGTGATGTAAACGTCAAATTAAATCCCACTTATTTTTAAGCTCAATGTGGACTCCAGCATATACAAAGGAAAAACAAAGTTGAGACTAGTTTTAGGTGGTTTATGGATGGAGTTGACCATATATTTTTTTTGCTTTAATCTAAGTTTTCCAAAATAAGCAACTATTGAAGAATACTTTGTCTTAAGTTATCTTTGGCCAAAATTACTGAAAACGAATCTAAAAAGCATCTATTTTTCATACTTGCTGAAACAAAATACAAATTGATAGTGTTCATATTCATTTTCAAATCTCATTGTCCCCTGCCTAAATAGCTTTTGCCTTGAAGGTGATCTATGCATATTTAAATTATGTACAAAAAAGCTTTCCTTTCAAAAAAATATGATCAAGTTTTGCTAAGAAATACAATGGTGCTGATTGCTGCAGGGTGGGCCAGCACCATGGGCCCTGCGGCAAAAAGGGAAAAGGGAGGGGGTGTAGCCAGGCACTGGAGGCAGGCGAGTGAGGAGATGACACTGGCAGCCCCTTGGCAGCAAATGGCATAAGTCCTCATTTGTCAACAATGGAAATGGAACAAGAAAAAGTCAGTTAGAGTAAGAGGTTGAGCACAGTCTTGGACTGGGGGCTCAGCCACCCATCAAGGCGGGCCGAGCACAGCAGCTTCTGTCTCATCATCAAGGAGTTCAGGACCCGTTCTCTGTGTGGGCTCTGCCCAGAGCCCACTTCTGAACCAGCGGCCTGTGCGCTAGAACCCCAGACATCAGGCACATCCAGGCCCTGCCAGCCAGCAGCGGCCTGGAATTAAGTTCCCAGCGTGTTCTTATCATCAAGAAGATCCAGCCTGCTCTGGTCCCTTAAGGAGCTCACAGAGGGGAAGCAATATGATTGTGTTTGTGAAGAAGGAAGTTCTAGAAGCCCCTTAGGGAGTGATGACAACTTGGGACCACTGAAAGGAAGAGCATGATGAAGAACAGATCAATTCTGTCATATGCCGGGGAGGAGATGGGACCCTGCTTTCCCCGGGCAGCACGCCCTCCACCTGGACTCCCCCTTCGTGACCCCTTCCACTCGGAGAACTTTCCGTCCCAAGTTATTCCCGTGTCACAGGGAAATGCAGCTCCTGTTCTCCGCTCAGAGAGAAGGTGGCTGTACCCAGAGATCAGCGGGACAGGGTGCTGGCTGCAGGCACAGGCGAGGAGGTCGGGAAGAAGGCCATGCAGTACGATGTCTTGAATAAATTCATCTATCCTTTGTTTCTGAAAATAAATCTCTCATGGCCAATACTGCTTCAAAAAATAATTTTAAAAATGCTAACATGTTTGTAGCTGCCTCAAACTTTTTCTAAAGAAAGTATAGCCCTAACAGGTTTGGCTGGGTGGATAGAGCATCGGTCCTCGGACTGAAGGGTCCCAGGTTCCATTTCGGTCAAGGGCATGTACCTTGGTTGCGGGCACATCCCCAGGAGGGGGTGTGCAAGAGGCAGCTGATTGATGTTTCTCTCTCATTGATGTTTCTAACTCTCTATCCCTCTCCTTTCCTCTCTGTGAAAAATCAATAAAATTTTTTTTTAAACTTAAAAAAGAAATACAATTTGTTGCCCATTATATAAACCAGTTACCCAAACCCACAAAAACAATGAGGGCTCTACAACCCAAATCCAGTCGCACAGGGGAACGTTAGACACAGAACCACCCAGAGCTTGACAGCCGCAGTGTCTATGTAAATGGTGCTGTGCCTACTATGTATGGTGTTAATTATTTCACTTAGTAGAAGGGTCAACCCCTTCCAAAAGTTAAATTTAATTCTCTTACACCTTCCCCTCCAGTAGCCATAAGAAATACCTCTTTACCCAAAGGATGACATCTAGCCCCTTCCCTGAGATGCTGCTGATGCATTTTGGAGAACACCCAAACTTTGAGGACACATTCCAGCTCTAAGAAAAGACACCTTGGAGTTTCCGTAGTTTTACTTCAATTAACTTGTTTAAGCACTAAGTAACACGATATAATCAGATTTTTCTCTCCACCTGGAAAACTGGTCCCATGGCTGCGGGCACATCCAAGATGGAAGCCCATGGCTCAAGGACTGCCGGCAAAGCTGTTCCATGCCGGTACAAAGGCTCTGTCCAGGGAGGTGGGAGATGATCAGGGCTCAACCACGTGCAGCAAGTCCAGATGGAAAGAAAAAAAAAAAAAAAAAAAAATGGGCTGGCATCTGGGTGTTTTGGCTAAATGACCACCTCTGTACACAGACAGGCTTTCTCACTTTCAACCTGATTAAGAAAACTCCTTCACTTTCCCACAACGGATTAAGAATGGTTTAAATAATTGTAACAATCCCCTGTCAATCTCAGGCCTCAGCTATGCACAAATCGGGCCAATTCTGTTGTAACATCGTGTTTCTTTCCTGTAAGCGATTTCCCCAAACACACTGTGCAGATTTCTCTGTCATGCTTTCCTGATGAAAGTCAGGCTCGGAAGCGGGGCTGCCAGATGATTAGCATAGTATAAGTTACGGACATACAGAGTGCTGATGGCTGCTGGCTCCGCTGGCACAAGCAATCAAAGCGCAGATTTGAGGCTTAAACGGCTGCACCGAGGACCTGGCACCAAGCAGACACTTAATAAATGCTTGCCAAGTTGAGTAACACTCTACCTAGCACACACGAAACATCATCAAGTCCATCCTGGAGAGAAAGCACTGGTTTGGACGGGGGCTGGGAAGGAGGGGCGGGGTGCAGAGGGGATGCTGGGCAGCCTGGGAGGCGGCCCTTGGCCTCAATAAGCAGCATTGGCCACCACGGCCTCTCTTCTCCTGGGACTCCCAACATCTGCAGGTTACAATGAAGTGCTGACCAACTCACTGGAACCTATCAGCACCTCGGCCACCAGGCCCATCTGTACGTGGTTCTGCTCAGAATGGGAGAGATGCAATGGAACTACCGGCCCACGGCTGCCCCCTGCACTGGCAGAGAGGCAGGCCCCTGCGCTGTGATCCTCCCATCCTCTCCTTGTGTTTAAATCCATTCGGTCTGCAGCATGCCAACCAATCTGTGCTGGGGAGAGAACCGGCTTGTGGATTCCCTCCAAATACTCAGGGGCAGGCTGGACGCTCAGTTAAGATCCATGCCTACCTACTACATAGCTCAGGCTGTTTTCAAAATCATATATATATATATATATATATATATATATATATATATATACACACACTTTTAACGTAATTCCATCAATCAATACACATTCATTACATGCCACAGTGAACACTCTGAGCTGCGTTTAATTTTTTTTAAACACAGCTGTCCATCTGCTGCTTACACTGCTGATAAAGCTCTAAGCGATTAAGGAAAAAGGAGAATTCGTTTGCTGTGATAATACACAGATCTGTGTATCGTTCCAACTGCCTTCAAGGTTGAAAGAAATGAGGTTTTGATGAGTACCAGCTAGCTATTAATTAGATTTAGTCACAACAAAATATTACTTTCCAAGCACTTTAAAGAACTGAGAAATCCTCGAGCTCAGCAGAAATTTTTCTCTGTGTGTTTTGGTTTCCCTGACCCCCTTTTTCAATCCGCTCCTCATTAAAAATGCCTCGATCTAAGAGGAAATGAACAGAACAAGAACAAGAACTGATGAGTAAAGTGGGTGATTATAAAGAGCCTCATTCATCTATCTCCAATTTCCAAAACCCATCTCATTTTGTTTAGCTAAGAAAAGGAGAGCTGTATACACAGCTTACTTTTAAGAAGGGTTTCAAGCCTCAAGCAGAATTCCCAGCCATGACACCACAGCTGCTGTGACTGCGAGGAAAATGTGGACCACCCTCTTTTTTAACCTGACCACTTTCCCCTGGTTAACAGAGGAAATGCTGGTTCCTGGGGTGAAAGCAGAGGCCTCGCTAAAAGCTGTCTACCGAGGTCACTGGCGGCAATTCAACAGCAACAGGAATCCCCAGTTTGGGTGTGGTGAAGAGGAAAACTTTACTCTGCAAAACAGCGTAACATAGCACAGCTTCAGAACGGCTCCATAGTGACACAGCAGGCCCTCTGGCCAGACAGCACTGTCTGCTCCTTGGCAGTCCACTTTGCCCTCCTCTGGCCTGCTCCCCTCTGGGCCAGTCTGCTCTGGCCTGCATGGACAGCTCCCCTCTGTGCCAGTGGGCTCTGGCCTGCTCCACTCTGCTCCAGTGAGACATCTTTGGTTTCAGCTCAGCTGGGGAAGCACAGTTTTGGGTGGAAAGGGAAAGTGTGCTCCCACAGCCAGAGGGGAGCTAATTTATACAGACATAAGTCCCTGCCCATGGTTCCTGGCTGGTCTTCCCTCATGCAAAGGACTCCGAATACTCCAGTTTGAGTGATCCAAAAGGCACTCTCCTGATTGGTCAGAATGGAGCTGCTCTGATTGGCCAGTGAAGCTAACAATGGGGATATCCTTGTGCAGCTCTGACTGAATGGGGAAAGCCTCAGTCCTATTGGTTGAAATATGATTCCGGGAACTCCTTTATAAGGGCTGGCTCGGATGGCAGCAACAGTGCAGGCAGGCAGTTCAGTGCATAGGTAGGTAGTTCAGTGCAGTTTGCATGAAAGGTTCTTGTGTAGAAATGGCTGCTGGGCTCTGTGTTTTATTTTATTTTGTTCTGTTAACTTGAGCCCAGTTGGCCATTGGGAACCCTTTCCAGTAGGTATCTTCTTTCTCTGGGTTCATAAGCAATTCACCACAAGGGGGCCTTCCTTCATATACTGTTTTGGGGTTCCAAACGTGTCTGAACTGACGGGGACAGCACTGCCTGGGGTGTACCGGGTATGAGGGGAAATGCTGTAGAGAGGGACATACAGAGGTAGACCAAGTTGCCTGGATTTGTCACTTCTCAAAATTTGGAATCACTGTGGTATTGTTTAGAACAGATCCAGGGTAATGTCTGCAATTCTAAGATTCTGAATTCTCAACAACCCAGGTGATTCGGATGCTATGCTGCTGGCCAGAGGATGACACTCTGCACAGTAAAATGTAATATCCTACCGTATAACCCGGACCCACTCAGAGATTGCTGCTTTTGCCCGCCCAACGTCCACTGGGGGACTGCAGAGGACCAACCAGGCTTCAGGGAGGTCAGAGGGTGACTTTTTCCCTTTGATCCCCAACTTTATTGGGATGTGAGTAAAGAAGAAGCAGTGATTTTCAAAGACGGCATGGGTATCGAGTACACAAGTCAGGAGAGCCACACCCTTTCCCAAAAAATGGGTATTTCTTACAATTAGAAGTCATTTGTGAGGCATACACTTTACATTAAAAAAAAAAAAAAAAAAAAAAAAAAAAAAAAAAAAAAAACTAAAAAAAAAAAGGTCTGTGGCACTATCCAGCAGCTCAAGCACGGTTTAAGGGCCAGAGAAAGGGAGAGTCAGCCACGTTTTCACTCCTCCAGTGCCTCTCACGGAGGAAACCGTGCGGTCTCTCCTGCCTCCATTGGGCTCATTCAGCATTCTGTTGATGCTCATTTCCTTGCATGCCAGTCTTGCTCTGAAAACAAGACCTGGTCATAGTCATCTTTTCTAGTCTCAGCACCAAACTCAGTAACTGAGACTCAGTAGGGACTGAACAGCTAGTGCCTAGTGAGTGTCAGGCCCTGTGTGTGGCCCTTCACATCCATCGTCTTCTAGAACCTCACTTTTGAAGACGAAACCTGAAGGATCCTCACAGAGCGCCAGGTTCACAGCAGGCTGACTAACTTAGCTGGCTTCTGCCCAGTTCTAAAGCCTATTGCTTCCCTCCCCCGCTCCTATATTCATGATGCGTCAGTGTTTCTAAAAACAGGAACAAATCTCACCTTTACTGCCAAGTTCAAAACCTATTATTGCCCGCAGGTTCTCCTAGTTCCCCCACACAAGCATCACTACTCTCCCTTCTCCCTGCTGCCTCTCCAGTTAGTTTCCATAAGGTGTGCCTGGAGGTGGATGCCACCGGCCCCTCCTGCTACCAGTTTAGCACGAAGGGAAGGACGCCCTGTCACTCCACAACAAGCCAAGGGATAAAGCCCGGGGGACATCCTTGGACTGACGTACAGATGCTCCTCAACTTATGAGGAGGTTACGTTCCCATAAACCATTAAGTTGAAAATGGTTTTCACACCAAACGTCACAGCTCCACACAGCCTACCTTACGCATGCTCAGAACACCCACCTTAGCCTAGAGCTGGGCACAATCATCCCGCTGCAGCTGCCCAGCATCAGAAGCGTTTGAGGCTAAATGTCGCTAGCCTGGGAAAGACCAAACTGGAAGTATGATTTCTATTGAACGCATATCGCTTTCTCACCATAGTCAAGTCAAAAAACTGTAACTCGAACCATCATTAAGTCAAACCATCGTTACATCAGGAACCTGGCCTGCAACCATCAGAGCAAGCGATCCTCCTGCCCTCTCCACCCCAAAAAGAAAGAACAGAAACAACAGGCACTAGGAGGCAGGCCGGCAGGCCAGCTATGGAAAGGGAAGCACACCTTAGGGGGTCCAGGACCAGAGGGAGGGACAGGGAAGCCAAGACCCGATTGCTGTTCACCTCTGATCCAGCAGTTCCCATGCTCTGTGCCGACCCTAAACAAATACTGGCAAATGTAGGCAAGGAGGTACAGATCAAGACTGTTCTCTGTGAAGTGACCGGAACAACCATCAGCAGGAAAACAGCTAATTGCCTCTGCAGGATATGCGTAACAATGGACTACTGTGTTGAAACGAAAAGGATGTGTTAAATGTATTAGGTATCAATAATATTTTTGAAAACTGCTGTTGAATGAAAAGAGCAGAATAATAAAGTATATTGTTTATATAAAAATAATCTATGTATTTATATCAATATACATGGTAAACCTATTAAAATAGGGGTTCATATGCTGGGAAGGCAAGATGAGGAAAAAGAGTCAGTAGATTTAAGCTATAACTGAAGTGTTCTTAAAAAAGAATAAACTCAGGCCTACCTGGTTTGGCTCAGTGGATAAAGCGCCAGCCTGTGAACTGAGGGCTCCTGGGGTCGATTCCGGTCAAGGACACATGCCCGGGTTGTGGGCTCGATCCCCAGTGGAGGACTTGCAGGAGGCAGCTGATCCATGATTCTCTCTCATCATGGAGGTTTCTCTCTTTCTCTCTCTCTCTTCCTTCCTTTCTAAAATGAATAAAAATATATTTTAAAAAATGAAAAATTCAAAAAAAGTATCATTTAAAAAAAAAAAAGAACAAATTCATATTTTATATGCAGCAGTTAATTAAAGAAAAAAATGACAGAGGTGCCTACCCCAACAGTAGGTGCTCTTTTGCTCCTGGCCCATCATCTCTATCAAAAGCAGATGTTGTCATCCTAAGAAGACAGAAGCCCATGGGACATGGAGACAGCCCAGGCATTCCTGAAGGACTATGCCCTCCTCCGTTACCACTCACCAGCAGATCTGGGAGACCTGAGAACTCACGCCTCTCCTCTTCTTCTTCACTCCTGAACTTCTTGCCTCAGATTCCCCCCTAAGGCTGTGGGACTCGTGAGAAAACATCACACAAATCCGAGGGGAGAGAAATTTTACAAAGTAAGTGGCCTATACTCTTCAAAGGGCAAGCTCATGAAAGACCACAAAAGTTCCAGACTTAAGAAGGCTCCAGAGACTGGGCAACCCCATGCAACATATGATCGTGTATTGGGATCCTGACTAGGGGAAACTTTTTAAGTACTTAAAATGATTTACTTTCCTATAAAGGACATTTAGAGGGATAATTAAGTAAATTTGAATAAGGTCTATAAATAGAACTATATGTTCATTTTCTGTTGATGATTGCTTTATGCCTACGTAAGAGCATCCTTAAGTACACCTTGACGTAATTAAAGTAAAGAAGCATCATGTTTGCAACTTTCTTTCAAACTGTCCAGAAAGAAAAAAAAAAAATGTAGTGGGGATGGATAGGTGGGTGTGTAAAAAGAGAATGGAAAAAACAAATATGGGAAACAATATTTGGAGAATCTTGACAGAAAGGATACAGAAAGTCTTTGTACTATTTTTGCAACCTCTCTGGAAATTTCAAAGTATTTTAAAATGTTTAAATGTAAGGACCAAGAATAAATGTCAGCTACAAGTTCTATGCTAAAAGTTCTTCCTTAGAAAGTGTGCCTATTTGCTTTCTGTTTCTATTTTACAAAATAGTGTAAGTTGATATAGTAAGCTACAGTCAAGACTTTGTCTGATGCCACAATGGGACCTAACATCAAAAGGAGTCAAAACACTTCCCCTGCCCTCAAAACCGTGGCCCCAAACAGGCGGCCTCTCGGCCCTTGGCGCCTAAGCGGTGAATCCCATTCCCTCTGCATCCCTCCTGTGGGCAGAGGACTGGCACTTGGTGCAGACACACAGGGGTGATACTTTCTCCTACAAACACTGAGGGAGAAACAGAAAGAAACCGGTTGCCCAGTCTGTTTCTTGATGTTCTGCCGCTTCTATATCAACACTAGATGCCCCTTGCAGGAAGATTCCTGCAATAAGGCTTCCTGCTGCGGTCTCCGCTGGTCTCCGCTGCCCCGCCTGCTTCCCTTGCTTCTCCACAGCTTCGTTCCCTTCTGCAGCGCTTGGCTTCTTTCTAGCTGTCTTCAGTCTTCCCTCTGGCCTGGA
This sequence comes from Pipistrellus hanaki, assembly GCF_964339955.1. Taxonomy (NCBI): domain Eukaryota; kingdom Metazoa; phylum Chordata; class Mammalia; order Chiroptera; family Vespertilionidae; genus Pipistrellus; species Pipistrellus hanaki. The sequence goes on from NC_140515.1 coordinate 16,061,629, forward strand.
TATGCAAATTAAGCGCCATCTTTGTTGGGTTAATTTGCATACTCACCCTGATTGGCTGGCAGGCGTGAATGGTGGGTGTAGCAAAGGTAAGGTCAATTTGCATGTTTCTCTTTTATTAGAGAGGATTAGTGAAAGAATCCAAGTAGACTCTTTCCAGGGAGGGAGTGGCCCCCAAGACAGAGGGGGCATCCAGGCCAAAGGGATGGTCAAGCGGCAACACCATATCTCTCCCATCCATTTGCTCACAACCCTCCTGGCCTCGTCTCCATGGCCAGTTCCTTCCCAGGAAGGAAGCCAGCCTCTCTATAGAGAACCAACTTTTAGTACTATTCACCCTGTAGACAGGTTAACTTTAGGAACTGTTAGTTCCGATGAATAGAAGGAACAGAAATTCAGTGCCAGGAGAGGTGTAGTTTCCTACCAGGGACCTGTGGCAATCCAACACAAGATCTAACACCACCCCCAATTTCCCTGCACTGAGAAGGTGCTCACTGGTTGCCATATCAGCTTCACACACCAGAGTCCAATCCCAAAACGCTTACATGAAAATGACCTGCTAATTGGGTCCCCAGTGCCTCCATCATAAATAGATACTACAACTGGCAGCGCAATTAGCAAGCTTCTGCTGCCAAGACAACCACCTTTCTCCCCCAGCTGAATAAGCTGTCCTTTCTGACCTTAACTTTCAAACCCTAGAAATTTTCAGATGGAAAGGTCTGTTTAATCAGAGGAATCTATCACCTAATGAAAGCAATTAAAGTAGCAATTAGTCAAAATTCACATTAGCAAAGCAAGACAAAAAAAATAAGAGGAAAATGAAGCAAAAAAAAAAATACCACAACACAACAAGCCAAGTTAATAATTCCCTTGGTCTCAAATGTCCAGAAGGTGCATATTAGGATTCAAAAGCCCAGGGCCTTCACTTTCATCTTCCTCTGTGATTACAGCCATAAGGGCCCCACTGGCAGGACAGCACCTGGCACATAGCAGATCCCTAACAAATGATACAGGCTTGGAAGAAAGCGGAGTTCTTCCTCAAGAATCTTCTGTCACTAACCACCCCCCCCAAAAAAAAAAAATCTTTGACCTTAATCTTTCATCTCCCAAGAATTAAGCTTTATGCTGAATAAAGATGTTTTAATATATTTCACAATATCAACTTAATAGATGATTTTTTTTTTTTAATGTTCCAACGACACACCAAAAAGCTACAAACCAACATGGTAAGCCATTAGTTCCATCTGGTGTTGGCATTACGGATGACTTTATCTTCCTCTATGTACCCTTTTTTTTTTTTTTTTTAATAACTCCTCTATTTTTGACAACGAACATTTGTTACACTTCCATTAAAAAAACAAAAATGTGGCCGAAGCCGGTTTGGCTCAGTGGTAGAGCATCGGTCTGTGGACTGAAAGGTGCCAGGTTCGATTCCGGTCGGGGGCATGTACACTGGTTGTGGGCACATCCCCGGTGGGGAGGTGTGCAGAAGGCAGCAGGTCGATGTTTCTCTCTCATCGACATTTCTAGTTCTCTATCTCTCTCCCTTCCTCTCTGTAAAAAATCAATAAAATATATATATATATATATATATATATATATATATATATATATATATATATTTTAAATGTGAAAAACAAGATGAAAATAGCATCCCCATTCAAACATGGAGAGCAGTCTTCAAACGTCCAGGTGCTCCAGATCACTTCGGGAAAAGCAAAGCCGGGTCCCACTGGCCTGGGGGAGGCCGAGGAACTCCATCTCTGACAGCGCCCATGTGACCGCTGGACACTTCCGGTGACGTTGTGCCTACCAAATACCCTACAAAACACAAGTAATTCGGATGCCTACAACCCCAGTGCTAAGAAGGTGACGATGGTAACAAGGTCTTAAATCAAAACAAGGCAACATCAACGAAGCCTTACACTGAAAGAAAGTAATGCATTTTGAGATCCTAACAGAAAAAAGGAAAAAAACAAAACAACACTGAACTTTACTTGAAAGTACAGTGTTCTGCTGGAAGCTCTTATCTTCACAGTTAAAAACAAATGAAATTGCTTCTTATTGATTTTAATTTAGGTTGGAACACTTGCTGTCCAATAATGCCAGCAAAGGAAGCTGTGAGTGGGGACAGGCGATGATAAGAGAGATGAACCCTGGAAGCCATCAGACACTCTGCCGACCTCCAGTCGAAGCCGTAGTTAAAGTGACAGGCAGGATCAGGGGCGGGCAAAATATACAGCCACACACTCCGCTCTGCATTCAACTCATCCTCCAGGGCCTCTTACCATTATGGACTTTTTTTTTTTTATTATTATTCCGGCTCTAAATGTTGTTCAATTAAGTTTTACTTCTTTCCTTCCAGATCCTTAGGATTCTCGTTTACAAATAAAATCAAGAGCAGCCATTAAGGCTAGGCATTATCAGCGTGTTCCCTCAAGAGAGGCTGTCCCTAGCTCCAAAATAAAAGTCCTGTTATTTCTTCAGCTAAAAAGCTCAAAATGAATGAACTCGGAAAAACCAAACCATTAACTGACTATGTGGGCCAGGCAGGGGAGACGATTCTTGTCAGTCTCAATACCCCTCGTTACCTACCTTTCGTGTGCTTCCAGATGATCCCGGTGCCCTTTGATTGAAAATGACTGAGTCAGCCTTCGGTTCACACGGGCAGAGAAAGAAAGCACTGAAAGGATGTTGGACATTTCAAAGAATCCAATCTTGGACACTGCAAAGAATCCAATCAACGGCCAAGCAGCCCAGCGTCTGAAAGGGCAAGGATCAGAGCGGCTCTGGGGATTCAGGCAGCAGGAACTGAGAGAAATGTCAATCCTGTGTCACTGGGCTGGAGTCCAATTCCAGGGAGAAAAGGGATGACTAGCTTTGCCTGGGTTTTGTACCTTAAATGGGGGTGCACAGAGCCCCTTGACCAGTAAAAGGCCTCATTAAGACCATGGATGAGGGAGCGCCACCCAAAGAGTAGCAAGAGCGAGATAGTAAAAACTGTACCAACAGCTGCATGCTTGCTAGGGACCAGTGTCTTACTTACACTGGCATTTCATTTCACAGCAGCTCTAAGAGATAACGACCATTATCTCATCTTATGGGTGAAGAACTGGGGACTGAGGTCATAAAGCTAGTCCCTGACAAAGCAAGAAGACACCAGTACAAGATTACCGTGAAAAGGTCATTCATCCTTGCCCTGTGCTACCTGACAGTCTCCATGGACAACAAAATCAAGCCCAAATGCCTCTGTCTGACATTCAAAGGCCAGCCAAAGCATCCACCACTGATTCCCACACCTCTCAAACCTCCGCAGTGTCCATCTGCAAGCTGATGGTCCCTAGCGACTTGATGCCATGAGGAAGCAGCTAAGACACAAGGCAGACATGGGTCCAAGTCTCAGAACCACATGACTTCTCCCCTTTGGAATGAGCCCATTTACCCACCGGGCAACCACTTTAATAGGCTCATTATTGCCTCTGCTTACTAGTTCCCCCTAGTCCATGTGCACATCTATACTAATAAAAGGGTAATATGCTAATTAGATCTGAAAGTCCTTCTGGACAAAGGCACGGTGGGGGCTGAGGCAGAGGCAGTTAGGGGCTATCAGGCCAGCATAGGGAGGGCAGGGAAGGACAACCAGACCGGCAGAGGGGCAGTTAGGGGCGATCAGACTGGCAGGCAGAGGTGGTTAGAAGCTAGTGGTCCCAGATTGTGAGAGGGATGTCTGACTGCTGCCATCTGGCTGTTAAGACATCCTCTGAGGGGTCCTGGATTGGAAAGGGTGCAGGCCAGGCTGAGGGGGACCCCCACCACTTGCACTAATTTCATGCACCAGGACTCTAGTCCTATATAATAAAAGGTTAATATGCAAATAGACTGAACAGCAGAACAACAACTTGCTACAAGGAGCACTGACCACCAGGGGGGAGATGCTCAACACAGGGGCTGCCCCCTGGTGGTCAGTGTGCTCCTACGTGGGGAGCAGGCCTAAGCTGTCAGTCAGACATACCCCAAGGGCTCCTGGACTATAACAGGGTGCAGGCCAGGCTGAGGGGACCTCCCTCCCCCTGCAGTGCACAAATCTCAGGCCCTGGGCCTCCAGTAGAAAATACGAGCAAGGCTTCCAAAGGCTTATAAAGCAACCACTCCCAGGAAGGCATGTTTCTCAATATGCTGTCGTTCCTGAATACTTAGTAACTGAATCAGTATTTCAGCATTTTACTGTATCTCCAGTCTTACACACAGCTAGGCAAGCTGTCTTAGGGGGCTTTATCTTATTTCCCCAATTCACACACATTTTTAGAAACCCCATGCACCCAGCAAAGTACTAAAACACATAGAATTTCCACTAATATTTGCCTGGGACCCATTACTTGCCATTAAAACTGGGGCTTTGGTTGCATGGAGAAAGACAACCGATTTGACCTTCCTTGTCACCCCTGAGCTCCTGCGCTTGTTGTCTGATTAGCTAGTGTCTGGAACTAATTAGCTGGCATAGCAAGAAAGAAAAGAAGAAAAAAAAAGAAAACAAGCCTTGGCAGCTTTCTCACAGGGAACTGATGACTCGAGATTCAGAACAGATCCTCCAGGACAGAGCTAACCGAGAGCTAAGCGCGGTGGGCTGGTTCCTCCCAGAGTCTCCCCTACCCAGACTTTAGCCATATCCACCACCAAGGAAGAAAAGGCACAAAGTCAGCCCCAGCTACCTGGCTTCTTCCTTGGCTGTAGATGGCGCCCAAAACATCACCAACAAAAATGCACGAGTGAACCAACCCCCTGAGCCTCGGGAAAGTCAGAGGCAGAAATCGTGTGTTTGCTGTGCTCCGGGACCAAGGCAGCAGTGAAGGAAACACAAATGTTTCCCACACATCAAACACACCACTTCACTATAACTACCCAGAAACCTCCATAAACCAGTAGAAACCACACACTACCTTGAAAACAAGTCCTCTGGATTATATCCTGTTACCTAAGGTAATTCACAAAGTGCTCCTGCAAGGCTTCTGAAGCCAAAAGGAAATACAGCGGTCCCTCCTTTTCCACGGGAAATCCGTTCCAAGACCCCTAGTGGATGCCTGAAGTCGCAGATAGGACTGAACCCCATATACAGTATGTTTTTTTCCTACACATACACACCTATGATAAAGTTTAATTTACAAATTAGGCACAATAAGAGATTAACAACTGTAATTAATAATAAGACAATTATAAAAATATACTGTAACACAAGTTATGTGAATGTGGTCTCTCTCTCTCTCAAAATATCTATATATATAAAAGCCTAAGCAACCAAACGACCAAACAACTTATTGGCCGGTTGCTATGACACGCACTGACCACCAGGGGGCAGATGCTCAACATAGGAGCTGCCTCCTGCTGGTCAGTGGCTGGCCAACCTCCCACTGTCCCTCTGCCCAGCAGGCTGGTCCTTCCCCCACCTCCCCCATTGGCCCCGATTGTCAGCCAGGCCAAGGGACTCCATCTGTGCACAGGTCCGTGCACCGGGCCTCTAGTCTGATAACTTATAACTGAGACAGCTACAGTGACTAACAGGTGGGTCATGTACACAGCGTGCATAGGCTGGACAAAGGGATGATTCACACGAGCTGGTGTGAGATTTCATCACACTACTCAGAACCACACACAGTGTTTTAAACTGGCCAATTGTTTCTGGAACTTTCCACTTCATTTTTTCGAACCGCAGTTGACCCTGGGTAACTGAAACCACAGAAAGCGAAACCTCAGATAAGGAGGTACTGCGGTAATAATCTTTAAGTCATTTTACTTTACTCTTACCCGGGGAGGCTGATTCTCTCTTGCCTTTATTAATGTTTCATTCATTGGGTTTAAAATCATTCTAGCATTTCATCAATCCTATGTCAGAATACAAAAAAAAGAACTAACCCTATTCTATGTTTCCCTACAATGGTCAAGTAGGGAAAATTAAGAGATCTCTTCACGTTAGACTTCAGGCCTCACTCACCTGGCCTTTGCCCTTTTCATTCCCAGCCATCAGCCTCAAAGTGCCCAGAGTTCAGTCCACTAAGAACATCATTTCACAAGGCGCGCAGAGCTGGTCATCTGTCTATGGGCAGGAGCGCCAGGTTAAGGAAAAGATCATTCATAGGCTTTGGGGTCAGAAGCCCGGTTCTACCACTTTCAAAACTACCCCAGCTGGACAAGTCTCTTCACTGAGCAAAAATTGTGTGTGCATACCTGGGAAATACAAGGATGAATTTCAGAGAAGGCGTGTCCAGCCCCTAGCATGAGGCCTGCCGTGCTCATAGTAGGCACTCAATAAACAGAGCTTTATGTTAGCCACGTTACATTGTAAAAACGCCTTTAGAAGGAGCAGCAGGAGAATTTCCGGATACCCTGCCTCCCCCTGCAGGACTGGCTGGGGAGTGGAATGGGGTGTTCACAGTGGAAAACACCACTCAGGATTAAAGCCCCAGATCTGGGGGAAGAACGGGGAGGGGGCAGCTGTTAGTAATGGCGACACAGGTGTCAGTCAGGTGATCACGCCATCCCTAAAAGGGGGTTTGCCTTGACAACGTGACAAGGTCTGGAGCAGGGGTCTTCAAACTACGGCCCGCGGGCCACATGCGGCCCGCAGAGGAGTCTGATCCGGCCCGCCAGGTTTTTTGGGCAGTGAGCGCAGCCAAGGTGTTACAGTAGGAATTAGTAGTTCATATAGTCCGGCCCTCCAGCTCTCTGAGGGACCGTGATCTGGCCCCCACTTTAAAAAGTTTGAGGACCCCTGGTCTGGAGACTGCTTTCCTGTAAGAGTCACGCTGAAATCTGCCTCTGCTGAAGTCTCCCCTTCCCCCCTTCCCCATGCGGTCCTGGCTGCCCTCCTGACCTCCCCCTGGGCTCCCAGGCAGGCGTGGGGTGCGGCCTGAGGACCCAGGAAGGTGGCTTCAATACCCAGGTCTCTCGGTTTCCCTATCGCAGTGGTCGGCAAACTCATTAGTCAGCAGAGCCAAATATCAACAGAACAATGATTGAAATTTCTTTTGAGAGCCAAATTTTTTAAACTTAAACTTCTAATGCCACTTCTTCAAAATAGACTCACCCATACCGTGGTATTTTGTAGAAGAGCCACACTCAAGGGGCCAAAGAGCCGCTTGTGGCTTGCAAGCCACACGGCCCTAACTTAAAGACTTCAACATTACTCCTGGAGCCCAGATTCTTACCACCTGCACCAAACCAAAGGCCTGTGTCCAGCCGGCCAGGGAAGCATCCCCATCCAGAACCTGAGAACAACCCCCGGGGGCAGGTCTCCCCGGCCGGCCCGCTGCTTCCCTCCCCAGCATCAGCCTCCCCTGCCCAGGTTCTCCGCCTGCATGGCACACTGACAACTGGGACCCAATGCGAGAAGCCCTCTGGGCAGACCTGACCTTCCTGGTAAAAGTGCTTTGTCGTCTCACATTCTCCTTGTTTTTCATTTCAAATAACGCAGCAGGTTGGCGAATACAGAGCATTTAATCCACTTGGAAGAGCCACCCTTTTAACATTCCATGGGACAAAGAACCCAAACATCCTAAAAGGACATCGCCAGGCTGTAGGGATACAGGGCTGCCACCAACCCAGCCCACCAAATCCGGTGTGTGAAAGCCTGCCCCTCTGGTCCAGCGCTTGGATCTGGCAGGAGCTTGATCAGTAACTAACAATGAAAACGTGTGCCTCAGAAGAAAAACTGCACGGCCCCACCAGGGTGCCCTTTTATTGGCCATGCAGCCAGGAGGCTCAACCCTGAGTCACAGCCAATGAGTGGCTGAAGCTTCTACTTAAATAGCTAAGAATTCAGAAAAGGTGTCACTTTGGAATGCAAACAGTCCTGCAAGAGCTATAATCTGATGCAAAACCTCTGGGCTTTGAAGAAAGGAAAAATAAACCACTAATTTTAGATCCCTAAACCGCCATTAATAGAGCTCACCTACTAGACAATGATGCAACCACCATCAAAAGACTGGATTCTCCCCCCCCCCACCCCCACCCCTTTATAAATGAACTAGAGGCCTGGTGCATGAATTCGTGCAAGGGTGGGGTCCCTCCCACAGCCTGCAGAGATCGGGCCCCAGCTCGTGTCCAAGCTGGTGCCCCAGCCGCACAGCCCCACAGCCCCACAGCCCCACAGCCCAGCCTGGCACCGCCCACTCACCTGCTCCACCATCCCACCACGGTCCCACTCTCATTGGGGCCCATCAGGGCTGGCTGCGCCTCCTCTGCCAGCACTGTGTCACCGAAGCCCACCACGTGTCGCACCACCCCCTGATGGTGAGCGCACGTCATAGCGAATGGTGCAACTCCCTGTTGAATGACTGCCTGAGGGGACAATTTGCATATTAGGCTTTTATTATATAGGATGTGACTCAAATACGAGCCCAAATCAATTTCACGGATCAGGAAACCTTTGTGCATGGTACTTGCTATTGATACCTGCTCTTTCAGGTCAATTTCAAAATAGCTCTATGGCTTAAAAATTGTCCGCATAGCAGCAAACCTATTTGCAAGGATATAAAAGCCCCATAGATAGCTTCTCCTTATATTTTTGAAGGCTGGCTCTCCTGTCTCAGTATAGCAAGAGATGGCACAAAAAGTTCTCTCCCAGGCCAACTCTTGCCAAACATTCTAAGACACAGATCTGGTGTTAAGAGGGGAAGAAATCTGTGATCGATTAGCAATGTCTGCCACAGCTATGAGTATGGGAACCTTCAAATGTCAATCTCCAATCCCTATGTAGGAAAATATAAAGAACACAGTGACAAGTAGACAAAATCTGTGCTGCAGATGTTCGCTGAATGTCTTCATCCATATGCACATGGGGACATGACAGGCCCCACGTTAACACAGAAATATATAGCAAGGCAAATACATCACACCCACACAAATAACTGCAATAATGAAAATACCAAAGGTAGCTCTAACCCATTCCTTCAAGCTGGGGGCATACAGAGCAAATTAAAACCTAATAGCCATCTTTAAGAAGTCTCTGACAAGCCCTAGCCGGTTTTGGCTCTGTGGATAGAGTGTTGGCCCGTCCACATACTGAAGGATCCTGGTTTCGATTCCGGTCAAGGGCACGTACTTTGGTTGCAAGTTCCCAGCCCTGGTTGGGTGTATAGAGGAGGCAACCAAGCAATCGATATGTCTCTCTCACATCGATGTTTCTCTCTGTTTCTCCCTCTTCCTCCCACCGTTTCTAAAAAATCAATGGAAAGGTATCCTCAGGTGAAGATTAACAAAAATTTAAAAATACAATAAAAAAATAAAAAAACCCTCTGATAACATAACATATTCCATACCCAGCCGCTGTTGCTCAGTGGTTGAGTGCTGATCCATCCACCAAGAGGTCGCCAGTTCGATTGCCCATCAGGGCATGAGCCCCAGTTGACCGGGGCTTGATCCCTGGTGGGGGACATGCAGAAGGCAGCCCATCAGTGATTCTCTCTCATCACTGATGTTTCTCTCTCTCCTCTCCCTTCCTCTAACTCTCTAAAATCAATCAAAACATTCTTTTAAATGAAGGGAAAAGGAACATAAAAAAAAGAAAGAAAATGTTCCTAAGTAACCATGTGCACCTTCAATTCATCCACCACCTGCTCTGCTATCTGAGAAACACGACAGCGTCCAGAAAGCAAAGTTCACATTTCAATTACACCACTTCTTTAACTGTGAGATCGCCCCTCTCCCTGAGCTCCAGCTCGCCTATGTCTTCACAGAGTTGCATGGCATTAACTGAGAGCATGCTTATGCAAGTACTGGTTTCATAAACTTTAAGCAACAGCTATTAAAAGCAGGTAGCATGCCCTGGCCGGTTGCTCAGTGGTTAGAGCGTCACCTCACACACCAAAGGGTTACAGGTTGGATTCCCTGTTAAGGACACATATCTGGGTTTCGGGTTTGCTTCCCACCTCTCGTGGGGTGCGTGCAGGAGGCAACTGGTCAATGTATCTCTCTCACATCAATGTTTCTCTCTCCTCTTCTCCCTCCCCTTACCCCCAGCTTTCCATCCACTCAGCTAAGCAATGGGAAAAATATCCTCAGGAGAGGATATTAAAACACACACACACACCACAATGCCGAAACCGGTTTGGCTCAATGGATAGAGCGTCGGCCTGCGGACTGAAAGGTAGCGGGAGAGCAGCCGCCCTGGTTCGATTCCAGTCAAGGGCTTGGTTGCGGGCACATCCCCAGTAGGGGGTGTGCAAGAGGCAGCTGATCGATGATTCTCTCTCATCAATGTTTCTAATTCTCTATCCCTCTCTCTTCCTCTCTGTAAAAAATCAATAAAATATATTTTAAAACACACACACACACACACACACACACACACACACACACACACAAACAAAAACAGGTACCATTTGTAACATCCTGTGTACCTAATGTTATTCTGGTGCTTTGCAAGCACCATTTCATTTAATCTTCCCAAGGGTTCTAGGAGGTTTAAAGTCCCCATTTTACAGATGAGAAAACCAATCAAGTTAAGTAACTGGCCCAAGTTAGGAAAGAACAAAGCTAGGATTCATTAACTCGGGTCAGGTACTTAACTTGATTGACAGATCTTCGCAATTCAAGAAACATGCATTTGCCACAGCCTCTTTCATCAAAATCCACCTGTCTCAAGTCTCATTTCCTCAAAACCCTATTAAAGTCCCAAGGCATAAAAGAGTGATTTCCACAAACTCCTTTGTTTAGCTAGTCAGAGTGGTTACAATTCGCTCAGATTCTCCAGAAATCAATTTTCCTTCCACTTAGCATAATGAGTGAAGACAGAAATCTCAAGAACCAGCAAAGCAATTCCCTTATATCCGTTAAGATGCTTCAATAACAGAGTTTTCCTTTTAAAAAATCACAACCTCGCCCAGCCCTAGTGTGACTCAGTGCTTGGGCAACAACCTATGACTGAGGAGGTCACAACCAGGGCACATGCACAGTGGTGGACTCAATCCCCAGAGTGATTGAGTGGAGGAGGCAGCCAATCACTGATTCTCTCTCATCATTAATGTTTCTCTCTCTCTCACTCTCCCTTCTTCTCTAAAATCAATAATAAATATATATATATTTTTTAAATAAAAATACATTTTTTAAATCACATCCTAGCCCGTTTGGCTCAGTGGCTAGAGTATCCGCTTGCAGACTGAAGAGTCTCAGGTTCAATTCTGGTCAAGGGCACGTACCTCGGTGGCAGGCTCAATCCCCTGACCCAGTCGGGGCACATGCAAGAAGCAACCAGTCAATGTTTCTCTCTCTGTCCCCCTTCCTCCCAATCTCTATAAAAAATAAAATAAAAAAAAAATTTAAATCAATGGAAAAGTATCCTTGAGTGAGGATTAACAAGTCACGAAAGAACCAGAATGCCAAGTTATCCACCCTCTATCACATGCAATAATTTCAGCAACTTCTGTGCAAACTGACCAAGTGAGAAAACGAGGGCCTAAAACTGTCCAGTGATTTTCTGCATCCTTCAATCATAGTCTTCATACACACATAAGCAGAGAAAATGACTAGCTTCAAAGAAAGCAACTGGATGGGAGAGAAAGAAAATAGGGCGGGCATCGACTAGCAACATGTTCTAGAAAACCTAGCTCCATGATGCCCCACAGCCAACGCGTGTCTAGTTGAGGACATTAGACAAGGTGGTCAACCAACATCTGTCAAGCAAGCGGACACAGCCAGTCCAGGCAAGCCCTTCTCCTAGAGCAGGGGTGGGAAGCCTTTTTGCTGCCAAGAGCCATTTGGATATTTTTAACATCATTCGAGGGGCTTGCAAAATTATCAACTTAAAAACCAGCCTGCTCGATTTGGTCAGACATTGAATGAAGTCATCCCTAATGCCTTGGCAGGGCCAGGCCCAGGGCCAATGCCTGGGCAGGTGTCCTGTGGCACATTCCCCGCCCCTGTCGTAAACCAACCTACCCAAAGCCTTCACTGGGCAGCAGATCAATATTAACCTTCTTGTTCTACAGTCGGCGCGTGCAAGCTCTGTTGCCCTCTACAACGCTCAGATCTATAGCAACCAAACCATGGTGAGAAAGCCTACTTCTCCCCGATCAACCCTAAGGCGAAGCCACTTCTGATGCAATGAAAGCCATATTCACAAAGCTTAGCCTAATTATTTCATAGACAAAAAACAAAACGTTTGAACCATAAAAACATAACCCAACTGCCTCATAAACATCTGAACTCTAATTAGAATATACCTTGCCCAGCCAGCGTGGCTCAGTGGTTGAGCATCGACCTATGAACCAGGAGGCCACGTTTTGATCCCCAGTTAGGACACATGCCCGGGTTTGGGACTTGATCCCCAACAGGAGACAGATAGGAGGTGCAGATCAATGTTCTCTCTCATCATTGATATTTCTCTCTCTGTCCCCTCTCCCTTCCTGCCTCTTAAAAAAAAAAAAAATCAATAAAAGCATATTAAAAAGATATGTGATGTTTTTATTATATGTGAGAAATCCATAGGTTTCATGTGCAAAAAAAACTTAGTGGGTCAGGAATGTTATGTGAAAATATGTAAGATCTTTGCCGAGGGATCAACTAATATGATGATATCTCTAATATTAATTCACTCAAATCCTACTACATTGATCAGTGTCCTTTTCTCTCTTCCCGTTCCTTCTCCCCCCGCCCCCCCCCCACCACCACCATATATCACCTTCTTCTTAGGTGATTTGAAAACAAGAAAGTAACCAGGGCAGCTATTTCTTAAATAAGAGATTTTCCAAAGCACAGCCAACAGCCATATAGAAGTCACCGCATTACTGTGAAATATCCAAAGAGCAGGCATTTGCAAAGCAAAAAAAAAAAAAAAGACACAACCAGGATAACTCAGATCAGATTGAGAGGAATTAAGTCATTTCATCAACCAGTGATACACCTGCTTGCACTAGCACATGGGCACACAGACACATTTGTACACACCCAACACAGGTAATACAAAACCCCAAACAAGCAAGTAAATAAATAAATAAATAAATAACCTGTCCCTCAGGTGCAAATCTAGAAATCACCTGTATGCAGGAGGCGAACACCTCCAGGGACCAGCTGAGTGTTGTAAATAACCCCTGTGGGCCAGGCGAGGGCCGGTCTCCGGGGGAAGCCACCATTTAATTCCAGGTCACTGCTGTTGCCAAGCAAGAACACAGGGCCTCAGCTGCAGTGCCTCCCAGCTGCTTCAGGAGCAGCTCAGTCGTCTGTGCCAGCCCGGACCAGCGCAGGAATTCCCATCTGTTTGGGTCATCACTGTCCACCCACAGCGTGCCACGCAAGTTAAGTGCAAGAATGTGAAATGCCCCAATTTTTAATACATTTTTTTCTTTTTTCAACAATATGGCCCAAGACAGCCTCTGCTGGCCAGATGCCCCTGCAGAACTCCAGGCAAGTCAAATGCCTACTTCCCCATTTCTCACGATCCTTATAAGACAAAAGATCCAAAATCAGCCTCCTGTTCTTTTTTTAGGTAACAAATTCTGCCACCGCTTTCCTGTCCGTGCACATTACTTTCAAAGGACACACATAACTTTGTTGGCATGAGCAAACCTCCGTTTTTTACCTGCACTCCAGGTGAAATAAGGTTTAATGTTAAAAATAAATAAATAAATAACTTAAAGGCATTCCATTAACCAAGATCCACTCACAGCCCAGTCAAGCTGCTCCCTGAGGCTGTTCTGTAGCAAAGTTAGCAAGATCATCAAAGGGTTTCAGACAGCGCCTCAGGAAGCAAAACCTCCCTGAGGAAAGCCGAGGAGAAGCAGACTCACAGATCAGAACCGAACATGCACCGGGCACTTGACTCGCATGTTGCAGAAAGATCACAAGCCTTCCCAACTGCCCCGCCTGGAACCAACAATCCTAAAACTCCAGCGGAATTTCAGAAGTGTTTGGTTCAGGGTAAAGAAAACAAGCCCAAAGGAACGCGGGGTCTTGGCCAGCCGGATCCCACACCGGCTTGGCTGGCTCCCATGGCTGGATCTGGAGTCCAGAGGAAAAATCCAGAGCCCAAACCACGCCGCCAGCACCACCACCTCAGGCCTTTTCCCCGAGTCGTGATCCAGAGCCTGCAGCCCACGCCACACTTAAATGATACATGTGATAATAACACCGCATTATTATAAACCGTTCTCAATGCCCCAAACTAAGTTCTCAAATTATACACTAAATCAATTTGGATCATTTTAAAGAGGAGTCGGAAGAACTCACCACCAACAGACTCACTCCATCCACAGTCATTATCGGCCTGTTCAGGAAGCTAACGTAGTTTGCTGAAAGGTCATCTCTTCCGTATAATCAAATAAAATCCTATACTAATTGCGTTACTCTTATTTAATTGGAGCAAGCAGGAAGACACCTTTCCTTCGTCCAGTGCTTACGGTACCTACTTACATGGGTCTGTCTTTTAATTGGCCTTCCTGTGCAAGTAGGAAAAAAAGCTTCCAATCAAACAGCAACCAGTCTGAAAGTCAAAGTAATCCTGAGGGAGGTATGTCATGGCCACCCCCACTTATTGCCGGGGTGACCTTGGACAGTGAGCACCTCCCTTCAGCTTTAGCTGCCTCAGCCATGGTTTAGGCACAGCACTTGGTGAGTGTGGGCTATTAGAACCCTTGTTCCCATTTTAGAGATTAAAAAACCAAGGCCCACTTTTCCCAGGTAACACTGCGGCAACAGATCAAGAGTTTCAACCTGGGCCCCTGGGGCCCTAGTGCGGTTCCTGGATAACACGTGTATACCTGGGACTGCCAGGACTCCACCACCACCCCACCCCACTTCCACAAGAGGCTGGGTCATTGGTCCAAGGCAGCCCAGCTGGCCAGTGACACAGCCAACCCCTAGGCTGGTTCAGAGCTTCCCCACTCACTAAATCCAAAAACTTCAGGACAAGCAATATATTTTTTTAAATCAGGGGTCTTCAAACTACGGCCCGCGGGCCACATGCAGCCCCCAGGGGAGTCTGATCCGGCCCGCCAGGTTTTTTGGGCAGTGAGCGCAGCCAAGGTGTTACAGTAGGAATTAGTAGTTCATATAGTCCGGCCCTCCAGCTCTCTGAGGGACCGTGATCTGGCCCCCACTTTAAAAAGTTTGAGGACCCCTGTTTTAAATGAACAGAACTCATTTACCAATAACCACTGCTTTGTAAAGAAATCCTTTGCCAGTTCAGAACTAACTTGACTCTTAAAAAGTCAATGTTTCCTCACTCATTTAGGCTATGCTTTTGTATTTGGCAAACAGCCTATGGCGGTACCCCTTATCCAAATCATTCCAAATGGATGAGCTTATCTGATTTTTTAAATATATTTTTATTGATTTCAGAGAGGAAGGGAGAGGGAGAGAGAAAAATAACAATGATGAGAGAATCATTGATCAGCTGCCTCCTGCATGCCCCCTACTGGGGATCGAGCAGGCAACCTGGGGATGTGCCCTTGACCAGAATCAAACCTGGACCCTTCAATCCACAGGCCGGTGCGCTATCCACTGAGCAAAACCAGCGAGGGCTGAGCGGATCTGATTTAAGTGCATTGTGGGATTTATGGGGCTGCAGCAGTATGAAAGCTCAAATCCCTCTTGGATTCATATAAAACTGGTATAAATACATTCCTCAGATATCAATCAACAACCTGCTTCAATCTTCTCATTAGAAAAATAGTATTACATAGGGAGTGTTTCGGAGGGTGAAGGGATTAAGCAAAAAAGGTCAAAAAAGAAAAAGTATTCATGGACACAGACAAGTGTGGTGATTGCAGGGGAACAGGAGTGGGAGAGGGTATTGGGAGGGAGGGTAAATGGTGAAGAAAAATTCAAATTTAATTAAATTTAAAGAGAAAAATAGTATCACAGACTCAAAAATAAGACCAGTTGTCCTCTTTTCTTACATGGAAGTGTCACACAGTCCGTGAACTGTGCTTTCATTTCTTGTTTCAGTTGCTAGATTTCTGTAGCCAACTGTGTCACTCCGCTACAAAAATAGCTAAGTCGGGTAATTTAAAATCTCACTTTGTCGTCTGGCCAGAACACCTCCATGCTGATTCCAGTTTGCAGAAAACTGATTAGAGGGCAGGTACTCTGCACGTGCGCGGTGCTCTCCGATGCTCTGCCAGACTGGTTCCAGGACGATGTGGAGTCAGGGACATGCTAGTGTTCCCCAGTCACACAGACATGAGGCTCATACACTCTCTAACCCGCAGAAAACATCTTTCCCAATGTCAAGTTGAAAAAGTGGGCTTCACCATGGCTTTCTCATTTCTTTAAACTTCAAAAAGCAACCAACTCTCTTAATTTTACGTGGGATGCCCCCAGGCCAGTCCTCATTCCCCCTCCCTCTCAATAGCAAAGCTACCTACACAAACCTCCATTGGAGTTTATATTTTAAAAATGTAAGTGTTTTTGCTTTGCATACAGTTGTCCTTTTCCTTTTCTTCTTTCCACATACTCCTGTTCAAATCTCTTTAGTACACACACACACACACACAAAAAAAAAAAAAAAAAAAAAAAAAAAAAAAAAAAAAAAAAAACAACGGTTAATCTATTGAGCACTTACTGCTGACCACGCAGTGCCAAGTCCTTTAGCAGGCATTCTCACAGAGACGTTAGGAATCAGGGTACCATCACTAGGCCATTTCACAGAGAGAGAAAATGAAAAGTACTAACAGGTTCCAGGCTCCTAAAAGTCTTCTCCTTGTTATATACTTACTAGTGGCCCAGTGCACAAAAATCTTGTGTGTGGGGGGCGGGGGGGAGAAGGGCGGGGAGGGGGTTCCCTCAGCCTGGCCTGCACCCTCTCGCAATCCGGGCTCTGGCTCCTAACCACTCACCTGCCTGCCTGATCACCCCTAAACACTCTGCCTGCTGGTCTGCTCACCCCTAACTGGCCCCCCCAGCCCACCTGCTTGCCCGCCCCCAACTGCCCTCCCCTGCACCAGCCTGATCGCCCCCCATTGCCCCCCCCTACTGGCCTGATCACCCCCAACTGCCTCCGCTCCTGGCCTGATCACCCCTAATCACCTCTGCCTCCGCCCCGCCACCATGGTTTTGTCTGCAAGGAGGTCAAAGGTCTCCCAGTCTAATTAGCATATTACCCTTTTATTAGTATAGATAAACCAGTACAGTCACTCATAAACTTGACAGATACTGAATTTCTTCAATGTGAAAGTTGCCTCCCAAGTACATCAGTTAACACTACCCAATTCAGTAACAGAGGGCTTCGAAAGAGAAACCAGGCTCATCTAGAACATGGTCAGCGGGCCCTAAAAAGCATTTTGTATTTTTTTTGTTTTGTTTTGTCTTAATTTTTTTTGTTGTCGCTATTTTGTTAATCCTCACCAGATGGTGTGTTTTGCATTGATTTTTTTAAAGGCGGGTAGAGGCAGAGCAAGAAACATTGATGTGCGAGACACATCGACTTGTTGCCTCCCAGGCAGGGATGGAACCTGCAGCCGGTATGTGCCCTTGACCAGAATCGAACCCCAGACCCTTCAGTCTTCGGGCTGATGTTCTAACCACTGAACAAACCAGCTAAGGCACTTTGTACAGTCTTTAAAATGGTCTTATCAAGTGTAGTCATTAAAACTTGGAGCCTGCGTAGTCCTGGCAAGTCACCTCACATAAATCTGTGTCCTGTCCGTCAAAGTACCAAGCACTTTGCTGTGAATGATGCCAGGTGAAGCAGCCCCTCCAATTCCAGGTGTCCCTACAGAAGGAGACAATAGCACACGGAGCCCTCTGGCTGCTTCAAACAATCTCACACAGCCATCACTATAAATCTTAGTCCTCTTCTTAGTAGGAGCAAACCACTTCTGAAAATGAAATTCACCTGCATCCCTTCCAGACCTGTTTTAAGAGACAATTCTGTGGTGTTGAAAATTTGAGACAGAGGAATCGTAGGGGCAAATAAGGGTTTTTAAAACACATCTTTTCAGGAGTGGATTTTTCGGGTCACAACTCCACATAAACACAATACCAGCAAAACAAAACAAAAAATAGTTCTAGTCAGATGTGCACTTGATCTCGTACGCACACAGAAGACGGCCATCGCCATGTGTCTGGTTCTTTGCAAGTGAGTGGGTCACTCCCAATGCTCAGGGAAGCCCAGATATCAGATGTTCTAATCACTCGCAAATATTTACCGAAGGCCTAACCGTGTGCCCAGGCAACCTCGTTCTGGAACCGATTCAGTGGCTGCTGCGGGATTCCACATAAGCGCTGGGCGCCTGAGGGGGGCAGGCTCTCCCACTTCCCGGAGGCCCTGGGCAGCAGCTGCCAGCTTTGCCTGGACCGGACTCCCAAGGAGACATACACAAGGGAGCGGAGCACACTTCCTGGGCTTCCTTTGTCATTAGGCATTTTATTCTCTCCACAGATCCAGCCAAACACGCAGTTGCAATGATTACCACCTGTCATCTGACAGCGGTCAACCTGTAACCCAAGCACGCCAAGAGCTCATGGGGGAGGACATGCAGCACTTTGGAGATGATTTTCGGCATTCTGAATCTCTCCCACAAGCTCCGACTTGTGAAATGAACCATGTGAAAAAAAAAAAAAAAAATGTGCCCCGGGACCAAAGTGTTAGTCGTCAATTTTTTACACTTGCAATTCAGAATGCACACCCACACCGCCATCTCCAAGTGAAATGCCGAGTGGAAATTCGGATTTAAAAAAAAGAGAGAGAGAGAAACCTTTCACCATAGAAGGGAAGAGGTTAAAGCCAGCAAGCACTAGCAACACTTCATTTGCTTTCTCCGTATAGATTCGGCTCAAGTAAAGATCCAGACTGTCCTTCTGATCATGGAGTTTCCAGGAAATCGGGGCAGGGGAGGAAGGGGGGGGGGGGGGCTTAGTAACAATGGCTCCGGGGCATCTTAAATGATCTTACATGAATGGCAAGAAAGTTCATTCCCACTGGTGCATGGATAGGTACCTCATTATACTACATCAACTTGGGAGTTTTCCAGAAAAGGATGAGTCTATCCGAAAGGGGTTTTGTTCTGTGTGGCTGCATAAAATCATCAGCATTCCCTGTCCCGAGCCACGTCATATAAACAAGTTTTTCCTCAGTGAAAACAGGTCCATAATTAAGGAGAGATGCTCACAGCTTCATGATTGGCTCCTTCTTTTTCTCACTTCAGCCACCCTCTGCCTCCAGCCACTGCCGCTTCCTCGATTTCCAAAATGACCAGTTAGGTAGCAGCGTGCTAATTTCACCACGTCGGTAATGCTTAGAAGGGAACATCAAAGATTTTATTACTTCGCTGTGTCAGAAGAGCCAGTTTCACGACTGGATGAAGATGCTTTATTTTCAAACAAAACTCTTAAGGAGGGGTACAGCAGGAATTCTCTCTTATCCCCCCCTCCCCTTTCCTATGAGTAAGACAGCTGACTTACAAACATTCCTCTCCCATCTTTCTAAGAAGGCTGTAAAGCACATGTGTCAAACACAAGGCCCTCGGGCCAAATCCAGCCCGCCAGGCCTTGCAATGTGGCCCGCACCGCGCTGTCATCACTGCACTCCGCTGTCAGTTTATGACATTGTCAGTTTATGACTGTTCAGTAAACCATTCGGCCCGCGATTTAGGCTGGATTTTAGATTTTGGCCCCTTCTCTGATTGAGTTCGACACCCCTACCGTAAAGGATGCCCATCAGGACTGAAGCATGTGCATGCAAATACACAGACACAGCTTAGAGGGAGAGGCACCGGGCCATCCATCACGGGTCCTCCCATTCTGACATCTCCAAAAGCACACAGCGGAGCTTATCCATCTGAAGTCTTTCCAGCCCCAGCCTCCTGGATGTAATCTAATTAGGGCACAAAACATATCAGAGTCAAAGAGAAGGCTTTCACTCCAAGGACCGAAAGAGAGAAGAAATCAATTTTTAAATTTTTTTTTTTTTTTTTTTACTTTCTGCTGAAGAGCTTAAGAATGTAAAATACATAAAATGTTTTAACCCTCTCAGGATGTATATTTTATATCCTGTAGGAGGCACTTACATTCTCAGTGATTATCGAAAAAATACCAAGTGCTTACGTGAACCAGGTGTTAGATGTCTATAAAAGGAGGCGGTATGGGAAGGATATGGGGGTACGAAAGAGGGAAGACTGAGCTGATCATTGGAGCTGGGGGTCCTTCGGGGTCCATCATATTTTCCTATATTTTCCCATAATAAGAGTACTGTTCAGAGATGCATGAAAAGAATGTACTAGGTGCGCACTATATCGTGTTTAATAACACTTCTGTTCTGGAAAGTGGAAATACCACTGGAAACACTAGCAGCCACGCGCGTCCCACACCTGCCATACAGACTCTTCGGTGGCCGCCACGCTGCTGTTTCCAGATCTGCTGGGACCACACCGAGCCAGACTGTCCCCAGACCCTCCCGAGCTGCAGCCCCCGAGGACAGGCAGCAGCCGAGAGAGAGCTCAGAGGCAGCTGAAAAGTGAGCGAGTTCCTGAGACACAAACAAAATAACTAACCAGGGATGTTGGTTACAATCTCACAAGAACCCTAAATACCAGAAGCGTTTTTACCCCTCGTGTCAAGCAGGTAAACGCCTCCCAGATTACCGGCAAGTAAGGGGGGCAAGGAGGTGCCCCCAAAACGAGCTCCAGCCCGCCCGGGGCTGAGAGCGGAGCAGAAGCAGCAGCGGAGGGGAGGCCGGGTCCCCGCGGGGGCGCACCCGCACCCGGCGCCTGGGACTGGGCTGCGCGCGCCCCATCCCTGCTCCCTCCCAGGCCTACGGAGCCCGACCAGCGGTTCGGGGCGCCCCCTGAGGTGCAGCGGCGTCACCGCACCTTCGGGAACCGGGAAGCCGGAGTCCCCCAAGGCTCTGACATTTTACCTGGTTCCCACTTTTCCAAACCATGACGCCCCACACACACACACCCAACCCCTCCACCCCGCTTCCGCGCGTCTCACACCACTGCCCTGTCCCTTCTCGCCACCTTTCGGCTCCGGGGCAGGCAACGGGCCATTTACCTCGCGACGTGGGCACAGACAGAAAATGTGGACGACGGGAACTGTGCAAGCCCACGGAGGCGGCATGACTGGCAGTCAGTCCCATTTTGGCTTCCAAGCGTCCTCAGAGCAGGAACGAGAAAACCACGGCCGGCCCACTCGCTGACGGCATGCCCAGCGTGAGGAGAAGCCAGAGCGGAATTAAAAATTCCTCCTCATCCGTCAGGCTGCTCGCCTACTGCCCCCCATTGCCCCCCCTCTGCCCCCCACTGCCCCCA
The DNA here is from genome assembly GCF_964339955.1 of Pipistrellus hanaki. Taxonomy (NCBI): domain Eukaryota; kingdom Metazoa; phylum Chordata; class Mammalia; order Chiroptera; family Vespertilionidae; genus Pipistrellus; species Pipistrellus hanaki. The sequence goes on from NC_140515.1 coordinate 16,082,862, forward strand.
GCAACGCGTGACCGGTGCAAAGCTCAGGTGACCCGTGCAGACCCCGGCGTGCACCTGAGCTCGCTCAGCTGCAAGCCCACAGCCAGGAGGTCTGGAAAGAGGACAGCTAACGGCGCCGCTGAGCAGTGGCCTTTGAGGGGGAGAGGGCATAGTTAAGGGGACACGTCCGCACCGCCCCGACCCCATGCAGGCAGGGCTCCGGAGGGCAGACCCGGGGCCTCAGGGCGAGTGTGGACGCACGTCCTTCTCTGGGCATCGAGCTGGGGTTCGGGGCCGTGGCTGAGCTCGGTGCAGCCCCAGGGGCAGGAGAAGGCGCAGAGGTACGGCGGGGGCCGGGGAGGACGGTGCTCTGCCTCTCGGCCTCTCTGCCCCTCGAGGCCGCCCCGGCGCCTGCAAAGGAGGCACTCGCTCCTGGTCCCCGGGGGCAGCACACGCGCCCGCGCCCGCTGTAGGGCGCCCCACGGAGCTGGGGGACCCTCTGCACCAAAGCCGAGGGCTCCGGACGCCCGGGGGCAGGCGGCTGTGACCAGGGGGAGCAAAAAACATCGAGTCACGTTTCCTTTCTTTTTTTTTTTTTTTAATTTCAGATAACCCCCGCCTCCAGGTATCGTGGAGCTGGTGGATGAGAAGGCAGAAAGACAGGAGGCGTTCTCTGTTCTTAGGGGCATAAAAGAGCCTCCTAGGGACAAAAGGGCAAAAGAAAAAGAAAAGAAAAAAACGAATCGCCCCCTCCTTCCTACCCCTTCCCCAGCGAGGGCACAGACCGTGGCCTCCGCCCCGAGGATGCTCCCGGCTGGACGGATTCAGGGAGCTCGGGGCTGCAGCCCGGGGGGCCTGCAGGATGGCAGAGGAGGCGGATGGATGGCCTCTGCCCTCCTCGAGGGGAAAGAGTGAGGTGGGCTGGGGGAGCCTGCTGGCGGAGGGCTGGCAGCGGGCACCCTGCTCCATGCGGTTACTTGTTATCGCCCACGGCGGTCCATAGCCCCGGTCTCAGCCCGGCCAGAAAGCAGCGGGGCTGGGGCTGCCTGCAGCGAGCAGCCTGCAAAAGGGCAGAGACGAAGGCAGGCAGGCGCGCGAAAGGAAGAGAAACAAGAAAAAAATCCGCCTGGGCTCGAGCTTCAGCCTAGTCGCCGATGCCCCCTGACCCCCGCGCCCGGACCCGAGCAGCCCCGCCGAGCAGAGTTTCGGGGCGAAGGGGGCCGCGTGTCGGGGCTGCGGAAGCCAGAGATCTCCCTAAAGCGCCTGCTCCCGCCCGCCCGCCGAGCCCAGGCCCCCGCGCCCGGGGAGGCTGCCCGGCGCCGGCCCGGAAGGCAGCCCCGGAGACCAGCATGCAGGCTGCCCCCAACATTTCCGATCGTCCACGGCCAGTCTCCAGCTTCCCTCCCCAGGGACCCAGCCTTTCCAAAGGGTTGTTGGGCAGCAAAGCAAGTCCCTCCCACCCCCCCTTCCGAGCTCCTCTAAGACCCTGAGCGAGGGGCGCACCCTGGACCCCTCAAACCCACGGAGGCGTCCTCCCCTGGTCCCCGTCTCCCCCAGCAGCCCCAAAGATCGAGCTCTCTCGAACGGCGGCGGCGGATCGGCAGAACAAGTCCCTTTTCTCTCTCTCGACTCCGGCTCCCCAGGCCTCCCAAACCCGAGCGAGAGCAGACCCCTCCTGCCCCGGTCCCCCTTCCCCGGCCAGCCCCTTCTTCCACCCTCCGCCACCAAAGCCTCCCTGCGCCATTGGAACGAGCGGAGGAGACCCCTCTCTCCTCCCCGGGCGCCCCCACACACACACACCGTCTCCGGGGGCACCGGGACCGGCGCCCGAGCCCCGCGCCCCCGCGGCCACTCCGCGCCCCCCGCGCGCGCCGGCCAGGGCCGCGTCCCCCGGCGGGGCGGCCGCCACTCACCCGGGAAGCACACCACATAATGGAGCGCGGAACTGGTGATCTTCAGGAACAAAATCCACCAACACGGTTCCAGTAACCTCCGCATGTCCGAAAACGCACATCGAAAAGAGGGTGGCGGCAGGGGGGTAAACTTGTTGAATAAGTTCTCGCCTCCGTGGGAGCCTCCGCTGCAGCCGGGCTCCTCTTCCCCTGCTCGCCCGCCCGTCCTCCGGGCCCCCGGCGCTCGGCGGTGCGAGTCCCCCTGGAATCCGGGAAGCCAAGTGTCCCCAGGAAAGAAAAAACCTCAAAAAGTGCCCGGAACGCGGAGCCACGCTGGGGACGATCCTCGGCGGAGAAGGGCTGCTTTCCGATCAAGAAGGAGAGGAGCGAGCGAGCCAGGCGAGCAGCCGGCGGGCGGCGGCGGCGGCGCCCGGGGCCCGGGGCGGGCGGGCAGGGACCGCGGGCGGCGGCGGCGAGCGGCCGAGGATCCCCCAGTGGAGGCGGCGGCGCTGCCCGGGAGCCGGCGGGCGGCGGCGGGGCTGAGCGCGGCGCGGCGTCTCCGGCTTCAGGCAGGCAGCTCCTTCCAGGGCCCCGCGAAGGAAGGAGGCATGTTTGCGAACGGGGAAGGGGAGGAGAGAGGAGAGAGGAGGAGGGGGGAGCAAAGAGCCCCCCCAAAATAGAACCGGCAGGAGGAAAACACAAAGGATCTCAGAGGAACGCCGGGGCCGCGGCGCCTTCAGTCCATGCTCCTGAAAGTTGTGGCTCCGGTGCAGGCTGGGGAGGAACGGGGAGCGCGGGGCTGGAAGCTGGCCATGCCTCCATACAGGAAGTAACATGTGAGCATGGATCCTGGCAGAGACTTTAAAGCCGGCGAGGGAGAGAGCGAGCGAGCAGGGGGCGCGCGGCGGCGGCGGGGGCGGGGGCGCGCGAGCAGGGGGCGCGCGGCGGGGGCGCGCAGCCAGAGCGGCGGGCGCGCGCCCTCCACGTTCTTAAAGCGGCCGCGCTCTGCTGCCACCACCTCGGAAGGGTCCAGCGGCCCCGTCCTTCCCGCGCGCTCCCCGGGGCAGGCGAGGGGGACGGCCCAGTCCCGGTCTTGGAGAAAAAGAGAGAAAGGGAGGCTCTGCCTTCCGGGACTGGCGAGGCTTTGCCAGATTCCCGTTCTGCAGGCTCTTAAAGACGCCGTGCTTTGCGCGGGCTTGGCGAGGTCTCCCCCTGTCCTCGTTGCTGGCGGGTCCGGGACTTGGGGGAGGAAGGGGGGGACTGTAGTTCGAGTCTGAGGAGAGGAGGAGGGCGGTAGGCTGCTGCCTTTTTAGGGCTCCAGGGTATCCTTTTGTGTCCCTTAGCCCTGGCAGCACCGCGGCGGGGCGCGCCCGGCTCCCTCCCTGCTCGCGCCCCCAGCCCGGCCCGTTCCCCTGCCTGCAAACAAAGCCGAGCGGCCTTTGCACTCGAGCGGCGAGAGGATTTTTTTTTTTTTTTTTTTTTTTTCATTTTTGGGCTTCCATTGACCGGGTCCACAGCTGGTGAGTGGGGGTGGGGGAGAGGGATATGGATCCTGGACTGACAAAATCCAGTCCCCCATGTCCCCGCGCCACGGCGGATCGGTGGCAGAGTTTTCCAACTCGCCGCTCCGCAGGAGGAGGGAAGGTTCCCGCACCCCGGCCTGGCGCTGGCGAGGGCCTGGGACCCTCGGCTAGGTGAAAGCTGGCCCCGGCTAAGTGAAAGCTGGCCCCGGCTAGGTGAAAGCTGGCCTGCGGGGCAGCACCGATCTCCTGGCCGCTGGGGGAGCGGCAGCCTCTAGCCACCGTGGAGAGGGGACCGGGGAAATGGGATGACCGCGCTCATCTGTAATGATTTCTTTCCCTTGGCCCTTGGTGAGAAGATCCTTATCGCTCAGACTTTTTTATGCGCCCTCTTCTTCTTTTTACTCTTGTGCAAAAAAGTGGGGGAGGCGGGCTTCTGATTAAACGTGTAATGGAGCCAAGGTAATTAGCCATTTATAATTTTTGCCTAATTTTTCTGCCACTATTTAAAGCCGTCTTGGCGTGTTGGGTTTTGTGTGTGTGTGTGTGTGTGTGTGTGTGTGTGTGTGTGTGTTTAACGGCGCCTGCTGTTTCCATCTCACCAGGCAGGATCCCACCCAAACATCCCAACCGGATGCTACATTTTCAAATAATATACAGATGTTCGGCGATCCTCCCGCAAGATGTGATTAGGGAAGCAGTTTCACACCCACACTTTGGAGAGGAAAGCCTTTGAAAAGTTACCTTGGGGATTCCAGACTAATAAAAGCCAGGAAGTTCCCGGGGAGGGCCCTCCTCTATCTTTAGCAGACCGGAGTGAACACCCTCCCCCTGGGTGGGGGAATGAGTCGACTTTGTTTGCTTTGGAATTTGGCCCTTCCTGGTTTTGTTGAAATCCTTAACTCCCGCCTAAATGCTTGCCAGGGTCAGTTTTCTTGGGGAGTGTTGTATTTAAGGGATGTCCATCCTCAATGGGAACTTTGAGTGAGGTTAGAATGACCTCTGTGTGTCTGCCTACCTTATTTACACATTGAAGGATAAGATGGGGAAATCCGGGGAATTTGAATCAGAACAGAACACCTGGGTAGATATCCCCCCAGGTGAGTTGCTTCCTTTGCAAAATGCACATCACAAAAACGGACATTTGTGAATGTTGACTCTCTGCTGGGCAATGTGCTGAATTCTTTCCGTAAAGTGTTCATTCCGTGAATTTACTGAGCACTTACTGTGTGCAGAGCATGCTGGGAACACGGGCATACATTAAAGGGAAGAGGCCTGTGACATTTGTGGGGCTTACCTCCCAAAACAAAGAACACATTCTCTCAGCCATAAGAATTATTAACCCCGTTTTATAGACAAGGAAACCTGCTCTGAGAAGCAACATAACGAATGGATCCCCAGCTAGTGGGTGAGTAAGCAGAGTTAGGATTCTGGGGCCTGCTTGCCTCCCCAGATGGGAAAGGAGTGATGGTTTGAAAAGACAGTGAACTGTGGGAGGGTGAAAATGGCTTAGGAGCGGGAAACCTCACCTGGGTTTGGAGAGTGAATTACTACTACTCTTATTGTATAGGAGGCCCACGCTAACAAGGAACACCAAATTAGGTCTGGCCTGGGCACTGTCCGAGTGCCCTAGGCTGATCTTGAAGGCAAACTGTTCTTGCAAGCACCCTCCCACCACCGAGGCCTACCAGTTCACGTAGCAAAATAAGATTTTATAGGCGCGAGGCACTGGAGGCCTTTCATTCATTCCCCCACCAATTACAGAACAGCTCGTACACATTAGACACTGTGTCAAGTCTTGGCTGCACAAAATGAGCCAGCAGGGTGCCTGTGCTGCTTACAACCCCCAGGGGATGTCAGGCTGCACAGCATCAGGGAGCGCCCAGGAGAGCTGGTGTGAGGGGCCTGGGAGTGCAGGGGCCTGACGGGAAGAGAAGACTACAAAGGGGAGGTTCTGGTGTAAAACATTACCCCCACGCTCGGTGGCTTACAACATACACACATTTACAGTCTCAGCTCCATTGGTGAGCCGTCCGGGCTTGGTGTGTCTGGGTCCTCTGCTCAGGGCCTCCAGAGGCTGAAATCAGGACATCCTCATCTCGAGCAGAGGTTCTCAATCTTCCTAATGCCGCGACCCTTTAATACAGTTCCTCATGTTGTGGTGACCCCCAACCATAAAATTATTTTCGTTGCTACTTCATAACTGTAACTTTTCTACTGTTAATGAATCGTAATGTAAATATCTGTGTTTTCCGATGGTCTTAGGCTCTACAGCAGCGGTACTCACAGGTTGAGTACCGCTAGCAGGGTCACCTAAGATTCTAGAGCTTGGGGTCCTCTTCAGAGCTCCTTCAGCTTCCTGACAGAACGGAGTCCTTTGTAGCTGTAGGACAGATCCCTGTTCTCTTGCCAAATGTTGGCCAGGGGACCATCTCAGCTAGAGGCCAGCCTTAGGTGGAGGCCCCATGGCCCCCTCACAACAGGGACCTTACCTCTCCAAAGCCATTAGACACTAGACAACCAGAGACTCCCTGTCAGCTACAAAGGAGTCTTGGGAGTGACCATCTCATCTCTCCTGTCATATAATGTAACCCACGGGAGAGAGTGCCTATTGCATCACATGCCCAGATCTCACCCACTCTTAGAAGAGGGGGTTATATACCAAAACTCTGCCTACCATAGCTCTGGTGGTCTACTCTGAGGATAGACTGGGGGTAAAAGCCAGTATAGTCGGATTCTGATGTTTCTTATACTGCTTGACTATAGAAACGTAACCACTCGGTGCCTCAGTTTTCTAATTTGTAAGGAAGGAATAGTAGCTGTATCTACTCCTCACTTGAAAAGATTCAAAGGAGTTAAAAAGAGTAAAGTGCTTAGAGCGGAGCCGCACCTCATAAGCATTTAATGAATGTAAGCTATTACTATTATCTGCTCCAAAAGCCCATGCAATGTGAAGTGAACATCTGTTGTTTTCTACCTGCTCAGCTTCCATTTCTTTTCTTCTGATGATAGCAGGCCCGTTTTGCTTTGTGCTAATCTCCCCAGCTGGGCTTGGTGAGCTTGACCCCTTGTTCCTCCATCACTACCCTCTGCCTCTTCCTCTCCACCTCCCTGGCTTGGAATGGGCATGTGTCCCAGCCCTGACATGTGTCCATCACATTACATCTTAGAGCCTCTTGGCCTTCTGGCCGCTTGACTGAGGGATGGCCATTTGTTTCCACAGGATTCAATGAGTCAGACTTCTTCTTGGGTTTGCTGTGCTGGATACACTTGAGACTTGAGAAGCAAGGGGAGTTCCCCTTGGGAAGAGCCTGCTTGAGGATGAAGTTGACACACAGAGGAAAACCGAGGAGAGAGAGGTGGAAGCAGCATCGGACACCATCACTTGAGTCCTTGGATTATGTCATACCTGAAGCCAGACCAGACCCTGAAGTTTTCAGTTACTTAAGCTGATAAATTCCTTTTGTTCCTTTTGGTTCTTTGAGTTGGGTTTTTATTAGGTTGAAATTAAAAACTTGAAACCTACAACCGATGGTGACAGATAAGTAAAATACTGTATTCATACTTCACAAAGAAAGAAGCAGGAGCTCTTTGAATTAGTGAATTCGCTGGGGTAATTGAGATAGTAAGCAACAGAAGACTCAAGCTTCTGACGCCAGATCCACTGTGCCAATGACTTAGTGTGTAATAATTTATTGTCATGTAACAAATCATTCCAAAACTTAGTAGCTTTAAACAATAACCATTCATTTGTTCTTGATTCTGTAGACCAGCAGTTTGGGCCAGGCTTAAATAGATTTTTTTTAAATTCTTTTTTAAAATTGTTATATTACCGATTTTAGATAGAGAAACATAGATTTGTTGTTACACTTATTTATGCATTTATTGTTTCTTGTATGTGCCAGATTCAAGGGGATGGGGAAATAGACTTCAGTTCTTGAGGGGAGGAGCAGAAAAGTTGCATTGCAAAGGAACATTAAAGCAAGGGTGGGACAAATTGTGGCCTTTGCAAGCAATCTACTTCATATGAAAATTAAACAATGCCTGTATGGATGGCATAGTGTCCCCCAAAACAGGTATGTTGAAGTACTAATCTTTACCTCAATAAGCGGCCTAATTGGGAAGCAGCGTCTTTGCAGAGGTAACCAAGTTAAAATGAGGTTATTAGGGTGGGTCCTAGCTCCATAAGATTGGTGTCCTTATAAAAAGGGGGAATTCGGACACAGACACAGATAAGCACAGTGGGAAGACAATGGGCAAACATGGGAAGACATTAGACACTGTGTCTAATTAGACACAGACATTAGACATTAGACGGTCATGTGACAGGAGTGAAGCATCTACAAGCCAAGGGACACCAAGGGCTGATGGCAAACACCAGAGGAGGCAAGGAAGGTTTCCCTTCCATGTTTCAGAGCAAGTGTGGCCCAGCCAACACTTTGATTTTTGACTCCTGGGCTCCAGAAGTATGAGATAATAAATGTCTGTTGTTCTAAGCTACCCAGTCTGTGGTACTTTGCTTAAGCAACCCTAAAAAACGAAGAGAGACCTCATTAACCTTTTGCCCTAAATGGTTTTTATTGTGCAGACAAACCACACTTGTGACTGTTTTCAACCTCACAAGTGAATGCTTGCAAAACAGTAACAACAGCAAAGCTTTTCTAGTCATTCTGACTGTCAGTTTGTGGCAATGTTTATTTTAGAGTAAATGAAATTAAGACTAGCAAAACACCGTTATTCTGAAAAATGTAACAAAGAAAGACCTGAAAGTCCAAATAATGATGTTTGTCATTACATGAAACCCTATATCCAGTGGCCTTAAGAGAATGAACAAGTAAATATACTTTTTAAAAAGTAGGATAAGCCCTGGCTGGTATGTTCAGTGGTTAGAGCTTCAGTTAGCATATCTAAGGATCTCAGATCTAATTCCCAGTTAAGGGCATGTACCTGAGTGGCAGGTTCACTCACTGCCCCCAATAGTGGTCATGCAGGAGGCAACCCATCAATGTGTCTCTCTCACATCGACTTCTCTCTCTCTCTCTCTCTCTCTCTCTCTCTCTCTCTCTCTCTCTCTCTCTCTCTTCCCCCACCCCCTTACTTCCCTGCCGCCATCCCCACCTCCTCCACTCTGAAAAGCAATGGAAAAAATATCCTTGGATGGGGATTAACAATATATATAAAAGCCTAAGCAACTGAACAACCCATCAAGTGGTCACTATGACACACACTGATCACCAGGGGGCAGATACTCAATTCAGGAACTGCCCCCTGGTGGTCAATGCGCTCCCACAGCCAACCTCCCATGGCAGCCAACCTCCCCCAGTCACTCACCCTGATCGGCCCTTTTTGTGAGCCAGGCCAATGGACCCCACCCATGCATGAATTAATGCACCAGGCCTCTAGTAGTAATAATAAAAAATAGGATTACATATTAGTAGCAAAAATGACTGATAAGACTTTTTTGGTGACATGTGACAGAAGCCAAAAATAAACCAACTGGAGTAAAGAGGGGAAGTTACTGATTCATGTCCCTGCTGGGAAGCAATAGAGAATAAGGCAGGGACTCAGTTGACAAAGTACCCTAGGCTCAGGAATAAGTCCTGAAACCTAGTTACAAGACCTAAGTTCAAAGTCAGAGCATTACAGTAACATAACTTACATTGTAGGTCCATAGTAGTCAGAGATAGTGACAGTAATTTATGAGCAAGAGCCTTCATCCCAATCTTTCCAGATAACAAGTGAAAAAAAATTAAATGTTCAAAGATAGGGGATTAATTAAATCATTATATAGCCATTAAGTGGAATGTTATATTGTTATTTACAGTGATGTTTCTGAAATTGAACATGTTAAAACCTAAAATTATTTCATGCAGGTATAATAATGTGTTCCACAATTGCAGAAAACAAAGAAGACTTCAAATAAATATAAAATATGTAAAAGCAATGGAGTTACAGTTTCTGTTTATGATTTTCTGCTAGTGAAGAAGACTTAAGAATTTGCTGAAATGGCTGATTTTTCATTTACGATCTAATTCCCTAAAAAGCAAACTAGAAGAAGAAGAAGAAGATTCACATGTAAAATATCCCTTGATAATACTAACTGCTGGTAAACCTGAGTACTCATTTGCTGCCAGTAGAATACAGATTGATATAAATGTTCTGAAAAACAATTTGCCAGTATGTATCAAGAACCTCAAAGATCTGTATCTTTTAGCCTAGAAATTAAACTTTTTGTAGTCTCTCACCAAAGACCATCAGAAATTGAAATCCCTCAAAAATATCTATGAAAGTGTTTCTTGAAATATATATATATATATATATATATATATATATATATATGTGACCATTATGACCGAATGACTGGAACAACCAGTCAACCAGTCACTATGATGCACACTGATCACCAGGGGGCAGATGCTCAACACAGGCTTTGCTCCCTGATAGTCAGTGCACTCCCACAGCCAACCTCCTGCAGCGCCTACCAAAAGTTGCTCTCCCACCCCACCTTAGCCCGCCAATCTCCTGTGGTCCCTTCCTCCAATAGCCCTGATCAGGAGGCTGGTCCACAAACATCCTGGTCCCTCCTCCCTGCTGGCAGGTCCCCAATAGGTTTCTAACACCAGCCAGGCCAAGGGATCCCTCCCATGCACAAATTTGTGCACTGGGCCTCTAGTAACATTTATAATAGCTAATAAAACAAACAAAACAATATGGTGAAACACCTACCACTGATTAGGCAGGTTATTATTTAAACAGAATAACCATTTAAATGATGTTTATGAAGACATGGGGAAAATGCTTACCTTGTTTTGTAATGTAAAAATAAGAACATAAAATTAAATACATTCTCTTAGCTCAACTTTATAAAAACATATAGTTATTGAAGTAGTTGGAAATAAAATACTAAAATACTTAAAATGGTTATCTTGAAATGGTGTTTTTCTTCCTTAAATTTTTATTTATTTTAATTTTTTTTAAAATTTCTTTCTACAATTAACTTACTTTTTAAAACAAACATTTATGGAAATGGTAGCATAATATTTGTTTTTGTCTCCCCTCCCTTCCATTTCAACGACAAAAAATTGGCATTCATCCACATACACACACACACACACACACACACACACACACACACACACAAAAGTCATTTAAGAAGCTGTGGGATCCAGCACCATACACCAAATAACTGGAAGGAAGGAGTCTTGCCCAGCCGTGATAGGCTGACAGACCTCATTCCTGGCTGTGGACTCTGCAGTGGCCTGTGAACTGGCTCCAGGGCCTCTCCAACACAGCCTGGGAGCCCCCAACAAACACTGGGTTAGACCATAACCCATGGATGAGAGTCTTTGTGGAAGTCCAGGTATCCAGAGGAGGATTTTCAGCATACCACTGGAGTGAAAACATAGGAGTTCAGACACACTAGACTGGGCAGTAAGTGAAGACTACCGGTGGTAACTACTACTTCAAATGCAAAAACAGCAATGCAAAACTTCAAGGAATGTGAAAAATCAACATACCCACACTACCAAAGGATCACAATAATCTTCCCTAACCAAGCTCACAGACGTGGAGGTCTGCAATTTACCAGATAAAGAATTCAAAATAGCTGTTTTAATGACAATCTATGAGCTACAAGAAAACTCAGAAAGCTCAAGAAAATCAGGAAAACAAAAACTAACAAAGAGATAGAAATCATAACAATGAATCAAAAATAATTTCTGGAGCTAAATAACACAATGAATAAAATTAAAAAGAAAAAGTAGTAGAGAGCATCAACATCAACTGGATCGAGCAGAAGAAAAAAGCTGTGAGGTAGGAGTTAGGAACTCTGACATTATCCAGTCATAAATATGCAAAGAAAAAAGAATGAAAAAGATTAATCTATGCGATACCACCAAAAGAATCAAATTGCATCCCTGGCTGGTTTGGCTCAGTAGATAGAGTATCCGCTTGTGGACTGAAGGGTCCTGGGTTCGATACCAGTCAAGGGCACATGCTTGGGCTTGATCCCTAGTGGGGGGTGGGGGGGTGTGCAGGAGGCAGCCGGTCTATGATTCTGTCTCATCATTGATATTTCTATCTCTCTCCCCCTCCCTTCCTCTCTGATATTAAAAAAAAATAAAAAATCAAATTGCAAATTATTGGAGTTCCAGAATAAAAGAGGGGAAAAGGAGCAAAAAAAGCTTATTTAGAGAAATAATGTCTAAGAACTTCACAAATTTGGGGATGGATTTAGATATGCAAGTTGATAAAGTTCATAGGTCACCAAACAAAATCAACTTAAAGAGGTCTTCTCCAAGACAATTTAATAAAAGTTTCAAAAAATCAAAGATAAAAAGAGAATTTCTAAAAGCAACAAGGAAAATAAAGCTTAAAACTTACAAGGAACCACCATAAGACTATCAGCAAAATTTACAGCAGAAAACTTACAGGCCAGGAGAGGGTGGGATGATATATTTGAAGTCATGAAAGAAAAAACTGCCAACCAAGAATATTTTATCCAAAAAAAAGCCGTCTAGAAATAAGAGAGAGATAAAGACTTTCCCAGACAGATAAAAGCTGAAGCAATTCATCGCCACTAGACTTGCTTCACAAGAAATGCTGAAAGGAGTTCTTCAAGCTGACATGAAAGGGTGCTAATTAGTAACATGAAAATATACATCACATTGGTAAAAATAAGTGCATAGTCAAATTCAGAATACTATAACATTGTCATCTGGTGGAGTATTAATCATTTAACTCTAGTATAAAAATAACTGTAGCTACGATAATTTGTTAATGATGTACAGTATAAGAGAGACAAATTTATAATTCAAATCAAAGACATAAAAGGGAATAAAAGGGGAGAGTTTTAGTATGTGATTGAATTTAAGCTGTTATCAAGCATGAAATCAACTGTTATAGCTATGTTTTCTATATGTCTCATGGTGAACACAAAACAAAAACATACAGTAGAGTCACAAAAGACAAAGAGAAGGGAATCAAAGCATATATACCACTAGAGAAAATAATCAAATCACAAAGAAAGGAAGCAAGAAAGGAAGTAAGGAACAAAAGAACTACAAGACAGCCAGAAAGAGTAAGAGGCACTAATAAGCCTTTACTAATCAATACTTAAGACTTTTGTAAATGGATTAAATTCTTTAATCAAAAGACAGTATAATGGCTGGGTGGGTTAAACAAACAAACAAACAAAAAACAGGACAACTATATGCTGCCTATAAGAAACTCACTTTAGCTCTAAGGACATAAAAAGGCTAAAAGTGAAGGAGTAGAAAAAATTATTCCATGCAAGTGGAAATGAAAAGAGAATAGGGGTAGCTATATGTATATCAGGCAAAATAGACTTTAAGCCAAAAATGATAACATGAGACAAAGAAAGTCATTATATTATGACAAAGGGCTCAATTCATTAAGAAAATATGTTAATTGTAAATATACCCTGAGTGGCCAGTTTATTATGATCTCTGAGCACATAATAATCTGGCCACTCAGTGTATATATAATGCAAACAATGGACAAATTGATAAAGCTTGTATATTAGTATATCAATATATCAGCCAATAAAGTAGACCTTAATGCAAATATTATTAGAGGTAATATATAGGTTACAAATATAATACATATATAAACCTAGCATAAACATGCTATATATTACACTGAGAGGCCAGATTATTATGTGTTCAGAGATTGCACTCTACATCAGAAACATAAATAGGCAAAACAAATAAAAACAGATCTGAATGGAGAAATGGACAACTATACAATAACTAGAGGCCTGGTGCACAAAATTCTTGCACTGGAGGAATGTCCCTCAGCCCAGCCTGCACCCTCTCCAATCTGGGACCCTCTCAGGGATGTCACATTGCTGGTTTAGGCCCAATCCTACAGTGAGACATCCCTCTCACAATCTGGGACTGCTGGCTCCTAATCACTTGCCTGCCTGGCTGCCTAATTGCCCCTAACCACTCTGCCTGCTAGCCTGCTAGGCCCTTACTGCTCCCCTGCCAGCCTGATTGACACCTAACCTATCCCCTACTGGCATGATTGACACCTAACTGCCCCCCTGCCAGCCTGATCACTCCCAACTGTCCTCTCCTGCAGGCCTGGTCACCTCCAACTGCCCTCCCCTGCAGGCCTGATCTCTCTAACTGCCCTCCCCTGCCAGCCATCTTGTGATGATGTGGGGGCGGCCATCTTGTAGGACCCATCTTGTGACAACATGGGGATAGCCATCTTGTGGTGCGAGCGCATGAGGGTAAATTTGCATATTACCTCTTTATTATATAGGATAGAGCACTTTAATGCCCAATTTCCAACAATTGATAGATCATTCACACAGGAAAATCGACAAGGAAACATTGGACTTGAACCATACTTTAAACCAAAAGACACATATAGAACATTTGAACATTCAAACAGCAGCAGAAAACATATTCTTTTTTTTTTTTTAAATATATTTTATTGATTTTTTTACAGAGAGGAAGGGAGAGAGATAGAGAGCTAGAAACATCGATGAGAGAGAAACATCAACCAGCTGCCTCCTGCACACCCCCTAACGGGGATGTGCCCACAACCAACGAACATGCCCATGACTGGAATCAAACCTGGGACCAGACCGACGCTCTACCACTGAGCCAAACCGGTTTCGGCAAACATATTCTTCTTAAGTGCTCATTGTACATGCTCCATGACAGGTTATACAATAGGTATTAAAACAAGTCTTGGCCAAAACTGGTTTGGCTCAGTGGATAGAGCGTCGGCCTGTGGACTGAAAGATCCCAGGTTCGATTCCCGTCAAAGGCATATACCTTGGTTGCTGGCACATCCGCAGTAGGGGGTGTGCAAGAGGCAGTTGATCGATGATTCTCTCTCATCGATGTTTCTAGCTCTCTATCCCTCTCTCTTCCTCTCTGTAAAAAATCAATAAAATATATTTTTTTTAAAAAGCAAGTCTTGCAAATTTAAGAAGATTGAAATTATACCAAGTATTTTTTCTGACCACAAAGATATAAAACGAGATCAGTAAGAGGAAGAAAGCTGAAAAGTTAAAAAATAAGTGGAAATTTAACATTACATTCTGAACAATCAATAGGTCCAAGAATAAATAAAAAGAGAAATAAAAATGATCTTGAAACAAAATGGAAAAACAGCATACCAAAACCTATAGGATACTGCAAAAACAGCTCTAAGAAGGTAGCATTGTGATAAATACCTACATTTAGAAAAAAGAAAGATCTCAAATAAACAAATATCTCAAGGAACAAGAAAAAGAAGCCCAAATTAAGCCCAAAGTTAGCAAAAAGAAGGAAATAACAAAGATCAGAGAAGAAATAAATGAAACAGACAGAAAAACAATAGAAAAGATCAATGAAAGTAAGAACTATTTATTTTGAGCAGATAAACAAAATTGACAAACCTTTACCTAGACTAAGAAAAATAGAGGAAGTCTCAAACAAATAATAGCAGACATACAAAGTATGATAAGAAACTACTACTGGCTGACAAATTGGATAACCTAGGAAAAATTTCTAGAAACATGCAACCTGCTAAGATTGAATCACAGAACAAATAGAAAATATGAACAAACCTATAACAAGTAAGGAGATTAATCAGTAATTAAAAACCTCCCAACAGCCCTAGCCAGTTTGGCTCAGTGAATAGAGTGTCTGCCTGTGGACCAAAGGGTCCCAGGTTTGATTCCATTCAAGGGCATGTTGCAGGCAACTCCCCAGCCCAGACCCTGGTCAGTGCTTGTGCAGGAGGCAACCAGTTGATGTATTTCTCTGACATCAATGTTTCTCTCTGTCTTTCCATCTCTCTTCCACTTTCCCTAAAATTCAATAGAAAAATATCCTTGGGTGAGGATGAACATCAACAACAAAAAACCTTCCAACTAAGAAAAGCCATGACTAGATGGTTTACTGATGAATTACACCAAACATTTAAAGAAGCATTAGTACAAACTCTCCCCTCAAAATGAAGAGGAAATCCTAGCCAGTTTGGCTCGGTGGATAGAGCATCAGCCTGTGGACTGAAGGGACCCAGATTCAGTTCCAGTCAAGGACCCATGCCCAGGTTGCAGACTTGATCCCAGTGGGGGCGTGCAGGAGGCAGCCAATCAGTGATTCTCTCCCATCATTGATGTTTCTATCTCTCCCTCTTCCTTCCTCTCTGAAATCAATAAAAATATATATATTTTTTAAAATAAAGAGGAAGAAAAAACTCATTTTATGAGGCCAGCTATTATCCTGATACCAAAGACAGATGAGGACACTACAAGAAAATAATCAGGCTAATGTTCCTGATGAATACAGATGCTTGAAAATGCTCAACAAAATATTAGCAAACTAAATTCAACAGCACATTAAAAGGATTATACAGTATGATCAAATGAGATTTACCCCTAGGATGCAAGGGTGGTTCAACATACACAAGTTAATAAATGTGTTATACCACATTAATAGAATGAAAGGTAAAAAATTATATGTGACATCCCTAGAGATGCAGAAAAAGCACTTGGCAAAATACAATACCCTTTCATGATAAAAAAAAAAAAAAAAAAAAAAAAAAACCCTCAACAAATCGTGCATAGAAGCAACATACATAAACAAATAAAGGCCACATATAACAGGCCCACAGTTAACATCAGACTCAATTGTGAGGTTAAAAGCTTTTCTTCTAAGGAACAAGACAAAGGTGCCCATCCTCACTCCTATTCAACATAGTACTGGAAGTCCTAGCCAGAGCAATCAGGAAAGAAAAAGCAATATAAGGCACCTAAATTGGAAATAAAACAGTAAAACTGTCTTTCTTTAGATGAGATGTTTGTATATAAGAAAATTCTAAAGACTACACCAAAACACTATTAGAACTAATCAACTACTTCAGTTGTTCCAGGATTCAAATTCAACATGCAGAATTTTAATTCTTTACACTAACAAACTACAAAAGAAAATAAAACAATTCCATTCAAAACAACATAACAAACAATAAAATACTTAGGAATAAATTTAACCAAGGAGGTGAAAGATCTGTACGTGAAACTATTAAGACTTTTATAAAAAGAAATTAAAGACACAAACAAAGGCAAAGATATCTTATGTTCATGAATCAGAAGAATTAATATTATTAAAATATCCATACTAAAAGCCATCTAGAGATTTAATGCAATCCCTATCAAAATTCTAGTAACATTTTTCATAGAAATAGAAAAAAAAATTCTAAAATTTGTATAGAACCTCAAAAGGACTCTGAATAGTCACTGCAATCCGAACAAGGAAAACAAATCTGGAGATATCACACTACCTGATTTCAAAATGTATTGCACAGCTATAGCAATCAAACAGCATGGAACTGGCATAAAAGTAGACACTTAGATTCATGGAACAGAATTTAGAACCCAGAAATAAACCATTGCATATTTGGTCAGCTAATATTTGACTATGGAGCCAAGAATACTCAATGGGAAAGGATAGTCTCTTCAATAAATAGTGCAAAGAGCCTGGCTGGCCGGGTGGCTCAGTTGGTTGGAATGTTGTTCTGTACACCAAATAGGTTGGGGTTCGCTGGACCTAGGTTGTGGTCCATCCTGGTTGGGGCATATACAGGAGGCAACTGATTGATATTTCTCTCACATCAATGTTTTTTTCTCTCTCTTTCTCCCCGCCCCCTTTTTCTTTCTCCAGCATGTCTTTGGATGAGGATTAAAAAGAAAAAAGCTGCAGAAACCGGTTTGGCTCAATGGATAGAGCGTCGGCTTGGGGACTGAAGGGTCCCGGGTTTGATTCCGGTCAAGGGCATGTACCTTGGTTGCGGGCATATCCCCAGTAGGGGGTGTGCAAGAGGCAGCTGGTCGATGACTCTCTCTCATTGATGTTTCTAACTCTCTATCTCTCTCCCTTTCTCTCTGTACAAAATCAATAAAATATATATTAAAAAAAAAAGAAAAAGAAAAAAGCTACACTAATCAAGTCAATATGTTATTAGTGGAGATATAGACACACTAAGAGCAATGAAATAAAATAGAAAACTCAGAAACTGATAGACATAAATATGGCAATTTTTATAAAAGTGCAAACAAATGTAATATAGTAAGATAGTTTTTTCAACAAATGGTATTGGAACAATTGGGCATTTATATGCAGAAAAAAATAATGCTCAGCCTATACCTTAGAGTTTTTTCAACAATTAACTCCAAATGGATCACAGATCTGAAGGTACAATATAAAATATTAAAAATATAGAATAAGTTATAGGAGAAAATCTTTGTGATCTTGAGTTAGACAGAGTTCCTCAATAAGATACCCAAAGCAAAATTTATAAAAGAAGAAAACTGATAAATTGACTACATCAAAATAAAAAAATTTTGCTCTGCAAAAGATACTATTGAGAGAATGAAAAGGCAAGTTACAGATTCTGAGCAAATATTTGCAAATCACATATCCAATAAAATACTGGGGTCTAGAATATTTAAGGAACTCAAAGCTCAAAATAAGAAAATAAGCAAAAACATTGAACAAAGAATGTATACGAATGACAAATACATGAAAATGGTTCAACATCACAATCCATTGTAGAAATACAAATTAAATTATAATAAAACATCACTACACACATATTAAAGTGGCTCTTAAAAAAAAAAAAGTTGACAACCCCAAGTGCTGTGTATGAGGCATGGTTGGTTGGGATATGGAACTTTCATTGTTGCTTGGGATATGAAATTATATAGTCGCTATGGAAAATATTAAAAAGTTCAACACATACTTACCATATGGCCCAGTAATTCCACTTTAGTATTTACCCAAGTGAAATAAAACTTATATTCACACAAAACTCTATATAGGAATGTTTATAGCAATTGTATTCATAATCAGCAAAATGGAAACAACCCACATGCCCTCCAGTGGGGAATGGAAAACAAATCCTGGTACATCTAGACAATGGAATACTACTCAGCAATATAAAGGTATGAACTATGAATACACACTACAACTTGGATGAATTTCAAAGGCATTATCCTGAGTGAAAGAACTAAGCCTCAAAAAGTTACATTTGTATGGTCCCACTTAGGTAACACTCTGGGAAGATAAACTTATAGGCATAAAGAACAGATCAGTAGTTGCCAGGTTTACAGAGAGGGTTTGACTATAAACAGGCAGCAGGGGAGGGAGTGAGTGGGAGGGTAATGAAATTGTTTTGTGTCCTGATTTTGATGGTAGATATACATATTCATATACATGTGTTAAAACTCATAGAACTATGCACCAAAAAAATAAATCAATTTTATTGTATATAAATTTTTTAAATAGTGGTTCAGGGAACAGGGGCCTAAACAATGGCAGCAAGAGTTAGCCCTCCGCCCCGCACACCCCTCCCCAATCCTTGTCTCTTTTATTCTAGGCTTTCTCTTTGATGGGACCTGCTCTCATTGGATCCGCTGGGCCCCCTGGCAGCCTATGGGACAGACTGAGCCTATCTGCAGGGACTGAAAATGAGGGGAATGTTGCTCCTTGAAGAAAAATAAAGTTGCTGTTGCCGGAATAAAGAGAATATATTCTAGCTCTAGCCAGTGTGGTTCAGTTGGCTGCACGTTGTCTTCGGGCCTGTTTGAGGACCAGTCAGGACACATGCAGGGTCTCTGGGAGGGGGTGTACAGGAGGCAGCTGATCTCTCTCTCTCTCTCTCTCTCTCTCTCTCTCTCTCTCTCTCTCTTTCTCTCTCTCTGTGTGTGTGTGTGTGTGTGTGTGTTCTTAAAAGAGAAAGAGAATATATGCTAGACAGGCAGAAACTATAGATATCTGTGGCTCCACCTGGTACTTTAATTCTGGATTATTTTAAACCCTGTTCACTATGTACTAGCTTATCTATAAACCATGAATTCCTTAAAACCGAGGGCTCTGACTTTTTTTTTTTTTTTTTTTTAGCTTCCAACACCATGCACATTTTCGCCCACACATTAGGTGAGAACAGTATTAGAAGTATGCTTGAATGATAGAATGAGTGATAACTATGCGCTTATGAGTATGTTTAGAAAACGACACATTTGTGTATACATCGAAACCTCGAAAGGCACATTATTTCATGTTTCCCTGCAACCATATTAACAGCCACGTTCCCGTTCAATCTTGCCTCCCTTCACGGAGGTTTTAACATGTACAGCTCAGTTTCCCAACAATGGCAAATCAATCATTACATCATCATCCATCATGTCTGAGCTCTCAGTAATGAAGGTGTCTTTCTTTCCACATTAGCAATCTGGGTGAGCAAAAGAGCCATAAAGATGTATGACAGAAGACTGAAGAATTGGATTAAACAAAGTTAAATAAGATTCCACTTTCTGGGTCGCTCTTCGCTTGCAGGAACTTTGTTGATCCACCGAATGAAGGAGCCAATTGTTTGGAAGTTTTTTCTACAAGTTCTCAGAAGAAAGTCAGACGGAAATCATTCTTTGCTCTTATTGGAATAGCTGAGAGCTGAGCAAAGCAACCCCAAACAATGACTTCTTTATTTTGAAGCTATTAAAGGAAATATTTTATCTGCTTAAAATCACAACTTGTAGCAGCTGTGGGGGGTTATGTTAATTGCTCTAATGTACCACAATTGAGGGACACTCATCCCTACAGCCACCAGGCCTGGTAAACCCACCATTACATCATCACCCATCACATGATTTGGGCCTCACATCTCTGTCTCCCTCGTCGCTGTCCACTTCCCAGGCCTCAGAATACGTAATGCACACCTGCCTTTTGTCTATTTCTCAGGCTTAACACTTAAGTCCCACTCAGGGTCTTTGCAGTTTCCCATTGCTCTGGCTCAGGGTTTCCTAGCCTGGGCACTATTAACCTTTCGGACGGGATTACTCTTTGTCGTGAGGGGCTGTCCTGTGCGTTGTCAGATATTTAGCAGTACGGATCAAATCACAAGCTGGAGAGCAGGGGGAGGCCCCGGCATCTGAAATTTGTAAAGCTCCCAGGTGTTTCCCATGTGGAGCTCCAATTGGACTCTGGGTCCCAAGTCTCATCAACTCTCCAGCGATGAAATGCCAGTTTGCATGAAATATGGGGAATAGAAGAACAAGTGAAAGGAAGCAATCAGCCAAATCAAGGAGTGACAACCCAGTTTCTCTAACAAACACATCAGTGGCATTAAAAAAAAAAAAAAAAAAGGCTAAAACCGGTCTGGCTCAGTGGTAGAGTATCAGTCTGTGGACTGAAAGGTACCAGGTTCGATTCCGGTCAAGGGCATGTACATTGGTTGAGGGCACATCCCCGGTAGGGGGTGTGCAAGAGGCAGCTGGTCGATGTTTCTCTCTCATCAACGTTTCTAGTTCTCTATCTCTCTCCCTTCCTCTCTGTAAAATATCAATAAAATATATTAAAAAAAAAAAAAAAGGAAGACATCCCAGAATGGCTACATCAACAAATCAACAAATGATAAGTGCTGGCGAGAACGTGGAGAAAAGGGAACCTTAGTACCCTGCTGGTGGGAATGCAAAATGGTGCAGCCATTATGGAAAACAGTATGGAGTTTCCTCAAAAAAATTAAATATGGAATGGCCATTTGACCCAGAGATCCCACTTCTAGGAAAATATCCTAAGAAACCTGAAACACCAATCAGAAAGGATATATGCACCCCTATGTTCATAAGCAGCACAATTTAAAATTAGCTAAGACCTGTGCCCAAGTGCCCCTCGGCAGATGAGGGGATAAAAAGGCTGTGGTACATTTACACCAGGGAGTACTATACAGCTGTGAAAAAGAAGATCTCTTACCTTTGAAGCACCATGGAGGACCCTGGAGAGGATCATGCTAAGTGAAATAAGTCAGTCAGAGAAAGACAAGTATCACATGATCTCATTCATATGTGGAATTTAAGTAACAAAATAAACCAATGAACTGAGTGGATCCAGAGACATGGAAGCATGGAACAGAGTGTGGAATCTCTGAGGGAAGGCGGGGGAGGGTGGGTGGGTAGGAAGTAATCAAGCAAGAACCTTGTATGCATATATGTATGGCCCATGACCACAGACAGTGGGGTTGTGAGGGCCTGGGCGAGGGGGGGATGGGTTGGAGGGGGTCAATGGGGGAAAAGGGTGATATATATAATACTTTCAACAATAAATAATTTTTTTAAAGGGTAAACATCCAATACTGTACTTTCTCTATTCTGGACTCAGGTCTTCACTTTCTTTTTAATAATAAGTTTTAAAAAAAATCTCTGGGGGTGAAGCCCAAGAGTGTGCATATTAACCCTGTCTTCAAGGGTTCCTGGTGCAGAATTAAACTTTGAAGACTCCTGCTCTGCCCCCTTCTCTGCCCCAGGCTTCTTGTTCCCACCCAAGTGGGTTCTGGTACTAAAAGCACAGTTGTTGTTTTTGTTTTTTTAATTTGAGAGAGAAGAAGGGAGGGAGAGAGAGAGAGAGAGAGAGAGAGAGAGAGAGAGAGAGAGAGGAAAGAGAGAGAAGAGAGAGACATCAATCAGTTTTCTCCCGCTGGTACCACAACTGGGGATTGAACCTGCAACCTGTCTTGACCAGGAATCAAAACTGCCACCTTTGGGTGTGCCAGATAACACTCCAAACAAGGGAGCCACACAGGTCAGAGCAAAAACACATTTCTTTTCAGTTTGCCAAGAGCATTTGGACTGGCTCTGTCTTTTCTGGGTTTGTCTACATCCGTACTGCCCAATACAGAAGCCACCAGCCACATGTGGCTGGTCCCAAATTTTGTCCTGTCGGTGTGAAAGAGACACCAGAATGCAAAGACAGTTCTGGGGGAGGAAGGGTGTAGGATGCCCCATCAATAAGTATATATTGATTACATGGTTAAATATGACATTTCAGATATATTGGGTTAAATAAAATTTTATTCAAATACATTTGTTTCTTTTTTGTAAGATAGCTACTGGACATCTTAAATCACATTTGTGGCTCATGTTATATTTCTACCTAACAGCTTAACTCTAAGGCTTTGCTACTCAAAATGCAGTTGGCTGACCAGCGGCCACAGTGTCCTCTGGTAGCTTGTTAGAAACGTAGGGTTGAGCTCCATTTAGGATTGGAGTCAGACTCTGCCTTCGACGGAGATCCTCCGCCTCTGCCTGCCTCTGGGGCTCACTCCCACCTCTCACCCTGTGCACTGTCTGAGACCCTGTGGCTCAGAGAGGCCCAGCTGACTCATTTAGTCCGTTCCCCTGTCCCACACAGCATTGCATTCAATTTCTCTTAAGTACATCCTCCTCCTCCTCACGTTATCCACCTTTTTGTGCAGAGCCAGGAAACCAAATTTCCGCCTCTTTCAACCTCTTTCCTGCAATTTAAGTCTTTTAATATCCAGCTCTGTTCTCAATTACTATAGCATGCCAGTTACTTTTTTTTTCCTTCTTTCTAATACTTCCTCTTCCAGGCCTTCTTTAGATTGTTCTTCTTTCTTCAGCTGATTCCCTATTTCCCACAGGACCCATCCCCCGATTCCCGGGTGTCACCAGCCTGCTCTTTCCGGGACATCTGAAGGTGGTTGATGCCAGTGAGACCACTTGGAGAGAGGACTGGGATAAATGTCCCTGCCTTTGGGAGGTCAGACAAAGGAAGAAAGGGACAGGGAGGGGCTGAGCTCCTGGGAGACCAAACAGGAAGCTGTAAAGTGCAGCGCCTTCGCCTGTAGGAGCAGGAGAGGATGCGGGGAGGAACTCGGTGATTCTAATTTTGGCTCTTTCATTAGCCTTCATCACAAACTCAGGAAAAGTCACCCAGCCCAATGGTCCCAATTTCCTCCAGTCAATGGGGACAGCCTTTCCCTCTGCCGTACAGGGGACTTTTAAGACTGGGATGCAAAATAAATAAATAACAATGAGCACTCTAAAAAAAGAAAAAGAAGCCAGGGTCCTTGTTCATGAGCAACATTTCCTTCAACACGAGCCTTGACAATTATTCATTCCCCCGTTTGATATTTCTGGGCCTTTTGGTGGTCAAATGGATAGTACCTCCATTTTGAAAAGCTAAATAGTCTTTTAAGCAAGTCATTCTTCTAGAATAGCTCACTGATATAAACTGGGTCGGAAGTCCATTTCTTTGATTTGGGGACTCAGGCACCCTCACTTCCACAAGTGAAACTAGCAATTTAATACTCAACAAAGAGCTGAAACCGGTTTGGCTCAATGGATAGAGCGTCGGCTTGGGGACTGAAGGGTCCCGGGTTCGATTCCGGTCAAGGGCATGTACCTTGGTTGCGGGCATATCCCCAGTAGGGGGTGTGCAAGAGGCAGCTGATCGATGATTCTCTCTCATCGATGTTTCTAGCTCTCTGTCTCTCTCCCTCCCTCTCTGTACAAAATCAATAAAATATATTTTTTAATACTCAACAAAGAGCCCCTTCGTGACAAAGGAAATTTAAGTGCTGTTGTGCCCATATTAAAACTAGAAATATTCAATAGTGGAAATCTTTGGAAACTGGAAACTATAGAGGGCCACCTGAGAAGGCACATGGACATTCTTTAAATCGTCATCTGAGACCTAGGGCTGAGAGTGTATTCAGTTTTTGACTTACCTTTGTCCAGATGTCAGCAGGGGCGGGTCTGGATATGTAAATCCAGTAATGTTAGAGCCTAGTTAAGAATGCAAATAAGCTCCTTTGACCCTATAAATAAACCTGCTGCTGGCTTGGGGGTAGCCTTTGCTGCCTCTCTATCAGAGAGGTGGCGCCCACCTAGCACCCAGCTTGATGAATCTATTTCTGCCTCCTGGTCTCTTTCTTTCTTAATCCCCAGCTCCTCCACTCAGGAACCTGTCGTTTTCCGTGATGGACACGGAAAACAGAGAAACAGCCCCCAGAGGAAACAAACGCTTTTTTAAAAATATTTTTTTTATTGATTTCAGAAAGGAAGGAAGAGGGAGAGAAAGATACTAACATCAATGATGAGAGAGAATCATTGATCGGCACAACCTGGGTATGTGTCCTTGACCGGAATAGAATCCTCTGATAGATCCTCCCTTCCTCCAGTTGATGGACAGACATAAACCCTGCCTGCAGCCAGACATTCCTGAGCTCTGAACCACCAATCAGCACCTGCCAAATACCCTAAGCTCCTGATTCCTAAGTCCCTAGGTCCCTAATCACCAATCAGCGTGAGCTGAGTGCCCTAAACCCCACCCTCTATCCTTAAAGGTGCTTGTACCCCAGCGCTCATTCTCTTCCATTCCTCTCCATGGAAGTAGCCGGCAGGGGTACCCTCCCCTTCAATAAAGCCTGTGTGTGTCCTGCCATCCTGGTCTCCGGCTACCTTTTCTATTTAATCTATCACCCGCAACCCTTCAGTCCACAGGCCGATGCTCTATCCACTGAGCCAAACCAATTAGGGCTGTTCAACTGCCTTTGAAGAAAACAGCTGGAGTAGGAAATGGAGGCCCCCTGGGAAGCCCGAGTATTTTAAGTGTCCAGAAGATCTACATGAGGGGGGTTGACTTCTCTCCCAGGAGGTGCCATATGAAAAGCAATTGGGCCAGTGATAATGATAAGCTGACATTTCTTGGAGTAGTGACAATATGCACAGGAACTTGTATGATTTTATTAGCTCTCCGATATGTTGGCCTGTGTATCTTATTATTTTTATTTCACAAAATAAAAAATAAAAACCTCAGAAAGATGTCATTACTTGTCTAAAGTCAAAGGCTAAAATTTGAACCAAGAGTCTGAAGTTAAAAACTCAAGCTCTAACCAATATCCTCCCAATGTTAACCCTGTAATTAAATCTGCAGAAGTCATTCACCTTCTAAAACCAGCCACACCCACTCCGCTTCATTTACAGGATGTCAGTCATAATGACTTATTTAAGCTTGAGAGCCTGGTAGACAAACCTTACTGACTTCAAAGTTCACATTATTAAATCTAGACATTCTACATCATTATTTCTAGTTCTCAGTGGTAAAATGCATCTCAAAACAGAATAAACAGTTTGGAGATAAAGTGAATGACAAAGGGCATTGACTAGAAGCACTGATAGCAAGCCCTGGCCCATGTTGCTCAGGGGTTGGAGCATCAGCCCAGGCACCAAAGGATCTCGGGTTCCATTCTCGGTCCAGGGTATGCACTTGGGTCGCAGGTTCGATCCCCGCCCTGGTCTGGGTAGGTGCTGGACTAATGGATGTGTCTCTCTCACATCAATGTTTTTCTCTCTTTTCCTATCCCTCTTCTCTTTCTCTCCCTTCCTCCCTCCCAAATAAAAAAATCCTCAGCAAAAATTTTTTTATGAGTATCGATAGCTCTTATTTTGAAATTATCAAAAGCAACAAGCTAAATTCAAGGCATACTTGTATCTGTATATCTTTATCAATTTCTACAATTTATCTATCTTTTTCTTTGTTAATCCTCACCTGAGGGTATTTTTTCCATTGATTTTTACAGTGAGTAGTAGGGAGGGAGGGAGGAAGGGTAAGAAAAAGAGAGAGAGAGACAGAGAGAGAGAGAGAGAGAGAGAGAGAGAGAGAGAGAAAGAGAGAGAGAGAGAGAGAGAGAGAGAGAAGAGAGAAACATCAATGTGACAGAGACACATTGATTGGTTGCCTCCTGCACATGCCCCATGGGGGCCGGGGGTCAACCTGCAACCCAAGTAACTGATAGGGAATAGAACTCAAGACTCTTTGGTGCATGGGCTGACAATCCAACCACTGAACACCACCGGCCACGGCTCTATCTATCTATTTTTAAAAATGTAGCATAATTGCTTTCTTTTCAGTAAGAGGAAAGGGCAAAAAGTTATCCAAGGTATTGTGTACATTATTGTAAATTCGTTTTATTTAAGTGGAGGCAATTCTAATTTCCTCCACTATACAATGTTTTTCTGTTCTATTTCTCAGAGATTTTGTTTTAAGCCATAACAAATTACTAAAATTATTTTAAGGTATATGTATCTATTAGTATATAGGCTTATCAATAACACTAAGAAAATAGCAGAGCTTTCTGTGAATATGTTGTCCATTTGATATTTATATATGAAAGTCTGATCTTTCAATTCTTAGCTGAAGTGTTACTCTAGCATTTAGACTTTGATTATCTTTTCCCTACTTTTGCTCACATCATTTTGAAACCATCAGGGCTTTCTGTTTGTTTGTTTGTTTGTTTGTTAAATGCATGGTAGGGCAAAAGTAGGTTTACAGTTGTTCATATGAAGAATCTATATCTATAATAGGCTAAGTGACTGACTGTACGTCCATCCTACTGTCTGACTGACCACCCTGCTGGTACATATGATGCTCACTGGCAATTTAAAAATAAACATGATACATATAAAGCTCTTGCTGGCGCCAATTGCCCGCATGTGTTTCGATCTGTCATTGTTGATCATAAACTTGGGTGTTTTTGTTGACATTGTGAAGCTGAAAGAAAGCGGTGTCATGGACAGAATATGTCTGAAGACCAACTATTGGCACAACATACCTCTAAGACCGAAAGAAGTCAGAGTCATTGACAGAATGTATCAGAAGACCAACTAAGGGTGAATAGTGATATTAAAATATTTCTTCTAGTTAACTTTCTTTCAATGTGCATGAATCTGTATACCGGGCCACTAGTAATACAATAATTAATATAGAATAATATAAGAATAAACTCTATGTTTCCCATACTCTCAACTGTAAACTTAGTTTTGCCCCACCCTGTACTTTGTAAGAATATGGAGAAGATAAGAACAAATTCCATTTGACTTGCAAAGACGAGGATCAAGGAAGTACCTTATAGAGGTTTTAAATACCCACAGGTTATTTGCACTTCTTTAAAAAAATATGTATAGATATATTATTGATTTCAGAGAGGAAAAGAGAAGAAGACAGAGATAGAAACATCAATGATGAGAGAGTCATTGATCCGATGCCTCCTGCACGCCCCCTACTGGGGACTGAGCCTGCAACCTGGGCATGCAACCTTGACTGAAATTGAACCCAGGACTTTTCAGTCTGCAGGCCCACCCTCTATCCACTGGGCCAAACCAGCCAGGATTGCACTTCTTTTCATAAAAGGTGGAGACTAATTCCCTCTGCTTTCCATGTGGGACAGACTTAGTCACTCACTTCTAATGCATAGAGCGTGGCAGTGAAAGTCTGTGCGATTCTTAACTGTGGATTATAAAAGATCCTGCCACTTTCACCGAACTGCCTTTTGGCTCACTCACTCAGGGAAAGCCAGCCTCAGAATCCTGAGGACACCAAGGCAAGCAGTCATATGAACTAAGGCCTCCTGTCACCAGCCAGTACCATCCTGCCATGGGAGTGAGCCACCTGGGAAGTGGACCTACCAGCCCAGTCAAGCCTTCAAGTGCCTGCAGCTCTGACATCTTGACTCCTAAGAAGCTATGAGCCAGAACCTCCCAGAGAAGCCACTCCTGAATTCCTGAGACAGGGAAACTGTGAGATAACAAATGCTTATTATTATTATTATTTTTTTTTTTTAACAGATGCTTATTTTCTTAAGCCACTTTGTTATACAGCAATAGATCTAACACATGCCTCACGTGAACCTCAGCAAATGTGCCTGCTCACAACTCCTGTGATCTTTCCCATTGTTATTGCGAACCCCAGGATAGGACAGGTGAGGACTCTAGGTCTCCTTCTTGGCGAGATTATTGAATGAAGAAACAAAAACAAGTCTCAGATCTAATTCGGCCACGCAAACAAGCAGGCATCAAACTGTCACACCCCCAGTCTGTGACCTCAGTAAAAGCCCTGCTCTTTGTCAGGTCAGCCCCTTGGATGGCATTTTGCGTGAAAGGTTTACTCCAGACAAATGTGACCCTGCTGTGACAGCAGCGCCTACGAGCCTTCTCCTTGGATCAGATGAAAGAAGGCTCACAGAACCGAGCTGTGTGGTGACCTTTAGGTGTCTGTCACTCAGGAGGCCTGGGCTTCTGGCTCACGAGGTAATTACACCTCATCCATGCCACAAGGAAGGTGCCTGAACAAAATTTCCTGCCAACTTCACATCATTTCACAAGAGAACTTCTTTTTTAACATCTCTTATGCTAATTAATAAAACTTCTGGTGCCGGATGCAGAGAGGGACATTTGAAGCTCTTGGGGCAGGGTTTCTCTGGTGAGCTGGTTTGAGAGCCTTCATATGCTGCCCTGGCTGGTTTGGCTCAGTAGACAGAGCATTGGCCTGCAGACTGAAGGGTCGCAGACTTAATTCCGGCCCAGGGCACATGCCTGGGCTGCGGGCTCAATCCCCAGTAAGGGGTGTGCAGGAAGCAGCCGATCAATGATTCTCTCTCATCATTGATGTTTCTGTCTTTCTCTCCTTCTCTGAAATCAATACAAATATATTAAAAAAAAAAAAAAAAAAAAAAAAAAAGAGTTGTCAGATGCTGGCCGATCATGGATTCTTGTTTAAGGCATTTTCAGTGCTAATTCACCATACCTAGGGTGGGGCACATACACAACACAGGTATCTTAATGTCTCCTCTGCTGTAGTGCGAAACAAGTTATAGACAATATGGAAATAGGGCTGTTATGTGGGAAATGACCTGGATGCAATGATAGCTTCCAGAATAACTACCAATCAAACTCAGAGATTACTTAACCGAAAAGCTCACACACCAAATCAGGTGTTCAAATCATACAGGTTATTGAAACAATTTAATACACACAGCGCAAAGCAAGCGGGAAGAGAAGATAGGTTAATACACTTAACATAGATTACCAATGGGCGAAAGGCCCACAGTGTTTGAATTCTGAGGCTGTTTACATATTCTCTCTCTCTCTCTCTCTCTCTCTCTCTCTCTCTCTCTCTCTCTCTCTGTCTCTGTGTCTCTCCCTCTCCAGACACATACACAGACAGTCTTCCTGGTGATGGTATGTCTATGAAAACCAAAAATGAGGTTTGAACAAGGTACTAAAGATGGTACCGTGGACCAACACACAAACTAGCTCTACTGAGATGCCTACCAGTACCCCTGGTCAACACCTGAGCTTGCCAAAACACCAGATGAATAGCCATTGGTGTTTCTTGGGCGGAAACCCTGTAACCAGAATGTGTCACCAACAGGAGCCAATTTTTAAGACCTCATAGATTGACTATTGCATGACTCATATACTTGGAGGTAACCACTGCATTAATGTAATTTCCTATACAACATCCATAGGAGGAAAATCCCTGGCCTTAATACGGGTAGCAGGTCTATCTGTGCCTCTTGGTTTCCCATCCTTCCTATCTATGCTTGGCACATGGATTCCTCTGCTTAGTTTATCTGTGTCTAATGTATCTCACAAGCTCCCTGCTTCTGTTTGGTTTCATCTCTTCTCTCTATTTGCTTTTCTTATTTGCCTTGCAGAGTTGAATAATCTTGAATAACATCATAGTAAACACACATTACAAGAGGTTATCATAGAATTAAGAGATTTTGAAAAAAAAATGTTGGTTTTAGAAATGATGATGGGACCTATTATACAAAATCCATTTAGCTCATCTATCTTTGGAAATAGCCAAGGGGAAGACCCCTCTGCTGGAGGTTTGTTTGTCTAGGGATTTTACCTCTGAAAAGAGAGGGCTCTGAGGGAAGCAGAGATTGCAGAATTAAATTCTAAGTGGGTTTGTGCAAATGAAAATTAGAGACTAGCTAATTCAATTAATTTCTATTCATGCCATCATTGAAAGAGGAACTCCAAGCATCTGATCAGATTCAAGGAATCAAGTGAAGCAGAACTCAGGCAACCAAATGGCTTTCCCATGACTCCAGCTCACGCAACAAGAATATTCTTGGTAGATGCCGAAACCGGTTTGGCTCAGTGGGTAGAGCATTGGCCTGCGAACTGAAAGGTCCCAGGTTCGATTCTGGTCAAGGGCATGTACCTTGGTTGCGGGCACATCCCCAGCAGGGGGTGTGCAGGAGGCAGCTGATCGATGATTCTCTCTCATCGATGTTTCTAACTCTCTATCCCTCTCTCTTTCTCTCTGTAAAAAATCAATGAAATATATTAAAATAAAAAAAGAATATTCTTGGTAGAGTTGTGTTGGTCAGCTCAGCACCAAGACCTGTGTTTATGAGACTGTATCTGCCATAGAACACATTCCACCAGGGGGAGCCGATATGCCTAAGTGAGTGAGATTTCACTTCATAAATCACTCTGCTGGTAATTCACCTGTTTTTCTTGAAACCCGGAGCTTTTCTGTCACCTCTGACAATTCTGAATTGAATGTAAAAACAGTCTCGCTTGGCGTGAAAGAGAACAGTGAGCGTGGAAAGAACTTATAAAGAAGCTTGATTAATATGGAATCTCATAAATGGGTTCTCATGAGATACAATTGAACAGTTCATTCTGCACATTTCTGGCTTCACCCAGACCTAATCTATTGAATTAATCAGGAACTGGGTCCAGGAATCTCCATTTTTAATAACTGGCACAAAAGTTTCTTCTGCACAGATTTATGATCAACAGAACTAAAGAATTATTTTAACAACACTCACAAGGCTGGAGTAGTCTTGTTTGGGTTTGTGTATAAGTTAAAAGCTTTCTTGTAAGTTTGCAATTAAAATCACAATGGGCATAGCTGAAGTGCATTGACATTTTTCCATTTTGTTAATAAAGATAAGACAATGGAAGAATTTTAAAAACTAGTCAGGTGACACCATTAGAAAATTTATGATACTTGAGTATATTTGGGCTTTGATAACTCTTCTTGGTTGAGTTTAAATAGCAGGCGAAGCTGGAAGCTAATTTCTTTAGAGCAGGGTTTTCTCCTCTTAGCTCAAAGCCTAATGATTTTTAAAAGGCCTGAGATATCACTTCAGAATTGAGGTTGGATTTACTTAAAAGCCAATTTCAAGCTTAGACTCCTTATCTCTTTGGCTCCCATTTGCCTCATTCACACTTAATTCTTCACCAAATTATTCATTTATTTGGGCATTGGAATCCTTGCCTGTAAAATGGGAATAAATAACAGAGCAGTGCAACTACTGTTTCAGGAAGATTATCATTAGCAACTAAAACATGGTTCCTCATCTGCAGTCTTTTTCTTTTTTCTTTATTCTCATCTGCAGTCTTGGATTTCCCTCTAATGTTGTAGCCCATGCATGTCAAACTCAAAGGATAACAAGGGTCAAATAAACAAAGTTTATGTGGGCCGCAAAAAAACCCAAAAACTTCAATTTTCATAGAAACATAGGTTTATTTAGAAAAGTATAGTGTAAAAAAAAAAAGAACAAGAGCAATGAAAGCAACATGATTATAGTAATCAGGCATTATCGAGCATTGTAGTTTGTTATTAATAATTATGTATAACAGGATGTTGTAAAAATTAAGTTACAAAATTTTTATTAAAACGTTTCTCACATACCATTATATTGGCTGGGCCCCAAAAATATTTGTTGTGGATCACATGTGGCCCGTGGACCTCGAGTTTGACATGCTTGTTGTAGCCACTAAGGATGCAACTCATTCCCACCAATGACTAGAAGGTTGTCTTTTAGAGAATATCCATTTGTCTCGAGGGGGTAATCTGCATTCCAGCAATTGCCACTCAGGCAACACCTATTTTAATGGCTCTCCAAACATTAAAATAAAAACTGCCCAAAGGGCAGGTTTTTCAAACTATTAGCTTAGCAGAATCACCCAAGGCATTTTTTAAAAACAAACAAACAAAATTTAGATCTATTTTTAGATAATCCAATTTAGTATGTCTAGGAAGAGAGGATTCAGGGATCAGAATTTTAAGTAAGATTCCCCAGGGGAAACCTAAAATGGGGTTAGGCTGGCACTGTTGTCCTTATTAATCACATCACTGATGTCTGTGCTGGCTGGGTAGCTCAGCTGGTTAGGGCATTGGTCCCTATACACCAGGGTTGCTGGTTCAATCCTGGGTCAAAGCACATACAATGAGTAAGTGGAACAATAAATAAATGTTTTCTTTTCTCTCTCCCTGCCTCTCTAAAATCAATAAAATGCTGTCCTTTTTTCCTTTTTTCTTTCTTTCTTTCTTTCTTTCTTTTTTTTTTTCTTATCTACCTGATTTACTTGGTAAAAATATCCAGTTGTCTTCTTCTGAGACCAACTGACTTGAGTGGAACTGAGCATCCAGAGGGCTGACTTTACTTGATTTTGACTCCTACTTAGATTACCCCCTTCTCAGTTGTGAAAATGAGGCTAAGGTGGCCCCATGCAAGAGTGTGAGAAGTTGATCTAGGAGTAGGCATCCTATATAATAAAGAAGTAATATGCAAATTAACCCTCACACCCTCACAAAATGATTGCATACGACTAGGTTGGCAGGAGGCTAGTGAGGGATGACCAAACAACTGAACAACAGGCTGCATGGGG
Organism: Pipistrellus hanaki; assembly: GCF_964339955.1. Taxonomy (NCBI): domain Eukaryota; kingdom Metazoa; phylum Chordata; class Mammalia; order Chiroptera; family Vespertilionidae; genus Pipistrellus; species Pipistrellus hanaki. The sequence continues at coordinate 16,115,552 of NC_140515.1, forward strand.
TGACCAGTCTAGCAGGGGGTGGGGGCAGTTAGGAACAACCAAACCAGCAGAAAGGGGCAATTGGGGGTGACCAGGCAGGCAGGTGAGCGATTAGGAGCCAGGAGTCCAGGATTGTGAGAGGGGTCTCAGATTGAAGAGGGTACAGGCTGGGCTGAGGGACTCTCCCTCTCCCCCAACCTCCCATGCATGAATTCAGTGCACCGGGCTTCTTGTTTAATAATAACAGTGCAAAGGATTTTAATAAGTGCGTTTGGGCATTCATTGCAGTTTTTCAGAGAATATGTTCTAAAGGAGCACGTCCTTCCATTTCTGATTCGGCCAGCCAGGCATGTCTGCCAACGCTATGAGCATGCCAGAATTAACCCACATTAAGTGCAGTTAGGATGGGCTGAGTGAGTCCTTTTCACCCACTGTGCTTGTTGTCAGCCTCACTGTGTCAGCTCACTGCTTGAGATTAATAATGAGATTAATAGTGGCCTGTTGGTAAACGGCATTCTTGACCTTTGCTTGTGTTCTTTGATGTTAGATGACCTTGGTGAAGCCATTTGGGGAGCCACACATGCCTTCTGCAGCACATCCCAGGCTTATTTGGCAGGTGGCGGCTCTCGGCACCGTTCCCACCAACACGAATTCTTGAACTTGGTCTCAGACACTCCACGTTGCCCGCTGAGCATTGTGAAGGACACGCTGACCTTTTCCAAATGGACAGAGGGTGGCGATGGAAAGAAGACTTGGGTGCGGGCAGGTCCGGGCTCCAGTGGCTCTCCTGTGATCTGGTGTATGTGTTGGGGGGGTTCCGAGTCTCATAGCCTCCTCCCCGGTGAAAGAGGGACCGTGGGGCTCCCTCGAAGGGGTCTGAAGAGTAAGGTGAGTGGGCAGAGAGCACCTGGAGGAGTGCCTTGCAGTGGAAAACACTAACATTTCAGCTCTTCTTACTAGTGCCAATTGTATCAATTCTTAGCACACACAGTTTTTCACATTTTAACCTCTTCAGAAGTGAGGATGTGCATTACAGTTGGTGGCTTGTCACAGTTTGACAGTTCTTTTTCTTGGTGGCTCATTAAAAGGTGGCATGTTCTACAGTTGATGTTGTTTTGGGTCGGACGGGAAATTGCGTGGCCATGGTCGTCAGAATAGTGCTTGGGTTATTTTCCCAAGGACCGTGTGTATTCTCTGATGGAACCATTTAAGCAACGTGTAGGTGATTTTTTCCCCCCCAGCCTTTGGAATGACGGCTGGCCAATGAATTTTTTTTCTTTGACCGAACGGGACAGTCTGCAAAATGACCCAGAATCCCTGATTCTGAGTGCCTCTCTCAAGAGAACGCTTTCCACACACTAAAGTGCTTAAGTTTCTATCTCAGAAAAGCAGACTGCTCTTTCTGCCTGCAGGGACTGGATTCCAAAGTCTTTCTTGGATTTCAGGACTATAGCATCACACCTGTTTCCTTGTTCCCGCCAGCAAGAGGCCAATAAAGGAGCGAGAGCCGGTTGTTTTGGAGCCCCGTGGCGCAGGAGGAAGTAGGTAATTGACTGTGGCGCAGATTGATCACCGGGCAGTGCCACTTCTGTGCTCACCTGCAAAATCTGCGTGCCCCAAGGCCTAAGCACTGGCTCCTGTCAGTCCCGTCTGGAATGTGCTCTTCCTTGAGTTAAGCATGTTGGCATGCTTGGTCCTGTTTTTAGTAAGAGTCTACCTTTACTAAGCACCTACTAATCTCACCCCCTTTTACATAATATCATCAAGCATCTCCATGATTTCATTTAACTCTCCCAATAGCTGTATAAGACAGGATATATTGTAGTGAAGATTATATGGAGCAGCCCTAGAGATCTGAGTTCAAATCCTAACGTCCCTGCTTACTAGCTGTGTAGCTTTGGGTAAATTATTTAACTTGTTTGGGTCTCAGATTCCTATCTTTATTTTTAAAATGTATTTTTATTGATTTCAGAGAGAAGAAGGGGGAGAGATAGAAAGATAGATAAAGAGAGAGAGAGAGAGAGAGAGAGAGAGAAACATCTATGATGAGAGAGAATCGTTGATTAGCTTACTCCTGCACGCCCCACACTGGGGATTGAGCACACAACCTAGGCATATGCCCTGACCAGGAATAGAAGCACAACCACCTGGTTTATAGGTTGACACTCAACCACTGAGCCATGCTGGCTGGGCTCAGATTCCTATCTTTAAAACAGAGGTAAAAATAATACCTGCCTCTGAGAATTGGTGTCAGGATTAAATGTCGTCATTCCCGAGAGCTTCTAAGCACCATGCTGGCACACTGTCAACACTGAAGATTTTCAAAACTACCAGTTTCCCCAGCACCCTGCATGCTGCTTGGCACATAGTAGGTGCTTAATAAAAGTCACTCTGAGAGAGAGAGAGAGAGAGAGAGAGAGAGAGAGAGAGAGAGAGAGAAAAGGCAATGCATCTGTTGATCGCTAAGAATGAAGTATCTCCTCTTAAGCTTTAAGCCTGTGCTGGGAACTGCAGAGGCCCAGGCGAACAATAATAACACTTTGTATTTATGCAGTAGTTTATAGCTTACAAAGCACATTCATATGTTTTCCTTGAAACCTCCCAGCAAACCCAAGGCAGAAAGGGTATTCCTATTACTATCTCCTGAGGAATCTGAGGCGCAGAGAGGTCAGGAACAGAGGGGCACCTGTGTGCCCTCACAAATCAAGGAGCAATGATCACAGAGCAGAGGTGCTGGGTTTGGCAATAAGGAGGTGACCTTCCGGAGAGCGCGCTCCCAGTGCGGTGGGGGAGAGGCTCCGCACCTCGGGGACCGCGGAAGGTAAGAGGAGAGGGGAAAGAAGGATGAACCTCTTGGTGGCGAAGTAAAGCAGAGAAATGGGATGCAAGCAGGATCCAGTAGTGGCCTTTTCAGAATACTGGCCACCTGTGTATGGTTATCCCCTGGAGATGCCTGGTTCAGGCTGATTTGTGACGACTCAAACGTAAAAAGGGAGAAATCATGGCAGCTGAAGAGTCACTCTGAAAAAACGATTCTCTGTTTTGCAAAAGAATTCTCAACAGACTGGAAAGAAATCGAAGTGGTCAGTAAACACAGAAAAATGCAGGCCACCTCCCTTATAACAAAAGAAGTACTAGCTGAAGTAAGACTGAGATACCATTTTTCACCAATGAAATGAAGCAGTTTGATAGTGTGAAGAGGTGAGGACGTGGGAACAGAGTAGAAGTTATCGTGTTTCCCCGAAAATAAGACATCCTCCGAAAATAAGACCTACTTACAGGTTTCCTTCTGAGTGAAATATAAGGAATTCACCAGGAAATTCAGGAATTGGATTGTTATGATGATGTTCCAGAAGATGATGACATGATTGTCATTGAAAAAATGAGTAAATTCTTGATACTGTAGGATTCACAGTTTGTCTGGTTTGTGTTGACAACTACCATACTACTGTACTGTATACAGGTGATAAATTTCCTTTATTTTAATTTAGCAATAAATGTGTACCGTATTCTTCTTCATGGAAAAATAAGACATCCCCTGAAAATAAGACCTGGCGCATCTTTGGGAGCAAAAATTAATATAGGACACTGTCTTATTATCGGGGAAACACGGTAGTATACTTGTTGATTTTGAGGATATTGACTAAATTTATGATGCAAATACTCTTCCACTCGGAAATTTCACTAGGAAATTATTCTATATACGTACTTGTATATACATATTCAAAGATGTTCATTGGAGCTTTGGGGTGTGTGTGTGTGTGTGTGTGTGTGTGTGTGTGTGTGTGTGTGTGTGAGAGAGAGAGAGAGAGAGAGAGAGAGAGAGAGAGAGAGGAAAATCACCTAATTTCCATAAGTAGTGGGATAACCCTGTATATCATAGACATATACATCCATTCAGCAATTGCAAGAGAAAGGGAGCTCTGCCTCCTAGCACGAAGTGTAGTCCATCATGTATCATGAGTGAAGAAATGAAAGGCAACTAAAACCATCCTGCAATATACAACAAAAATGGCTGGAGGATTAAACTGGAGAGGAATGAATTTTACCTTTCATGTTATTTTTCTCTCTACTACGTGCAGATTTGCTTTAAACCATGAGCATGTATTTCTCATAGCATTTAAAATAAAATACTGATTTGAAAAATTCCCTACAAGATCCCTTGAAATCTCTAGGTCTCCTAGTACACTTTAAAAAACTCCATTTATAACAATTTGATTTATTCGCTCTTTTTTCTAGAACACATTTACTGCATTAAGATACACCAATACAGTTAAATGACCCATCACCAATGGGTTTCTATAAAGACTTCCTTCTCCACTGGCCATTTCCTCTTCTATGGAGACTAAAATTGCCAGGGAGATAGAGTCTCCCAACCCAAGTGATTAGAGACCTTTCAACACCCTCAGTGCAATCAGCCTTGTTTGAAATGGGTCTGATTACAAAAGATTGCTGAGGACTCTGTCTCAGTCCAGCTTAGCAGATGGAGTTTCCCAAATCTGATCTGGTTGATCATTATGAGATCCGGCTTCTCTCTCTCTCTCTCTCTCTCTCTCTCTCTCTCTCTCTCTCTCTCTCTCTCTCTCTCTCTTTCTCTCCCTCTCTCCCTCTCTCTCCCTCTCCTTCTCCCTCTCCCTCTCCAGAATCTTATGCTATTGCTCCTCCCAATTCTGGCCCAATAAGTCAAGATTGGTGCCCTGAATCATTTTGTTTTAATTTTCAAGAGCCTTTGTTAGGAAGCTCCTCCTGTCTTGCTGTTTGGAAATTCTCTCTTTTCTTCTTAGAAATTATTATGCAATGGTACAAGTCATTTTCTCTAGAACAGGAGTGTCCCTATTTATTGGCTCAGCCACTGAGAACATGTTTACTGTTGCCAGAAGTCTACTGACATGCAGAGGGAATGTGCAAGGGAGCACAGGGTTCCTTAAGCTTCCCCGAGAGAGAGCATCAGCCACAGAGAACGCCTTCTGAGCTAAGACTGAAGGAGGCAGGACTGGTGAGGGCTATTAAAGCAACACTTCCCAACAATCAAAAAACACACAGAGCTTGTCAAGGAAATCTGCGTAAAAGTAAGAGCCATTGCTGCAATAATTTCCCCTAATGTCTACCTTGGTCAAAGCCACACCTGTGGTTCACTGAATAGAGGTGGACATCAGTCTTGGAAGAAACTCAGTTTGGTCTTGAATATAGATATCTTCCCTCACCTCCCTCCCTACCCAACACGATCTAAAACATTATCCAGAGGTTGGTCCAAACTGAGCGTGGCATTAAGATAACTGCCCATCAAACCTTTGATAGTCCCCCTCTCCATGGAAATTTAATCTGCTTTTCTTTGGCTCACACTCATTTAAAACAATAATTGTGTTGGCCCTGCCTCTCTCTCTAAAGTACCCTCTCACTGCCCTTACTGTTTTTGCACCCTAAGCTCTGACCTGAACTAGTTCCTTGAATGCTCCAAGCTACTCTGTACTCTCTGCCTTACCTGAGCTGCTGCTCCTTTGGTCTCCCATGCCTTTGGCTTCATTAATTCCTACCCTTCAACTCCAAAGGCAGCCTACAGGGAGGCCTTTTCTGACTTGGCAGTAGGTGTTTTTTGTTTTCTTTAATTAAATAAAAAAAATTAATTGATTTTTAGAGAGAGAGGTAGGGAGAGAGAGAAACATGGATTTGTGTTCCACTTCTTCATACATTCATTAGTTGATTCTCATAGGTGCCCTGACTGGGGAATCGAACCTGCAACCTTGGAATGATGCTGTAACCAACTGAGCTACCAGGCCAGGGCCTGGCCTGGCCCTAGGTTAGGTCCCCTGGGAACACACCTGTATTTCTTTTTACACTTCTCTGATCTCATCTTCAGGAATTAACATTTTACTCTCTAAAATCCTATTCATGTATTTATATTTGCATGGAATATCCCTGGACAATGTAATAGAAATTAATAATACTTGTTTGGGCAGTAGAATGGCTGGGAGACAGGAGTGGGAGGAAGACGCTTCATTGTATATTCACTTTTTGTTCCTTTTGAACTTTGGCACTATGTACATTAATGCCTATTTCAATTGATACAATTCAAATTTAAAAACAATGAAAAAATCTGAGCTGCAGAAAAAATTCTATATTTTCTCAGATTAACATCCTGTAGGCATATTTTCAAATCTGTCTTTTTAAAAAAACTCTATAATTTTAATTTCACAAATAATATGTAAATTATCTTCATTATAAATGCCAATGCAAATTAGTCTTTCTGCTACCAAGCTTCTCTAACATGATACTCATGTAATTTCCATCCTGCTCTTGAATGTGTTTGAAGTTGAGTGTTAAAAAAAAATTCTGGTGTATATTCCAAATGTGAAGAGAATCAATTGTTTTAAAAGTGTGGACTTGAGCTGTTTTTAAATGAATAATGTTGGGTTTTGCTGAAAGGCTCTTTAGAGTGACCAGGTGTCCCAGTTCCCCCAGAACTGAAGAGCTTCCCAGAATGCTGGACTTTCAGGGTTAAGACCAGGGTAGTCCCATGCAAACAGTCCCTGCCCAACCGATTAGACTGAACCCTGACCTAAGAAAAGGGATGCTTGAGGTACCACACAAGGTTCCGGGCATGGCAACGGATCACCAGCCTGGCTTTATAGCTCTTTCCTCATCTTTCCAGAAGCACTGTTCATCAATGCTCTGACATTTTAAATTCCACTTTAAATCTCTTAATGAAATAAATGGCATAAAGAAAGAATTTCTATGACATTTGATGCCATTATGTTCTAACTGAAGCTGGGAGATTTATCACCTTTAATGGTGCATGTAAAGTAAATCTTATTTTTAACTTTAGACCCAAAAAGAAAATATACCATTCTGACATTTTTTTTTCTGAAACAGTCCAAGACTTATTAAATCAAGAACCACTGAATACAGTTGTATAGTAGAGATAGTAATTCAAAAGCAAATTAGCAAATTATAATAATGAGTTTGTGAGAGAGGCAGAAAGTCCTATAAAAAGTCCTCAAGCTGAGAAAAAAAGTGAAGAAGGTTGATTTCAGTTAGAAGTTGCTACAGAGAGCTCACTGCATTTTGAGCCTAAAACTGAAATGCATACTAAATAAGGCTGTTCTGGACTTCATTAGCCAGGAATCTATGTACATAAGAATGACAATGAGAAAAAAAATGTGGTGGAGCAAAATAAGTACGTTTTTCAAAATAAAGGTCTTTTAACAGCACTTGGCTAATTAGTAAGAAGAACTGGACAAGCAAGCCTGTGCAGACATTTTCCTCTTTGGTGCTTTCCCTACTCACAGTCTCATTTCCTCATTCCAGGAGCCTGCGGGTGGAGGGGCACTTTCAGACACTCTGTGGAGAGCCTTTGCAAAAAGATGGAAGCTGTAGACTGGAGGCTTTGTCCTCAGACAGACAAGTGAGATCAAACAGAGCACTTTCAAATGCTTTCCTTGGGCCACTTCAGATGGTTTTGGGCACCCAGGGTAGGAATTCTTCACCTGGAAAACTTTCTGGAAGTACAAAACCCTCTGAAAGTTAGAAACCACCTGCGCAATTTTATGTTTGTATCTATGTGGTTTCCTGCAGAAAAAGTCTTTGGTTTCTTTAAGTTTTCAAAGGGTTCAATCACCTCAAACCCTTCAGTAAAAATCGAAGTGCAAGGGAAAAGTTCTTTCTTTCTCTAATCCTTTTGGCAAAAGGACTTGATGGGGCTGAAAAGCCAGCTCTGTAAGCAGAGGAAGGACACTACTGTTATTCTTTACCCATTAGTGGCACCGACAGATGCACACTACAGACAAGTTGATAGACACACATACAGATGGCTTGTTGGTTGCAGGGAAGAGGAGCACACATTTGCATAGGGGCTAAGAAATCTCCAGGGAAGAAAGAAATCGAGGCCCCAGTACTTTCCTTTTCCAGTTTTAATATAACAATGTTAATGGGGTGGAGAGGTCCTGAATGAGGCCACTGACTAGAAAAAGAAAAAAAAGAAAAAAAAAGCTAGCCCTCTCCAAAAGGTTAAAGAAACCCCCAGGAAGAGCAAAGTCGGAACTGGTAACTGGGACTCTATATAATGTCAGGAAAAAAAAAATACCCCAAACTTAGAAACAGGAAAACGTTTGTGGGTGTTCTTCAGGGCAGAGCTGGGCTGCCTTTCTATTGCCAGGGCCACTTTATAACTCAGGGGAGGCCGAGGCTAACTGACAGGTTTTTGTCTGACGGGGTTTTAGACAGAAGAAATTCCATTATATATGGTAGAACATATAGCCATAATGGTTAAGTTTATGATCATGTTGGACATTAACAAGTCCTTTTCAAAAATTGAGGTAAAATTCACATAACATAAAATTAACCATTAACTATTTAAAAGTGTAACCTTTACTGGCATTTAGTACACTCAGAATGTTGTATAACCATCACTTTTATTTACTCTAAAATATTTCCTTTTTAAAATTTTATTTATTTATTTATTTATTTATCTATCTATCTATCTATCTATCTACTTATTTATTTATTCATTTATTTATTTATTTTTAGAGAAAGAGAAACATCAGTTTGTTGTCCCATTTATTTTTGCATTCATCGGTTGCTTCTTGTATGTGTTCTGACCAGAGATTGAACTCACAACCTTGGTGCTTCAGGAGAACACTCTAACCAACTGAGCTATCTGGGTAGGGCTTACTCTAAAACATTTTCATCAACTTAAAGGAAACTCTGTACCCATTAAGCAGTGACTCCCTATTCCACCATACTCCTAGCTCCTGGCAACCATTAATCAATCCGCTTTCAGTCTTTATGGATTTGCTTCTTCTGGATGTTTTGTGTAAGTGGAATTTTATAATATGTGACCTTTTGTATCTGGCTTCTTTTATTTAGCTTAATGTCTTGTTGTTGTTTTTTATTGATTTTTTTACAGAGAAGAAGGGAGAGGGATAGAGTTGGAAACATCAATGAGAGAGAAACATTGACCAGCTGCCTGCTGCACACCTCCTCCTGGGGATGTGCCTGCAATCAAGATACATGCCCTTGACTGGAATTGAACCTGAGACCTTTCAGTCCGCAGGCCAACGCTCTATCCACTGAGCCAAACCAGTTAGGGCTAGCTTAATGTTTTTGAGGTTCATCTATGCTGTAGCATGTATTGATCTGTCAATCCTTTTTATGGCTGGGTAATATTTCACTGTATGGATATACCATACTAGAGACCTGGTGCACAAAATTTTTGCATTTGGTGGGAGGGTTCCCTCAGCCTGGCCTGTGCCTTCTCACAGTCGGGGAGCCCTCGGGGGATGTTCGACTGATGGCATGGGGAGCACGCCTAAGCTGGCAATCAACACTCTTAGCGCTGCTGGGGAGGTGGGAAAGGCTTCCACCACCCAGCCGTGAGCCCGGCTTCTGGCTGAGCATCTTCCCCCTGGTGGTCAGTGCATGTCATAGCACCTAGTCGTTTAGTCGATTTGCATATTAGGCTTTTATTATATAGGATTTGTTTATTCATTACCAGTTGATGAACATTTAGATTGTTTCTACTTTTTTGGGCACTGTGAACAATTGATATTATGACCATTGTCATAAGTATTTGTTTGAATATATGTTTTCAATTCTTTTCGGTATATATTTCGGAGTGGAATAACTGGGTCATAAACAGTTAATGTTTAACTGTTTGAGGAAGTGCCAAACTGGTTTTCATGTGGCTATCCTATTTTACATTCCAATAGAAACATACAATTAATCCAATTTCCTTAAACCTTGTCAACAAATATTTTCCATTTTGGGGGCATTATGGCCAACCTACTGAGTGCAATCTTAGTGTGGTTTTGATTTGCATTTACCTAATGACACTGAGCGTCTTTTTATGTGCTTGTTGGTCATTTGTATATCTTCTTTGGAGAAATGTCTCTTCAAATTTTTGCCCCTCTTTAAATTGGGTTTTCTTTTTGATGCTACTATATGAATTCTTTATATACTCTGGATATTAAATAAATCTTTATCAGATATGTGGTCAGAATATTTTCTCTCATTATGTCTTTTCACTCTCTTGATAAAGTCCAGTTTGTTTTTTAATTTAAAATATATTTTTATTGATTTCAGAGAAGAAGGGAGAGGGAGAGATAGAAACAGCAATGATGAGAGAGAATCATTGATCAGCTACCTCCTGTACACCCCCTACTGGGGATGGAGCCTGCAACTCAGGCATGTGCCCTTGACTGGAATTAAACTGGGACCCTTCAGTAAGTAGGCCAACCCTCTATCCACTGAGCCAAACCAGCTTGAGCCAATTTATTTATTTATTTTTCTTTTGTTGCTTGTCCTCTTGATGTCATAGCTAAAAAAACACTGTGAAATCCAAGGTCATGAAGAGTTACTCCTGTTTTCTTCCAAGTTTTATAGTTTTAGCTCTTTTGGGCTCTGATCTATTTTGACTTAATTTTTGTATATGATATGATTTAAGGGCCCACTTTCATTCTTTTACATGTGGATAACCCACTACCTAGGACCATTTGTTTAAAAGACTGTTCTTACTTCATTGAATGGCCTTGGCATTCTTGTAAAAGTCACCTAAATACAAATGTATGGGTCTATTTCTGGTACTCTGTTCAATTCTATTTGTGTGTGTGTGTGTGATTACTATAGCTTTATAATAAGTTTTAGAATCAGCAAGTATGAGTCTTCATACTCTGTTCTTCTTTTTCACAATTGTTTTGCCTACTCAGGGTTCCCTGCAATTCCATATGAATTTTAGGATCGGGTTTTCTATTTCTGCAAAAATGATATTGAGATTTTTATAGGAATTGCATTGAAAATTATGTTTTAGCAATAAGGTCAAAACTAATTTTAGGGAAGTGGTTCAATGTTCAATCACTTTGGAGTAACTTGGGGAGGTTAACACAATACTGTTGGGTTCTACCACCAGAGTTTCTGGTATAATGATCTGGGGCACAGCATTGCTTTTTTTTTTTTTTTTTTTTTTCACAGTTTCCCAGATAATTCTAACTGCACCCAGGTTGAGACTTACCATCTTAGTAGAAGTTCTAGTAAAACTACTTCTGAGGTAATCTCACTGGTGCTTCAGGATCCTCATTGAAAAAAGTGGCTATGAGTGCATATCATTGAAAAGATGTAATGTCTTATGTTGACTGGGGATACCCTTATGTGAGAGAAACACTAGGACAAAGGGACAGTTTTCTTGTATATCTTCCCCTCCCTGAGGCTCCTGTCTTTTTAAGAAAGCTGAAACTGAGTCCTTCTCCAAAACAACAACAAGCAAGCCACAACCTAAAGCACAACTCCATCAGGTGGTAAACATGTTATTGAACCAACAAAAAGTAATAAAGGGATGGATAGTGTAAAAATGCGAGCTTTGGTAAAGAGGTTGGTAGCTGCGCAGGCTGGCAAGGGAGGATATTTGGATGCCTTCTTTGCTTTTGCAGAAAAAGATGAAGATACAGGGGGATTGGGTTTGGAATGATATGGCGATGCAGGGACAGTCTCTCAGAGTGTTAATCATTTTTTTTTTTTTTCAGTGTTCCTTCTTACATCTGTGGCCTCTCTCTTTCCTGCACATTTGTCACTTAGGTTAATTCCTCTTCTCTGACTGGCCCCTTTGCCTCTGAAAAAATATGACTTCTAAGAGGCAGTTTTGTGTAGGGATGGACACAGACTTTGGAGCCAAACTTCCAAGGATTATAGCCCAGTTCCACTACCTATTAGATATGAAATTCTGGGAAAGTTACTTATCACCCTGATTTGCTCACTTGTGAAATGGGGGAAATTATAGAATTATTTATAGAATTATTGTGAGTTAATACATAAAGGAACTGAATAGAATGAGTGCTCTGTAAATGTTAGTGATTTCATTGTTATATTGTTACTAGAAGCTTGATGCAAGAAGATTCATGCTAGAATGGGCTTTCCTTTCCCTGGCTGCCAGCACTGCCTTTCCACTCCATCCCAACCCCTTTCTGCTCAGCCCCCACCTTCCCACGTTGCCCAGAGGCCCTGAGAGATGGGGGTGGGGCAGAACACCTACACTGTCGCCATGGAGATGACACAAGTGTCCTGCCCCCATCACTCAGTGCCTGTGTATGCAAATTAACCTTTGTTGGATTAATTTGCATATCACTTCTGATTGGCTGGTGGTGTAGTGGAGGTATAGTCAATTTACATGTTTGGCTTTTAGGTTAGTAACTGTAAGTGTCTGCTACGCAATACCAATTTCTGTTATATGACCAGACTTGAGCAGGCTGACATATGTTGTTGGGACGAAATAGATTTGTTTAAAGATGCTACTGACTACAGGCAAATCTCTGTGTGTCTCCCTGACCCCCTCATCAAACTGAGTCCTGATTCAATATTGCTGTGGCTAGGGAGCCCTCTGTGTCTTCTTCCTTTAGGCGTTTGTAGAATTTGTGATCCCCTAAGAGCCAATTTAATTTAATTAATCTAATAAAGGACAATACCAGAGAAAGCTACTATTGTGCTGCAATGCTCAGGAGATAGCTCTATTTGCTTATTTTTTTAAAAAAAATTTGGTTAAAAATCCAATAAAACAAATAGATTATAATGTATAATTATCGTTAAGCTCAGAATAGATTATTTTCATACATTTATTAAAAAAAATTGTCCTGATATTCTTATGGAGCCTTGCATTTGGCTGTAAATTCACTGAGTTGATCCTCTTTGTCTTATTTCCAGGTCTGCTTTGTGTCAGTATTAGAAAGTCTAACTTTTTTTTTTGCATTTATTCCATTTTTTAATCTTTTTTTTTTTTTGCCTAAGCTTTTAAAAACAATTATTATTTAACAACGCACATTGGTTGTAGAATAAGATACAAATTATATAAAACCATAGGAAGCAAAAGGGAAGTGTCCCTCTCCTGTCCCCTCCTGCCCCTTAACCATTTCTCTCTCCTGAAATACCTCTCCCCAGAGTTGTCCATAGTTCATTTCATTCTTGATCTAGGCCCTCACAGACATACAGATATACATATGCACATATAGACTTGTGAGCTTTTTAAAAACCACACATACATTACATAACAGTATTGTTCTATATCTTCTCTTTCTCATTTAACAATATATCCTGGTCAACTTTCCATATGCTTACATATGTTTATTTTTATCACATTATATTTCATATAATGAACCTTTTGCAATTTTAAGCACATTTTTATTTTGCTCTCCTCCTTTTTTCCCATAGGAAAAAAGCTCCCCCTTGACCAACATTATAAGGACCATTTAAAGAGTTTTACGAACAGGTCTAATAAACTTTAGGAATGTTTGTCTTTATGGAATACAACTTTCTCTAGCATGGAATTGGGTAGAAGAGGACTCTATGGTTTTATAATGATGATGATTATGATAACCCCTACTTGTGTTTATACATTTTAAGATAATTTTCTATAAAGGATCTCATTTAAAAGACCTAATGCTATTTTGTTCTGGAAGTGCCTGCAGATACTTCTGATAAAACCATTTTTATTGTAATAAAGTGTTATAGCTTGAATTTGGAACAGCATGATAATGCTGTTAATACTACCATGCAATCGGTATTTATATATAGATGAAAATTAATAGCTCCGACATTACTTCATGCCCATCCTTACTCTGTTTGAATGTGGGCTTCTTGACTATATCCTGCTGTTTCCTACTTCAAAACTTCAAAATACATGAGGAAAAATTGACAAAATTAGAGGGAGAAAGCAAATGCACAATTATAATACTAGATTTTGATACTCCATCATAAGAATTAATACAAAAACTAGATGTGAAAATTCTGAACAGTACTATCAACCACCTAGACTGATTGATATTTAAAGAATACTATACCATGACCAGAATACATACTTTTAAAAAAAAATTTATTGATTTTTTTACAGAGAGGAAGGGAGAGGAATAGAAAATTAGAAACATCAATGAGAGAGAAACACCGATCAGATGCCTCCTGCACACCCTTCATAGGGGATATATATGCTCCTGCCTGGAATAGAACCTGAGACCCTTCAGTCTGCAGGCTGACACTCTAGCCACTGAGCCAAACTGGTCAGGGCCAGAATACATACTTTTTAAGGTCTCATGATAAATCATAAAAATAACTGTCATAAACAAGCCTCAATAAATTTAAAAAGAATCACACAAAGTATGTTTTCTGACTATAGAAGAATTAAATTAAAAATTAATAATAATACAACATCTAGGAAACCTTCAATATTTAGAACTTATACAACATACTTTTAAATAATTCATGAGTCAAAGAAGAAATCACAGGGGGAATTAGAAAATATTTTGAGCAATATGGTAAAGAATACATAATATGTCAGAATTTTGTGGAATAAAGCTCTAATAGCATTTTGAAGGAAGGATAAAATTTTAAATGCTTGTATCAGTGACCAAAAGGTGGCAAATTAATAAGAAGCTAAAATAAGAAGACTAAAGTAAACCCAAATAAGAAAAAGGGAAAAATAATAAAGATAAGAGAGGATCAATAAAATGCAAACTGATAAACAATAAAGAAAATTAACCAATCAAAAAGTTGGTTCTTTGAAATTATCAACAAAATTGACTAACTCCTAGCTAGAAAGAGAAAGGGGAAAACAAAACACAAATCACCTAAATAAGGAGTTGAATAGATACTTTTATTACAGATTTTATAGGCATTCAAAGGATAATATAATATTTTAAACAACTTAATGCCAAAAAGCAATAAGCATATTTAACAGACCAGATGAAACTGACAAATTTCTTGCCAAAACCAGTTTGGCTCAGTGGTAGAGCGTCGGCCTGCGGACTGAGGGGTCCCGGGTTCAATTCCAGTCAAGGGCATGTACATTGGTTGCGGGCACATCCCTGGTAGGGGGTGTGCAAGAGGCAGCTGGTCAATGTTTCTCTCTCATCGACGTCTCTAGCTCTCTATCTCTCTCCCTTCCTCTCTGTAAAAAATCAATAAAATATATTAAAAAAAAAAAAAAAAGAAACTGACAAATTTCTTGAAAAATACAACTTACCTAAACTGATAGCAGGTGAAACAGAAAATCTCAATAGCTCTATATCTAGTAGAGAAATTAATTATATTATAAAAAAAAAACTCTCCCACAAATAAAACAGCAGGTCCAGATAAGTTTCACTGGCGAATTCTATCAAATCCTTAAGTAAGATTTAAAACCACTACCACATAATCTTTATCAGGAAAGAAAGGAGAGAACACACCCTCATTCATTTTACGAGGCTAACCTAAACCTGGACCTGAGGAAGACATTATAAAAAAGTTAGTTACACGCTGAGTACCCCTCTACTCATGAGAACGCAGAATTAGACTCAGCTAAGCACAGTGCAGTGCATATCCCCACCAAACTCCGGTGCAACGCGTATCCCTACCAAACTCTTCCTGTACCCCTGCGGATACACGTACCATACTTTGGGAAACACTGCTCTAGGTGATTCGTATGGTCACTAAAATTGGAGAACTGATCTGAATTAAGGACTCCTCAAATTTAAAAAAAAAAAAAAGTTAGTTACAGATCAATATTCCTCAGAAACATAGATGCAAAATCCTTAGCAAAATAAATTAACAAATCAAGTGCAACAATATAAAAAGATATCATGTTCAAATAGAGTTTATTCCAGAAATACAAGATTAACTTAACAGTATAAACTCAACTGATGTCCCTTTTTCCTGCCAGCCCTGAGACTCTCCACTTTTGCCAAGAGATATGAGGCAGGCATGTGGACTTGCAGGAGAGCATTCACCACAGCAGGAGGCCTGGTTTCAAAAGCTTTGTCCCCCTGGGTTCAAAAGTCTCCTCCCTCACCCAAAGACACCACTGCCAGCAATAGGAAGATCCTGTGTCCCTCCCTCACCAGGAGACACCTGGTGGCTTTGCCTGGGGAAACCTCTTTTGCCTCCCAGATAGCACCAGAGACATCATATAAACAGAGCAGACCAAAATAACATTACAATTGCTCTAAAAATTAAACTGCCATTGAAACCAGGCAAGTAGACCAAGATCTACACTCTAATCCTAAGAATGGTGTCTGACTGCTAAAATGAGATTTGCATAGGACCCAGAGTTTCCTAGTAGAATGAACAAAATGTGCAGAATAAAACTAAAAATCTAACATACCAAGAACCAAGAACATCACAATTTGAATGAGAAACAACAATTAACTGACATGAGTACTGAGATAAATCAGATTTTAAGGCATCCAACATAAATGTTTTCAGTAATCAATTACAAATTCTCTTGAAATAAATGAAAATGGAAAAATAGGAAATCTCAAAAAAAAAAAATAGGAGTTATAAAAAAAAGAACCAAATGAAAAAGATAAAACTAAATAAAAATAACAGACATTTAAAAAACTTGCTGGATGGGCTTAAAAATGGACTGGAGATGAGAGAGAATAGGATCAGTGAACTTGAGAACAGAACAACAGAATTAATTCCATCTGAACAAAGAGGGACTAGAATAAAATAAATAAAAAATCACTTCAGAGATTTTTTTTGTGTGGAAATATTGAAAGATCAAACATTTTTATCATCAGAGCCCCAGAAGTTGAGGGTAAGGCAATAGGGCAGGGGAGCTGAAAGAGTATTTGAAGAAATAATGTTAAAAACTTCCCAAATTTGGTAAAAGAAACAAATCTACAGATCCAAGAAGCTGAGTAAATCCCAAATATAACAAATAAAAAAAAAAAACCCCATACAATGATACATGTAATTTAACTTTGCAAACTAAAGATATAGAAAAAAGATCTTGAAAGTAGCCATAGAAAAACTGCATTTCTAGTATGTATAGGGGACCACCAATTCAAATGAGAGCAGAATGAAACCATGGAAGCCAGAATTATTTTTGAGGTGCTGAAGGAAAACAATTGAGTTTTATAAAAAATATTTGATGATTGAAACAAAAATTATACCATTTGATGTCCAAAACAATGATATTTAAAAGTGGGGAAAGTAATCTAAATAGAATTGAGATTTCTACACACACAGAGGTAAAAGGTTGATACCAGTAAATGTTGTCACATATATTAAAATACCCAGAATAACCATTATAAAAACTATACAAAGATATGAATGACTCAGTTGATTGGCTCAGCATTGTCCCATACACCAAAAGGTTTTGGGTTTAATTCCTGGTGAGGGCACATACCCAAGTTGTGGGTTAGATGTGGGGCAACTGATCAATGTTTCTCTCTCACATTGATGTTACTCTCTCTCTCTCTCTCTTTCTCTCTCTCTCTCTCTCTCTCTCCAAAATCAATAAAAACATATCCTCTGGTGAGGATTTTAAAAAAAAGTGTGCTCCTTGAGGACAGAAACCATGTCTTAATTATCTGTCTTAATCATCCATCTTAACACAGCATGAATGCTTTTAGTAAAAAGTGCTAAACTGTTTAAAATATAATGATCATTTTGTATTCCTATGACTTTAATTGAGAAAAATGAAAGACAGAGCATCTAAATCACTGAGTATTTGAGCATGACTCTCTGGTAGTAACATCAGGAATGTAGCCAACTTTTTCTCTTCCCAAGAGCAAGTCCAGAATCTTGGGACTCAGATTTCCACTTAATACATGGGGACTTTCCTGGAGGTTATTCAGAGTTGGGTTTTACATCCAAAGGTTGGAGTCTGGCTTCAGTCAACTCTAAATTTAATTATTCATGACAAATATTACTAGCTAATTGTCACATTTGAATCTGATAATTCCTATATTTGATTGCATGTGGTTTCCCTTTCTTTAGCATTACTAGTATGTAGCACTCAATTCTTCAAGGTGAAACTGATGTACCCCTTAAACTTTTAAGGTGAAAACCTTGGCTCTGGGTAATATCAGCCAATAGATTTTATATCTTGCCAGTTCTTAAATATCAATACTTTATTCTTAATTCACAGCTCTATGGACTTCGATAAACCCAAAAGGCCATTCACTTTCTCTTCATAGAAGTTGCAAATTGATATTGGTCTATATTTGTGTATTTCCAACCATTCTTCCTACCCAAAGTTGTTTACTTGCAATCAGAGTTGGTCCAGCTTAGTGTCTATTGATATCATCTATAAGAGCTTTTGAAGTCATTTGCTATTTGGTTGCTCATGTTCAGGAAACTTCATAGAACACTATTGAAGTCAACCCAGTCAAAGCTTGTCTTTCCTTTCATTAGGTTATTTAGGATGGCACTAAGTCAAATACAGGAAGCTTTTTCTATCTATAATGAACAACATGCTCCTATTTGATTTTCTGGGTTTCTCAGTCTTACATTTTCTGATCAAGAAGATTTAAACAATATGAAGGTAATGCAGAAGAAATAACCTGTTTAGATAAGTCAGTCTAACACTGTTTACTCTGAGGATGGTTGAGGGAAACACAAACAAGGCTAGGGCAATTCTATAGTCTTTAAGTATCAACCAACCAGTAAATGTTTGGTGAGCATTTGTAACATGCCAGGTTAAGCTCTATGAAGACTCCAGTGATGAAAAAGACATACATATTAAAAAAAAAAGAATGTGATAAAAATGAATAGAGGGTCTGAATCAATGCTGTTAGCTCTGAAGAGGGAAAAGACTTTATAAGTAGCTATCTTACCTGATAATAGACAAAGATGTAAATTGACTGTACCTTTGCTACATCACCAGCCAATCAGGAGTGATATGCAAATTAACCCAACCAAGCTGGCGGGTAAATTTGCATACACAGGTGGGGAGGGCAGCACCAGGGCCTGACCCCTGTTCAATTGGGGGCACAGGGAAGTGGGACAGGCAGCACCAGGCCCCGCCCACAAAGTCCTGTTTCATTGGGGGTTGGGAGGCAGGGCAGGCAGCACCAGGCCCCAAGCACAGGGTGTGGGTTCATTGGAGGCCGGGGGAGGTCGGGTGGGCAGTGCCAGGCCCTCCCGCAAAGTCCCATTTCCTGCTGTTTCTAGCAACACAATTGTCTATTTATTGTGCTTGAATTCTTCTGCTCCCTTACAAGGACTCTAAATTCCTTTAGGGGTTGATTTTCAATGATAGCTGTTCATGGTAATTACTTCAGGAGTGTGTGTGTGTGTGTGTGTGTGTGTGTAAAATATTCCAAATAACAAGTTTAACCCTTCGGAAATTAATGTTCCAATTCTGCTCAATTTCCATAGATTCTGATTTTGCTGATTTGGAAAGTATCCAGCCAACAGTAAATTTTAAGTGTCCCTGAATGATTCTAACCTGTGGGTTAGAAGCCACTGCTTATGTTTATGCAAACCTAAGAGCCAAATGTCCAGGTAAGTCTACGGCCATACCACCCTGAACGCGCCCGATCTAGTCAAATGTCCAGGTAAAATACAGAAATCTCAACTGTTAAGCTCAATAAATGTTTATCTATGTCTACACCCAGGTAGCTACCATTCAGAATGTTCTGTTGAATTTTTCTCCATTAGCAATAAAGGCAGAACTAGCTACTTATCTTGGAGAGAGGAAAAAGAGAAAATAAAGGAGAATGTGTGGGAATATGTAATAATACCTCAAAACAGTACCTCCCAATAATTATCAGATTATAGGCTCTTACTCATCTGTGTTGAGTAAGAGCCTATAATCAGATTATAGGCTCTTACTCATCTGTGTTGTACTTACTGGCAGTCAGACATCCCCCAAGGGTCCCAGATTGGAGAGGGTGCAGGCCCGGCTGAGGCCCCCCTCCCCACCCTGCCTTGTGCACAAATTTTGTGCACCGGGCTACTAGTTAGTTTTTGTTTTTTTTTTCTAATATATATTTTATTGTTTTTGTACAGAGAGGAAGGGAGAGAGATAGAGAGCTAGAAACATTGATGAGAGAGAAACATCGATCAGCTGCTTCTTCCACACCCCCCACTGGGGATATGCCCGCAACCAAGGTACATACCCTTGACCGGAATCGAACCTGGGTCCCTTCAGTCCCAAAGCCGACGCTCTATCCATTGAGCCAAACCGGTTTCAGCATAGTTAGTTTTTAAATTCTGTACTCACTCTCTTCAGAAACGACCATTAAGAATGGGAAAGAGAAAAAAAAAAATGGAGAAGAGCCCTAGCTGGTTTGGCTCAGTAGATAGAGTATTGGCTTTCGTACTGAAAGGCTCAATTCTGGCCAAGGGCACATGCCCAGAATTTGAGCTTGATCCCCAGTAGGGGGTGTGCAGGAGACAGCTGATCAATGATTCTCTCATCATTGATCTCTCTCTCTCTCTCTCTCTCTCTCTCACTCTCTCTCTCCTCCTTTCTCCCTCCCTCTCTAAAATCAATAAAAATATATTACAAAAAAAAGAAAAAAAAGAATGGGGAACAAAAGGCCAGGATTTATTGAGTGAAAATTAGATGCAAATATTGACATGTAATATTTATTGACTGCTAACTATATGCAAGGTCCTGAGATGAGAGTTCACATACATCACTTCAGTCCTTATAACAGCACTCTGAAATAAATGCTCTCATTTCTATTTTAAATCTGAGGTAATTAATGCACAGTTAATTAACTTGGCCATGATCCCACTGACAGTAGGTGGAGGAGCCAGTATTTGAACTTAGGCAATGTGGCTTCAGTACATACTATCAGCTGCTAGGCTAAGCACAATTGGGATAATAATGGTATATCTCTCAATGCATTATGATCAGTTCATATGCTAAAACATGTAAAGTGCCTATCTTAATATTGGTGTTTATTTAGTATTTAATAAATGATAAAAACTATTATTGGGCCCTGACCAGTTTTGCTTAGTGATTAGAGTGTCAGCCTGAGCACCAAAGGATTGTGGGTTAGATACCTGGGCTGCAGGTTCGAACCCAATCCCCAGTCGAGTGTATATGGGAGGCAACCAGTCTTTCTCTCACATTATTGTTCTCTCTCTTGATCCCCAGGAGGGGGCATGAAGGAGACAGCGGATTAATGATCCTCTCTCATTATTTCTCTCTCTCTCTCTTCCCCTTTCCCTCCTAGTAAAAGTAAAATTTGAACTCCATGTTAAGCATGTACAAATCTAAAGTAAACATGGATGAACTCTTTCATCCCCATGACTTGAGCATTTAAAAAACATATATTCTATACCTATGCTGATAGCAGCATTATTCATAACAGCCAAAAGGTGGAAGCAACCCAAGTGTCCATTCATTAATGAACGGATAAACAAAATGAGGTCATCACACACAATGGAATATTATTCATATTTAAAAAGGAAGGCAAGCCTATCACATGCTACAATAAGAAGGAACCTTGAGGACATTATGCTAATCCACTCATGAGAGGACAGCTATATTCAATTTATATGAGGTACCTGGAGCAATTTCATGGTGACTGTACCTAGAAGGGTAGTGGTCAGGGGCTGAAGGGTGAGGAATGGGGAGTTACTCTCTTATGGGCACAAATTTCAGTCCTGCAAGTGAAAAAGTTCTGGAGCTGGGTGATGGTCATGGCCGCACAGCAATATGAATGTATTTAATGCCACTGAATTGTACATTAAAATATGATTGAAATTGAAAAATATATATGGTAAAATATACAATTAAAAATGTGTATAGCCAGTCAGAGAAAGACAAATACTGTATGATCTCACTACTATGCGAAGTCTAAGGAATACATAAACCGATGAACAAAATGGAACCAGAAGCATGGGCACATGGAACAGACCGGCTAATGCCTGAGGGGAGGGGGATGCTGGTGGCTAGGTAAAGAAGGTGAAGGGATTAGCTGAAGAACATATATGCATACCCTACGGACGGGGACAATAGTTTGGAGAAGGTCAAGGGATGGGGTAGGGGGTAGAAATGGTCAAAGGTGGGGGAGCAATGGGGGATACCTGAAATTATGTCAACGTTAAAGTTTTTAAATAAAACAATGTATATAGGAAAGTTGACATTTATGTTATTCAATCAAATACAAAGGGCTTCATGGTCATCCCAATAAAAATGAGGTTATTTTTAAAAGTAGGTAGAAGTCATTTTCCTTCTCACATGTTGTAAATGCTACTTATTAAAATTTTTATTTATTTTGAATATTGAAACATTAATTGGAGCCAGCAATATTCAGCAGTTGAACACTGGGATTCAATAATCCTCTTCTCTGCTGTTTGTCTGATGTTCTTATTGCTAAAACCTAATTCTCCTGGGGAATGTGTTACTCCCTTATAGAACGTGAATAGTTTTTATAACTTGAATATTCAAGAATTTGAGGCAGCTCTGGGGCGGGAGGACACAGTGGGGAGAGCTGCTATTATCCTGGGACACCAAAATAAGAGTAAATTGGATTCCTCATTCCCTTCTGGAGAAAAGAATGGGAACTAATATTTTTTGGAGCATCCATTAGCATGGTTTGAGCAACCATGCTGGGCACTTTGTATATGTTATTGCATTAAATTCTTATGGGACAAAGTTAAAAGAAAATATATTTAGTTATAAGAGACTGCAGGCATTTTCCTCTCCTTGTTTCTAAAGGGGAAGGAGGCTTGCTACCTCATTCACCAAGGAGCTACCTTTGTTGTGCTGGATCTAGGAGTCCTAAATGGAAAGAAAAATCAAGAGTTGTTCTACATCATCTGCACTTGACATTTCGTGCCAAATAATTCTTCATTTTGGGGGCTGGCCTGTGCATCCCTGGCCTCCACTGGAGAATTATAGACTTATGTTTAAAAGATTGAGGCTTAGAGCAGAGAGGCCAGCTAGAGTAGAAAGGTGGTGGAGCTGGGTGTGGAGGACAATTTGGGGGTGGGGTTTGGGGTTTGGGGGGGGGGGGCAGAGAAAGAGTTTTGTGTTTTTTTGATCCACTCCTACAGGCAGAGAATGAAGGAAGCGCCAAAGGATATTAAAGAAGGTACTGTGAAGAGTGAGTTTTCCCTTAGATCATTTTTATGAAAGCTTGAATCAAGATTTGAGTTGATCTGAATTGTGCTCTTCTATCTGCTCTCTTTGAATGCCATTCTGTTGAAACTTGAGAACTTGGTAGAGGTTTGCATAGACTTTATATGAGTTACACTCATAATAGCCTTTTGAATTCCCATTATTTCCATTTCGCAGATGATGCCCTGGCCTCTCGCATATTGTACCATTCTGCCTCCTTTCTCCCCTTTGCCTTCATAAAAGGAACCATGTTTAGTTTTTTCAGGATTTAACAAAACACTAGTATAAAAGAATGCTCCTTTTTTTTTAAGTGCCAGTATATCTTTCATTCAGAGGTAATCTAACATCTAGCTCTCATGTGATTCAGGAAGTCTGTAAGTTCTGCGTTGCTGTTGTGACAAATTACCACAAATTAAAAGAATACAAACTAATTATCTTACAGTTCTGTAGGTCCAAAACCAGCCTCAGTGGGCAAAAATCTCGGTGTGAGCAGGGCTGTGCTCCTTCTGGAGTCGCTAGGGGAGATCTGTGTCCTTGTCTTCCTCTTCTAGAGGCTGCTGCATCCTTAACCCCTCACCCTGCACCACTTCACTCCCTTTTCTTCATTGTATCTATAATACTTCTCACTTTGACCTGCCAACCTCCCTCTTAATAAGGACAAATTGTGATTACTCTGGGCCCACCTGAGTACCCAGGACAACCTCCTCATTTCAGGACTCTTATGTATTTACTAGTAAAAACATCTTCGAAGGCCCTTTTGCCTTGTTCACAGCTTCAGGAGATTTTTTGGGCCATTATTCTACATCCCATAGCCAGGGTGCAAGAACATGAAGTATATGTGGTTTCATTCTGATAACACACTTAAATTGTTCCATCTTGACATGATTTTTTTTTCTAATGTGAAATTCATAGGTTTAGCTGACATTTAATGTTAACATTAGAAAAGTGAGGATTAATTAAATGATAATAATATCGATTGAGATATTGACAAAGTTTTAAATACAAACTCAAGTTCCTCTTTAACCTCATTCCTAGTGGTTAGCAGGCTACCCAGAAGAACAAAGCAATGGCTATACCATGTCCAATGGTCTTCCTAAGACATACAGCATATCCAATAATTAAATATGTGGAATAAATTCTCCTTCAACAGATTCAAAAGTATCACTTGCCCAGCACAGTGCCTGGCACAGACTAATGTTCCATGAATGTTGGTTAAAAGATTAAAAAAAAAAAACACTTGGTCACATCAGTTTTGTTCATGTTGGAATATGTTGGTGAGAGATGGGACTGAAAGCTGTTATATCATATAATATAAAGAAAAGCTATAATGCTAAGCACTACAAAGTGGTCACAAACTATGGGGCACAGACAACTATGGTAGGTATAGGAGCTCACAATAGGGGGCCTGCAGTACTCATAGACAATAAGATCTAATCTGGGTCTTCAAAACAAGTAGCCATCAGACACCTTAAAGAAATGGGTAGGGGTTTCCAAGTTAGCCAGACATCCTAAGCAAAAAAAGGAATGAGAGGAGGCTTAAGACAAGGGGCAAAAAATATTTAATTTCCATGTTTCCTCTATGATTGGTTGATTGGTAATGGTATTAGGTTGGGAATTCTGAGATAAAAAGTTATCTCAGAATTTGTTTAAGAATTATCTAAATAAATGGAACTGCTTTATGAACCAGGCATTCATTTTTGGGTATTTATCTGCAGAAACCCAAAACACCGATCAGAAAGAATGTATGCACTCTCATGTTCATTGCAGCATTATTTACAATAGCCACATGTGGAAGCAACCCAAGTGCCCATCACAGACAAGTGGAAAAAAGCTCTGGTACATATATACAATGGGATATTATTTAGCCATAAAGAAGAATAAAATCTTATCATTTGTGACTGCATGGATGGAACTAGAGGAAATTATGTTAAGTGAAATAAGTTAGATAAAGGTATACTTTAGATTTCACTTACAAGTGGAATCTAAAGAACAAAACTAACAAATGTAAACATACTCATAGGCACAGAGAGTGGACTAACAGTTGCCAGAGAGGAGGAAATTTGGGGAACTGGGTGAAAGATATGAAGGGATTGAGAAGTACAAATTGGTGGTTACAAAATAGTAATGAGGATGTAAAGTGCAGCATAGTGAATGCAGTCAATAATATTGCAGTAACTATGTATGGTGCCAGGTGAGTACTGAAAATATCAAGGGGTACACTTTGTAAAGTATATGGTTGAATGCTATGCTGTATACCTGACACTAACACAAAATAATATTGGAAATAAACTTGACTGAAAAATTAAAAAATAAATAAAAAAGAAAATTTTCAAATGACTAAGATGGTATCCTATCTAATAAAAGAGAAACATGCAAATTGACCATACCTCTGTTATGTCAACAAGCCACACCCACCAGTCAATAAGGATAGAGTATGCAAATTAACTCAACAAAAATGACTGTGGCCACGGAGTGAGCAGGAGGCTTGGCTCTACTCAAGGCTAAAAAGTTTCAATTATAGAAGATAAATAAATCCCAGATACCAGAGCCTCCATTTGGGTCGCGGAGGGGCATGCCCAACCTACAAACCTCTACAGACCCCTCACCCAGGCCGCCCCACACTCCAAGGGAATCCCCACTCTGATCTGGGATACCGTTCAGGGCAAACCAGCCAGACCCCACCCATGCACCAGGCCTCTATCCTATCTAATAAAAGCGCAATATGCATATTGATCATCACTCCAACACACAAGATGGCTGCCCCCATGTGGACACAAGATGGCTGCCACAGATGGCCAGCAGAGGAGGGCAGTTAGGGGTGACCAGGCATGCAGGGGAGGGCAATTAGGGGCAATCAGGCTGGCAGGGGAGCAGTTAGGCAACAATCAGGCTGGCATGGGAGTGGTTAGGGGGTGATCAGGCTGGCAGGGGCGCTGGAACCTGTTTGGCTCAGTGGATAGAATGTCGGCCTGTGGACTGAAAGATCCTGGGTTCGATTCCGGTCAAGGGCATATACAGTGGTGCCTCGCATAACGAACGCCTCACACAGCGAACTTTGGACAGGTTTTTCATGAAACCATCGGCCAAAAAGCAGAAAATGGATGAAGATGTGCAAGATTCGGTAGACTCTACTTAGTCTGTCTTAAAATTAAAAAAATGTGTGTTTTTTTTTTAAAAAAATTATGTTTTTAGATGTATCTAAATAAAAATATGTCATCTTAGCATATTTTTTTTTATGTCATCTTAGCATATTTTATGCTACAGAACGAATTATTTTTTTTAACATGTATTGTTATGGGAAAACACGTTTCACATAACAAACTTTTCGCATAACAAGCTTGCTCCTGGAACAAATTAAGTTCGTTGTGTGAGGCACCACTGTACCTTGGTTGCGGGCACATCCCCAGTGGGGGCTGTGCAGGAGGCAGCTAGTCGATGTTTCTCTCTCATCGATGTTTCTAGCTCTCTATCCCTATCCCTTCCTCTCTGTAAAAAATCAATATATATAAAAAATCAATATATAGTTCATATATATATATGAACTAGTTAGGGGCAATCAGGAAGGCAGGAAGGCTAGCAGTTGGGAGTCAGCAGTCCTGGATTGTGAGAGGGATGGCCAACTTCCCGGTAGGGATTGGGCCTAAATGGGAAGTTGTACATCCTTCTAGGAGTCCCAGATTAGAGAGGGTGCAGGCTGGGCTGAGGGACACATGCTTCCATGAATGAATTTCATGCACTGGGCCTCTAGCCATTTAAGTAAAAGAGAACAATAGGCAAAATATGATTAGAAAGGTATTGAAACTGGTCTCAGGAAGTCTTTGAAGATGTGGAGTGATGAAAACAGCAGCAGATGTAAAATGACGCACTTGAGCATGAAAGCGGTCTCGTGGCTTTTCAGTAAGTTAAACATCAATATAAACATCATATGACCAAGAATTCTACTGCTAAGTAAATACCACAAAGAATTGAAAGCAGGTCTCCAAATAAAAGTTTGTACATGAACATTCATAACAGCACTGTTCTAAATAGCCAAAAGGTAGAAACAACCCACATGCCCAATGGATGAACAGATTTAAAACATGTGGTATATCCATGCAGTAGATATCATTCAACTGTAAGAAGTAATGAGGTTCCGATACTTGCTACTACATGGATGGACCTCACAAACATGCTAAATGAAGGAAGCCAGATACAAAATGCCTCAGATTGTATGATTCCATTTATATGGAATGTCCATAATAGGCAAATCCATAGAGACAGAAAGCAGATTAGTGGTTGCCAGGGACTAGAGGGAGGAGTCACGAGGGAGTTAATACTTAAAGAGTTATAGAATTTCCTTTTGAGTTTATGAAAGTGTTTTGCATTTCAAATGGTGCTGATTGTACAACATGTGAATGTAATAAATGCTACTGAATTGTATCAGTGTACTTTAAAATGGTTAAAATGGCCCTTGCTGGTGTGGCTTAGTTGGTTGGAGCACTGTCCTGTACACCAAAAGGTGGTGTGTTCACTTCCTGGTTGGGGCACATATGGGAGGCAGTTGATCAATGTCTCTTTCTCTGTCTCTCTCTCTCATCAATAAAGAAACACATCTTTGTGTGAGGATTAAAGTAATAAAAATAAAATAAAATAAAATGGTAAATAGCAAATTTTATGGTATGTGTATTTTACCACAAAAAATACATGGCATTATACGAAGATCTCTTTTCTTCTGAAATTTAGGATACATGGATATAAGGAAGTATGGGGATATTTGTGTAAGCATTTGATAAGATTTGGGTTGTAATCCAAACAAATCAAAAGTTAAAAACTTCAGGAATAAAGCCCTTAGTTTCCCTTCAATTTATTTTTTTCTATAAAAGTCAAATAAAATAAAATTTAATATTTTACTTAAAAACTACCTAAAAATCTGATTTTACAAAAGTATTTCTATCTGTATATCTAACGTATTTATAAAGCAACTTATCTATGAGGTTACATTTCTTTCTATACATACATAGAAACATTTCAATAATAATGTTCATCCGATATAAACAATAATAATCTCTGGATGGTGGCATTTCTGGTAATTTAAATAAACTGCTTTTAATTTTTCTGTATTGCCAAGTTTCTTTATATTGAACACATATCATTTCTATGAACATCATTGTGTGATTTTTCTTATGTCAACCAACTAGCCTAATAAACAAAAATAGAATATGGATGCAAATAAGCCAAAATGTAATGGCAATTAATTCTGGAATAAATATGGTTAACCACTATTTTTTTCCCCACTATTTCATTTCTTCTACTTTTGGGGGTACTTTTTAAATTACCAAAGTAATATTTTAAAAATTCATAAAACTTAGAGAACCATTAGAAAAGTTGCCCGATGTCACAAAGCTGTTAAGGGGGGAGCTGGCTGGGGTTCAAAGCAAATCATCTACAGCTCAGTTCTCAGCCTTGAGTTAATCTTGCTGTAAGTAATATGGTTTTATTTTTCAAAAATTCAACATAAACACATTCTCCACCCCCAAGAGTCTACTAGTGACTGAGTCCTACATCTGTCCTTCAAAATGTCAAGACTGCAGAGGAGGACACTGTCTTGTACTACATCTCAGGAACATGACGAATACACTGCATTTCCAGAAAACCATCCACCTACTATCAACATGCCCAGAGATGTAGCATCTGCTGTGTACAGGGCACACATGAGAGACATTGCTCAGAGAATCTGAGCCTGAAGTTGTGGTGAATTCAAAGCCCAGTAGCCCACTGCAAAGGGAACCAGACATTCATTTGTTCATTTACTCATTTACTCACTACTTATTGAGTTCCTGGGAACTGTAACTGTTGATCCTTGATTGTCACTAAGGTGCTTCTTAAGATTTTTTGGTTACAAGAAACAGAAACCAACTTAAACTAAAGAAAAAGGGAAAATTTATGACTGAAATACTGAACCCTAGATACAAAATGGCACCAGGGATGGGATTTGGTGGTTTAGAACCAATGCTCTGAAGACATATTGAGCATGGATCTTTGCGCTGACATAAGCCTTCTGATCTTGGACAATTTACTTACACACTCATTCAGTGTGCTCATCTGTTAAATGGGTATAACATTAGCTTTCTCATAGGTGGTTCTGAGCATTAATGCATTGAGGTATTATCACAGGCCTGATATTTAGCAAGCACTCAGTAAATACTAGCTCTTTGAATTCTTATCATAATGTCACTGCAGAATTGATTTCTTTCTAGTCCACGTGTATAAAGATGACCACTCAATCCTACTGATTTTATATGATCCTGGTCCAGCCACAGTGTACAAATTAACTTGACATTCTCTTGGTTCCAAATCCAACTTTCTAAAGGAGATTGCTTGGCTTTGTGAAATAGGCAATCATCCCTGATCCAAAAAAATGAATCCAGTTGGCAGGGACCTATTAAGTAACCATGACAGCTGAGAACCCAATGTAACTACGTAGACAGAAGGAAGAAGGACGGGTCATGGACGTTGGCCAGATAAACTTAGATGCCTTCGGTATACCAAGAAAACCTCCAAAAGTACAACGTGGTGGTGTTCAATAGGAAAAGGGAAAAATGAAAAAACAAAAACAAAAAACCACCACCCGCCAGTCTTTGCTTTATCTTGGTTGTACAAAGAGTATCTCTGTGAATTCTCATCTTTCTTCCTAAAGCAACAACAACAAAATAATGTTCTTGGATAAAACATTTCAGATGGAGACTTTGCAAACTGCTGTGGACATCATGGAGGAAATGATGCTCTTGTTCTTTTTCTCTTCACAGCCTGTGGAGAAGGAAGGACTCAGGGATTAGCCTCAGCTCTTTCCACAGTGAACTGTTTTAACAAAATCTGCCCCTCTCTCAGCAACAGACTTCTCCACATGTTGACGTTAAGCTCTGTATTGTAATAGATTGCACTTTTACTAAACACCAGGCTGCATTTGCTTGTCGAGTCAGATGCCCTACATTGTCTAACCTGTGATTTGCTAAGATAGCTGGATAATTTTATTCAAGTCTGGTTTTTAAAGGATGTTTATCTTCTAATCTGATTTCAGCCTCTATTAATTAACTAGGTCGCAAGTATGTGTTACTTACAGTCATTTGGTTATAAGTAACAGAAAACCCGGCTTAAACTACCTTAAACAACGAGGGGAATTAATCAAGTCATTTAACTGAAGGGAGCAGTGGTAGGGCAGGGTTCCAGGCATGGATTGATTTAGTGGCTCAGTCATTATCATTAGGGCCCCAGTTTCTATTTGTTTCTCCACATTGTCTTCCCCATTATCAGTTTCATTTAAAGACTGGGTTTTTTTTTTCTTTTTTCTTTTTCTTTTTGCAATAAAAGGCTGACAGCAGGAATAAGAGCCTCCCTTTTTTTTTTGTTTTTGTTTTTGCTTGACATAAGCCAGTCAGGGCCTGCCCTTGGGTTTTTGGGAGAGCTCAATGCCAGACAAAGCTATGGCAGAGAAGTTTGAAGTCCTATTTAAGAGAGAAAGGCTAGAAGGTTTGTGGGAGGTAACCAACAAATATTGTCTCCAAAATGCTTTTTTAAATTTATTTCAAGGTATACTCATTTTATGTTCTTCCCTAAGTTGCAATGAAATATAATCTTTTTTTTGTTGTTGCCAATTTTTGGCTAGTATGGCTAGATGACTGGCTTCAGTTAGAGAACAATCATCTACCTACTTATTATTGGTTGCCTTGGAAATAAGAGAGTGTGCTTTGGCTTTTCCTATTGAAAATATCCACCAGAAAGATGAGACTAGTTTTCATTTATTAAAGAAGCACCTTTATGTCTAACGGAATACTGTGCACACCAATTTTCATAAATTGAAGGGAATCATGCTGAGACTTTTGATTTTGGATTTAAAATAGTTCCAGCTTGAATAAGCCCAATTCCCACAATAGAGCTACTAATTATTTAGGCATTGGTGAACATTAGCCTCATCTCCTTGTCTGCCAACAGCTACATTTATGGCAATGCCAGAATTACTTGAAATTATATATAGTAGGATGTCTGCAAAAAGAAATGTTGAAGGATGGGCAAATTTTATAGCAGAGAAAAGCAACTTGGATGAAATTTGTTGCCTGACTATTTAAATGATGTGCTTTATGGCCTTCATTGGTTCCTTTTGAACAAATAAAGCAAATTTGAACATCTGGAAGAGTGAGGTTGATTATCAGCTGGAATCACTAATATATCAAGATAATTGTTCTCCTTACACTACTTTCCCCTGGTAATCTGAATGCTTACCAGGATCTAACTTCTTTTCCACTTCCCCATTTGTCTTTTAAAGACTTTTGAGACCTTCTCCGTGTTAAATGCCTACATCCCATGGTATCCAGCAGAAGTTAATACCATTTCTGGTGAGCTTGAACACTGATATAATTAGAAGCCTTTAGTGTGAGGTTATGCATTTAGGAACACTTTCTAAATCTGTCTTAAATCTCTCTCTCTTGATTTATTTTTAAAAACAATAGCAGGTGGCCTCCAAAACCATCTCACATCAGCATTGCTGAAGTTGGTTCTGGTTCAGTAATTGAGCAAATTAATAAGGAACATCATATCACTTTGTTTCAAAATATCTCCAAAATCTTTATCTCATATTTTTTCATATGAAAAAAAACAAAATAGTGAAAAGAAAAACAGAGATAAGCAAATAGTTAAAACAAGTATTTCTTTGCATTAAGCTACTTATAAGCATTTTTCTGTCCTTAAAACTCTCTATGATATTTTTATTCATTCAAATGCATACAAAGAGTTTGTGGAAAGTTGTTCATGTTATTTTTTTTTGTCTTTTTAGCTTTTTATTTTTTATTTATTTATTTAATTTTTTTATTAAATTATTATCTTTGTACATATACCATTGCCCACCCCCTCCAATACATGCCCTCCCTCCCCAGAGTTTTGTGTCCATTGGTTGTACTTATATGCATGTATAAAGTCCTTCGGTTGATCTATTATCTCCCCCAGATCTCCCTACCCTCCGGGCTGCAATTTGACAGTCTGTTTCTTTTTAGCTTTTTAAAATAGATAATAGTTAACTATACCTATGTAATAAAGAAATAAAAGTGTTTTTTTTTTAATTGTTGCAATTCTATGAATGGAAAGACAACCTTTAGGTTATCCTGTCCTACTTTATGTGTTAAATTTTATTCCGGAAGTGTTGTGGGATCACACAGGTAGAATTCAGACTACAAACCTGGTGAAGGCTGGCTTGTACTTATAATTTCTCAGGGGAGATTTTCCCTCCTTCACTTAGAGCTGCTTTCTTGTGGTTCCTTTCAGTACATGAGGTTTATTTCTCCTTACTCCTAGTAGCCTTGTTAGATCTCTACTCTATGTGGGAATACCAAATTAGAACACTCCCGTGCCCCGCTAACCCATCCTTCAGGCACCCCTCTGAGCAGCTGTCAGTGCCATAGTTCCAGGTCTCTCATCTCAGAAGAAGGTCTCCAGAAACCCTGGTTTTGGTTCCTGGCCTCTAGAGAATCCTTTCATCCCAGCCCAGCGAAGCTCTTAAACAGATGTTTTTATATTTTTAATCCAGCTCTTTACTTCTTTTATTCAGCAATGTTGTTTATCTAGTGTCTGCTCTGCTAAAGGAAAGTGCTGAATTGCTTTCTAAAACGGTCTTTCGTAAGATTTGTTTACAAATAACATGACTTGGATTTGTGAGTTATACATTTAGGAACACTTTCTAAATCTGTCTTAAATCTCTCTATTTTTAAAAACAGCATGCTTCCATAACCATCCCACATAAGCATTGTTGAAGATAGTTCTGGTTCAGTAATTCATTTTTCAAATTAAAATATTTGAGCACATGTCCTGTGATTTGATAAAAACTCAAACATAAGGTACATCTCTTCTTTTTTGTGGATAAATGTTTGATAATAAAACTTACCTTATATTCATGCATCTGAGGTGTGCTTACACAAATACTTAGAGTTGGTTTGTATGTGTTTTAGTTGCTACTCAAGGCCTTTAGTATGTTAGGGCTGAGGACTGTCTTACTTATTTCGCTCTTACCCCCAGCCTCATGGAATTCAGATTGCTCAGGAAATGACTGAATGAAATAACTGGTTGCCTTAGAACTGTTTCTATCTCTCTATCATGTTTTGTATATTCTTTTAAAAAATATATACTGATTTTTTACAGAGAGGAAGGGAGAGGGACAGAGATCTAGAAACATCGATGAGAAACATTGACCAGCTGCCTCCTGCACACCCTCCACCAGGGATGTGCCTGCAATCAATGTACATGCCCTTGACCGGAATCGAACTTGGGACCCTTCAGTCCGCAGATTGATGCTCTATCCACTGAGCCAAACCGGTTTTGGCTGTATATGCTTGACTATTTCTATTTTGGCCATAGTTGGAGCCAGAGTTTCCATCTACTCAGGGAGCGATGCATTTCCCCTATCATCTATGTGTAATCGTGAGAGAAAATTGACAGAAGTTGTATAAAGATGCACTGACTGTAACTTGTTCCTTTCTGCTGAGAGGTAGAATAATTTATGGTTACTACCATGTTTCCCCGAAAATAAGACATCCTCCAAAAATAAGACCTACTTACAGGTTTCCTTCTGAGTGAAATATAAGGCAACCCCCTGAAAATAAGCCCCCCCCCCAGGCTAAACATGAGAGATTTGGTCCACTGATTCTGAAAGAAATGGAGTCACAAGAAATTCACCAGGAAATTCAGGAATTGGATTGTTATGATGATGTTCCAGAAGATGATAACATGATTGTCATTGAATAAATGAGCAAATTCTTGATACTGTAGGATTCACAGTTTGTCTGGTTTGTGTTGACAACTACCATACCACTGAACCGTATAGACGTAATAAATTTCCTTTATTTTTATCTAGCAATAAATGTGTACCGTATTCTTCTTCATGGAAAAATAAGACATCCTCTGAAAATAAGATCTAGCGCATCTTTGGGAGCAAAAATCAATATAAGACACTGTCTTATTTTCTGGGAAACAGGGTACTTCTGTGTCTCCTCCATCCCTTTCATTATCAGGGACAAACAGTTTCACAGTCAGTACATTTACATTACTGAGGGCAGTTAAGTCCCACGCTCACCTTTGTTCCTGGTTGGGGCCAGTTAAAATGCAAGGCTGGTTGTATTATTCTCATTCTTAGTATATAGTTCAGAGCCTGGCACATAGAAGTCTGTCACAATTTAGAATTAATGAATCTGTGTGTGTGTGTGTGTGTGTGTGTGTGTGTGTGTGTGTGTATGTATGTGGAGAAGGAGAGGGGGGAGAGAGGGAGGGACGAAGAGAGAGAGAGAAGAGAGACAAAGAGAGCAAGAACTAGGTTCAAAAGTCCTTGCAACTCTATCGAAAAATTTAAATTTCAGTATCATTGTAGAGGATCATGCTGAGAAGAAGCAAGTAGTTTTACTCTTGTCTTTGTAAAGGGCAAAATCACTATTATTATTTTTGAATGCTTATGATTCATGTGGTGAGCACTTGATATATGTCTCGTGTTGGGTTCTTCAGAAGCAGATGCTAAAATGGAGTTGGGTGCAATATGTTTATTAGGAATCCACACTAAAAGGAAGGAAAAGGAAGAAGAACTGGGCAAGTGAAGACACCCCCAAAATTCTAGTTAACCAGGGGTGGTAATTCTGTGGTATTGGCCATCATGGTATCCTGCAGTAAGCTGAATCGCTAAGCCTTTATATTGCATCACTCAGCCACAAGATGTAGGCTGCCTCAAGAAGGGCATATCCTTGATTGATGGGAGCCGAATGCTGAGGCTGACTCTGAGAGCTGACAGCTGGAGTATCTGTGGCCTGCATCCCTGCAGCCGGACAGTTAGTTCTTTCTTGAGGGGGGCTGTGAGTGGCCCATCTCTATGTTTACCATGGCATACATAGTGGATTTAATCAGCACAACAGCTTTATAGCTGGATACTGTTAATCTTCTCATTTTTCAGTTGAAAGAATTGTGGCTTAGAGGGGTTAAAAGTAACAGGCCCAACTGATGGAACCAGGATATCTATCTAGATCTGCCTGACTCCCAGCACTGGGCTTCATTACACTGGATTACATTAACCCATGAACTGAATAGTTATTAGGTGCTTAAAACTTCAGACTGAGAGAGAATCATACACCTCCTTCCTGAAGTCAAATTGGGGGCTGAGGTTAAGAAAAAGATGAGGGACTATGTGTCAGAAATTTCAATCAGAATGACACAATTCATAAAAGTCTTATTTCTGTTTCTTCTTCATCATTCCAAAAATACTAAAAGAGCACCAATTCCACACCATTTGTTATTCAGATGTTGACAATGCCATGGAGAACAAAAGGAACAAAGCCTCTGTTCTCATGGATTTTTTTTTTCTAGTTTGAAAGGCAGATGTTAAGTAATTACAAGGTGGACACATTGATGAAAATCTTAACTTTTTACCATGGTCTATGAGGTACCATGTGGTCTGGCCTCCCTGTATCTCTTACTAGTTTTGAGCCATCCTCCCTGCTCTTACCAGCAGAGTCACGTTCATTTTTACTTAGGGTCTTTGCATTTGCTGCCTCCTCTGCTCTTGCTCCTCAACATCACTTGGTGGATCTTTTCCCATGCCAATGCCTTGGCAACTTCCTTGACCATTGTCCCATCACCCTGTTTTAGGTGTTCATTGCTATGAACATTTGTTTCTTTGTTCACATAGCTTCATGAGAACAGAAGCTCTGCTCATTCCAGGCATGCTCACATCTCCAACAACTACAAAAATGCCTGGCACATAGTAGGCATGCAATACATTCTTAATGAATGAAGGAAGGAAGGATTACACAACAGGGAAGTGCTGTAAACTATGAGAATCCTTAGAAGGGTCACTACCTTATTAGGGGGTCAGGTGCATACTGGACATACAGTATGCAAATGAAATTTTCTTCAAGTCAACTATAAACTCCTGAAAGGCAGGAAGGTTATTTTATATTTCTCTGAATTTTCTCTGCCAGCATATATCATTGTATTTTAAATTCTGAGGCTACCAGAATTTAAACTAAGGCTACCCAGCTTTCAGAATCTGGAACAAAGGCTCCACAACTGCTGAGTCTTCAAAAGTTGAGCTTATTACACCTTATGCTAAATTTCAGTTGCCTGGTTCTACTGCAGAGCTATTGAGTGACTCACAGCATCCTCACACTCCTCTTTTTCTCAGTTTCCTCATCTGTGAAATTGTGTGCCTAAACTGAGGTCTGATAGGTCAAGTAATCTGGGTTCCAGTCTTGGTTCAACCATTACTGGCACCTGTAAGCCTTGGGCAAGTGCAACTACTTTGATTTCCAGTATCATCATCTCTAAAGGGAGGAAAATAATAGTCTTAACCTTTTATTTTAAGGTTGTTACCAGGAATAAGGTACAAAATTTAAGAAGATGCCCAAAACTCAGCAATCAAGATAATCTTACCTAATAAAAGAGAAACATGCAAATTAACCATTACTCCACTATGTCCACAGCCAATCAGAGTATGCAAATTAACCAACAAAGATGGAGGTTAGTTTGCATTTGCACGCACAGAGCGGTGTGAAGCCTGCTATGAGGGGAAGGAGGTTGGTGGAGGGAGCTACTGGAGTGGTTCCCCAGACAGAAAGAAGAACTTGCCAGCTCCGGGAGGCCTGGGAGCGGGGATGTGCCAGCTCCCAGGTAGCCCAGAGAGCAGGGACTTGCTGACTCCCGGGTGGCTGGGAGTGAAGCCAAGAGCCTATTGCATGAATATTGTGCAACAGGCCTCTAATATTTAATAACATTGAAAAAAAAAAAACCACCAAAATTAATGCAAAGAGTTCATGATGAACAAAATATAAACATTTTCAATAAGGATGGATCAGTAACAATGCTGTGCTATGTCATTTTGGAGTTCAAGGCAAGGAGAAAAAAAGATAAATAAGACCATGAGACCATGCTTGTAAGGTACTTAGCACAATGCCTTCAACATAGAAAATGCATAATCTGTATAAAACAGTATTAGTAAATAATCTCTAATATTTCTCCTAGTTATGAAATTACTTAGCTGCCAATTATTGCCACAATTAGGAATCATTTTAAAAATTGCAACTACTGACTTAATTTTATGCAAAAATGTGTAGGCTTGGCACAATGCCTACCCACCATCCTCCTGTAAAAATGAAAAATTAGTGCTAGGGAGAAATGAAATAAACTACACTCTAACATTCTTCTATGTGTATTTGTATTTCTAGTTAAAATAATTTAACAACAGCCAAAACCGGTTTGGCTCACTGGATAGAGCATTGGCCTGCCGACTGAAGGCTCCTGGGTTTGATTCTGGTCAAGGGCATGTACGTTGGTTGCGGGCACATCCCCAGTACGGGGCATGCAAGAGGCAGCTGATCGATGATTCTCTTTCATCAAAGTTTCTAACTCTCTATCCCTCTCCTTTCCTCTCTGTAAAAAAAATCAATAAAATATATTTTTAAAAATAATTTAACAACAAAGGTAAATCTATATGCAACCAGAATCA
Organism: Pipistrellus hanaki; assembly: GCF_964339955.1. Lineage (NCBI taxonomy): Eukaryota > Metazoa > Chordata > Mammalia > Chiroptera > Vespertilionidae > Pipistrellus > Pipistrellus hanaki. The sequence continues at coordinate 16,152,844 of NC_140515.1, forward strand.
CAGGCAAACCAAGCTCAAATAGCTGCCAATTGCTCATGATCACTCAAATACCCACCCATCTACTCAGAAAGTCTACTGTGAAGGCCTGTTGTGCTGCACTGTACTGTGCTAGAGGCTGGACATGCAAAGAAGAAAGAGGTGTAGATCTTGCCCTCGGAGTGCTCTAATGGGAAGATCAGACATGCCTAAGAACACAGGGAGTCTGCAGCTTATGTCAAGGCTACCTCTGAGGAAGAATGCAACGGACAATGTAAAGACTTATAACAAGCAATATTTCCATAAGAATTATTGTAAAAAAATCTAGAATCTAAATGCTTAGAGCTTTACTATTCAACACTTTTTATCCATTAACACTGACCTAAAACACATTTTAAAAAATACTTAAAAGGCGTCATGTAAATACTGAAGGAATAATAAAAGGCCATGTGCAATCGTTTATACCTTCAAATACTGACCTTTGGCTGGTGGAGAAATTACAGGGACACATTAAGATGCTGCCCAAAATAGCATGGCCACAAAGAGTTTATTCTTAAGTGAGAGGAGTGATTAGAGGAAGGAGGAGGCAGCAAAATAAGGACTGTCCAAAGTCACCTCTTTCAACTCTCCATCTCTATCAACTCCACGTCTTTGTTGGGAAAGTAAAATGCAGATGGGGATGAGAAGGAACAAGTTAATGAAAGGCCAAGAGAAGGTCTTGCCTCCTGTATATCCATCTTAAAGACAATAAGGACGGAATAAGGGATCTACTGCTTTTTATGCCCAATTTTAGAGTTGTGTATTAGAAGTCTTCTGAGACTTGGGATGAAATGGGCGTGGAAAGGGCATATGGGATAGTCTTCCTGACATATATGGAGAGCTAAGGCTCACCTCTTAGCTGTTCCTACTATGCACAGGCAACCTACCAGGAGAAATGTCTTCCTGGTAATCAAATTCTCCATTTTGCTATACTGCCACAAAAGTTAATATGGCAAGAGATACCCAAAGAGGTGCCTACTGAGTCTACATATTGTTCACATCCACCTCAGGTTTCAAGAACTGAGTTAAATACCCTAATTTTTATGCTTTAGAAACTTATATGAGCAACCTCTTGATGTCTTTAATTGACTTTAAATTATTCCAGAAAGATAGTATGATATAAACATGTGGTTGATTAGTTTTATGCTATACCCTAAGAGCAGTCAAGTCTCTCTGATTGAAAATACCCTCCAAAGATGGCCAGTTTGCATTTATTCATAAGACCACACTCTAGATGAACTTAGCTACAAGTCCTTTCTACATTTATCCTTGATGGATAACAAAGGGCTTGTTAATTAGCATACTAAATGTTAGAAGTGGGTTTTCATTAGTGAAATGAATGGTGTTCAACGGATGCTGATTGGCTAAAATATTTTAGAGGTATTTTCTAATCTCATATGAATAGGACATTTAACTCCAGGGAGCCTTTTAATCTCCAACTTTCAGATGGCTTGATTCTAATATGGTACTACCTCCCTCCATGAAGTTAAATGGTTCTGGTTGCCTGAAGATTCTAAGAGGCTAAGTGAATCCTGCCTCATGGATGTCTCTGTGTCTATCTCACAAGAACTTGTCATATAAAGAGTGGCTGTGGATAGGAGATGGCAGTGTAGGTACATGCCAATACTTGCTGCCTCCCACAACCACATCAAAATTACAACTAACACACAAAACAATCATTATTCAGGACCACCTGAAATCTGGCTGAATGGAAGTCTTACCAATAGAGAAGTGAAGAAGAAAGTACATTAAGACTGGTAGGAGGGGCAGAGTCATGGAATGGGCTGGTCTGACACCTATGTGTGACTTTTTAAAATAATTTTTTTAATCGGAGGGATATCTCTGCTGCAGGGGCCTCCCGTGAGAAGCAAATGTTCCCAGTCCCACACCAGAGCCCCAAACCAAGGTTCCAGAGCTGGGAAGAGAAGTGTCCATAATTTTGGGCTGTAAAAACCAGAGGGATTGTGGCTGAGTGAAACCAAGGCTACCGGAGTCCTCTTAACGGACTAGCACATGGACTTATTTGGGTTTGATTCCTTTGAGCTCCAACATTGGGACAACAGTTATGGGGGGATTCAGAGCATAGGAGGAGGAACTGAATTGTCTGGCATCAGAGCAAGAATTCAAGGGCAGTTTTCTCTTGGGTGCTTGCGGGGTCAGTGTTCATGTGCTGAGATGTCCCTCATATGACTGGCAGCCATATCTGAATTTCCATCAGCTTGGTTCATAAAGTGCACTTAGACCTGGCCCTGGTTATTCCCTGAGACCACACCACAACCAATTTGCAGCCCCGCCCACGCTGTTTGCAGTGGTTTTTCCATATGAATTGCCTGTCCTGGTTTAGGCTTCAGACATTCCCAAAGTCTCTCAAATAAGCAGCAGCTGGTGTCAGCTTGCCCATACCTCTCAATAAGAGACCCAAGACCTGGCACTAGTACCTGGACTTTCAAGGATCTTAGTGATAATGTCAAAGACATGAAAAAGACCAGTCAGAAATTAAGCATCCACTAACTGAAATGAAGAATAATTTACAGGGAATTAATAGTAGAGGATGATGAGAATCAAAGCAATGAGTTGAAATATGAGGAAGCAAAACACACCCGATCAGAAGAGCAAAATGAAAAAATAATCCAAGAATATGGAGACAGTGTAAGGAGCCTCTGGGACAACTTCAAGCATATCAACATTTGCATTATGGGGGTGCCAGAAGGAGAAGAGAGAGAATAAGTTATTAAAAATGAAGTTACTAAAATATGAAGAAATAATGATAGAAAACTTCCTCTACCTGGTGAAAAAAATAGATTTACAAGACTAGGAAGTGCAGAGAATCCCAAATAAGAGGAACCCAAAGAGACCTTCACCAAGATACATTACAATTGAAATGCCAAGGGTTAAAGACAAAGAGAGAGTCTTAAAAGCAGCAAGAGAAAAGCAGCTAGTTACCGACCAGGGCACACCCATACAACTGTTAGATGATTCCTCAACAGAAACTTTGTAGGCCAGAAGGGAGTGGCAAGAAATATCCAAAGTGATGAATAGCAAGGACCTATAACCAAGACTACTCTAACCAGCAAAGCTATCATTTAGAATTGAAGGTAAGGTAAAGAACTCCACAGATAAGAAAATGCTAAAGGTGTTCATCATTACCAAACAAGTATGACATGAAATGTTGAAGGGTGTTCTTTAAGAAGAGGAGGAAAAAAATAGAAAAATAAAATGGCAATAAATACATATCTACCAACAACTGTATCTAAAAATCAAAATAAATGAACAAGGAACCAAAGGAACAAAATAAACTCATGAAAGAGAACTAGAGGCATAGAAACATGGAACAGACTGATGAATCTCAGAGGGAAAGAGGGAAGGGGGGTGGGAAGAGATTTGCCAAAGATCTTATATGCATATATGCATTACCTATGAACACAGACAATAGGATGGTGAAGGCCTGGCGTGGGATCGGAACTGGGTGGAGAAGGGCAATAGGCAGAAAAATGACATCGACACCTGTAATACTTTCAACAATGAAGATTAAAAAAAAAAAAGAATGGCTGGAGCACACGAAAGGACAGACAGCTGAACTGGGGTGTCATCAAACTTGGTGGCTGATTGACCATTTTGGATCCTGCTTGCTTATAAATATTTCTCTAATGTTTGTCTGCGTGACAAAATTTGGTACTAGATTCACTTTCATTGCAGCAACATTTAGGGGTAGTTTATACTGACCTGTCGCTAACTATGCATTAAACAGTTGCTTACTGAACAATAACCATATGCCCTCTTGGAACTTACATTCTATAAAAATACTTAGTAGTTTGTACTTGCCCAAACTGGCCTAAGTCAGTTCACCCTGTCCTACTCCATCCTCCCAAGCCAGAGACATGTACATCCCATCAGAGAGTTTGTTCAGATGCCAATGGTTATAAAATATATCCTCGGATTCCCCTTCTTCATGGATTTTATCAGAAGAATAGCTTAACTTGTAGAAAAAAAATACAACAATGCACCTGAGGTTTGAGAATTTGAGCAATCAGATTTTTAAGGCTTCTAGGCTTTTTGAAATAATCTCTTGGGAAGGTCTTTTTTTTTTCCACACTGGTGCGTTCTGATCACATGCCTTTCATCTCTCCCAATAATATAACTTTGTAATGCAGTGATAGCAAAATATGCTGCAAATGAATGACATGTTGCAAAAGAAACACAGGAAAAGCCAGTTCACAGAGCAGACCTCTCTAATAGTATCCAACAAAGAGAGAGTGGTGATAAAAATACTACAAAAGTACCTGGGTATTTAGACAAGGGAGTCATTATCTTGAGCTGGAAATGATGGTGAAGTGCTTCATTAGGTAAGTTTTGAGCTGGTTCTTAAATAGTGAGTAGGACTTGAATACACACATTTATTCATCTTTATTATAAAAAAGGTAAGTGGCCCTAGCTGGTTTGGTTCAGTGGATAGAGCAGTGGTAGGCAAACTCATTAGTCAACAGAACCACAGTTTGCCGACCACTGGGAGCAATGGCCCTCGGACTAAAGGATCCTGGGTTTGATTCCTGTCAAGGGCATACACCTCAATTGCAGGCTTGATCTCTGGCCCTGATCAGGGTCAATGCGGAAGGCAGCCAATCCATGGGTCTCTCTCACATCAGTGTTTCTTTCTCTGTCTCTCCCTCTCCCTTCCACTCTATCTAAAAAAAAAAATAAAAAAAAATAAAAATAAAAAAAATCCATGGAAAAATATCCTCAGGTGAGGATTAACAAGAACAAACAAAAAAAGATAAGAGATATGAAGTTGTTAATGTGCATTTTATCAAAAGGGCCATTTGAGATAGTCACATATATATAATAAAATGACTGCTCATTTCTCTAATATAGGAAGAGAAAAACTTCTGAAAATCAAGATGGCGGGGAAAACGATGCATGGGATTACAATGCATTTGTTAAGACTGGTGAACATTAGATGAGACCTGCAAAAAGGGGATTAGCTAATGTTGTGTGCGTGGGGAGCGTGGGGGGGGGGAGGTGGAAAGCAATTCATGAGCATGAGAAAGGCTTTTAGTTGCAGGTTAGCATGGAGGGTATTTTTGAGAAAATGGGATTCGCTAATAAACCAGGAGGAGTATGAAATTAATCAAGCTTTGGTAAGTGGCAGAAGTATTTGTACCGTTTTTTCTTGTTCATCTCTAATAAAATAATAGAAAGGAGAAATCTGTAAAATTTGGAAAAATTACAATGTAGTAGACTCTCTTTTTGTAGGAGTATAAATTGGTAAAAATGGCATTTTTCACAGAGATAGGGCGCATATTCAAAAAATTTGTATGGAACCACAAAAAACCACAAATAGCATCTGCAACCTTGGGAAAGAACGAAGTTGGAGGGATCACACTACCTAACATCAAATTATACTAGAAGACCACAATAATCAAAAAGCATGGTACTGGAATAAAAACAGACATATAGATCAATGGAACAAAATAGATCTGGAGTCTAGAAATAAACCCAAATTAATATTTGACAAAGAAGGCAAGAACAAATAAGGGGGTAAAGACAGTCTACCCAATAAATGATATTGGAAAAATTAGACTGATACACGAAAAAAAAAAAAAAGAAAAGAAAAAAGAAAAGAAAAAAAGAAACTAGACCACCTCCTTTACCATATACAAAAATAAACTCAAAATAGATGGAAATATTAACTGTAAGTCTCAAAACCACAAAAATCCTAGAAGAAAACAGTAAAACCTTTTATATTTCTTGTAGCAATATTTTTTCCTGATATATCTTCTCTGACAAGGGAAACAAACAAAAACAAAAAAAAAAGTAAACAAAAGGGACTAAAAATAAAAAGTTTTTTTTAAATGTATTTTTTTTATTGATTTAAGAGAGGAAGGGAGAGAGATAAATAATGAGAGAGAATCATTCATAGGTTGCCTCCTGCGTGCCCCCCAATGGAAGGAAATCAAGCTACAACCCGAGCATGTGCCCTGACCAGGAATCAAACCATGACCTCCTGGTTCATAGGTCAATGCTCAACCACTGAGCCAGGCTGGCTGGGCAAACTAAAAAGGTTTTACACAGAGAAGGTAACTATAAAGAAAATAAAAAGACAACCCACTGAAAGGGAGAACATATTTGCCAATGAAACATCTGATAAGGGGTTAATATCCAAAATTTATAAAGAGTTCAAACAACTCAACACCAAGAAAACAAACAATCCAACTAAAAAGGAACTAAATAGACACTTCCCCCAAAAGGACATAGAGATGGTCAGTAAAGATATGAAAATATGGTCAATATCACTAACCATTAATGAAATGCAAATTAAAATCACAATGAAATATCACCTAATATCTGTCAGAATGGCTATCATCAACAAATCAACAAACAAGTTGGAGGATGTGGAGAAAAGGAAACCCTTGTGAACTGTTGGTGGGGATGCCTGTGGGTGTTGCCACTGTGGAAAATAGTATGGAATTTCCTCAAAAAATTAAAAATGGAACTGCCTTATGACCCAGCCATTCCACTTCTGGGAATGTATCCAAAGAACCCCAAAACACTGATTTGAAAGAGTATATGCATCCTTGTGTTCACTGCATTACTTTTTTACAATAGCCAAGATTTGGAAGCAATCAGTAGATGAGTGGATAAAAAGGCAATGGCACATTTACACAATGGAATACTACACAGCCATAAAAAAGGGAAATCTTACCTTTTGTTAAAGCATGGATGAACCTGGAGAGTATTATGCTAAGTTAAATAAGCCAGACAGAGAAAGACAAATACCATGATTTCATTTTTATGTGGGATTTAATAAACAAAATAAACAAACAAAATTGGAACAGACTTATATAGAAAGTAGACTGACAGGTGTGTGTTTGGGGCTTGGGGGACTGGGTGAAATAGGTGAAGGGATTAAGTAAACTAACAAAAAACCTCATAGACACAGACAATAATATGGTGATTACTAGAGGGGAAGGGAGGTGGGGAAGAAGAAGAGAGTAAAGAAGGGATAACTGATGATGGAAGGAGGCTACACTTTGGGTGGCGAACACACAATACCATATACTGATGGTGTATTTTAGAAATGTGCACTAGAAACCTATATAATTTTAGTAACCAATGTAACCCCAATAAATTCAATAAAAGAAAAAGAAAACTTGTGTCAGGTTATACCACAGTGACTAACAACTCCCAAATCATGGTGGCTTAAAACAACAAATGTTAATTTCTCATTTATACCATGTGTGTGGTGGGTTAGCTGAGGCTCTGTCCAGCACTGACCTCACTACTGGACTCAGGCTGTTTAGAGCAGCCACTATCTGAAATATTGCTGGTCACTGTGGCAGAAGATAAAGACTGATCTGGCAGGTTTCAATCTGGCAATTAAATGGCAATGACATATGTTCCTTGTACTCAAAATTTATTGACCAAGTCACATGGCCCCCTCTGTAGGCAAGGAGGTGCAGTCCTACGAGGCCCTGGAAGGCTGAAAACTGGAAATAGTCTGGGGACTGAAGAGATGACTGTCTTGGGTCACTGCTATTAAAATAAAATAAAAAAATGTTTATACCTGTTGACACACAATTTCATTGTGAATTCATCCTAATAAGATGCTCCCATAAATCCCCAAACCTGTATGTCCATGGATTTTCCCTCCAGGATTGAAAACTAAAAAAAAAAAATCAATAGTGAAATGATTAAACAAATTATGGGATACTGACACATTAGGATTCTACAAAGTCATTAAAAAAGATGGATGTTTCAGATAAACTAAGTGACTTAAAATATTATATAATAAAAGCTTATGTATAGAATGATACCAGATGCTAAACATCATTTATGTTAAAAAATTGTGACTACATTTACACAGAGTGATGATAAAACAGAGGTTTAATAATGTTAACATAGCTCTGCTGGAGGGCTCAGTTGGTTGATTATGGTCCTGTCGTCCTGTGTTGGGGGCGCTGAGCGCTGAGCTACAGAACTATGGACCTGACCTGTGGGAATGACTGATGGTGTCTCCTGGTCACCTTAGGGAAAAGTATAACTCATGCGCTACAATATTTGTAGACAACACTATTTATCAGTCTGATCTGAGAAATCACTGTGCAGTGCCCGGTATTAGCAATATATTACCACATAAAGAACAGAGATGCAAATAGATCCAAGGATATTTTTGATAAGAGAATCCTTTCTTTCACCCAGAACACGGATCAGGAGGAACTCTTTAAACACAATCCTGAACCTGAATCTATCTATCGGTTTATTCACCCTTTTTTATAGCTATAAATGTAACAGCCGGATATGTACTATCAACTTTGGTTTATATAAAAAGACTTTCAATTTATGCTGAAATCGACATTTGCCCAACTAACTGGAAAAGTAGTGTTTTGGGCGCCATTGTTCTTGCTTTCAAGTATTGGCATGATTTGGATATATGGAATTCGATATTCTATGGACTCTTCAAGGGCATTACAGTCAAGGACTTAAAGAAGCCCTATTAGAGGAAAAAAATGGCTTATAATTTACCAAAAAAAAAAAAAAAAAAAAAGCCTTAATAAGAGAAGACATGGGAAAAAAGTCCATCTGATTACAGAGGACAAGATGGAACACAGTGTGAATACAAGAGCTTTAAAAGCTGATGTGGTTCTGTGGAAAGTACTCTTTGTATTTATACTAAAATTCTTTTGTAAAAAAAGATACTAACATAGCTATTCTTTCTTGAGCATTTACTATGATCAGGCATCGTAGTAAATGTTACATATTTTAGAAGCATGGTTTCTAGCTGAGGTAAAATGAATTACCACTCCCATTTTACAGATGAAGTTAAGTTAAGTGACTTATCCAAGGTCACACATACAAGCAGTTCTGCAGCTGGAGACCCAGGCTACCTCTGGGGGTGGGACACAGCAAGGAGGAATTTTATAATACATTTTATGGAGTTTAATAAGCTTGTATTTGTTTTTCATACAATAGCCTGTATTTCTTTTGCAAAGATAATTTAAAAATTAACACCCCCCCCTTTTTTTTTAAATGAAATGAAACAAGCAAAAACAAAAGTAAAGAAATTGTGTACAGAGGATGGAGATAAATAGAAGTTGAGGATTCTTGGGAGGGAAAAAATTTACAAATATACCAAGTATTTGAGTTTCAGTGGAGGTAGGAAGGAAATCTTATATCAAGTTGACTGAATGTCTAAAACAAAGGCAGGGTGAGTATCCTGCCAGAGGCCCTGGGAGGAGGGGTCTCTTAGCGAGGTGGGGTGGCTGTCAAGGGGCTGTCAAGTGCTTCTGACAGCCTCCTGGCGGGAACCTCAAAGGCCATCTTGAGAATTCTTGAAAACAAGCAGCAGGATTCGTTCAGAGTAACTCATGTCGGCAATTTGACAGCCCTTTAAAAAAATAGAATTATTAGGCTGGTGAGTAAAAAAGTCAATATGGTCCTCTCTTTGGGAGCTCAGCAGGGCTGTCTCAAGAATCCCTCCCATTTAATTTTTTCACATGGGCTCCTACTAGCAATAGGGGCATGGACTCAGAGATAGATGGAATACAGTTACACATCCAAATACACACTCCAAGGAAGTTCATCCCAGCCCTGTGTGTAACAGGGGAAACTGGAAACCATCTAAGTGTCACCAATTGGGGGTTCATGAAAAATATTTTAAAATACCCATGAAATAGACTATGTACCTGTTTTACATCATGAGCCAAAATTTTACCATGAATTAAGAATGATTTTTATGCTGAACCGGTTTGGCTCAATGGATAGAGCGTCGGCTTGGGGACTGACGGGTCCCGGGTTCGATTCTGGTCAAGGGCATGTGCCTTTGTTGTGGGCATATCCCCAGTGGGTGGTGTGCAAGAGGCAGCTGATCGATGACTCTCTCTCATCGATGTTTCTAACTCTCTATCTCTCTCCCTTCCTCTCTGTACAAAATCAATAAAATATATTAAAAAAAAGAATGATTTTTATAGTTTTATTTATTTTATTTTATTTATTTATTTTTTTAAATCACTGTTGGCACAAGTTTTTTTTTTTTTTAATATATTTTATTGATTTTTCACAGAGAGGAATTGAGAGGGATAGAGAGTTAGAAACATCGATGAGAGAGAATCATCGATCAGCTGCCTCTTGTACACCCACCACTGGGGATGTGCCCGCAACCAAGGTACATGCCCTTGCCCGGAATCGAACCCGGGACCTTTCAGTCCACAGGCCCACGCTCTATCCACTGAGTCAAACCGGTCTCGGCTGATTTTTATAGTTTTAAGTAATTAAAAAAAGTTAAGAGACGAATATTTCACTACATGTGAAAATCCTATGAAATTCAAATTTGTGTCCGTATATTTAAAAAAAAAAATTAGCACAGTCATGCCAATTCATCAATGTATTGTCATCAGCAGCTTTTACACTGTAACATAACTGTGGCAGGGACTGTGTGGTCCAAAAAGCCTAGAAGATTTACTATCAGGAGGGAGAGAGGGAAAGAGAGAGAGATAGACAGAGAAACATCAATTGGTTGCCTCCCTCACGGATGGAACCAGAAACCTGGTATACGTGCCCTGACTGGGAAGCCAACTCGCAACCTTGTGCAAGAGGTGATGCTCCAACCAGCTGAGCCACACGGTCAGGGTGACCTGGTTTATTTGCTTTGTTTCATGTTTTCATTTGCTTAGTTGTTGTAGATCATTCATTATATTAAAACCAAGTAAGTTAGTTTTTTGTAATATTTAGGTAGTACTTTGCCATTATCTTCTAAAAAGTCAAACAATATATAAGCATATTCGATAGAGATGCTAGTCTCTGCTATTGGGATGGAAACTTCAGAGAACAGTGAAGTGACCATTAAAAGGAGTGATCAAGCCCTTCCACTCGCAGCACAGTGCAGGCACAAGCAAGCCCTCAGTGAATTCCTTTTAATGAGCGATTCTATGAATTTATGTATCTGTGTGTGCTTTTTTGGGTAGTTGTTTTGTTTTTATTTTTGTAACACGAAGAGGGAGAAAGGAGGCAAAGGAACAGGGCCCAACCACATCCCCACAACATGAGGCACATGTCTGCGAGGGTTGATTTTGAAAAGAGAATTTCAGGAAAAATCTCTGGACTGTCAATCTCAGTGCAAAGACTTAACATGAAAACTCCCATCTGTTTGTCACACAGGGATCCAACAAGAGATATAAAACAAACCTGTTTGGAAAACGCCCCCTTCACACCAGGGGGAAGGCTCTGCAGATGCATTCGCAATACAGAACCTTCCAGGAGTCAAGCTGGCAGCGACTTCACAAAATAAAAAGCATCACATAACATTTCCAACTGGAAATGCCAGCTTTAAACAGAAAAGACTTAATGCCCTGGCCAGTGTGACTTGGTTGGTTGGAGCGCGGTCCCCTACACCAAAAGGTTGCTGTTTCCATTCCCAGTCAGGGCACATAGCCAGGATGCAGGTTCCATCCCCAGTCAGGATGCATGTGGGAGGCAGCAGATCAATGCTTCTCTCTCGCACTGATGTTTCTCTTTCTCCCTTTCTCTCTCAAAAGTCAATAAAAAAGAAAAGGCCTTAACATAGAGAGAAGGGCCACAAATGCAGAGGTGGGGGTCCCCCTAACACCTGCCTTTTTCTCTCTGAACAGACTCCTGGACTGGAGCAGACACACAACCTGTCAGGGAAAGGCTCAAGTTTCTGGAGTACCAGGGCCAGCTCTGTTTGCCCGCCTGCCTGCTAGATTTCTTTGATGGCTGATCTCTGCCTGTGCCTGGGATCCAGCCTCAGCCTCGCCGGGTACCGCCCATGCTGGGCCTTTCTGCTGCTTCTGCTGCTGCTCCTGCTGCTGCAGGCCACCACCTCTGTGACCAAGTCAATGACCTAACCGAGGATGTGCAGGTACTGGATGGTGCTGCCCCCATGTGCCCATTGTATGTCCCCTGTGTTTAAGCTCCGATAACACGCGTGATTATGAGCCGTCCTAAGCAGTGACAACGGGAGCATGCTGTGGGCAGGGGCCTGGCCCGCCAGTCACTTCCATCGCGGCCGCCCTGGTTCACCTCTACACGTGCTTTTCTCTACAATGTTGAGTCCACATGATGTTATATGGGGCACATCAATACCGGACATGTGATGAGACAGCGTTTTCCTTCTTTCTTGGCCACAGAAAACTCACCCCTCTGCACGGGAGCCAAGGCCGTTGTAGAAACTCGTCTCCGCGTGGCTCCGATGTAGCCTCAGGCAGGAGGAGTGGATCACAGTCTCCAAGCGTTTCATTAATCCGATTTAGGGGGACACACGGGCCGGGAGGCAGGAAAGCCAGCAGGCAGCATTTCCTGGGCCCTCTGACTTAGAGGTCATTGTATTTTTGTGTGCGACGAGCCAAACCTTGCTGCTCTCCACCCTGCTCAGCCCCCTTCTTGTTCCTATTTTCTGACTTGCTCCTTCGCCCTCCCTTCTGTCCCGGCATTTTCCTGAGCGGCTGTGCGTGTGGACGTCAGTTACACCGCGTCCGAGTGAGGGGCACTGTCCGTTGTCTTTTTTGTCCCAGATTTACGGGGTATGCTGTAAGTTTGAGGACCCCTGATTTCCAGGTGCGGAAACGGGCACAGAACGTTAAATAACTGCCACGGAAGAGTCAGGCTCCCACAGCAGCGTTCTAACCACTGGGCGAGGCTACCTTCCCAGTCTCCAACTTCCGTCTCCCACTCCCGCGCGATTCTCCGACTCCCGCGTAACCCTCCCACTCCCCCGTGACCCTCCCTCTCTCACGTGATCCTCCCACTCTCGCGTGACCCTTCCACTCTCACGTGATCCTCCCACTTCCGTACGACCCCCCCACTCCCAGATGATCTCCATTACTCCAGGCTCCTCAGTGGCCGCAGCTGCTAGGTAAGCTCACTGAACGTGTGGCCTGGAAACAAGTTCTCGCGCTTCCCAGGGCTCCGTGCGCCCCTGCGCTGTACGTGTGTCCTTGGAAGGCTGGAGGGTGGGGTGCGGTGCACTTGAGCGGAACTTTTCTGCAGGGCAACTTGGCAATACGCAGCAAAATGTTCTTACCTTTGGGCAATAGCAGTTTTACTTCCAGGAGTTTGTGCTAAGGAAATAATCACAGATGTGTGTGCAAAGATGTATCTATGGTACTGCTCATTGCAGTGTTGTGTATGATAATGAAACATGTTCAGCAGTCTACATGCCTAACAATAAAGAATTAAATGTAGTAAGATTCATTTCTTTGAGGGAACCTTACACAGCCAGGAAAAATATTATACTTAATCAGCAAGTGGGGAGAAGAAAAGAATGTTATTCCAGAGGTATATCAGAAAGCTTCAATTGTGTCCCTGATGGTTTATTTCTTAAGCTGGGGGTGAGGGCATAGGGTATTTATATTACTTCTTAAACCTCGTTGTATTTCTGGAAATATTGGATAATTAACTGCAAAAATAGATTTTAAAATTATGTTTAGAATGTTTAGTGAGGTGGATGATAATAATATTTAATAATAATAAAATATTACCCTTAAATAAACAGGCTGTATAATAATACTAATAAAACCTCAGTGTTCTAAATCAGTGTCTATATATCAGCATAGAAGTAACACATTAAACTTTTATTTGTATTTATCCTTGGACAGTATGATTATGGGTGATTTCTATTTTTACAATGAACCAGTATTATTTTTATAAAAAGTAGTACTTTAAAAATCTTTATTGTTGAAAGTATTACATACGTCTCCCCCACTCCCCCTCCACCCATTCATCCTTCTAGCCTTTTACATTTACCAGCTCTAATCCATGGTATTTTCTCCTTAATGTCTAACTTCTTAAGAAAGAAATTCTAGCACAATTTCCAATTGGTCTCTTTCTTTGTATTCCTATGTCTAATTTTTGCTAGATTTTACTATTTTTTCTTTCACGTTTCTTCAATTTTTTTTATTTTTTATTTTTTTTGTCTCTAGTCATTCTCTGCAAGGTTTTAGACTTCATTGTTTTCATATTATCTAAAGGAGAGGATCTTCAGGTTATCCATCCCCTGGTCCAGTGGTGTTGAAAACCTCTGTGTGTTTTCTTTTAAGCAACACAAGTTTTATTTTTAAGCTCCACAGGGGCAGAGATCACAGGGTTTGGCAATAAACTACTTGAGGGGAGTCAAGGTGTGTGTGTGTGTGTGTGTGTGTGTGTGTGTGTGAGATAAGCTGTAAATCAACTTTATACCTTCACACTAGTGAGGCATGTTGGGGTACTCATAGTTCCATCCCGTCCCATCGGAAAGCTATTCAGTATTAATGGGCCGGAGTCTCTTACTGAAGGCTGATGCACGAAGAAGCTGAGTGTGCAAATAGGCATGAGGTCCAGGAGGCAACCCTGACCTGTCTTCTCTAAATCTTCTTTGTGATTTATTCTGATGGAGAACTTGCTTGAATTATTGGATGGTGGTGCTAGGAAGGTGCTCTTGTTTCTTAAAGGAATCACAGCTGACAGAAAGGCATCAAGGTCACAGGAGAGGCCACACAAAATGAAATGGTTTCCTTAAGAAAACGAAACAGCAGAAGTCAAGTTCATTTGGAATGCTTCAGCATATGTTCTGAATTTGAAAACACTGTGCAGAAGGAAGGCAAGGAAACAAGCCTTGCCGCATAGCTTGGGAAATGTGTGGGAATGTGTTTGCAGCAGGAGGATTCAATCACAAGAGCTTCCTGCCCTTCTCTTATGCTGTATCACTTTCCCTCAAACAGAAAGAGTAGTTCCAGATGGATGGACTAACAACCCCAAATAATCTTTGTGGGAATTAGTCTACTGCTTCCCATGTGTATTAGTCAAGACTTTTGAGGTTGCAAGTGACAGAAACCCAATTCAGAAATAACTTAAGAAAAAACAAAAGAACTTTATTGGGTAAGGGGGAAGAGTGAGGATGGTGAAAAGTTCAGTGGTTAGTGCTCCGTCAGTCATGACTGGATTCAAAGGCTCTCGAGGGACATCAGGAATTTGTCTTCCTTAGTCTCTTGACTCTGCTTTCCTCTGAGTTGCTCCAGTTCTTAAATTTATTCTCCTTTAATGGTGGCCAAAACAGCCTGGATCTAAGTAGCTTAACAAACTCAGCAGAAAGTATATTCTTCTCCATAGATTCAGCAAAAGGCTAGATCTGAGTCTCTCTGGTCTGGTTTGCATCTTTTGTCCATTTCAAGTCTGTCATGGTAGCCAGGCTTAGGTTCTGTGTCTCCCCTGGTGCCATTGGAATGACCCAGATTATGATTGGCAAATGGCGGTCTCCCAGAGGCATATTGGAATGCTGTCCTTGGAGAAGGGGAATAATAATGACGCTGGTCAGTCAAAAGTCTCAGAGGGCCACTCCCCACTGGAAGTTAATTCTTCTGAAGATCAAGGTGAACGTAGCATTAGAACTAGTTTGTTAACACTATAGAGTAGGGGTGTCGAACTCAATCAGAGAAGGGGCCAAAATCTAAAATCCAGCCTAAATCGCGGGCTGAATGGTTTACTGAACAGTCATAAACTGACAATGTCATAAACTGACAGCGGAGTGCAGTGATGACAGCGCGGTGCGGGCCACATTGCAAGGCCTGGCGGGCTGGATTTGGCCCGCGGGCCGTGTGTTTGACACATGTGCTATAGAGCATTGCCTTAGCTGGGGAAAAATGGTCACAGCCCTTATTCTGTTCTGCTACAATTTGTTCTTCAGTGACTAACTCTTTAGCTAGAAAGTTGTGACCAAGGCTTATTACCTTAGAAACTTCCTTTGAGGAGACAGTTAGCATCCACTGTTACCACTGGAATGTCAGCATTTCATCAGGAGTTTCTAATTGCGCTCTTTGGTTTTTCTGCTTTCCTATGGATCTTCACATTGCAGTCAGTTCCCTGAGGTCGTGGCCCACGTCAGCACTTTACCAGGTAGCTCATTAGTGGCTTGTCAGATGTTCACTTGGTTCTACCAACTCTTCCTCTACTTGTGGGCTGACAGAGGCTCCTGAGATGCACAAATAATGAAAAGCGAGTGAGGATAATTCCGGTTTGCCAGCCTACAAACAGCATTTTGGAGTTCTAATAGTGAAGAAAAAAAAGGGCCCTTATTATATGCAGAGACTACTAGCATGGGATGCAAAAGAAGAATGAATATATACAGGTGGGGCACAAGGAGGTTTATAGTTGTGAGTAAACACAAAACACCCAAAACAGAATTTATTCTGATATTATTGATTATTGTGTTTTCCATATGAATAACTATAAACCTACTTTCCCTCACCCTGTTTTATGAAAACAGGGTCTTCTTATGCTTTTGAACAGATTTAAGAAGTTTACTTATGGAGGAATGATGGCTGGATATAGCTAATAGTGGTAACATGTCCTTTCCTCATATGGTCAAGTAAGGAAGGGCTGAAAATCAAGAGCAGTATTTTCAAAGGCTGGCCTTTGGATCTCTTGTGTTAGAATTGCCTGAGGTATCATGGAATATCTCTTTGGTTGCAAACATGGGCATCTGACCAACTAGCTTGAGCCAAAATATATTTATTGAAAAGATATTTGTATAAGTTGGATAGGGATTCATAGATTTGAGGGTCAAGATAAGATCCCAGGAAACACTATGTCCAAGAAGCAGTAAGCACACAATTGCCCCACAGCTGGAACAGGACATCATTATGGAGCTGTGTTATCTGCACTTGTTCTTTCATTGCAATTTCAAAGTATGAAGGGGAGTGCATGGATTGTCCAGGACCAAGCCCAGCAGGGGACAGGCAACTCCTGTAATAAAATTGGGTTGGTTCTAGGTCAGGGAATGAATGGATGAAGCAACAATGATCTCTCTGCCTAGGATGCTTGTTGGGTTCAGAACCAATCTTCTTTTTAAATATTGATATTTAGAGAGAGAGAGAGGGAGGGAGGGAGAGAGAGATGAATTTGTCGCTCCACTTATTTATGAATTAATTGGTTGATTCTTGTTTATTCTCTCACGGGGGGTTGAATCCCCATCCTTGGCCTATGGGGAAGATGCTCTAACCAACTGAGCTACCCAGCAAAGGCCAGAACCAATGTTACTGAATCAGAATCCCAAAATGTGAAGCCCTGGGCACTTCTGTTTTTAACAAGCTCCCCAGGTGAGAATTACACACACCAAAGGTGTAGAACCATTGGACCTCATGGGGAGGGATACCTGTGTGTCATATCTGAAAAATCTGTCGCAATTACTGCAACATTAACTTGATTGCGTGGGCAGAAAAGAGAAGAAAAGCCAGTGCAGTTAGTAATCAAAGTTCTAAATATGGATTCCCCCTTTCCTCCAAATTTACTAGGGAGCACAAAGGAACTACTCTTGGCAAACATTTAAGAATTGCAAAAATCCCTTGAGTATTCAGCATGTCGTGTCTACAATCAATGCATAGTGTGGCAGAAGAGACTTATTGAGGGTTGGGTTTGAAAGGGGTTTCACTTTTCACACTTACATTCACAGCATCCATAGTCATTTAAAAGGAGTTCAGTGGTTAAGAGCTTGGGATTAAAGTCAGACAGAACTAGGTTCAAATTCTGCTCTGCCAGTTACTGGTTTGGTGATCGAGGACAAGTTACATCTCTCTCTGACTTTCTTCACATGTAAAATGGGGTTAGTAATGCCAACCTCACATGGTGTTTATGAGAATTAAAATGAAGTAACCTAAAATTCTTAGCACAGTTCCTGATATCAGGTCCCTGCTAATTTAATTAAATAAATAACTAATACCAGGTATTTATGGGGTGACCAGGAGAAGTTGTCTACTCTCAAAGAGTCTAGGGAAGGAAAAATAAGACACTTTGTGATCCGTAAAGAGCCACCAGAACAGGAAGTGGAGAAGCTTCTCATTGGTCTCCCTCCCTCTTCCCCTTCCTTGGACCATTCACGGTCCCGGCATCAGGCCCTGGAGCCCCTGAGAGAGCTGTTTCCCTCCGGTCAGTGGAAATGCCACGCACTTCCTGTGCTCTGAGCGAGGAGCTCTCTCTTCCTGTTGTTCACCGAAGGGAGCACCTCTAAGAAAGTTAGACCTTCCAGGTTTTCACACTGACATCTCCTCTCAAATGTCTACTCTTTTTACTGTTTCTCAAAGTTTATCCCACAAAACTGACTCAGGGAGAAAGGAAAAGGATGGGGTGGGGTCAGAGAATCAGATCAGGCCCTAGACATCTGAGGCACTCCTCTACCGGCGGAATTAAGGAATTTACCAGTTAGTTGTGATGGGAATCATGACTAGCTAATAACAATAAGAAAAGGAAGTTGATACTAAATTTGGAGAGGATTCGGAATAGCTAGAACTCAAGGACTGCTGGTGGGGATGTACAAGGTATAGCAATTTTGAAGAGTAGTTTGGCAATTTCTTAAAAACATACACCTACCATACAACCC
Source organism: Pipistrellus hanaki (assembly GCF_964339955.1). NCBI lineage: Eukaryota > Metazoa > Chordata > Mammalia > Chiroptera > Vespertilionidae > Pipistrellus > Pipistrellus hanaki. The sequence continues at coordinate 16,171,217 of NC_140515.1, forward strand.
ATCCAGGCCACGCCCAGGTATCTGATCTGGTAAATAAAAGCATATATCCACACAAACACCTGTTTAAGAATGTTTATGGTGGATTTGCTTCGAAAAGCTCAAAACTGGAAATAACTCAGTGTCCATTAGCAGGTGAATGGCTAAACAACTTGAATTATACCATACGATAGGATATTATTAAACAATAAAAGCGTGAGCTATGGATACACACAACACAGATAGATCTCAAAGTGATTATGTGAATGAAAAAAGCCAGCCAAAAAGAGTGTATACTGTGTGCTTCCATTTATATAAAAGTGTGAGAATGCAAATTTGTAGTGATAGAAAGCAAGTCAGTGGTTGTCTAGGAATGGAAGGATGGGGAGCGCTAATATTTATGTTTATTGCTGTGATGGTCACAGGTGAATACATGTGTCAAATGGATCAAATTGTACATTTTAAAACTATTTAATTTAGTGTATTTCAATTATGCTTTGGTAAAGTTTTTGTTTTAATCTTACAAGAATATTGGATTAGGATTCATAAGGCAGGAGTGCCAGTCCTGGCTCCTATATAAAGTCTGTGTGTGCTGTTGGACAGTGTTTTTTAGTTCATCCTTTCAATTTAAAATTGAAAGTAATTGATCAGTTTCTGATGTTGAAGGTCTCACTCAGTTAAAAAAATTCAGATTGTTAAATGGCCTTTTGGGCAAAACAGTATCAGTTTCTTCAATTGATCTCCCAAGTCTGTGTTAATTTTTTAATCAATTAACTGAATTCTCAGATCTCAAACACAATAGATCAATAGAATGATTTTTTTCAAGCTTTGAAAAGTGATCGATATAAGCCTAAAGTCTTCATCTTAAGTCTGTTATCAGCTCCTGCAGATTCATAAGCAACTGTCCTATGATGAATGTGTGTTAACCATGATTCTTGAGGGTGACAATCACAAGAGAATTGTGATCACCTTTCCTTAATACCACCTTAATAGAGGAGCTGACCAGCTCACACAGTCTCTGCTATCAAACCTTCCCAGTACTCTTCTGCGCGATTGGCATCTCCTTTCTGGAATCCAGAAGTACTTTGTCCTCATTCTTATGTCCTAGTGTCATCTGGAAAAAATTATATAACTTTTCCATGCTTCTCCTCTATAAAATGGGTATAATAGTAGAACTACTGTTAGGATTAGAGGAGCTGTTACATGCAAAATATTTTAGAACAGTTCCTGGAACAATGTATGTTTTCAAATAAATTTTAATGGCAATTGTTTTAGTTAATAATATCACTGGATAATATAGTCATTAGAGTACATGTGTCGTCTCCTTGAGGGAGCAGCAACTGCTTCATATTCATCTTTCTGTCGCCTAGGGCTAGGTACACAGTAGGTGTTCACTGAATGCTTTTTGGATGAAAGCTCAAATGATGACTAATAGCAGAGATAGGGACTCAGGATGTTAATTTCTTCATTGGACACACAGCCTCTGTACGAATCTTGCTGACTGCAAAGGAAATGTCACCAACTGTCAGAAATATAGCAACACATTGCTCAAGCATATGTGCCAGGGAAGCCAGAAACTTGTTATTGTATGTGTGAGAAACCCACAACCAACACAGCCAAAGAGTGCTCTTGGGCTCTTCAGTGGACTCCCAGCAATGTATTACATTCGTTTCACTTGTGAGTATACAAGGATTACTTGTCGCTGTGCACCTTTGGGGTAAGGTCATGGGGAAGAATCGTAACTCCAGTTTGCTGGTGTGGCTCCCCTGTGATTTCTTTCTTGTTCTCTGAGGGCCTTTTTCTCCCCCCAGGCTTTCCTCACTCACTCTGGAAGCTGCAACAAAGACTTACACCTTAGAGAAAGAGGCTTCTGGCCCAAAGGTTTCAGATGTATGGTTTGGGGGTGAACTAGTCTACTTCCCAAAACGTGATAAGCCTCTCAGGCTAGAAGCTTTCTCATTTCCAAGGTCAGTTTGGGTGCTATCTAGGGGAAACCACGAACTGCCATGACTGGCCCATCTGCCCGTGCCCAGCTTAAAGTGATAGAGGGTGCCCTGCTTCTCTGGCTGGTTCTGTTCACAACCCACTGCTTCAGGCAACCTTCATGTTTCTGTTCTAGGAGGCCCTTCAGCCACTTCAAATAAACGTGTGAGGCACGGACTCACTATGAGCTGAAGGTGGTAGGTACACTGGTAAAGCCCTGATTAAGGTGTGTAGTACAGAACCTGCTGAAGATCACCCTGTGGACCATGGCACCCAGGGACACACTGTCGTTTTCAGTAGTCAGGAGACCTCTAGAATCACACTGCATAGCTTCTAATCTTACCTCTATTGTGTGTGACCTTACCTCTGGCAGGTGTGACCTTAGGCACATTTCTCAACCCATCTTCATTTTAAAAATCCTCACCTGAGGATATTTTTTTCCTACAGTTTTTAGAGAGAGTAGAGGGAAGGGGGTGCGTGAGAGAGAAACAGAAACAGAGACACGATTGGTTGCTTCCCTGACTTGCCCTGACCAGAGCCGAGGATGGAATCTGCAAACCAGGCACTTGTCTTTGGGAATAAAACCTGAGATCCGAAGGCCAGGGCCATTTATCATCTTCTTAATGACAGTATTAAGTTGTAAGCAAAGAAACTGACTCTAACTGAAGCAAAAATAATTTATTAGAATTATATTAGGGACTCATGGATTTGAAGATAGCATGTATAGAATGTTAGGAAGAAAGAAATCTTAGTTTCCTGGTCAGAGGAGTCTGGTCTGAATGCAGTCCCTTTCATTCTCTATTCAGATTCCAGGAAGAAGCCCAGAAGCCTGGGTTATACCTTGACACTTGATGGGGAGGGTGGGGCCTATGTCTAAGAGGCCCATATAGAGACTATTTCCTGGGAACATAGTTTCTTAAGGGAAATATTAGCTGTTAAAAATTGTGGATGTGGGAAGTTCTCAAACAAAAAATACCCATTATGTGATTTTGTAAGTATTAAAACGAGATAACTCATTTCAAGCTCTTAGCACAGTACTTGGAACAAGAGTATATCTTGAGTATATTGTAATTCTTATTCATTGGAGTGTAGGCTCCATAGGCCAGATATTGTGTCTATGTTTGTCCATAGATGCTGGGCAATGTTAGTGAGTTGCTAGATAGCTGTTGAATGAACAGATGAGTTAATATCAATGTGTAATTAATGTGCTTTATTGTATGTTTATAAATTACACTGAAGGCCTGGTGTACGAGATTTGTGCACTCAGGGGGTCCCTCAGCCTGTCCAGCGCCCTCACCCAGTCTGGGAGCCCTTGGGGAATGTCTGAGCCCTCGGAGAATGGGCCTAAGCTGGCAGTCGGCCATCCTTACCGCTGCCACGGTGGTGAGAGAGGCTCCTGCCATAACTGCTGTGCTCATCAGCCATGAGCCTGGCTAATAGCTGAGCAGTACTCCCCCTGTGGGAAGGCACTGACCATCAGGGGGCAGCTCCTGCATTGAGCGTCTGCCCCCCTGTGGTCAGTGCATGTCAGAGTGACTGGTTATTCTGTTGTTCAGTTGATTTGCATATTAGCCTTTTATTATATAGGATATTATGTCGAAAACCAGACACAAAAGCGAAAAGTGAAACACTATTTCCCTTGGCTTGTTTAAAAATAAGGAAACATGTAAGCTAAAACATATCCATGATCCTGAAGTAAATCCCACAATGATAATCTCTTGATATTTTAGTATCAGTGCTTCTAATTACCCCTGGAAGCATCTGCTGGTCACTGCAGATGGTGATGTTCTGTGCTGACTGAGTGACCTCCAGGTGGGTTATTTCTTAGCATGAGATAGAATGTGTTAAATGGTCTTGGCACCTATCCTTTGTTTGAGAGTCATTATCGTTTTTACTATAGGGAAGTCAGGACATGATTGATGTGTTTGTTCTTTTCTTTTTTAAATGAAAGGGTATATTTATTTATTTATTTATTTGAGAGGGATGGGGGGGGGAGAGAGAGAGAGAAAGAGAGAGAAGAGAAGAGAAGAGAAGAGAAGAGAAGAGAAGAGAAGAGAAGAGAAGAGGAGTTCCAGGGAGCAGGAGCTGAAAGTGCACTTACTCTGAGGGCTGAAGGAACTTGGTGGAGACCAGCTAGGAAAAGCCAGAGTGGCTGGAGTGGGGAACTGGGAGTACATTCTAGATTTCGAATAGAGAGTTGGGTTGAGTGTTAATTCACATAGGGTCTTGCAGGTCAAGTTAAAAAGTTTGGTCAGCAATGGATTTTAATTGTGGACACGACCCAACACTATTTGCATTTAAAATGACTACTGAAGTCCAAAATGTTAATTCAAAAAGATGTATGTTTTCCTATGTTTATTGCAGCATTATTTATGATAGCTAGGATATGGTAGCAGCATAAGTGCCCATTGACAGATGATTAGGTAAAGAAAGGTAATGTTCCATATGTACAATGAAATATTACTCAGTCATAAAAAACCATTATATGTTACTGTATGTGAAACATGGATTGATCTAGAGGTATGATAAGTGAAATAAGTCAGACAGAGAAAGACAAATATAATATGATTTCATTTGCATGTGGAATAAAAAAAAAAAAGACAATGTACCAGCTGGGTGCTTCATTGGTTAGAGGGCCCTCCTGTGCACTAAAATGGTTCTGGATTCTTTTCCTAGTCAGGGCATATACCTAGGTCATGGGCTCAATCTCTGGTTAGTACGTATAGGAGTCAATTGATCAATGTCTCTGCGCGCGCCTCTCTCTCTCTCTTTCTCGTTTTCTCTCTATTTTCCCTTTCTCTCTCTAAAAAAAAAAAAATCAATAAAAATATATCCTTCAGTGAGGATTAAAACAAAATAAATGAACAAACAAAACAGAAATAGACTCATAGATACAGAGAATAAATTGATGGTAGCCAGAGAGCAGGGTGGTTGGGGGACTGGGTAACAAAGGAGAAAGGATTAAGAAATACAAATTGGTAGTTACAGAACAGTCACAGGAATGTAAAGTACAGCACAGGGAATCTACACTAATAAAAGAGAAAGATGCAAATTGACCATACCTTTGTGTCACCCACAGGAGTAAGTATACAAATTAACCCAACAAAGATGGCAGGTTAATTTGCATACACAGGTGCCAAGTGGTTGGGGGCAGGACACTTGTGTCATCGTCATGGCAATGACGCAGGCATTCCACATTGCTCCAGCTACTCTGGGCCTCTGGGCAGCATAGAAAGGCAGAAAGGTGTCTCCGACAGGAGGGAAGGTGATGCTGGCAGCCAGGGGAAGGAAGGTTGATTCTTCCACTAGTCTTTATGCATTGGCTCTCTAGTATAATCAATAATATTATAACTATGTATGGGGTCAGGTGGGTACTAGTCTTAAGGGGGGATCACTTAGTAAATTATATAAATATCTGATTACTATGCTGTATACCTGAAACTGATAGAATATTGAATGTCAACTGTAATTGAAAAATTAAAATGAAAAAAGACTACTGAAGTGGTGATGGCAACACTCCAGTGTATTAATTGTGACTCAACTCTGCAGAGACATATCTTGGGTTGGTGTGTGTAGCAGATGACAACTGTGGTGAGAACTGTTCCACTAGGCATGTTGTCTCCCATCTATTACTAACATCTGATAACTGACAACTCAAATACTGGCTTCCACAGAGGCCTCCTTAGCAATTAGTATTCTATGTTATTTCTCAAATAGATCACAGCAACTTCCACAAAAAGAAATGTGAAAGGAAAAAACATAAAACAGATGATACTTTCATTACCTCTGCCCCAGTGAGATTTTGTCCTTTCCATGTTCATTAAAAACAAATCAATACAGTTGTAACATTTCTACCAGTTTTATTTTTCATTCATTTACTCATCCAACAGTGTATACTTACTATAACCACTCTTGCTCTAGGTGTTGGTAACTCAAATATGAATAAAAGAGTCTCTTCCCTCCTTCAGAGAGAGCACATTCTAACAGGAGTGGAGATCAAAATGTCAACAATGAACTGATACACAGATGGATGCTGTGATTGATACTCCTGAGGCTTGAAAAGGAGCTGTGATTGCTTCTACAGAGGGACAGGAAAAGCTTTGCTGAGGGGGTAATTTCTGGCTTGGTTATAATAGTTTATAGCTATTATTGAAGAGAAGGAAAGTCTACTGTGTTAGAGGAATATTTTAAGTTAAGTGTGAAGTATATGAGATGTATTTGGTTTGTAAGTATGTAAATATATCGTGTGTGCTTTGGATATATTCTAGGAAATACCCTGTATGTTACATTGGTCAAAATAAAATGTCTTAATCCTGTTTGTCTGGTGTGGGAGTTATCAGTCACACAAAGCTTTTTACATTTAAATTATTTGAAATTGATAAAAAATTAAAAAAATAAGTTCCTCAGGAAGACTGAGCCACATTTCAAGGGCTCAATAGCCATATGTGGCTAGTGGGTACCATATTGTACCTACAGATATGGTCTACCCCATCACAGAAGGTTCTGTGGGAAAGAGCTGTGCTAACCTAACTGGCTTTAGGAGAACACAAATTGATCAGAGAAGTTATAGGAATACTTTGGTAAGGATCAGTAAGGGAAGAAGTGGTAGAGGTGTTAGATTCTTTTGACCAGGGTGAGATGAGTCAGTTGGAAATAAACCAAGTGAAGCAGAGGATTTGGCAGAGACACCTGTGATTGTCCTGGCTAAAGGAGTTTTCTTCTCATGTTGTAAGAGACTATGTGCAAATAAGATAAACAGGAATTATGGCTGGCCTGGCTGATTTCATTGTAGAGGAAAGTTGGGGAGAAATTGGGAGGGTTCTGTGCTAGAGGAATAAGGATGAAAGTCAAGGGGGCAGGGGAGCTATAAACAGAATGGCTGGATCCAGCCTCTGAGCTTGAGAAGGTAGAGGGTATTGCAGACTCGGTGTGATTCTGTTGCTGTGGTCAAAACCAACAATAACCAAGTAGGAGGTTGTAAACCCAGGCTGACCTCCCTGCCTGTTGATCTGACAGCCTCTGCCCAGAGGAAACAACTGGGACAGGAGCACTCTTTCCTGGGAACTGGCCAGGGTAACTAAGCTTTGTCAGTGTGTTTCTCAGTACATCCCACCTTTGCTACCAACAAGGAACATACCCAAAGTTGTTAAGTTGGGGAGAAGAGAAAAGGGTGAACTTGGATGTGCATTGAAGCAGCAGGAAAAGTTTGTTCAATAGCATGAAGGAAGGTGATAATCCTATGACTGAAACACAAAGAAGATGAAGAATGTGGTGGCAAATGAGGCCAGAAATTTTGGGTGGGCCAGACTGCCATGGGTCTGCTGGGATTTCCGGATAACAAGAGGCAGAGTGGAAAGATCCCGGTCTTTGGGCCGGAGGTCTCCTATCTACTGGCTCTGTGAACTTGGGTGAGTTAAGTGACTTTTTTGAGCTTCAGTTCCCTCATGATTATACTCTTAAGTAGGGGTTTCCTACTGAAACGAGTATCAACATTTTAAATAGTACAGTTTAGATGTGCCAAAAATTATAGCTTCTTTGTTTCCCACAGTTTATCTAAACATCTTGAGTGCCCATTCCCTTAACCTTGCATAGACACGGGGTAGATCTTCAGTCCTGTTGCTCCTAAAGGCTTGCTTTTCTTCTTCCTCCTAAACCGGAGCCTGTGTATGCAGATTCCCTGTATTGTTAGGAACAGGAGCCTGGACTGCTGGCCCACAAGGCTGGTCCCTCGGGTCTTTGCTGTCTCACGAAGCTGTTCTTCATCTTGCCAGGTAATTGCCACTGAAATTTAGAGATGGTGAAACTTGGTCCTATTTTCTTGGTTTGTTTTCTTTGGTATCTTTTTCTTCCTTCCCATGCTGATGTGGGCCTATTTGCGGCAGATTTCCGAAAGTCAGCTATACCCTGCACCTGAGTCCAAGATCTGGTCCATCACTAGCCTCTCCTACACAGTCACCTCTCAAAGAACTGTGACTCTCGTCCTAATAGTCATCTTTTTGTATTTCTCACTCAGTGCATAGGAAACATCTGGATTCCTTCCATGCCTTTTCTTTTAAAAACTGTGTTTTTATTGATTGTTAAAAATTATTTTCATTTTTTTGTTAATTCTCACCTGAGGATATTTTTTTTCTATTAATTTTAGAAATAGTGGAAGGAAGAGTGGGAGGGGAGAAGGGAAAGAGAGATAGAGATAGAGTAAGAGAGAAAGAAACAGAGATGTTAGTGAGAAACACTGATCAACTGCCTCCTACATGCTGCATACTGGGAATTGAACCTGCAACTCCTACATGTGCCCAGACCAGAATTGAACAAGGAGGGATCTTTTGGTGCATGCACGATGCTCAACCAGCTGAGCCACACCCATCAGGGCTCTTCCATGCCTTTTTTACTAAAAATATGCCATGCTTCCTTTTCCTTTATTTTGCATATTTGTCAGAAGGACCCTAAAAGCATTCTAGAATTCAAGTGAAAAGTTGGCCCCAAATCCCTGAGGTTTTCAGCTCCCACCTCATACTATCTGGCATTTTTACTGCCTTTCACTCAGCTCCACCTAAATTCTTGATCAGGAAGGGAAGTCAGCACCATTGTGCCTGACCTCTGGCCTCTTTTCCTCATCTTCTACGTTCCACTCAGACTCCTTTACCATGCAGATACCCTCCACTTCTTGCCTGGGCAGTGGGACAGCTCTTTATGTCATATTTTGATTCTCAGGCTCTTCTGGCTTGCGGTGGAAAAAAAGTACATTCAGATCCTAAAAACCTTTACTTGTGATATATTCAAGGGAGATTTTAGAAATGCTTTTCCTTTCTCAACTAAAGCTAGCTTCCAAAATCATTGTTTCACTGATGCATCACTGTCCTAGAGATGGTGATTCATGGTAGCCCAACAGATGAAGTTGGAGGATGTAAGAATCTTAAATGGCAAAGCATGCAGAGACACACTGCTGGTTAAAGCAGACTTTGTCTCTGCACATTCTCAGGGCGATGGCTTCTCAGGTCCCTCTAGTTCCTCATAAGGACCTAGAGCCATGAGTGTCATTATTAGTATCTGTGCTGAGTAAGGAGTCTGCCAGGTATGAGATGCTCCTTTATCATTCTAATTTTTAAAAATTCTTCTGACTTTTTTTCCTGTTGGACTTGGACACTGGCCCACTACTTATGCCGTATATACAGGGTGTCCCCCAAAATTGTATATTCACTATTAACAGCTGATAGCTCAACTTTGAAAATGAAATGTATTTTAACACTGCCTTTATAATTATTTAAAGTGTGTGCATACATTTTTGGGACACCCTGTATTTTACAATATAGTCCCAACTCCCTCCTTAATGTTTACTGTATCCCTGTATGAAGCGAAGGTCAATTCCCAGAGGGACCCACCTGTCAGCCTCTCAGGTCCATTTCTGTAGCATGAGACTCCAAACCCAAATTTTGTGGTCATAAGTGACACTGTGTTTTACTGTTTTGGCATAGGGCTTCTCAACCTTGGCACTAGTCACATTTTGGTTGGATAATTTCTGGATATGGAGGGTTGTCCTGTGCACTGGAGGATGTTGAACAGCATCCTTGCCTCTATCCACTAGACTCCAGTCATTCCTTCCCAGTTGTGACAATCACAATGTCTCTAGACATTGCCACATGTCCCCAGGGGGACACATCGCTCCTGGATGGAAGCTACTGTTCTACTGTGGATCTGCTCTACTTAGGAAAAACGGAAACCATTTACTCCGCAGACAAAAAGCCACAGGGCACATCATTTAAGAGAAAATGAAAAAAAGTATTTGTTTAATAATTAATAAAATATCATAATTGTAATGCTATTAAATGAAATATTTACAAAATGCCTGACATACAGTTTTCTTCATGGTTATTATGAGTTCAGTAGGAAAGCGGTTTGCCACTGAAGATTTTTTAAAACAGGGCCCTGACAATATCAGATTTATGTTTTAGAAAGGTGTCTCAGACAGTACTTTGGAGGATTGATCTAAGAAGGTGAGTTGTTGACAGCAAGATTAGTCAGAGTTTAGAAAGAGAGTTCTGATTTCCCTGACACTAGCAGAGGGGTCTGGGCTGGTATGTATATACACAGGTGGGCAAAGTTGACTTACAGTTTGAGTATGTGAAACATGAAGTTTATTCTTATATTATTATTTACTAGTTATTTTATTATTTTCCATATGAACAACTGTAAACTTACTTTTGCCCCACCCTGCATACTGATTGGAGCTGAGACAATTAGAAGCAATCAAGAGTCATTCAGACATTCTTTCTGAGAAGACTGAGAGGCCAATGGTGGGATCACCAGTCAATAGGTTTTGCTGTAGCACATTAGCATACAAGATTGGGGAAAGATTCTAATGTAAAGGAGCCTTCAGTTTTTCACCCCCTAGGTCAGTGGTCAGCGGCTCGTGAGCCACATGTGGCTCTTTGGCCCATTGAGTGTGGCTCTTCCACAAAACATCACAGGCGTGCACATACAGTGTGGTTGAAAGTTCATGGCCCATGCGCAGAAGTCGGTTTTCGGCTCTCAAAAGAAATTTCAATCATTGTACTGTTGATATTTGGCTCTGTTGACTAATGAATTTTCCGACCACTGATCTAGGTGAACCAGACTCCAGTCATAAACATTTCAAATATGTTAATATTCAAAACATCCATTTCTTGAAGATGGCTTTCTGCAGGTATAGCAACATCATTTGCAATGCCAAGAAGTCTCTTCTTTGTTAGAATGGAGCAACTCATTGGCAAAATCCTTTTAAAAGTTTCCAGGGAGAAAGGATGGCTTGTTTGTGTTCAGCTTTAGCACTGGTATCCTCTTCTGTTTCATAATTTACCTGCTTTTACAGATCACTTGGCTCCTAAGCATCCTCCGACACAGCTCCATTTTGCCACCTTGTATATTTTGTATATGTTGCATTCTAGTGGGTGAGAAATGGCCAGCCATGGTGCTGCAAACGTGAATTTAGAACTTGAATGGACGTGGTTCCTAAGCTGTCTTGAAGGAGGGAGCAGCAAGCTGCAGAGTTCTGGAAGCAAGCAGTAGTCTTTCTGACCAATTATGGCCTAAAACTTATGCATGCCGTTGTTCCCATTTTGAACTGGTAGCATTTATAAAGCTAGGTGCTTATCAGCCATCAGTGATTGATAGACTCAGCCATGCCATGCTCTTATTTGCTGTTGCAGGTGTTCAACAGAAGGCATTTATGCAATTCCCTTATCCTTTTGTGTTAGGAAATTGGAGATTTTCCCCCATGGGCTCTGCCATGTCCTTCTCCAACCTGCAACCATTTTTACTCTCCCCTCAATAATTAGAAAAATGAGCTTTTATGATAAACTTGCTCTTAAATTAACGTGAAGAATGTTCCTATACAATTTGTAATGTTAAATGTCTTCCTGAAAATCAACTAAGCCCCTGAAAAGTTTCAGTGCTCCGAGAGAAATGATTTAAAGGAAAGTCTGCAGCATTTTCCTCCAGATTGGGGTGTTTGCATTATATTGCACGTAACAAATTTCTTAGGTTTTGCTTATGCTGTACTGATCTGCCACTTTTGATTTTTTTAAATTTAATTCCAAACTAGCTACTGATATCCTGCTGCTCAACCCAATAGTTTCTCTGATTCAATGTCAGACAAACCCTCTCAGTACAAAAGTCATGTCTATAATCCACTAGCAGGGCACCCAAAGTGGGCTTTTGATATTTTGGAGTTGTTTTATTGTACAGTTCTAGCCTCTGGCTTCAGAAAACACAGTTTCATAACAGTTGTAATTGCTGAATTCATTTTTTTCCATACAGTTGGCCAAGGTTTTCTGGAGCATGCTACTTTTCTCATATTAACGGGATTCTTTTCTCTTCTAGCTCTCATTCTCAACTCCCTTCTACCTCATATCCTCGGGCAGGGAATGTATTGGAAACTCAGCTATAGTAGAATAACCTTTTTCTCAAGGTGAAAATAAGGCTCATCCCTGCTTAAGAAGGGAGCAGGACAGATGGCATTTGTGCTTTCAGAATGATAATGATGATGTTGGTGATAATGGTGATGATAATGGTGATGATTATGCTACTGTTAATGGGAGCAGCTACTATTTGTTGAGGGTTTACCAAGAGCTTGATGCTGTGCTTTACATATTTAACATTGCTGAGTCCTCATGATGATTGTACAAAGTACTGTTGCTATTCCCATTTTACAGATGAGGGAAAAAAGGTAAGTTATTAATCAATGGTGATTAGAAATAAATAGAAGAAATAAAAGTTGTCCTGGATGTTAATGGTCAAAGGCAATATCTAGTGACATAGATTCATTAATTAATTTATTAATACAATTTTAATTGTTACCTATATACCAGGCCTTAAGCTGAATGCTAGTCTGTACCCCTTTCCATAGTAATCCTTAGTGTGCCTAAAGTGATGATTATTTCACTCATAAAAAACCTGACATCTAAATGAAGACTTGCCATGTTGGAAGCTTGGTTACTTGAAAGTCTAAACGACTTAAGTCCCTTGTGGAATATTGAACAAAGTAGGAAATAAATTTTGTCTTCTTACAGTATTTAATCTATTTAAAAAAATTAAGTTAGCTGCCATTATAATAAATATTTTAGATGTATTTAACAGAGAGTAAAAGCCTTTTGTCCCATAAGTTTTTATTGATGTGGATGAGTCTTTGTTTTTAAAAGTATCATAATCTGTTTTTTAAAAGAACAGTAGTGAACTCTGTTTTGCATACAGTAGGTCCCTGTAAATTTGTTAAGTTTTACGTGTACTTTGAGTTAAATGGATTTAACTAATCCTGAAGTATTGGGATGAGAGAGTCACTGAAATATAAGTGGGACAAGAGGATATGTATTTTTAAAAAGTATATTTTTATTTATTTCAGATAGGAAGAGAGAGATCGAAATATCAATGATGAGAGAGAATTATTGATTGGCTGCCTCCTGTATGCCCTACCCTGGGGATTGAGCCTGTAACATGGGCATGTACCCTGACCTGGAATTGAACCATGACCTCCTAGTTCATAGATCAATACTCAATCCCTGAGCCACACCAGCCGGGCAATATTTATGTTTTTACATGAGTACTAAACTAATGGAACCGATTTGCTGAGGGATGGTATTACACAAACATAAATTGTTTAAAGAGGCTATGTCAAAGCTTACAAATGGCATCTAAGGAAAACTTTTTTTTTGAATTTGATATCATGGAGGCTACACTCTCTTGGTGATATTAATAGTTATCATTTGTTGAGCAAGACTACATGTATATGCTGCTCTATGAGATGTTCAAAAATTATACTTTCATCCAAACTTCCTTGTCAGTGGTGTTATGGAAATGAGAAGCTATGTAATCATAGAGGGTAAGGATCATTTCTTTTAGTCTTTACTGTGAAATTTAAAAAAGGAATATAGGTACACTCATCAATCCTATATAAAAAAAGGCTAATATGCAAATCGACCAAATGACAGAATGATTGATCGCTATGATGTGCACTGGCCGCCAGGGGGCAGATGTTCAACGCAGGAGCTGCCCCCTGGTGGTCAGTGTGCTCCCACAAAGGGCACACTGCTTATCCAGAAGCCAGGCTCTCCACTAGCAAGTGCAGTGGCGGTGGTGGGAGCCTCTCCTGCCTCCACCGCAGCGCTAAGGATGTCCCACTGCTGGGGAGCGGGCCTAAGCTGGCAGTAGGCGCTCTCCCGAGGGCTCCCGGACTGCAAGCCCGGCTGCGGGACTTCCCCCCTGAGTGCATGAATTTTGTGCAACGGGCGTCTAGTATAGCTATAAAGATGTTTATTACAGTGTTGTTTTAATGTCTGGGGATTAGAACAACTGAAATGTCCATCAGCCAATAAATAAATAATTCTGTTCGTCAGGATTCTCCAGAGAAATAGAATCAATAGGATCTATATTCACGTATAAGCAGAGATTTATTGTGGGAGAAGATCTGAGAACCAGGGGAAATGATGGTGTAACTTTCAGTCCAAAACTGAACGTCCAAGAACCATGAGCTCTGATGTCCCAGGCAGGAGAAGATGCATGTGTCAGCTTAAGATTAAAGGGAGAGAGTTTGCCTTTCCTCTGCCTTTTTGTTTTATTCAGGCCCTTAATAGATTGGATGTTGCCCAGCTGCCTTGGTGATCTTCTTTCCTCAGTTTATTGATTCAAATGTTGTTAATCTCTTCCAGAAACATCCTCACAGATACAGTGTTTACCCAGAAATAGTGTTTACCACCTATGTGGGCATCCCTTAGCCTAGTCTAGCTGAAATAAAATTAACCATCACAATGATGCAGACTCTACAGAGTAATGAAGACGTGGTGAAATGCTCACAAGCAAATTCTTAACCATGTATACAGTGAGACTCACATTTTTAAAGTTTTATATGTGCATAGAAGATTGGAAATCACAATTATAAATGTTATCAGTGACAAAAAAATATCCTGTGTAGTAAAGTGATGGTGATTTTGAGTTCATATTTACCCTTATCTTTATATTTAAAATATCATACAATAGACATTTAATTTGGTAACTTTTTTAAAATTTAAATTCTTTATTGTTTAAATTATTACGTATGTCTCATTTTTTCTCCATTGACCTGTCCCCAGCTGTTCCCACTCCCCTACTTTGGTAATTTTTGGGGAAATCCTTTGCTGTAAGTGATGGAGATCTAACTTCTAATAACTTAAATTTTGGGGCTCATCTAAAAGATCAGGGCTAGCACTGGCCTTATTCTAGAGCAGGAATCAGTGAACTTTTCTGTAAATAGCCAGAGGTCAATAGTTTCAGTTTAGCAGACCTATCTTCTCTGTCACAACTACTCAATAACATTATTGAAGCACAAACATCCAAAAGCCATGTTCAAAAGTTTGATAAGATGTAAATGAATGAGCATTGCAGCTTTTCAATAACACTTTATTTATGGACACTATGTATCAGGTTCATGGGATTTTCATGTATCATGAAATATTCTTCCTTTGATTTTTTTCCAACCTTAAAATAAGTCATACTTATTTCTCAGGCCATATAAAAACAGGTGAAGGGCCGGATTTGACCTTCAGATGTTTGTTTGATGACTCACGTCTAGACACAGAAGGCTTTATTAGGTGTTTGCGTCTCTCTGTGTGTGTTTATTTCTCACATGGTTCTGTTCTCCTTTTGGTGTTGGTCTAATTCTTTCCCAGTATAAATGGACTTCCTCCACATCACAAGTGAGTGGAGGTGGGATTGGGAGTAAGATCAACAAAAACTCCAGCCTTACCATCCCAATTTAGTTACCTCAGAGGAAAGAGTGCCTCTCCATCTCTCAGTATCTACAAATATAGTCCTGTTTAACTAGGTTGATTTGACATATATAATTATCATGGGTCAACCATTGTAGATAAACGAGTAGCCAGCCAGTCCAAAATCTTGTGGCCCCACACTCCTGTGGCAATTGTGAAGAGTGGATCCTATAAATTAGACATCCCCATTAGAACCACACAACTTTGATGACCTTCTTTCCCTTATAAATTACCACTGACAATAGCTTGAAAACATTATCCATTTTTGGCAGCTTGACACCTTCCTCTTTCAGTCACTCTTCAGACTATGGCAGTCTGACCCCCATTCCTCTTCTGCCACTCGAGAGGCTTTCTTGAACTCTGAGGGCCTCCCGATTGCCACATCTCTAAGTTCTTATATACTGTGCCAAATTTTAAATACCTGAGCATGTACTCCAGCTTGATGCCTTTTTATTTTTCATAATTCTTTACGGATAGTTTGTGACAATTATATTATCTCACTTAATCCTTACAGCAAATATGAACATAGAATGGATTGGTCCGTTTACCCCCACTTTATTATTTTTATTTATTTATTTATTTAAAATATATTTTATTGATTTTTTACAGAGAAGAAGGGAGAGAGATAGAGAGCTAGAAACGTCGATGAGAGAGAAACATCGACTAGTAGCTGCCTCTTGCACACCCCCTACTGGAGATGTGCCCGCAACCAGTGTACATGCCCTCGACCGGAATCGAACCTGGGACCTTTCAGTCCGCAGACCAACGCTCTACCACTGAGCCAAACCGGTTTTGGCTGTTTACCCCCACTTTAGAGGTGAGACTTAGATTCAGAAACATTAAGTGACTTGCTCCAGATCTTTGGTATCTGAAAGAGGTAGGACTTGACTGCTGGTTTTTTGATGCCAAGTCAAGACTTTTTGCCCAGTGTACACGTGGATATCTTATACCAACCTACACATTCTCTTTCTTTTCCTCTAACTTAGCCTTCTCAGTCTCCCTGGCTAGGTGCTGTTCTTCCTCTCTGAGGCAACATAAAGGTCATCCACAGGGTCTTTACCGTCTCAGGCAATAGTTTCCACTTGCGCTAACTCTTGGAAGTGTTTCCCGGTCCCTGTTGTTGATGTGAACCATTACTTCCTCCCTGCACTTTTAAAAAATGTCCTCATATAACTTCAATCATATGATGCCTCTTGTGTGCTTCACTCTCTGATGGGGGAGGATCGCTGTCACCCATCTTTGCTTTCCTTCCTGACCACAATGCTGTGTACCCAGAAGATAAACATTTATTTTTATTAAAATGCAATTGAACTTAAAAACGTTTGAACATAAAAAGATACAATCAACCCACAGCATAGGAGGAAATATTTGCAAGCCACATATCTAATGTAGGATTAATATCAAGAATATATAAAGATGTCCTATAACATCAACAACAACTAAATAAACAACCCAATTCCAAAATGAACAATGAACTTGAGTAGATATTTTTTCAGAAATATATAGATGGTGAATAGGCACATGAAAAGTTGCTCAACATCGCTAATCATCAGGGGCATGCAAATCAGAACTACAGTGAGATACCACTTCACACTCATTAGATGGCTATAAAAAAAAGCCACCTTCCCCCTTAGAAAATAACAAATGTTGGTAAGCATGTAGAGAGATTAGAACCCTTGTGAACTGCTGGTGGGAATATAAAATGGAAAACAGTATGGTGGTTCTTCAAATAAATTAAACATAGAACATAGGATTCAGCAATTTCACTTCTGGGTGTATACCCAAAAGAAGGGAAAGCAGAGATTTGAACAAATATTTACACATAGATATTCATAGCAGCATTATTCACAATAGCCAACTGGTAGAAACAACCTGAATGTCCATCAACAGATGAATGGATAAGCATAATGTAGTATATATGTATAGTCAAATATCATTCAGCTGTGAAAAAGGAATGAAATTCTGATATATGCTTCAAAATGAACAAAATTTGAAGACATTATGCTAAATAAATAATCCAGATACAAAATGATAATTGTGTATTTTTGCTTAAAATAAATGCAATTTAACCAAGTTGCTTTCCAGAGGCTATCTTTAATGTTCTGCATAATCTCTTATAGTGGTGTGTAACATGGCGGACAAGTACCACATTCCCAAGACAACCAACCCAGCCATGAGATTGAGTCCCAGCCTCATCACGTATGCATTGTGTGACTTGGGGCAGGTTACTTATTTCACTGTGTTCCTCACTTTCTCTAGCTCAGGAATCAGCATGATTCAGAATAGCAACAACCCCGTGGTTGGTGATGAAAATGAGATAAAGAATGCAGGATGCTAAGCAAAGTGCCTGGACTACAGCAAGTCTTCATAGGGTTGAATCTATTAGTATGACTTCACATATTTTAAATATGCTAAATACTGAGGACAATTTATGGAATTTCTCAGTGAGTTCTTTGCCTCCCAGACTACCACTTGGGGTGAAATCTCTGTGCAATTATTCATTTTCATGGATGTTAGGAGTCTTAATATCTTCAGTTTGCTTTAGCTTCACTCCCTCATCATCTGCCTAATAGACTCAGACCTCCCAAGGAAAAGTGATCCAGATAGGTGCGGCTTGTCAATCATTCTTGGCAGAGATCCACGACATAGGTCTAATTTAATAGCCATTTTCACACTGCACATTTCTGCTTTGTACAGTGGTGCTGGCCCTAATATGTCTGTGTGTACATTGGGACTAATGGTTGTTGGAATGTGTTTTATGATATGATTTAGCCAGAGACTATGTGGGGTATTATTTAAGTAGTACAGGTAATGATTCCATGTCATTCAAGAGGCTGTTTATGTCTTACTACATAATTTTACAGAGCATATGTGAGGACAGAGTTCCCTTTGAACTCTGGGAGAGGTCTGTTCTTAGATAAGCATCACAGCCCTTGGAACATGACTAGAATGTAGGCTTTTTGTATTTATAAGCTAGAGTGAGTTTAAAAAAAAAGCTGTCATGATTGAGTAGCAAAGTGGAAAAGCTTAAATATGAAGATGTTGTTGATTTGCCTTTACTCATTAGGAATTTGGGCAAATTTAATCATTATTCAGTTTACCTTTGTACTAGCAATGAAATATAGGGTTATAAAGTAAATAAATCACAGAAATAAGATAGTTCACATAAATGTTTAATTCATTATTGAGAATCAGCTATTTTAAAGGATTTTACCAAACCAATTTCCAAGAATTCTCCCACATCCTTTATTCTGGCCAAATTTGTCTCATTTCTCTCTCCAATTTCCAAGAACCTCCCACTACCTAGTTTATTTTCTTTCATGTTATTTTATTTTATGTTTTTTTCTTCATTAGGTAGGAAAACCTGTTCCTCTCTCCTCTAATGCAAACTAATTCATAGAATATTTTCAGAACACCCAGTATGTGTCATAGCCTATGTTAAGTGCTGGAGACAAAGAGAGAAATGTGAAATGCAGGCGAATGACTGCAGGAATTAAGAGAATGAACACTGATGTTAGAGGCATATGGATTTGAGTCCTGGCTATATTACTGAATGGCTGAATTGCTGGGCACAGTTCTTATTCTCTGTGAGCCTCAGGTTTCTGATGGCTAAAATGTAGAGAATTAAAATATCTTCCACAGAGAATTAGATAGAAATCAAATAAAATAGAATATGTCTATTAAGCAGATACTGTATTTCTAGTTGCAAGGGTCCAAATCTCATAAGAAAAAAAGTCTGTAATGAATCTGGTAACTGAAAAGTCTAGGAGTGGATACTAGGTACAACTGAATCCACGGGACTTAAATTTTATCAAGAATCTGCCTCTTTTTCCACCTCTGAATTGTGCTCTTCTTTGTGTTATTTCATCCCCAAAAGTCCTCTCCACTTTTACACTATTATGCTTATAGCTAATCACCACAACAGAAAG
Source organism: Pipistrellus hanaki (assembly GCF_964339955.1). Classification (NCBI taxonomy): domain Eukaryota; kingdom Metazoa; phylum Chordata; class Mammalia; order Chiroptera; family Vespertilionidae; genus Pipistrellus; species Pipistrellus hanaki. Next base: position 16,190,376 of record NC_140515.1, read on the forward strand.
AGACTGGCTTCCCAGTTCCAGCAAAACGGGACAAGTTCTCATTGGATCAATTTGGGTCATCCCTGACCAATAATCATAGTCAAGGAGATGGAATCTTTTGAGGTTTTGCCTGGGTCACTTACCTAAACCAAATGTACTATAAGTGTGTGTGTGTGTGTGTGTGTGTGTAGGTACGGGGAGTGAAAAAAGTTCGTCAAAGTAAAATCTGAATGCTTTGGCCAAAGAAAGGGAAATGGTTGCAAATCAGGAGTCCACCAAAGGGTTAACCCACAGGCTGGCGCATAGAAATGTTTGTTACAATTATTACTTTGAGAATGATTAAAATGGAAATAAAATCAAATCATGATTAAAAGAATGAAGATGACTGAAATGAAAATAAAATGGGAAATGGTCCAGTTTCCCATTGCAATGGAGGGGGAGGTTGTTACCAAAGGCCTGCCAGCAATAGTGGGAGAAGTGTCAGAGTGGCTGATGCTACTTCAAGGACTGCCTGCGCCTTAGCAGTTCCTCGGAGTGTCATGGAACGGTAGTACAAGCTAATAGCAAGTGCCCCAATAAGACTCCTTATGAAATATGTTACTTTATAATGTGGGAGGGGTCTCTATTTTAGAAATATTTGGCCCTGTAAGTTGATAGCCTGCTCAATAAATTTAATGGATCTTCTAAGAAAGCCAGATTTATGCAGTCCTCTTGCATATCTTTGGTGTCCTCCCTCGCATTTTGCACATGGTGAGCATGAAGTAAGGAGCTCAATAAATACTTGATTAAAACAGATTAATACAGGTAAAACGAATCAATTAAAGCATATTTACTTATTTAGTCACCACTTGAGGACATATGGATTTGAGAGAGAGAAAGAGAGAGAGAAAGAAATATCCAGGTGAGAGAGAACATTGATTGATTGGTTGCCTTTAGCACATACCCAATCAGAGATCAAACCTGCAACATAGGTATGTGCCCTGACTGGGAATCAAACCCACAGCCTTTCAGTATATGGGATGACACTCCAACCAACTGAGCCATACCAGCCAGGGCTAAAGCATATTTAAAAACGAGTCTCAGTTACTAACCTAACATCAGCTCCAATACCTTGTTAGTCTTTTTTTAATTTTTTTTATTTCAGTTGTCATAGAAAAACAACATTTATTTTTATTTCCAAATATCTTCCAGTTCATATTTTATTTATACCAGCTTCATCTTCATTAATCCAAGTTAGTGCCATTTTACAATATGCACACTCTTTAATAATTATTCTTCCATTTCTACACTATTTAAAAGCTATTTTTTTACTTTAGTTTTCACAAAATGTGATTATTTCCAACTCTTCCATTTTAAGCTCAGGTATCTTATAAATGGACCAAGATAAATATAAATAAATATCGTGCATAGAAACCCTTAAAGATAGACACCTCAATTCAAGACTTTATTTTGTTTACAACCCTCCTCCCCTCCACAAAATAACATCATCATCAAAATCTCATTTTTTATAATCCCATTATGTTCGTGAGACATTGAGTCATGTAATGTTTTGGACTGAGTGATGGTTTCCCCCTTCCCCCATTTTTTTTATAATTGCAGGAAGATCAGTGTCTCAGCTTCTGAAAAATGTGTTTCAAGATCTATTTCATTTAGGAAGATCATATGATAAACAGGAATTATAAACAGTTTATCATCGAAATCATTTTGTTTTTGCAATGAACTTTTAATAAGTCCAACCCATTGTTTTCCATTATGCCTTAAGCAACATGTTCTGCATGATTTATGCTGCACAAGTTTATTATTTTCCTAAGTTATAATCAATACTTCTATAATGCTCTGGTTAACTAGGAAACATTTTATCATTTGACTTTGCATTTAAGAGTACTATTTTTTTTTCCTGTGCATTTTTAGAGAATGCAGCTAGTACCTTTGGGTGTTTGCTATCTTTTGGCACTAATTCTTTTCTACCTGAATGGGCCCTGCTCTATTGCCTTAAAAAATCCCATTAACTAGCAGCTCCTATCACCAACTTTCCTGTCTATGACTGTACTTTGTGGTGTGAGGGTAATGTAGGGATAAATCAGATATCTACTAGTGCAATTTTATCATCAGAGAAAAACATCTTAGAGATACACCATTTATATATTTATCTATACATTAAAATTTTTTAAATGAACCAACCAGCTTATCCAGGGAATCCATAATGTATTTTAAAAAGTCAATTCTTTTCTTTTTTATTGTTTAAAGTATTACAAATAGTAGTACATACGTCTCCTTTCCCTGCCATTGACCCAATATTGACCTCCCCCCAGCCTCTCCTATACCCGGCGCATGCCAGTGTCTATGTCCATTGGTTATCCTTATATGCATGCATACAAGTCCTTTGGTTGTTCTCTTACACCTGCCCCCAACCCTCCCCTGCCTTCCCACTGCAGTTTGACAAAAGTAAGTCAATTTTCTTTAAATAATACTTTATGATTTATGATCCTACTTTGGAGATTATAAAAAACTTAACTTTTCTTTTTTTAGAGCACAAGTCTCTTTGGGTGATTCCTTACTTCACATCATGTATTCAAGCATCATGTATGACAGGGATGGAGTTATGGTTACTTGAATATATAAGATTAACTTTTTATTGAATTGAAGTATTATAAAATATGTACTTATGATATTTTTATTATTCAAACTTGTTATTTACTGAACATCATCCTCCCTTTACCACTCCGGAGAGAGGATGATACCGGTGGCTGAGAGATATTGTGACTAATCCCATATTTTTCTGTCATCTGCAGTCTAAATCCCTACCAAATGGAAAGATTATGTTAAAGAGATAATGTAAGTATCACAATATGTATTGGTGAAGAATAATGTAACATTAAGCATTCCCCAAACAGTGTATATTGAACAATTACATTATGGTTTTTATGGATACCCGAAATGATCAGCTGGCTCTATTTTCTGGAGCAAACAGTCCATAGAACAACAGTGTGTGAAACCTCCCCAGATGAGTCAGTTGTCTGTATGACAGGGAATGGTTTGGCTGGTCATTCAGTTCATGAACAGGAAGAAGAGGCTGTCACAATCAGTGCTATCTTAGCTTAGGCAGATAATTCCGTTATCTGGACACAGTTCTGTTACTCTTTATTGCCCAGAATGAATGGGTTAACTACTCTGATTTTGCTAGGATCATTTTTTGTATAAGTTGATTGCAGGCGGATGGGGAACTAACAGTAGATTGGGTGCAGATTTGTTCAGAAAGCAGAAGGGGATAAAATTAAAGATCAGTCAAAGGGGTTTGTTTATCTAAGATAACCTATGTGACTATTTTTAGTTTCACAGATTTTTTTTTTTTTTTTTAAAATAGCATTATTTTGAATTATATTGAGGTATAATTTAAACCATAAAATTAACTAATTTTAAATGTATAATTCCATAATTTTAAATGAATTTTCAGGTGTGTGCCCATTTGTGTCACTTCCTGTTTCCCACTGCACCCTCAGACAACCACTCATCTACTTTATCTTTCTATGGATTTGCCTTTTCTGAACATTTCACATAAAATAAGATCATACAATATGTGATCTTTTGTATTGGGGTATTTTCACTCAGTATGTTTTTTTGGGTTCATCACATTGTAGCGTTATCAATACTTAGTTCATTTTTATATTATTCTTTTGTATAAATAGAACAAATTTTGTTTATTCACTCACCAGTTGATATAAGTATGCACTACTTCTACTCTTTGGCTATAATAAATAATGCTCTTAGGGATATTTATATGCAAGCCATTATATGGACGTATATTTTCAGTTCTCCTGGTTAGATACCTAGGAGTCATTTTGCTGTGTCATATGGTAAATTTATATTTCACATTTTTTAAAGAGGCTGCACCACTTCTCACTAGCAATGTATGAGGGTTCCAATTCCTTTGCATTCTTGTCAACACTTGTTATTGTGTGTGTGTTTTTTTTAATTATAGACTAGAGGCTCAATGGATGTATTCGTGCACCAATGGGGTCCCTTGGCCTGGCCTGCAGGATCTGGCTGAAACCGGCTTTCCGACATCCCCAGATTGCGAGAGGGTGCAGGCCAGGCTAAGGGACTCGGTGCACAATCAGGGCTGGGGAGGGTTATAGGAGGTTGGCCAGCCAGGGAAGGACTGTGGGAGGGCTCCAGGGTATGTCTGGCTCAGTCCCAATCGGCTGGACCACAGCAGCAAGCTAACCTACTAGTCATAGCTTCTGCCCCCTGGTAGTCAGTACACATCATAGTGACTGGTTGACCAGTGACTATCTGCCCCCTGGTGGCCAGTAGACATCATAGTGAGTGGTAGAACAGCCTTAGCAGGCCCTTGTGACCTCACATCATCACATGATGTCTGCCCCACATTGTCACAAGATGGCCGCCCCCACGTCATCACAAGATGGCTGCCACAAGATGGCCGCTACAAGATGGCTAGCAGGGAGGGCAGTTGGGTCAATCGGACTGGCAGGGGAGGGCAGTTAAGGGCGATTGGACTGGCAGGGGAGCAGTTAGGTGTCAATTAGGGCAGCAGGGGAGTGACAGTCAGACATCCCCTGAGGGGTCCCAGATTGGAGAAGGTGCAGGCTGGGCTGAGGGATACCACTTCCCCCACCTTCTCCCCCCCCTTACCCCCCCCCCTCCGGGCACAAATTTTATGTACCAGGCCTCTAGTATAGTATAATCTTGCATGTGTGACAGTATCTCATAGGGGTTGGTAGAAATTCATTATCATGCATAATCATTCAACCATTCGTCAGATAATTACTGAATATCTACTATTACCAGCCTCCATTCTAGGTGTCAAGTGTACGGTGAAGAATAAAAACAATCTCTAAGACTGAGCAGTTCATAGGCTATTAGAAGTACAAAAGTACTAGATATGTTTCATTGTCTGCCCCATGCTTGAAGCTTTCTAGGTAATATATCTTCTTCCTTCCTTGTCCTCTGCGGCTATAGGTTAGACTAGAGATGAGCATCTGACTCAAAGGTGGCCCCTCCATTGGTTGGCCGCCTAGCTGTGACTTCTAAGGTACTACCAAAAGTAAGATGAGTTTGTTGCTCAGATATCCTCTCAGGAGATGAGCAATGGAGTAAGCAAGTCACATCATGTAGAGTCTGAGGATATCACTGCTAGACTAAGATGAGTAGGCAGAAGAAGCCAGGCAAGAGGAAGAGGAAGGAGATAATTCTGAGATGAAGAAGTGAGAAAAGTCATATAAAAAATCTTGATTGTTCTCTTTATGTTCTGGTTTGCATAACTCTTCTTGTATTCTTTGAGGTTACCTGTAGCATTATAAGTAACCCACCTCCCATTTTCACTTGTGCTACTAAGGGTAAGTTTCTGTTACTTATCATCAAAAGAGCTTGGAGAAGAACACCTATAATGCTAACTCATGATCATTTTGTGAACATTCTCACTCTTAGGCCTTTGCAAACAGACTTTTCCAATTCATCATTATTTGTTATTTTTCTTTTCTGATAATGGACCCACAGATAATGCTTAATTATCCATATTAATAAAGATAAACAGTGAAATATATAGGCCACATTTTCTTAAATTTTATAGTATACTTTGTAATGATTAAAAATAGTCATATCCGTTAAATACTTCACTATTATTCATTCAACAAACAGTTGTTGACTGCCTGCCTGTCCATACTATCCATAGCTGCACACCATCCATAACTGGAAAGGTGTGGTCCAGGTTCTCAGTGAGCTTTCTGTTGGATGGTAGCCTTACATTGAGTGACACAGAGAGACTAAACATATAAGTGGAAACTGTGCTGCTATGGACATAGGGCGCATACATTCTTTCTGATTTGTATTTTGGGTTTCTTAGGATATATTCTTGGAAGTGGGATCATTGAGCCAAATAGCAATCCCTTTTTAACTTTTGAGAAAACTCCATACTGTTTTCCACAGTGGCTGCACCAGTCTGCATTCCCACCAGCAGTGTACTAGGGTTCCCTTTTCTCCATATCCTCACCAGCACTTGTCATTTGTTGATTTGTTGATGATAGCCATTCTGAAAGGTATGAGGTGATATCTCATTGTCATTTTAATTTGGATTTCTCTGATGTTCAGTGACTTTGAGCATTTTTTTCATATGTCTCTTGGCCATCTGTATGTCCACTTTGGAGAAGTATCTATTTAGGTCCTTTCCCATTTTGTAATTGGATTGTTTTGTCTTCTTTTTATTAAGTTGTATGAGTTCCCTAGATATTTTGGATATTAACCTTTTATCAAATGTATCATTGCCAAATATGTTCTCCCATGCAATGGGCTCTCTTTTCATTTTGTTGATAGTTTCTTTTGCAGCAGGTTTTTATTTTGATGTCGTCCCATTTATTTATTTTCTCCTTAGTTTCCCTGGCCTTCGGGAGATGTATGGCAAATATATTGCTACAAAATAGGGGGCAGATCTCACCAATTCTGGGACAAGGGAAAGCTGGCACAGTTTTCATCAAAAGAAACTAATACTAAGTGAGAACTGTGTCAACTTGGGCAGAGCCTACCTTCTGAGTCAGACTGTTGTGCCCATCCCTCCTGAGCCCCATGCATTTTGTTCTGGTTATGCCGCACTGGTGTCCCGGGAGAAAATGGGCAGAGCAGCCGGGTAGCACTCAGCAGAACTAACCTCCATTCCCAGCGGGCGACTTCATGATACAGGGCAGGTGCATGCAGCTGTGGCCCTTCAGGTCTCTTGAGCTCTGAAACAAGCACAGTGCACTGGTTCTGCCTACAACCCTGCCAGAGATCGCATCTTGCCAGTCAAGTCTGCAGCGGGATAGAAGGGTCTGGAGTCACCCCAGCACTAATCTCAGGGCTTGTTCATTCCATGATTCAGGGATTAAAACCTTGAACTTCTAAATTTGCTGACCTGTTTGAGCTGAAGTAGGAAGAAAACAAACGATGCTCCGTAATCTTTGGTGTGTTATTCAACCACAAATGAATAGATTGCAGTCTTTGGGCCATTTAGTGAGATTCTTTACAGCAAGCTTGGCTCCTACCAGGGGACTATCCCTCTGAAAACACTCTGGGAGCAACTACACACTCAGTAACCCCTTATTAAGGTGCAGTTTTACCTAACCTTCCGCATTTCCTTCTGAGAGTGAGAATGAAGGGAGGAATGAACATATGCTCTGCTGTGGACAGTGCAGAAGTTGGGGGTGGGGGTTTTCGTTCACACCTCCTACTCTTCCACCACCCACATTTCAAATCAGAATTCCCAGTGCTGTCAGAGGAATGGAGAGGTGTGGGAGGGAAGCAACGGCTCGCTGGTCCTGTGCCCATTTCAATGGCAAATGTGCATGCAGCATTAATCCTGTTTCAGAGTCGAGGTCTTACCCTCATGCTAGCAACACCTGAGAACCAGCTTGGGAGAGTCTCTTGGGGAAGGTTTATCAGCTGTTTCTCTATTCTTGTTTCTCTTAATTCTTGATGGGAAGAATCTTTAAAATTTCTGAACAGACTTAATTTATGACAAATTATGCCTGTAATAGGTGCTGAAACAAATGCATATAGATAAGTAGAGATAAAATGGATCCAGAAGTAGAAGACCTCAGAATAATGGATTTAAAAGATTTTTACTGACATTTTCCACGTGTATTGATATCAAATTATCTAACAACAAATTTGTTTACCCACCACCTCTTTCTCTATTTTTCCTGGCCAGTGAAAATAATGCATAATGTAAATAAAGAATATTCCTAGGGTCCTCCCCTCCCATTTTAATTGCTGCTCTGGCTTAAACTATTTTCAGGCATGTATGCTTTAAAAATATATATTTTTATTGATTTTAGAGAAAGGGTGAGGGAGAGGGAGACAGAGATAGAAATATCAATGATGAGAAAGAATCATGATCAACTGCCTCCTGCACATCCCCTCACAGGGGATCAAGTCCACAACCCAGGCATATGCTCTGACTGAGAATTAAACGGTGACCTCCTGATTCATAGGTCAGTGCTCAACCACTGAGGCATACTGGCTAGGCCAGGAATGTTTTAATATATGTTGCCAAATTAGGGGTAGGTACCTAATTGGATTTTTTCAGTGGATGCATACTATTTCAGAATACTATCATAATCTTTTCAGTTTTCTCCTTTGCTTTTTTTCTTTTAGACTTCTTTAGTGGTCTCTCTCTCTCTCTCTCTCTCTCTCTCTCTCTCTCTCTCTCTCTCTCTTCCCCTTTTGCTGGAGGGTGGGTGGAGGGGGACAGGCAGTTAATCAGGGCTGTCTGGGAACAAAATAACCTGACTGGTACCCAGCCCTTCGTTTTGCCTCTGTCTAATTCATACAGGTAGTATCATAGGCTCTGAGAACATTCTAGACTCCCTAATTAAGAGAAACACTGTAGTCAGACCTTTACAACTCAGTGTGGAGCCACACTTCTTATTTATCTTCAAGCATCACTTGTTTATTTTGATGTGATCTCGTCACTGGTTTTATGAGCATATGGTGCATCCAGAGTAGCAGTTCCCTACCTTTGCCTGCTGCATGTGACTCCCTGCTTTGGTCCACAGTTTAGCATCCTTGATTTTTCTTTTTTTCTTTTCTTTTTTTAAATATATATTGATTTTTTTTTATAGAGAGGAAGGGAAAGGGAGAGAGAGCTAGAAACATCGATGAGAGAGAAACATCAACCAGCTGCCTCCTGCACACCCCCCACTGGGGATGTGCCCGCAACCAATGTACATGCCCTTGACCGGAATCGAACCTGGGACCTCTTAGTCTGCAGGCTGATGCTCTATCCACTGAGCCAAACCAGTTTCGGCTCCTAGACCAATTTTTTAGATTCTTCTCCTACTCTTGTGTGTAGCCTGATTTACCTCTTTTGCACTGTGAGGTCAGGCTCATCTCCAGGTCCCAATCAGCTCTCTGCCTAGTTCTACCAAACCCAAATCTGACATGAAATGAGGAAAAAGAAAATAGCCACACCACTTCTTATCTCCTTGTTCTGCTTATCCATTGCTGTGTAACCAATCATGCTGAAACTTAGTGACTTAACACCGTAATGAATGTCCTTATCTTTCATGTTTTCTGTGGGTCACTAGGTTGAGAAGGGCTCAGCTGGCAGTTCTGGTTTGGGTACCCATGCAGCTGAAGTCAGAAGCTGGCTGGGGATAGCGGATGTTTCTCACTCTGTTTGTGTAGTCTCAAGGTGTCTCCAGCAATCTTTATTGGGTTTTGTTGGGCTTCTTCACAAAATGGGGCCCTCAGGGAAATGTGCTGCTGACATGGTAGTTCCAGCAGGAGTGTGCAGGTGAAAGAGGCAGAAATTTTGTGAATCTTGCAAATAGCATTGTGTCTGCCATACTCTATTGGTTGAAACAGTCACAAAAGGCAGCTCACATCCAAGAAAAAGGAATTAGACTCCATCTTTTAATGAGAGATGTGGCTGTCTTTGGAAAATGAGGTTGCCCACTCTTCTCCCATGTCCTCTTTTCCAACGTAATACACACAGTTCTTTGGAGAAGTGGGCAGGCAAACCAGGGACTTTCTGTGTTCTCCCACCTGGTGAAGGAATGGCTGTTCACTGTGAAACCAGACCAAAGCCTCCTCCACAATCTGAGGCCTTCTGCAACTCTCTACAGTGCTGTCTCCTCTCCTGATCTATAAAATAATAATTAAAATAGTGCCTTATATTTTACAAAGCGCTGTGCCAAATATTCCACTTTCTATTTTTATTGTATTGAATGAGTATGTGTGTTTCCCCACCTATATGCAGGAGTCCTGTGTTAAGAATCTTGGTGTTCTCTTTCACCCCTGCCAGCATGCTACATTGAAATCCAAAGTAGTTCCTCAGAGATATCTGCTGAATGAATGACAATAAAAGACAAATTTTTGCTGAAAAATATTATAATTCATTAAGTAAACTGAATCTGAAAAATGCCTTCCTTTAAAATTGCTCCGGGCTTCAGATGTCTTTTCTGGGGGGTGGTGAGTGGCTGACTCACAAAGCTCTAAGTCCCCTCAAAGACAGGAGTTCACCAAACATACTTGTTATTAACTCTGAGCATCCCCTGGACTGGACTGCCTTCTGTGCTCAACAAACCAGTTAAAAGCAGAGTTGTTGACAGACCAAAGTGTAAATTAAAGGGCTGGGATGCATCATTAGACATATGGTCTCCTAGAAATTGAGAGCTTTTGTAGTAGGTGGAATTTGTAACACTCTGGCCTCTAGGACCATATGGTTGTATTTAGAGGTGCCAGCAGAAATAAATATCTGACTTCTAGTGCAAGATTCTTTTTTGCTCCCCCCATCCCCAGCTATACAGAATTATCCTCCATAAAATTGAAAAGCATAAAACTAAATTTGTTTCATTTCATTTTACTGATTTATAAGTGATAATTCACTAGTGTCTGGAGTGAATTAGTCAAAGGTTATCCCTGCTGAGGGTCAGGCTTTCTGATTCTAGGCTAATGCTCATGTGGGCAAGGGTATGATCTGTACCACATGACTCTGGACTCTTAGCTGCAGCTGCAGGATGGGGCTGATTCCTCATCTAGGACAGCTGCTCAGGCCAGGGCCTTAAGAGATAGCCTGGCTTTTAAGATCTGCCCTAAATAGAAATAAAACTAAAGAAACTCCATTAGCAATTAAAATTATGAAAACGATGCTATTTAAAATAATATCAGAAAAAATAAAGTACGTAAGGGAAATTTGACAGATGTTTTAGACCTATGAACTGAAAAACTAACATTACTGAGAAAAACTGAAGATAATACAAATAAATGGAAAGATATTCAAGTGTTGAAAACCACTATCAAAGTCTTGCTTCTCCCCAAATTAATGTAATCCATGTAATCCCAATAAAAATTCCAACTGACTTAAAAAGCTAAATCAAAACAAACATTTGAAAACCACAAAGAGAGTTGGACGACTACCACTCCCTGATTTCAAGACTTACATACTATAAAGTTATAGTAGTCAAGACAGCATGGTATTGGTATCTAGATAGACCAATAAGTCACTGGAAAAGAATAGAGAGTTCAGAAATTGACCCACACATATCTAGTCAATATATTTTTGACAAAGGCAATTCAGTGGGGAAAGAATAGTTTCCCCAACAAATGGTGCTAGAATAACTACTGTACATTCATATGCAATAAAATGAACCTCAATTCATACTTCACTCCATATAAAAATTGGCTTAAATGAATCATAGACCTAAATGTAAAACCCTAAAATATAAGCTTCTATAAGTAAACAGAAGGAAATCTCTGTGACCTTGAGTAAGGCAAAATGTTTAAACATAACAAAATCACAAACCATACTGAAGTCAATAAACTGGATTTTAACAAAATAAAAAATTCCTGCCATCAAAAAACACAGTTAAGAGCATAAGAGAAAGTATCTGCAAATCACATATGTGAAAAATATTATTTTTATCCAAACTACATAAAGAATTCTCCGAGTACAATAAGAACAATAAACAATCTAATAAAAAAGTGAGCAAAGATTTGAACAAATACTTCACCAAAGAAGATGTATGGATGGCAAATAAGCACATGAAAAGATTTTTATTATTTACTATACGTTATTATTCATTCAAGAAATGCAAATTAAAACCACAAGTAAATGCCAACACTCCTGTTAGAATGGCTAAAGTTAAAAAGGTGGACACACCAAGTGTTGGTGGGGATGTGGAAGGAAACCTCATACACTGCTGTTGGGAATATAAAATGGTACAACCACTTTGAAAAACAGTTTGGTGTTTTCTTAAAAATTTAAATATTCACTTACTAGGAGAAAGCACACATCTGTACAGAAACTTGTCCATAAATTCTCATAGTACCTTGCCGAAGCTGGTTTGGCTCAGTGGTAGAGCATCGGTCTGCGGACTGAGGGGTCCCAGGTTCGATTCCGGTCAAGGGCATGTACATTGGTTGCGGGCACATCCTCGGTAGGGGGTGTGCAGGAGGCAGCCGGTCGATGTTTCTCTCTCATCGACGTTTCTAGCTCTCTATCTCTCTCAATTCCTCTCTGTATAAAATATATTTTAAAAAAAATTCTCATAGTACCTTTATTTGTAATAGTTAAAAATGGAAAACAATACAAATAGCCATAAACAGGTAAATAGAGAAACAAATTGTGGTATATTCCTATAGTGGAGTACTTCTTAACAGTAAAAATGGAGTATTGATACACACAATGACATAGATGGATCTCAAAATAAGTTTTCTCAGCAAAAGAAACCAGACAAAAGGAGTACATATTGTGTAATTCCATTCATAGAAATTTCTTGGAAATACAACCTAACCTAGTGACAGAAAATATATGAGCAATTGCCTGGAGATAGGGAGTGGGAGTGGGGAGAGGCAGAGATGACAGATGTGTTCACTCTTTTGATTGTGGTGATGGATTCACAGATGTGAACATATGTAAAACTTACCAAACTGTGAATTATAAACGTCAATTATACCTCAGTGAAGGGAAGGAAGGAAGAAAGAAAAAAAAGGAGGGAGGGACAGAGGAAGGTAGGGAGGGAGGAAAAGAAGGAAGGGAGGGACAGAGGAAGGAAGGGAGGAAGGGAAGCAAGGGAGGGAGTGAGGAAGGGAATGAAGGAGGGAGGGACAGAAAAAGGAAGGAAGGGAGGGAGGGAACAAAGATTTTCATACTCCAAAGCTGGCTGTTCTCCCACCATGTTTACTGACTATTGTAAAGATGGGTGGGTAGTACAAGACTGAAAGTTACTGGAAGTTAGGGACTATGTTTTTATTTATCTTTGTGTTTAGCACATTGATAACCATTGGTAGATGCTCATAAATGGTTATTGAAAAAAATGTGTGAATTTGGGGGAGAAATTGCCTCATATTAGGCCTCAGGGAAAACTTCTATTGTGAATCTCTCTAGCTGGGCCTTTTCTATAATGGTCAAAAGAATTTCCATATAAACCATTTGGAACTCTTTAGTTGTAAGTTATCTTATTCATTCATTTCACATATAATATGTATGGAGCAGCTTTCAGGATCATTCCAGGTACCATTTAAAGTACAGCTATGAACAAATAGGCAAAACCTCTGCCTTTATGGAGTTTACATTTTAGTTGGGGAGGTTAGAAAGAAATAAGACAAATACGTGTAATATATAGTGTGGTAAGTGCTCAGGAAAAAAAATAAATAGGGAGGAGCTTAAGGAGTGCCAGTGGATGGTGTGATTTAAATTCCATAAAGAATGGAGAGGAGAGGCATATAGAGTCCATACTTCCAGCTTGAATGGGTTTATACTCAAAGGGAATTCACAGAAGGGTCGGAAGTCCATCCCTAGGCACAGCTTGATGCAGCTTCTAAAGAGATTTCTAGAATTTGCTTCTTTTCATCTCTTGTCTTTGCTTTATGAATGAGAAGTTAGGTGTATTTAAGGGAAGAGGTATAGGTTGTATTACATAAATGTCAGGAATAAACTGTTTATAGTGCACTCCCTGTCGAATTCTCTGGGATGATTTCCAGGTGGTAAAGTGACTAGTGTACAGGTAAGGATGAGAGTCCCATAATTCTTCTCAATTTCTGTTCCAGAGGGGCAGGAGAGTAGAGTGGTTAAGGGCATGGTTCAGTAATAAATAAATAAATAAATAAATAAATAAATAAATAAATAAAATCTATGTTAAAAGCCCTGTTCTATCACTTCTATTGACCTTGAATAAGTTGGTTTTCCCTCCATGCCTCTGTTTCCTCATCTATAAAATGGAATGATCATATCTACATTGGACCATTCTTATATTAGTCCATTTAAAGTCTTAATTGTTGTGATCATCATTGTGTGTGGCCCCACAGAGGGCTAACAGGATTATCTGAGTGGTATAATTGGGACAGTAGAAAGCATGTTCTCAAAAACATCTTGCCACAGATCTGTCTTGGGATCTAAGGTTCCCATGTCCTTCAAAACTTTGGTTTAAGGAAGATTTTGTTACATTTTCTGCGAGTTTTTAAAGTTCCAAGGATGTGTTTGAACCACTAGCTCAGGGAAGGGGATTAGATGGTCCTTGGGTCCCTCACCACCTCCAGCCTAGGAATCTTACTTCTGTCTGTTTTACATACTGCCTTCCCCTGAGAACCTTTCTGTTGAAGCGTTCTGTGGCTGAAGAGGCAGTTCAGAAATGGCTGCATCAAAGCATTAGAACTCCATACTAAAACATCATTTGTCACATCTGGAAAGGGACTTAGGATACTTTGCTTGAAGAAAAACACCATGAAAGGAGGCTGCTGCCTCTTCATGTATCTGAAGGGCCACCACGTGGGTCCAGAGAATCAACCAGAGCCCGGTTTCAGCTTGGTGGAGAGCAGGAGGAAGGCATTTCCAGCAATCCAAGCTCTTCTTCCAGCCATTCATTTTTGGGACAGTGGCACACCACTGCTCTGGAGACGTGCCTCAAAGGCTTTAGGCTGTCAGGGACGGTACTGAGGGCAGTCCCTCAAGAGTATAACGATGGATTGTGATTGCCAAGATTACATCCAAACTGTAAAATTATGTGATTCTGAATAACACAGCACACTGTTAAAATGTCACATGCCCAGTGAACTTCTTGGTAAAATTTTATCACCTTATTAGATTCTAAGAGTATAGCTTTAAAAGAATGTGCCATAGGATAGTGGTGCTTTGAACTAATTTTAGACTTACAGAAAAGTTTTAAAAATAGTCCAGAAGTTTCATTATTCCTCACTCAGCTACTCCTAATGTTAATATCTTACATAAACATATGCAGTGATCAGAACCACAAAATTAACATTGGTATGATAACTACATTGAAGACCTTACTTAAATTCCATCAGATTTCCCACTAGTCTTTTCTCTAACAGACGAAAACCTGGATTTTATCATTTACAACATATTTTGTTATGTGATCAATGTTAGTAGATACTACATAAGGTGGTTTTAAAATTATTACAACCCATACCCCTGAAGAAACACCATTTTCTGACTAAATCACAGCTCTATCATCCAGAATCACGATTTTTAGAGTTTGACTCTAATCTTAGCAGTCACAGTTCACCTCTTGAAGAGATCTTCTCAGCATTGTCACTGACATTCCATCCTGGAAACTCTTGGCATGGTTTTTCATTCAGAACTAGGTCATCAGTCATTCAGCAGATACGTATTTAGCACCTATCTAAAGGTGTGTGAGACACGAGAGATACAGAAATAATAGATATGGCTCTTGCCTTTCAGAAATTTAAGAGTCTAGAAAGAGAAGTAAATAGACAACTACAGTGGAGTAGGATGTGAGATAAAGAGAAAGCAAATAATAATTACAACACCTGGGTGATGCCAAGGTGGGGTAAGTACTATGGAAGCAGAGTGGGCACCTTGCTCTTCCTCCAGTCTCAGAAACACCTCCTAGAAGTAGAGGATGGGTGAGCTGAGTCCACAGGAATTGGATTCCTATATTCAGTTCATCCATTGTCTCCTCTGGATCCTCAAACTTCAAGAAATTTAATTCTGAAAGTGACCAGAGGATCTACATATATATTCACTGAGCTAGTGTGTGACATCTTTAAAACTCTTTACTAAGTGTTATTGCTTGTTATTTCATTGACTCCTCATAATCATCTTGGCACATCTATGCAACAGATGATGTTTGGCTGCTGTATGGAGGAAAACTACAAGAAGGAAGAGTAGAAGCCGTAGTCCAGGTCAGAGATAATGCAGCATGGACATACGGAATGAGAAATGAGACCAGTGTTAGCTCAGCCCCTTGCTGCTGTGGGATTTAGTGTAGTTATTTAACTTCTCTGAGCTTCAGTTCCCTCATCTGTCATCTAGGGATTAAGAATACCTATTTCAGCCGAAACCGGTTTGGCTCAGCAGTAGAGCGTCGGTCTGCGGACTGAAAGGTCCCAGGTTTGATTCCGGTCAAGGGCATGTACCTTGGTTGCGGGCACATGCCCAGTAGGGGGTGTGCAAGAGGCAGCTGGTCGATGTTTCTCTCTCATCGACGTTTCTAGCTCTCTATCTCTCTCCCTTCCTCTCTGTAAAAAATCAATAAAATATATTTAAAAAAATACCTATTTCATAGAATAAATGTGAGGATTAGAAATAACATAAACAGAGGTCATGTAATAAGTGTGTTGTTGTCTTGTTCATTACATATGTCTGCCAGGGTTCCAGAAGGGAACAGACTATGCACTCAAATTACAATAAGTCAAAGTTTAATTATGGGACAAAAAAAGGGTTAACTATTTTCAAAGATATGGGCATGGTTTATGGAAACCCTCAAAGAACAGCGTAGTACCCCCCGGAGTCCCTACCATCTCTAGGCCTAAAAGGATAAGCAGGGAGTGGTTACCAGGGCCAGGAAGGAAAGTTCGAGTAGAGAGGGCATCATAAAAGGCATCTCTGCACAGCACAGTGACAGTAATTAACAATACTGCATTGTATACTTGAAAGTTGCCAAGGAAATAGATCTTAAATGTTCTCACTACCACCACCACAGAGGTAATTATATGAGGTTACCACAACTAACCTTATTGTGGTAATATATATTTCACAATATGCACTGTGTCACACCATGTTGTACACCTTAAACTGTCACAGTGTTACATGTCAGTTGTATCTCTATAAAGCTGGGGAAATGTGGGGGCTGTGATGGTCGGTTGAGGGATACAACTAGACTGAAAGGACCCCTTTCTCTCTCCCTTAGATTCCAAGTGGTGTTCCCTACTCACCTAACCCAGCCAAAAGTGAGAGGGCCCAGGAACTATTCCTCTCATCCATTTAATTCAGCCTTTTTAGAAAGCAGGGTTAGAAGGGTCCGAGTGGCTCTAGAGGGGCAACTGGAAGGAATTTGGCTCAACTCAGGAGAAAAATGGGGAAATTCTCAGAGAAGGGTAATCGGCTGAGAACATACTCCCAGCAGGGTCCACTCAACTTCCCACCTACTGCCCTATATCTTGGCCCAGCTTTTAATTGGAAACGTCGATGGACCTAAGTGGTTTTCCCTGCCAGCCTCCTCTGTCTTTTTTTCTACTGCCCCCTGCTGTTGGTATTATACGATTGAATGGGGTTCTGCCCTGCTGGGGTGAGCATGTAACTCAAACCCAAGGTACTCAACATGCTTGATCCTGCTGCCTGTGGTGGTTGGACCAGGACTGAGAACATGACTCAGTTAGCACACGACAGCCACAGTGAGTGTTGTGCTAAGATTGTGGGGAGAGGGACTCCCATCTTGCCATCAGAAGACAACTTTGAATCTGAAAATAAAACCAATCTGGCAGACACTGGCCTGAGAGCCTGAATCCAGATGTGCCTGAAAGTAGCACCACTGTTGAAAAGCCCAAATTTGTCTTTTCACTTGTGCTGTTTCAAGTAGGATTTTCTGTCAGACCAAAAGGAGTCCTGATGTAGAAAATGCACCAATGCACTAGTTCCTGCTTTCTAGGCAATTATTTTAATGTAAACCTGAGTTTTAAAATAAATATTAGCCAGTGTCATTGTTAGAGGTTTTCCATAAATCCTGTTCTTTATACTGTACTCCTTGAAAGAACAGTGCCCTGTTAAATTCGTACAGAAAGCTGAGGTTGGAAATCAAGATTGATATCACATATCTGCTAAGTGGCTGTCTGGGTAGAAAATGAAAATCGTGCTGGAAGTTAAAGTCCACTATTTGACTGAATTGACAAAATAGTAAAAGTACAATTTATTTCATTCCTAGTGGCTGCGCTTTTATAATTTTTCTTAACAAAAACTATGATTTAGGAATTCTGATGCTCTTTCTAAATCATTGATCAGCAGTTCTTGTTTAAATGCCTCTGTTTCAATACAATTTTTAAATTTTAGCTAATCGACTTTTACAATATAAGAGGCATTTTAAAGAACATGCCTTTGAAATTAGAATTTTAAAAGTCATCTCTAAAACGTATTTTTACTTAGGAATATAGAATTTGTTTTATCCTAAGACATAAGAGCATTTAAAAAAAACATCCCAACCCAGGCATCTATTCACACTGCCCCCTCCACCTTCGATTGCTCTTCTGTCTCTTTCATTAATTTTTTTGACTCAACTCAGGTGTCATTTGCTCAAGTTTAGATCATGTTTCTTAATTACTTTCCTTTGTAGCATTTATTTAATTTCTAATTATACTGCCATCAATGTGACTATTTCATTAATTTTTATATCCACCTACTAGACCATAAACTTTCAGAGAACATAGATCATGCCTGTGTGGCTCATTTTTTTTTTTTTTTAATTATAGTTCCTGGCCCATAGTAGGTGTTTCCTTTGCCTCAAAGAATTTCTAAAATATTTTAGTATAGTTTTCATGTATTGTGTATTTATGAATAGTAGAATACTTTGAATATTGGAAACTGTCAACCAGAATATTGGATTGACCTTTGACCAGACTGTGTAATAGAATTCACTGTTTTTTTGTTTAATGTTGACCACACTAGTCAATAACAGTGGGTTAGAATCATACAGAGAGCAAAGGAAATAAAGAATTAACATAAAAAGCTCCCCAAATTTTATAATAAAACAATCTTCTCCTTTTCCCCCTCCCTCTCTCTTTTTTCCTCTCCTTCCCTCCCTCCCTTTTTCACCCCTTTCCTTTCTCTACCTCCTTGCTTCTCTCACAGCCAGAGGAGAACATCTTTCAAATTAAATTATAGACCTCTCTCCTTTCCAAATGAGAATCAGCGTGTATGTGTATGTGTGTGTGTGTGTGTGTGTGTGTGTGTGTATATATATATATATATATATATATATATATATATATATATATATATATATAAAATAACCCTACATTTTAATAGAACAATAAATGACATGATATCTTTTTACAAGGTAATTATATTAGAAAATCCCTTAAAAGTTTTACATACAGTTGATTTAAGTACCTTTAGAAACATATGATAAACTATGGCAGATTTCCTCTTACAGGGAATAATTGATATCCCGAGGGACCAAATGAAGTGTTATGGGAATTCTTGCCTTCACAGGAGTTATGAAATTCAAAATGTAAACTGAACATCAGTTTATATCAGTGCTTTGAAGTGAGGGTAATTTTGTCTTCCCTTCCCTGCCAGGAGGTATTTGACAATGTTTGGAAACATTTTTGGTTGTCACACTGAGACCTGGGTAGCGACTGGTGTCTAGTGGGTAGAGACCAGCAATGCTGCTAAACAACCTCTAATGTTCAGGACAGGCCCTGCACAAAGAATTATCCAGCCCCAATGCCAATAGTGCCCAAGCTTGAGAAAACCTAGACTATTTAAAATTAGGGTTTAAAAAAAAAATAGGTGATTGTCTTTTATTCCTTTGTTAGTGAACAGTTTGTGGAAATCCTTAAATAATAAGACATATCTTCCTTTGTTATTGGCAACCAGCCTTTATTTAGCAATGACTTCATGCCAGGGACTGGGCTAAGCACAACAGATACATGATTTAACAGACATGGCATTCAACTTTCAAGTGCTCATAGTCAGAGACACCTATAGCTCGCCTGGGATTCAAAGAGGCTTGCTTAGTGGGAGACTTTTGACACCCGGTATGTGTACTGAAGGTTGAGAAGAGGAAGAAAGGACATTCTGGCAGAGAGACTGATATAGCAGAGGAAGAGAAGTGGGAAACAGGATCTGCAAGCTGTTTGATATTAGTGATGTAGCACTGAGAGCAAGGAGAGGCAGGAGATAAGTAAGGCTCAAGGATAGGTAGGGCAGGGGATGGAAGTTTTTGTGTACAGATTGAGGAACTAGAGGGAAGGGGAAGCAAGGTATGGGTTTTAAATAGCAGAGCAATGTAATCAGATTGCATCTTATATAAATAACTGTAGTTACCCTGGAAATAATTATTTTAAGGGGTCAAGATTGAATCGAGAGGGACCATTGATTAAGCTGTTGCAAAAGTCCAGGTAAGAGTTAATGAGTTCTTGGACTTAAGCAATAGCAGTAGGCTAGAGAGAAGGACTTGGGTGAAGAGAGATCGATGAGACGTAATCATCAGTGTGGTGATTGATTGGACATGAAGGCTGAGGGAGAAGGAGTACTCAGAGAGGACTCTCAGGTTTCCAGCTTGGTTGTCTCTGGGATCTGTGCAACCTTATCTGAACGTGATTGCATCTGCAAAGACCCTATTTCCAAAAAGGTCACATTCACAGGTTTCTGGGGGTTAGGACTTGAACTTACCTTTCTGAGGGACAAAATTCAACTAATAGTATATTTTGATTTTAATTATTTTTAAATGTTAAAAGGTTGCACAAGCTTAGGGAGGGTGCATCCTAATCAAATAACTTGTGTCTTCTTATTTTTTTAAATCCTCACTGGAGGATACGCTTTTTTCATTGATTCTAGAGAGAGAGAAAAGGAGAGGGAGAGAGAGAGACAAACAGTGATGCGAGAGAGAAACATCGATTGAATGCCTCCTGTGCCCTGACCAGAGATAAAATCCTCAACATGGGTATATGCCCTGACTGGAAACAAACCCATGACCCTTTGGTGCACAGATGATGCTCTAACCTCTGAACACACTGTCCAGGGCTCGAATAAGTTGTCTTTTTTTTCTTCTCATCTGAGGATAGCTTTCCCATTGATTTTTAAAGAGAGAGTGGAAAGGAGAAAGGTAGGGGGTGAGTGAGGGAGAGAGAGAGAGTTATTGATGTAAGAGAGATACATTGTTTGTAACTGAGAATCAAACACGTGATCCTTAAGTATGTGGGCCAATGCTTTAACAACTGAGCACACCATTCAGGGCAACAAATAATTTGTGCCTTTATAAAATAAGTACAATTTGGACACAGACACACAGTGAGGGGAATGTCATGTGAATTTAGAGACACAGGGAAAATGTCATGTGAAAACAGAGACAGATTGGGATGATGAGTCTATGAGTCAAAGTATGTCAGGGATTGCCAGCAAGGGCCAGAAGCTAGGAAAAAGGCAAGGAAGAGACTCTTCCTCAGCTCCTCCAAAAAGGAACCACCCCTGCTGACACCTTGATGTTGGAGTTGTAGCCTCCAGAACTCTGAGAGAATAAACTACTGTTTTTAGGCCACCTAGTTTGTGACCATTTGTTATAGTTGCCCTAGGAAACTAATGATTAGGATATTTAACAATAAAGATAGTAGGACAACAAGCTATTAGTAAAACACCTTGTTTCCTAATTTCATTGGCTGTTTTGGAAATCTTTCAACATGCAGAATTACCTCTTTCTTTTAAGCTGCTGCCTAGTGGGAATACCAATGTTTGGTGATCAGTTGGGTAGAGAAGGAGGAGGAGAAATAGAGTGGCAAGGAGGAGGATTAGCCAAGGGTAGCATCTTGAAAGGGAAAGTTTCAAGAAGACCTAGTCATCAACTGGGTCTTATGGAGAACTAGGCCCAGGAATATCGGGTCTGGGAAATATCTTGGTTATGGGCACTGTGGAAGTCTGAGGCAATCACTGTACGAACCTTTCAGTGGAGCTAGAGTAGCAGAGCCAATGTTAAGTAAAAGATCCCCATTCTCTAGTGTCATTCTCTGAGATAGGACAAAACAATGGATAGGAGAAATAACTGTGCAAAATGATGTGTAGGTGACTGTGATGAACAGTGGTAGAACTGAGGTTGGAAATAATTATAAAAAGGATAAAAAGGCAATTTTATATTTGAGTGTGGCTTCAGAAGTCTTTATAGGTATGCACTCTCCTTGGACTCTGAAAAAGTATCAGAAAATAAGACTTTTAGACTAGGGTATTTCACCTTTCATAAAGTTGCTTGCTGGCGGAGTCAAGAGCCATGGTTGATAATTATGCTAGTATAACCACTAGAGGCCTAGTGCACAAAATTTGTGCACGTGTATGGTCCCTAGCGGCTGCCAGGCCTCCCTCCCCCTGACTGCTTGCTGCTGCTGCCAGCCAGTGTGGGGCTGGCTGGGGGAGAGGTCATGGGTGGTTGGCCAGCTGGCCCTGTCCCCTGGTTGAACTCCTGGTCGAAGGGGCAGTTTGCTTATTAGGCTTTTATTTTGTAGGATATCCTATTAACATTAAGCACTGATAACATTTTGAGCGTTATCTGAAGCATTACCTCATTTAATTCTTACAAGCCCCCATGAGGTAAGTTCTTTCAGTATCCATCCTATATAACAAAAGCCTAATATGCTAAGTGTCTGACTGTTCATTTGACCATTTGATCAGTTGCTATGGTGTGCATTGACCACCAGGGGCAGACGTTCTGACTGGTAAGTTAGCTTGCTGCTGGGGTTCAGCCAATTGGGACTTGGCGAGATGGTTCAGACATGCCCTGGAGCCCTCCTGTGGTCCTCCCTGGCCCTGATCATGCACTGGTGGGGTCTCTCGGACTGGCCTGCACCCTCTCACAATCCGGGACTAATTGGGAGATGTTGGAGAACTGTTTTTGGCCCGATCCTCATAGACCAGGCTAAGGGACCTTACTGGTTTATGAATCTGTGCACCAGGCCTCTAGTCTATATTATAAAAGGCCAGTGGCCATAACGCTATAACGACCAAATGACTGGTCACCAGGAGATGCATTGAAGGGTCTCGTGGTATGGCAGGTCTGGGGTCCAGTGGCGGTGGGGCAAGTCTGGGTCTCACACAATTTTGTGGGCTGGGCCTCTAGTGTTTTATAAAGTAGGAAATTAAGACCTATGTTAAACCATTCTCTCCCCCCCCACTCCCCCCCCCCCCCCCTCCTGCAAGGTACTCAGAAAGGAAAGGTGCTGGAATACAAATTCTGGGCTCAGAACCCAGGCTGTAACCATGAGGCAACAGACATAGTCGGTGGAGGGAGGAGGAGAGGACCACTCCCCTCATTGTTAACAGTGACTTACTGCTAACTAGAACCCAGTTCCAGCGGCTTGTGTCTCCCAAACAGCATTTTCCATCTAGACTGAGCTGGCAGGGGTAACAGAGGAGTAAGAGCCCATGTGTGCCAGATTTGTTTAGCTACAAGTAAAACAACAGTGCATAGAGGCTTTCTGCAATGTTGTCAAGTTTAAATTTGTGTCTTACTATATAATAGTATATAACATTCTCATTGCCTCCAATAAATGTAAGCCATTGACAGAAGAAATGAGTTTGGTCCTCAAACTCAGTATAGACGATAAACTCTCAGCCATGCAAGTTTAAGATATAAACTTGGTGAGAAAGGTTGTGGAGGTCAGAACCTCGTGGGCCCTGGAGGAGGGACCCCTGTTGCAGTGGTCTTCTCCGCTTTACAAGCCAAGATGAAATGCTTTATAGACACCTGTTTTTCTTTAAAAATTTTGTATAATATATGTCTTATATACTGTATGTCTGTATACACATATATGCATATAAGTAATATATATTTATACAGGGTGTCCCAAAAATGTATACACACTCTGAATAATTACTAATTCCAATGGGTTAAATCTGAAAAGAAAGACACATCAATTGAGCTATCAACTCTTACATGTATATACATTTTGTGACACCATATATATATGTGTGTGTGTGTGTGTGTGTGTGTGTGTGTGTATGCGCGCGCGCGCGCGCGCGTGCAGGTCTGTGTATAATTTCAAGCATATAAGAAAGTACAGAGAATAAAATAGCAAATGTTTATGTCAGGGATGGTATGTGAAATGTCTAACAGGCAGCAGTCATTGGGCAGTCAGGAGAATGTTGGCCATAAGCAAGGTGCTGTACTGATCAACACAGCTGATGGCAGCTCTTTCCACCCCTCTCCTAAAGAAATGATTCTCTCACTGTGACAAAGGAACACACATTGAGATAGAGCTAGTGTGTTTATAAGCAACATTTTTGTAAGAAATTTTTTAATTTCTTTAATTTGGTCTGTTATTAGCATCCAATAAATGTTATTCATTTATGCTTTTAATAAGGCATGGACTAGACAATGCATACATTAGCTTTAAATGAAATAGAAACATGAACTCTGTTTCTTCAAGATATCAGAAATAGTAAGAGAAAGATAAGAAAAGGGTAAGAAATTATAAGGCATTGCTTTTGCTGCATGTTGCATTGGAGTCTGTCTTTTATAGTTATTCCCTATGCTGCCAAGTCAAAACTGGTTGGTCTGGAAATCTCCACTTTAGTACAGCAGAACAAATGTGCTTGTTGCTAATTTTGCTGGTGGAATATTTATGAGGGAAAGCCAACTCCCAAGTTAAGAAATAATGTCTTTGTTCCTTATTAATTCATTTTTCCAGTTCTTGTGAGTCACTAGATATGGCCATAATATAAGAAGCTACTCTCCAGATCCATGAACCCTATCTATATATATAAAAGCCTAAGCGAGCATTAAGGCCAAATGACCGGAATGACTGGTCGACCAGTCACTGTAATGTGCACTGATCACCAGGGGACAGACTAAACTCAGGAGCTGCCCCTTGGTGGTCAGTGCGCTCCCACAGTGGGAACATCGCTCACATAGAAGCTTTGCTCATGGCTGGTGAGTACAGTTTCTGTGGCGGGAGCCTCTCCTGCTCTGGCAGCACTACTGAGTGGCAGCGGCAAGCACAGCTAGCCAGGATGAATGGCAGTGGACATGCATTCAGCCCCAACTGGGGCTCCTCCCTGGCTGCCCGCCACTTCAGCAATGTTACATCTCTCAGGGGGATGTTGGACTGCTGGTTTCGGCCTTGAGGGGTCCTAGATTGCAAGGATGCACAGGCCAGGCTGAGGGACCCCACCCATGCATGAATCCATGCACTGGGCCTCTAGTCTCAAAATAATAGTGGCAAGAGTGTTAGATAAATGTTAGAGATAATGAAACCTGACTTAACATCTTCATAGGTTACTTGAGAGGACAAAACAAAATAATGGATGTGAATGTGTTTTTAAAAAGTAAAAAGTGCTAGAGAAAGGCAATTTAAAATTAGAATGTGGAGAAGAACCAAGATGGTGATGTAGGTAAACACACCGGTACTCACTGTTTCCCACAACCACATAAAAATTACAAAGAAAATACAGATTAACCATCATTCAGAACCATCTGAAATCTGGCTGAATGGAAGTTATACAACTAGAGAAGTAAAGAAGAAAATACGTCAAGACTGGTAGGAGGGGTGGAGGCCCAAATCAGGCTGGTCCTATACCCACATGTGGTATGTTTTTTATTTTATTTATTTATTTATTAAATATTTTATTGATTTTTTACAGAGAGAAAGGGAGAAGGATAGAGAGCTAGAAACATCAATGAGAGAGAAACATCGAACAGCTGCCTCCTGCACATCCCCCACTGGGGATGTGCCCACAACCAAGGTACATGCCCTTAACAGGAATCGAACCTGGGACCCTTCAGTCTGCAGGTTGACACTCTATCCACGGAGCCAAACCAGTCAGGGCCACGTGTGGTATGTTTTTAATCGGGAAGGATATTTTCACTGCAGACGCCTCCTGTGAGGAGCCTAGCTCCACACTAGATCTCCATCCCAAGGTTCCAGAGCTCAGAAGAGAAGTTCCCCTAACTTCAGGCTGTAAAAACCATTGGGAATTGAGGCTGAGTGACACAGAGGCTGCTAGAGACCTAGGTGTTCCTCTTAAAGGGGGAGGTGCATGGACTAATTCGAACTTGATCCCTTTGAGTTCCAGCATTGGGGCAATGGCTTGGGGAGGATTCAGGAATATATGGGGAGGAATTGGATGTCTTGCATTAAAGCAAGAACTCAGGGACAGCTTTCTTCATGGGTGGTTGCAGGGGTTAGTGTTCCTATGCTGAGACCTCCCCCATCGCAGAACTGACTAGCAGTCATATCTGAGTTTGCATTATTATATCTCACACTGTTCACTCTGTCTTAGTGACTCACTGAAGATTCTGCTCCACCCAATTTGTATCCCCACCCAAGCTGCTTGTAGTAGCTTTTCCATATGCATGGCATGTCCTGGTTCAGACTTCAGAGAATCCTAAAAATCTCTCAGACAAGTAGCATCTGGTGTCAGCACATATCAATCAGTAAGAGGCGTAAGACCCAGCACTAGCACCAGCCTGCCTTGCTTCAGAGCTTGGCCTCGCCTGGGCACTTCCAAGCGTAATATAAGTAACAGCCATCTGCAGATACCTCAGTAGATCCTGATTGGTGGCCCTAGTCAATAGCTGACTTTGCACTTCCTGGGAGGCCTTAGAGTCAGTGCACCTGGTGGAGCTTCAGACTATACCAGATTAGAACTCCACACATCCACAAGCAATACATTCAAGGACAGAGTCAGTGAGCACCAAGGCCACATTGAAGCAAGTCCTGGTCCATAGGGCTGTCTCCTGCACAGCAGCTCTTTCCCTGTAGTCAAAGCTGGATGTTAATTCCTCCCAATGACATCAACAACAATCAAAGCTCAATTACAACAAGACTGTGTACACATCCCACACTGCCCAGTTCAGGTGACTGGAGAGGGTGAGTCCCTAGCCTCTACAGGACACCTACTACACAAGGTCACTCTACCAATTCTAGGAGACATAGCAGCTTTACCTACTACATAGAAACAAACACAGGGAAGCAGCCAAAATGCAAAGACAAAGAAATATGTCATAAATGAAAGAACAGAAGAAATCTCCAGAAAAAGACCTAAATGAAATGGAAGCAAGCGAATTACTGAATATAGAGTTCAAAACAATGGTTATAAGGTTGCTCAAGTATCTTAACGAGAGCTTCAAGGGACTTAGTGAGACTTTCAAGGATCTTAATGAGAATGTCGATGACATGAAAAAGAACCAGTCAGAAATGAAGGGTATACTAACTAAAGTGAAGAATAATTTACAGGAAATCAATAGCAGAGTAGAGGATGCTGAGAATCAAATCAACAATTTTGAATATGAGGAACCAAAAAGCACCCAATCAGAACAGCAAAAAGAAAAAGAAATAAAAGATAATATAAGGAGCCTTTGAGACAACTTCAAGAGTATCAATATTTCCATTATGGGAGTGCCAGAAGGAGAAGAGAGAACAAAATACTGAAAATATAATGACAGAAAACTTCTCCTACCTGGTGAGAGAAATAGTCTTACAAGTCTAGAAGTACAGAGAGCCCCAAAAATGAGAAACCTAAAGAGGCTCACATCAAGACACATCATAATTGAAATGCCAAGTGTTAAAGGTAAAGAGAGAATTTTAAAAAAAAGCAAGAGAAAAGCAGTTAGTTACCTATTAGGGCGTTTCCATATGACTGTCAGCTGATTTCTCAACAGAAACTTTGCAGGCCAGAAAGGATTGGCAAGAAATATTCAAAGTGATGAATAGCAAAGACTGACAATCAAGGTTACTCTACCCATTAAAGCTATCACTTAAAATTGAAGGTCAGATAAAGAACTCCACAGAGACAAGAAAAAGCTAATGAAGTATATTACCACAAAACTAGTATTACATGAAATATTGAATACCTATGAAAATACACACATGGTGTCAAAACAAACCAGGGGAAAATTATTTGGGGGGGAAAAATGAAAAAGAATCCCAAATCAAATTTAAAGAAAAAAACCCTTTATTAACTTTTGGCCGAGAATATGTATATTTTCAGAAAACAACTCCGAGACCATCTGGAATCCTGTAACAGAAAGGAATAGACAGAAGCGCTCCAGCCATGAAGAGAGAAGAGACACAATTCAGAGATGGAAGATGCTGACGACACCTCACCATACCAGCAGACAGCAGCTGTGTGTTGCTGAATGATGCCCAGGGCCAACCCAGAGACGGTCGGACCTACATTACCACCATTTGTCCACCAACCAGATCTGAAATAGCATGGCTGACATGTACACATGAGGAACTATTTGACATTGAAATTGGGACTCAAAAGAACTGTTGGCCCAGAAAGGAACTCACTACAGACTGATTCATTTGCCTCTCAGCATAACCATTATTGCTTGTTGCCATTTAGGTTCTTACAAGGGTATTTCTTGGATCACATGATCTCACACATCTAGAGTAAATAATGAACAACATAAACTGATGAACAAAAACAGACCCAAAGAAAGAGAAGCAGCGATCAAACTCTTAAACCTCAGAGGGAAAGAAGGGGAGGGTGGGGGTAAGGGGAAGAGATCAACCAAAGGACTTGTATGCATGCATATGGGCCTAGCCAGAGGCTATGGACAACAGGGGGGTGGGGGCATATGTAGGGAGGGGGTTGGGATGGGAATGGGGGAATAAGGACAATTATGTGAGACCATAATCAATAAATTAATTAATTAAAAAAAAAGGAAGGAAGAAGAGCAGGAGGAGGAGGAAGAGGAAGAAGAAGAAAAACATGTACAAAAAATTGCAATAAAGACATATATATCAACAATTGAATTTATTAATTTAAATGAACAAGGAATCTAATGAACAAAATAAACTGATGAATAAAATAGAACCAGAAATATGGAACAAACTGACAAATCTCAGAGGGAAGGGGGTGGGGAGGGTAAGAAGATATTAAGCAAAGCTCTTACATGCATATATGCATTACCTATGGACACAGATAATAGGGTGGTGAAGGCTTAGAGTGGGGCAGGAACTGGGTGGAGGGAGGCAATGGGGGGCACATCTAGCCTAGTGGCGTGGCTCAGGGATTGAGTGTCAACCTATGAACCAGGAGGTCATGGATCCATTCCTAATCAGGGCATATGCACGGGTTGTGGGCTTGGTCCCCAGTATAGGGTGTGCAGGAGGCTACTGATCAATGATTCTTTTTCATTATTGATGTTTATATCTTTCTACCTTTTCCTTCGTCTTTAAAGATATATATATATATATATATATATATATATATATATATATATATATATGTGTGTGTGTGTGTGTGTGTGTGTGTGTGTGTGTGTGTGTATGTATATATTATATAATTAAAAAACAGGGACATATGTAATACTCTCAATGATAAAAATTAAAAAAGTAATAAAATTAGAATGAGTGCACAAAAAAAAAAAAAGGGGTGGGGGAAGTGCTATAAAATGCAAGGTAGTATTTTTTGTGCCTTGGTTATAAAATTGTTTTCTATTACATTCATTGTTTATCAGCTTATCTCCTTATATATACTTACTGGTAAAAGAGCACTTATGATCTTTTTTCTCTAACCTCAATAAATTAGAATTTTTTTGTCTTTTTATGGAGTTAGCATCACTTAGATTTTCATGATATTCTCAGTCTTATTGTTTTTACATCATTCAGGGTGAGTTTAGAATAAGTACATAGTTCATTCTCTGAGGCCTGATAATCTTTGACTAAATCTAAGCAGCACAAATGAGAGGATCTCTGTAGGAGTAACATCTCAAGTCCAATTTGAAATGTATGGATCAATCTGTTGATAAGTTAATACTGTTGATAATTATGTCAGCTACCTGGATAATAATATAACCACAGTTAATTTATAGATGTCTCTCTCTCTTTTTTTTTTCTTTTCTTTTTTTTCCTGAAATGGAGGTCATAACCATTTCAGACTCCCCATTCAAATGTATTTTGTCAGTCTTTCTTCTAAGGCATCATTAATTTTTTTATACTAGTCAGTAATTTCTTTAACTCCAATAGCTGTCCATTTATAAAAATAGAGATTGGAGAAATAATACATATTTGAATGGTTTTTATTATCTGACAATGTGTAGCTTTTTATAAATAAAATAAAAGACATGAAACTAGAAATAAAATGACAATGTGAACTGTATATATTTGTCTTTGAATGCTGCTCGGGTAAGGAATGAGTCCCCAGATGAAAGCAGTGTGAGTCATTTCAAACCTAACAACCTCATATTATCATAAAATTGCACTGATGTATTTGTTAAAATCCCTGAAGAATTCTATAAGGACCTTTTGATCTTGACAGGATATAGGGGGATAGATGAAAACTGAAGAGGGAATATTTGTGTGTTTTTATACAGTGGATTTTGCAGCATAGTCATATTTAATTTGCTAATCAAAGAGGTATCAGATTTTTAGACTAAAGTAATAAGAATTAGATTTGCAGACAAAATTACTTGCATTTCCCTGTGTGGAATGTTAGGACTACAAGAGACTTAGCATCTAGGTTAGGTAAGATCTTTCTACATTCCCCTTATACTGCTAATTACTCCCTGCATTTCTTCCTCCTAAACCATTGATGACCCCGAATCCTTCCCAACATAGACATCATAGCCATTACTAGGCAATTAGAGGTTGCATATGAGTGAAGTCTTTATCACTCCCTCTACAGAGCATTTCAAATAATCTTTAACTTCCTTCAAAAACATGTCATAAATATTTCATGTGCATTATTATATTCTAGACATTGGATATATACTCAATTAAAGAGGGGAAAATGAAGTTAGCAGGTGATTAAAATATAGTGTACTAAGAGCAAAGTTGGAGGTTCACATAAGAGAGCCTCATAACACAACCTGGGAAGGGAGTTGACCTCCTCCTCTTCCTCCTCTTCCTCCTCCTCCATTGGTGTGTGTGTTAATTATTTTTTTTTTAAATATATTTTTATTGATTTCAGAGAGGAAGGAAGAGGGAGAGGGAGAGATAGAAACATCCATGATGTGACAGAATCGGCTGCCCCCTGCAAGTCCTCCACTGGGGATCGAGCCCATGACCTAGGCATGTGCCTTTGACTGGAATCGAGCCTGGGACCTTTTAGTTCACAGGCCAATGCTCTATGCGCTGAGCTAAACCAACTAGGGAAGGACTTGACAGTTTTCTTAAGAGGTGATACCTGCCTTTATCTTGAATAATGAACAGGAGTTATACAGGCAATACTGGATGATCTAGGACAGTTCTCAACCTTTTTTTGTGTGTCTCAACTTTCTTTATAATCTTAAAGGTTATTGAGGATTCCTCAAAAGTGAAACATAGAATCTATAATAATAAAAGTGCAATATGCTAATTATACCAGACATCCTTCCAGACAAAGGCAGGGCTGCGAGGGAAGCCAGAGGGAAGCCGGTGCCAGCAGCTGGGGGAAGGAAGGCCTATTCTTGCATGCATTTCGTGCATCGGGCCTCTAGTTAATATATAATCCAGCAATTCTACTTCTAGGTGTATACTCCAAGGAACATCCAGTGCCTCAAAGTAGTCTCAAAAAGGCACTGTACACCAATGTTTATAGCAACATTATGAACATTATCAACAAGATGAATACATAAACAGCTTTACTAGTAAAAAGGAATGAAATTCTGATATGTGTGACAATATGAATGAACATTGAAAACATTATGCTAAGTGAAATAAGTCAAATACAAGAGGATACATATTGTATGGTTCCTTTTACATGGTGTATTTAGAATAGATAATTCATAGAGACAGAATGTGAAATAGAGATTACCAGAAGTTGGAGGAATGAGAAAGGAGAAATTATTTTTAATGAGTATAGAGTGTTAGTTTGGGATGATGAAAATGTTCTTGAAATGCATAGTGGTGATGGTTGCAAAAATTTGTGAATATTCTTATTGCCACTAAATTGTACACCTAAAAACAATTAAAAGGGTAAATTTATGTTATGTGTATTTTACAACAATGAACAAAGAGTTGAGAACCCTAAATATGTTTTGTTTATGTGAATTATACCTATCTATATTTACCAATTTCAAAATTAAAATGTTTAAGTTAACAAGTATTTGTTAATACATTTAAAAATAAAATAATAAACCATCACATGTTAAATAACATTTATCATAAAAATAATTAGTTTCCAAAACAATAAAATTAATAGCAAGAGTTTTATTACTTTAAGTTTAATATCTATGCTTAATAGATAACAACTGGAGTCTCATATCTGCTTCTGTATTGTTTATTGTGATGTTGTCTTTGTTGAAATATAAGAAGAAAATCCAACTTTGCAAGTATATGTAGTTAGAAAAGAGAGATATTTTTAACAGCCTGTTCAGATAGTTTGTGGTATTCATATTTCATATTACATCAAAACTGGACAACCCATAGTTTTTTAAAGGTGTGTTGGCAATGTGGAATCTAAATCTAAACCTGTATCAATGAACTTTCTGTATCTGGTTTAATTACAGTTCATTGATCTGTCTTGTACTTGGAAAGGATTTTTTACTTATGCATGATTTTATAACATCTTGCATTGGTTATTTGGGAAATAGTGGATCACTGCCTTTTGCAGATCTTCCAAGTGTTGACAGGTTTCACTGCATAATATATATAAAACATTACCTATATTACCATCACCACCAGTCTCATCAGAAAAGTACTGGAAGCCATTTGGCTCACAGTGGAAGACACAAATTTTCCAACATTCTAATTTTTCACTTGAAAACAAGTTTTATTATTGGCAGCAAATACTGTTAGTTGTTTTGAAGAGACTGGCTCACTCTTCATTCTTGAGATAAGTTTTCACAAAATGTCTGCCAAACACCTAAATCTAAATAACCACAGTTTGTTCCATGAGAAAAGCAGTTAGTTCAGCCTGCAATTCAAACTCAAACACAATGCTCCCCATCTCAGACACAGCCATTGAACATGGTTATGCAGCAGAAGTACTCACATATTTCCCATTTTATCACACAGAATAAAAGAGACTGTATTCAAAAGTCAAGCCTTAATCATTTATATATATTTTTTCAGTGGAGACATTCTTAAATTAACCTGGCCTTTTTTTTTTTTAAACTGGGATTACATGGCAGTAAAATACAACCACTTCTAGAACTGCTTGGTGCTACTACCTTGATTCTCCCCACCCTTGCTTTTGCATCATAGTGCAAATGTCAATACATGAAAAAAGCACATGACATTTTAGTACTATAATAAAAATACTTTTGACCTTATAGATTGCCAGAAGTCTGCATATTTTCAGAGCCATTGTTCTAGGAGAGGAAGAAATACACATAAAGGCCAAAAGGAGACCTAAACTAAATCTATAAAATTGGTTACAACTTATTCATTCAATTAAGTAATTGATAATTGTCTACCATGTTCCAGGCACTAATGGGGCACTGGATGTACAATGATGAACAAATTTGGTCATCGCTTTCCTCATGGAGATTTCATTTAGGTAGGAGATTGGGTAGAGTGAGGGGTGGAAACTGAGAAGAAAATATATGAATTAGTTCATTATATGCATATATTACAATTTGTCCATTTACCTGTTGGGACATTTGTGTTTTTCTTTTTTTTCTTAGTTATTAAGAATAAGCATGAACTTATGTGCAAAAATGTTTTTGGACATATTTTTTATTTCTCCTGAGAAACTATCTGTGCAATGGCTGGGTCATGGAGTAGATAAGTGATTC
Organism: Pipistrellus hanaki; assembly: GCF_964339955.1. NCBI lineage: Eukaryota > Metazoa > Chordata > Mammalia > Chiroptera > Vespertilionidae > Pipistrellus > Pipistrellus hanaki. The sequence continues at coordinate 16,223,477 of NC_140515.1, forward strand.
TCAACTGGAGATTATATGGGCAATGTTTGGGGACATTTCTTTTTAAATATATATTTTATTGATTTTTTACAGAGAGGAAGGGAGAGGGATAGAGGGTTAGAAACATCAATGAGAGAGAAACATCGATCAGCTGCCTCCTGCACACCCCCTACTGGGGATTTACCCACAACCAAGGTACATGCCCTTGACCAGAATTGAACCTGGGACCTTTCAGTCCGCAGGCTGATGCTCTATCCACTGAGCCAAACTGGTTAGGGCAGGACATTTCTTTTTAATGACTGGGGAGATGCTTCTGGCATCTAGTGGATAAGTTGTATTTTTAGAGAAATTATTTATTTCATATACTTATTAATGTTATGGACATAAAGTAGTTGGTAACATATACTTATTATCCTCTTAATGTCTATAGGATCTGCTGTTATAACTTTTTCTTTTTTATTTTTCATTCCTGATATTGACAGTTTCTGGGCTTTTTCTTTTTATGGTCAGTCTTGCAAGAGGTTTATTAATCTGGTCAATCTTTTCAAATAACCAATTTTTTGAAATATTTTTTAAAATTATTTTTTATTTTCTATGCCATTGACTTTTTTCTTTTATTATTATTGTTTTCTTCCTTCTATTTACTTTGTATTTAACTTGCTTCTTTACATTCTGAAGACATAAATGTAACTCTTTGATATTAGACTTCTTTTTAATTAATACTGATACCTAATTTTTGGACTGCAACCTGGATTCTTTGCCCCTGGAATCAAAGAATGACTCCACAGATGGAAAGTGGTATAGCAAAGATGGAGATTTATTGAAGAACAAGGACAGACTCCCTCATGGGGAGGGGAGAAGCGCCCCACTGGGTTCCTTTCCCTAGGGCTTATAAACGCTGCAGATCCTGGTGCCTGATATCCCCTCTGATTGGTCAGTATTCTGAGTTCCTTACTACAGTAACTCATGGGCTCAAAGGTTGAACCTCACGTGGCACATGGCACACATTGCACAGGTGAGATTCTCCCCCCCCCCCCCTTCTTCCTTATTGGGCTATCTCTTCTTATGAATAAAGGGATTCAGTCTCTTTATTTTGTAAATATAGACCTTTCTTGGCTACTTCCAGTTCCCTTGTCTTATGGAAATATACCTGTTGCTGCTTCCCTGTCTTATGGAGATGTAACTGCACCTGGCTTCCTTGTTTATGGAGATGTACCTTTTCTCCCAGTCTGTGGCCCTGTGTTTTTTTCCCCCCATGGATCCCAATTCTAAAAAACCCCTAAACCTGCCTATATCCCCCTTGAAATTCCTGCTTCAATACCATCATTTAAAGCTATAAATTTCCCTCTCAGCACTACTTTATTTGTATCCAACGAACTTTCATATGTTTTAATTATCTCTATTTGAAATATTTTCTAATTTCTTTTGAGGTATCTTCTTTGACTCCTGGGTTACTTAGAAGTGTATTGTTTCACCCTGGCCTGGTGGCTCGATGGTTTGAACATCATCCTGTGGGTTTGTTTCCCAGTCAGGGTACATACTTGCGTTGTGTGTTTGATCCCCAGTTGGGGCACTAGCAAGAAAAAAAACACACACAAGTATATTGTTTCATTTCAAATTTTGCTATTATTTTATTTCATTTATTGTATTGTAGAGCTAAGAGGAATTGGTGATAGATTGGACGTGGGCATGAAAGAAAGAAGTAATCTAGGTTGACTGTAAGGGTTTTGGCTTGAGCACCCAGGTGAAGATAGTATAATGTACTGTGATGGGGAATGTCGGGTAGTAGCATTTTAATATGGGAAATCACAAAGTCAATTTGTGACATTTAAGTCACTTCTTTGAATGTGTATAATGAAATTTAGGGAATGACCCTCTGATATTCTAAAAGAAATTTATTATTTTAGTTATGCTAGAGCATACTTATGAAGTAGAAAAATAAGAGTTCAAATAAGGAAGTGCTCATTGAATATAACAACATCAGAAGTCTCAACTTCGGTTTGATTCTGAGTGAAATAAGGTAGCAACCATACTTGGGTAAAAACTGCTATTTGAATTTTAACCCTGCTATTCTGGCTTCTGCACCTTTTTAAACATAGGGTAGTTACCTCAGCTTTCAGGTGGAGACCTGGGACCAGAACTGGGACCAGGAGATTGATTCCCACTGACTCAGTAGCTTCAGGGGTAGAAACTGTAGATAACCTTTAGAGATTAACCTCTGAGCTCTGCTTTTGTGTTATCTAAAGATAGAGCCACATTCCAGTGCCCAGCAGGATGTGCCTGGGAGCGACCCTGAAGGCTGTTCCCAGCCTTTAGAATTTAGAATTTAGAACAAAGGAAAATTCCTGTGGTTTGGACCTTTAAAAAGACTGCCTACCCCTGGAACAGTGCAGTTATGAGTGTGGCCACCTGCATGTGGTGCTTTCGAGGCCGTCCTGGCCAGTTTTTCAATAAATCCTTGCCTGCTTTTTAAAATCAATCATTAGCCTCCGGTGGTCTTATTTTGAACCCAGGGTTTGACCCCACAATGCTGAGTGCAAGGTTTTGACATTTTCAAAAGTCAGCGATGTAATTCATAGCCCAATAAGGTGTATACGATTGTTTGAAGAGGAAATAAAGGGTATGTGGTATGTGCTGTCAGTTATGCGAAAGGACAGTTAGTGAAGCTGTGATTGCCCTCCACGTCCAAATGGATACCATATGGTTCTGTTACTGGAAGAACACCAGAAAAATAAAATAGTAACCAAAATAGAACAGTCAAAGATGTGAGTAGTTCTATATCTCCAGGATGTGATGAGATTTACGTGGAAAAGCCTGTTTATGTCTCAGTCCATCCAATTGTTTGTTAGAACCTTTATGAGATAAGATGGCAAATTTCAAGATCTTCTTATCTTTAGAAAGTGGGTACATGTCCAGTTAATATTTTTAAATATTCAATTAATTTATTAAAATTTTGCCACAGTGAGAACCTTCCTACCTATTTTATGCATAAACCCTGTTTTCCCCTATCCTGTTCATCCGAAACCACATTTTTTGGTGTCTTTCCAGAGTTTCCTTATGCACATACACCAAATATTAGAATTTATTTTATGTCCCTTTATACAATAGAAGTAAATTATGCATAATGTTTTATATCTTTTTTCTCACTTAAAAAATCCTGAAATGTGTTTCTAGCTGCATATTAGTCCCTTTTTTAAATGAACCATGTTGCCAATGGTTCATTTATGTAGCCAATTTTTTATTGATGGACATTTAGACTTGTAAAAAAATATTTTGCTATTAAAATTAATGCTGCAGTGAATAGCCTTGTACATAAATCATTCATCTGGAAGATAAATTCCAGCAGGTAGAACTGATACATCAAACAGTATTTGTATTTGTAAGTTTTTAGATATTGCTAAATTGTTCTTGATTGGCAATCTCAGATATTTCAAAATCTTTACTCGAAATTTTTTTTAAAAACTATTCATTTCTCGAGTCTTTTATAGTGTTTTACTTGCTGCAAGAACTTTTCTTCTTTGGACCAGAGGAAGGAAGAAGAGAAATACATTTTTTGGAGACTATTTTTGTATGCAACCTAAAATTCTTTATGAAAAAAAAAGAGGATATAAGTGGAAAAACATAATTTAAGGTTGTACATCTTCGTGTTATTCTTGCTTATTTACATAGATGAATCCTCACCACCATTTTGCTTTATTTAAAGATTAAAAACTAAGACTCAGAGCTTTAAGTATTCCAGCCAAGTCTGTGCAAATGGTTGCTCAACAGAATCCAGATGTTTTTTTCTTTCTCTTAAGAGGGATATGTCTACAACTGGAAGATTGTATTTTTTTTTTTTTAATCCCAATGAAGGTCCATAAGCATTTTAATTGTAAATCCGTGATTCTTGTGTTAGTATGAACTGCTGCTAGGACATATATTCTGAGTCCTGAGTCACCCTAAACTTGATCAAACTTGAAACTTACTATCAGAAGATGGCACAGAATTAAATTTTCTAGAATAAATTATTTCTCATAGGTCTGTAGAATATCTTACCTAGTAATAGCATTTTTTTAGCTACATGCTCTATAATATAGCAATCAGATCTGTTGCTTAAGGATATAAAATCATTGCTGGCAGAGTTAGTCTAGAGGAAAAATTATATGTTTTGAATAGAGCTCAGTGACCAAGGAGTCTTAATTCAGGCAGGCCCGTGATTTCTGGGTGATCTGAGGAAACATATTTAACCAAGACTATTTCAGCATCCTATCTGTGAAATGGGTTGGGTCATTATTGATAACTGTCGTTAACAATTGTAGTTGACAGAAAAGTTGTCGTGATTTCTGATGCAACATGAATAGTGAACTGGATAAGAGAACAAACAGACCTGGATTTAAATCTCCCTCTGCTCTTTGCTGGGTGTGTGACTTAGAGAACTTCAGTAATTTTTTACATGATTTTTTTCTTTATCTGAAAAATGACGATATCATTAGTACCTCCCTTATAAAGTTGTTGTGAAAAATGAAATAAAATCACAGGCATAAAATGTATAGCACAGGGCCTGGGCATAATAAGTGCTCATTAGTCCTGGCCAGTGTTGCTAAGTGGTTAGAGGGTCAGCTTGCACACCAAAGTGTCTCAGGTTCAATTCCTGGTCAAAGGCATGTACCTGGGTTGCTCATTCTGTCCCAGTCCCTATTTCTGGGCACCTGTGCCAGGCAACCAATCCACGTGTCTCTCTCACCTTGCTGTTTCTCTCTCTTTTTCACGCCCCCTCTCTTCTATTCTTTCTACTCTCTCTCTGAAAATCAATGAGAAAAATATCCTCAGATGAGGATTAACAGCATAAAAATATTAACTACTCACTTAATGGTAATTGCTATTATTATTTTTTTTCATGTTACTGCTCATTCCTGTCCTGAGATTTTTTTAGTATTGTTGGGGCAGATTTCTGTATTGCGTCAGCCAGCTTTGTGTATTTGATAAGGCTTTGTGCTCAGCTAAATCAAAACACAGAGGAAATGATCTACCTGACCTTGTCAGTGATTAGCTTTTGCCTTTTCATGCATGAAATTTGATTATCTTTACCATTGTCTTAGCTTGTGTTACCTACATATCATAATATTATCCCAACCTTTTAATATCTTGTCACAAACATTTATCTTTTTGACCTATAATAGAACTGTGGAAAGATTGCCTGCTCTTGAATACATCTATCTCATGTAATGTGAAATTACCAGTATTTAAGTTTAATAGTTACAACATAGTCATTAAAGGCCATGAGCTTTGCTTCATTCTTGCCACTAGATAGCACTATAATGGAACACATTTGTTATAGTTATCTTTTACTATCTAGCAAGACATGCCATAGAAAGGGGAGCCAAGGTGTCGTCTGCATCTGTGAAACTGAAATTTTGTGGGTTAGGAATAGTAGGGACATTTTACAAGTGAAGAATTTAAAGTTCAAGAATTACGTGATTTGGATTACTTCAAAAGAATATTCTGAAACAAGAAATGTGTACATGTTTGATTTGAGAGGTGATTTTGGAGGTAGGAATGAGAGAGCAGGAAGATAGAGATTAGAAGTGAAAGTAGAAACATAAGGGTGATGTTTTCAAGACTATCACTGGGCAACAAGGCTAAAGCCTAAAATATGTCTAAAGAAGCACATAGAATGCCTTCTAAGAATTGTCCACGTAATGGTTAAGTGGCAGGAATGTTTACCCTTAGTTCCTGTTCATTGGTTAAGAGGCAGGGATGTTTACCCTTAGCTCCTAATCATTGGTTAAGATTGCCCCCTCCACCCCCATCTTTCCATGCCCATTTGTAAGGGCCCAGAAAAGTTATGCTAATATCCAAGACAGCCGTGGGGTAGAAAGTAAAGAGACTGTGTGGGCTGAAGGTAGGATGAAGCAAATCTAAGTTTGCACTGAATTATCTATTCCAACCTGGCTAAAACCAGATGCAAAGCTAGGTGGATGTGAATCAGGGAGCCAGATGTGTCTATTGCAGCTACCTAATAAATTGTGTGCTCTGTAAATTCTTCTATTTGAAATAAACAAGGAATCCTAATGAACCATCTGCAACTCCATATCCTTAGGGACTACCCAGTAGGTATTCTGGTAAAATTTTAATGCATAAAAATATAAATGGTTACATTATGAAATTCACAGAAAGGAAATCTCTTACCCTGTATATCCTAGTATTAATGTCTGAATCTTGTCCTTCTCAATATGGAAGGATTCTAAGATATTTTTATCCTTGGTTTACCAAGAGTGTCTACCTCAGATAACTTGGAGGCTGACCCATTGAACCATATAGGACACCTTAGCATACAAAGCCACCCTACCAACTCAGGGAAGCTGTGAAAATGCTGAGACAAGGAAGCAGATCACAAATGAAAGAAATGGAGGACAAAAAGCGACTGGATATAGAATTCAAAACCACAGTTATAAGGTTTTTAAAGAATTTCCTAGAAAAGGCTGATAAAATAATGAGACCTATGACGATATGATAAGGGATCAACTAGAAATAAAGAATACATTGTCTGAAATAAAAAATATTATACAGAGTCCTAAAAACAGAATGGAAGATCGTAAGAATCAAGTCAAAGATTTGGAACACAAAGAGTCAGAGGACACTCCTCTGCAGAAGCAAGAAGACAAGAGAATCCAGAAAGTTGAAGATAGTGTAAGAAACCTCTGGGACAACTTCGAGCAAACCAACATCAGAATTATGGGGGTCCCAGAAGATGTGAGAGAGCAAGATACCGAAAACATACTGAAAGAAATAGTGACAGAACTTCCTCCACTTGGTGAAAGAAATAGATTTACAAGTCCAGGAAGCGCACAGAACCCCAAACAAAAGGAATCCAAAGAGGACCACACCAAGACACATCATAATTAAAATTCCAAGAGCAAAAGATAGAGAGAATATTAAAAGCAGCAAGAGCAAAGCAGGTAGTTACCTATAAAGGAGCACCCATATGATTGTCAGCTGATTTCTCAACAGAAACCATGCAGGCCAGATGTGAATGGCAAGAAATATTCAAGGTGATGAATAGCAAGAACCTATAGCCCCAAATACTCTACCCAGCAAAGCTATCAATCAGAATCGAAGGCCAGATAAAGAGCTTCACTAATAAAAAAAAGCTAAAGGATTTCATCACCGACAAATCAGAATTATATGAATTGCTAAAGGGGGTTCTTTAGGAAGAGGAAGAAAATAAAGATAAAAATTATGAACAACAAATATGTAACTATAACAAGTGAATCTAAAAACCAAGGAAATTAAAAAACCTGATGAACAATATTAACTATTGAATATAATAGAATCAGAGGTATGGAAGGGGAGTGGACTGATGATTCTCAGGGAAAAGGGGAATGGGAGGTGCGGGAAGAGACTGAACATAAACTGTGCACCTATGGATGAGGACAATGGGGGGTGGGGAAAGGGCAGAGGGTGGGGTGGGAACCTCGTGGAGGGGAAAAAAACGAGGAACTTTTGTAATAATATGAACAATAAAGATTTATTTTTTTAAAAAGATATTTTTATCCTTGTGTACTAAGACATAGGAGCAGGAGGTGTTGTTGTAAAAAAAAAAAAAAGTGTGTTGGGTAGTATGTAGAGGGGGAATGCTGTTGGGTTGGGAGTTAAGAGCATTCAGAATCTACCTGTGACACTGGGTAAATAATTTAGGTAACCCTAAACTACCTTTTGAGAGCTGAATATCTTTATTGTAAAGGAATATATGGATGAATTTAATCACTGTAAGATTTCTTTTAGTCCTAAGAGACTGAAAACTATGCATGCAGAAACATTTGACTTTTGCAAATTTTTAATTTGTGAATTTAATGGAAAGAGAGAGTGAGCATATTTTACTTGTATATGTTTATGTATATGTATATATATGATACTATTATGAGTTTTTAATCATTGGAATTGATTATCTACTTGAAGATGTAGAAATTTCCTTGATCTTTAAACGTACTAGTAATTCCATGTACAAATAATACATATGAAGTCTCTGTTCTTTTTTATTGTTTAATCATATGAAATATTTAATTCTTAAAAACTAATTATTTAATAGCTATTTTAATGAAGGCAAGAAGAAGGATAAAATCACTTTTATAGGTAAAGTAATCATATAATTTATTGAACATATGAACACTTTTTTGAGTGAAAGGGGGCACTAGTAATATTTACTCCAGGATAAAAGTCATAAATCAGAATCATCCCAGGCAAACAGGGATATAGTACCATCCTATTTAAATGTTAATTCCAACTTCCTTAGTGGTTGAGAAAGTAGTGAGGTAAATTAAAACCCAATTCTCTAGTATTAAACTAATCTTCTTCACTGAGAACAACTGTAAAATTTCAGTAAAATACAAAATAACAACTGTTTGAAGCAATCAGACAATAATAACCAAAGTGTGCAAAAGATAAAGGGCCAGTATTTCGAAGAGAAGGGAAAAGTATAATGTGAGTCCTACATTTACTGGGGCTTTTCCTTGTGGGATATTTGCTAATTTACCTTTCAAGGCATAGATACTGAAGAGAAAACAGAGGTCTGTGGCTTGCAGCAATATCACTAGAGTGGGGAACCTAAATTTCACTTCAAGGCTATTAATGCAGCCAAGACTTAAGGGCCAAGAGCCTGAAGAAATGGGAACTTCAGAAAAGTGATCCTAGAGTTTTCCATACAATTTCTCTTTAAGGCACTAGCAAATTCCTAAATTGGGGCATGAGTAGGATGAGAGGTTAGGAAATCCAGAGGAAAGTCGTTACTAAGGGGCTAAAAAGCTAATCAGAGCTTTTGGCAGTCTCACAGTGCTAAGGAGAGACAAAAATTATAATTTAGTTTCTGCCAAGGACAAAAAATAGCAGTAAATTTCCTAGGCTTTTAAAATAGACCTAATCAAAGAAAAAGAAACACATATTAAATTTAATGAAGAAACTAACAAGCAAAATAGAGACAGAGTCATAGATAAGAAAGCAGGTAGACAACTCTGTTAGGGGGTGGTGTTGGGGAGGGGAAAGAGGGACTGAGCAAAAAAAGAAAGTACTCATGGACATGGTCAACAGTGTGCTGATCATGAGTAGGGAGTAGTTGGAGGTGGGAGAAGGTATAAGGGAGATAAATGGTGATGGAAAAAACAAAATAAAATAGACCTCTGAAGTGTTATGCTGATGATAACAGCTAAATCAGGGATAGGTCAGTCTTAAAAATAGCCTCTAGTTATTTCAGTTTCTTATTGAATTAAGGCTTCCTGCTTGTCAGGCAGAAGAAAATAAAATATTCCCTGGAAAAACATAGTATCATTCATAGTTTTTACAATTACCATGCATAATGTCAGCAGACAATCCAAAATTACCAGCTGTGCCATCAGATGGGACAAAAGGACACGACTATGAGAAAGAGTGACAATAAAAAATAGGCTATAGGTCATACAGATATTGGGGTTAACATAAATATTAAATTAAAAATAAATATGGTTAATATGTTAAAGTAGATAAAAATGGAGAATATCGCCAGAAAATTAGAATTTATGAAAGTATAATAAAATGGAAGTTCTAGAGAGAAAGAATCAAGAAATCAGAAGATGAGTTTAGCTGCAGATTAGACACAGCAAAACAGAAAATTAGGGAGCTGAAAGTAGTTAAGTAGAAAATACTAAGTTTGAATTAGAGAGAAAAAATAAATGAAAAACAAAGATAGGAGCATAGTGCACATATAAGAGTTGGTGAAAATGTCTAATATGTGGAATTGGAATTCAAAAAGAAAAGGAGGGGAAAATAGTGCAGGATAAATATTTAAAGATATGCTGGCCAAATAATTTGCAAAACTAATGAAAGATATCAATAATTTGCAAAACTGATGAAAGATATCAAACCACAGATTCAGGAAGCTCCCAAGCAAAATAAATACAGACTGTCATAGCAAAAAGTGCAAATGCATAATGAGAAAATGTGAGTCATATGCAGAGAAAAAAGACAAATTGCTTTTTAAAAGAACAACAATAAACTAACAGTTGACCTTTCAAAAGAAATAATGAAAGCTAGCAGATAATGGAATGTCTCTCTATAAACTGCTGAAAGAAAATAACTGCCAACAAATTCTATGCCCAGTGAAAATATCCTTCAGAAATAAAGGTGAAATAAAAGACATTTCCATTCAAATAAAAATGAAGAGAAACTGTTGACAGAAAACCTACACTAAAATAAGCAGTAAAAGGAGTTCTTTAGCAGAAAGTTAATGATCTTAGGTGAAAGTGTGGAAATCTAGAAAAGATGAATATATAAGCCTAAATAAATATTGACTCTTTAAGATAATAATAATAACATCGAGTGGGTTTAAACTATATGAAGAATTAAAATACATGGCAATTGCACAAAAGACAAGAGTGGAGTAATTGGACTTACAGTGTTGTGAGATAATTGCACTGAGAAGTGGTACAATTACTAACTTAAAGCAAATTAATAAGTCCTGGATGTATGTTTCAGTATCTAGGATAAATACTAGTGCTAAACGAACAAAATAACATATGAATAAGAACCTAATAAAAAGGAGAAAATGAAATGGTAAAATAATTACTTGATTAATAAAACAGAATGCAAGAAAGGAGAAAAAAGGAGCATAAAAGATATGGGACAAATGGAAAACAGTAATGCCTAAGTTTAAACTTAAATTATATTAAATGTAAATGGTGCAACATTTCAATTAAAGGTAATTATTGTTACACTGAGTTTTAAAAACAACCAAATATAAAATAGATTACAAAAGAAATAGCTTAAACATAAGGTCACTGAAAACTTGAAATTAAAAAGATGGAAAACGATATGGCATGCAAACACTAACCAAAAGAAAGGTGGTTTGTCTATTCCAGTAGTAGATTAAATAAACTTTGATATAAGAACTATTTCTAGAAATAAAAAGGGTCATTTCATAATGATTAAAGGGACAATGCAACAGGAAGATATGTCTTATATCTTAAATTTTATGCAACTAATGATATAAACTCAAATATATAAAAACTAAAGCAAATTATAAATAAAAGGAGATCTAGACAAACCCATAATCATAATAGTGAGAGATTTTAACACATCTCTCACAGACAAAAAATGTAGTAGAGAAATAGAATATTTGAGCAATGTGTATAGGTATATACAATGGAAAGAATCAGTTTAGTGTCAATAATTGAATGTGTGTTTGTGTATCCTTTAAAAATCAAACATATATAGAATGTCCTTAGTAGAAAACATTAGCACAGTACTTTGATAACTCATTAATTAACTAGTGGCTTGGGGTTAATTTTATTTTATTTTTATTTATTTTTCTCATTTTTTAATTAAGGTATTTTATATATACATAACTTACCATTGTGGGGTTAATCTTAGTCACCACATGAATGGATCCAAGGAGACCACTTACAATTATTGTATCAACTAAGTTTAAAAATAGGCAATAGGCTCTCTTGATGTTCAAATATTTCAAAATGTAGAGAGATAACTTGTAGAGGGCTGCCCAGGAAGGCGCACGGCAGTTTTCCTTGATTATGGTCAGCTGAACTCAGGGCGCAGGCAGAGCCACGCCTTGGAACATGTTTCCCCAGGATGGTGGACATGTTGTCAGCTCGGCCTTCCTATCAGCCCAGGTGTTGGCAGGGGCGGGACTACATATGTAAATCCAGGCATGCTAGGGCCTACTTAAGAATGCAAATAAGTTGGTGTTACTTCCTGGGATTGGGGGTATAAAATAAATGCACTGGGAGAGGCGGTCATTATCTTCCTGCCTCTCCAGCAGACTGTATGGCGGCCCACCCAGTTCCCAGCTTAAAATCTATCTCTGTGTCTTCTCTCCTTACTTCTAATATTTCTCAATCCCTGGCCGCCTCCACTTAGAACCGGTTCACTCATCTCTCCGCGTGGGACGCAGAAACGGGAGATCCCTGCCATGTCTGGCCCCCGCCGCATCAGGCCCTCTCAAAAACTGTTTGAATGTCTAATAATGGGGATATCATGATCAAAGCAAGTTAAGATTAATGCTAATGGAAGATTGAACTAGGAGAAAATGAGAAGGTGAATCAATATTCCTGAGAGGAGATTCAGAAGTAGAGAGCATGACATCAGGGGGCTTTAGAACTGTGGGGCTTCCTCTTTTAAAATGATAATTTAATATCAGCAAGATACCTTTTTTTTGAGCACTTACTTTATGTTGGGCAGTATGATAAGTTTCTCTCGCCCTGTTTTGTGGAATACAGGAGAAAGTTGATAGAAACCAGTTAGCTTGTTAATGTAGTATGTTTTCTGAAGATCTCTTAGTTTCAGTGCTAAGTGCAAAATTACCACATTTTTCTTTTTAGATAATAGATTCCCCCCTTTAAATGAAGAATGTATATTTAGTATAGAAAAAATTTTAAAAAGTAAAGGATGAAAATACTTAAAAAAATCCAATCAACAACAAAAAAAATATTTTAATTCTTAAAAAATTATAGTTAACACTTTAGATTATTGCGTCTAGATTTTTTCCTCTCCTATGGAACTATATTTATATTTTTCCTTGTTAACAAATAAAATCATAGAGTTTGTATTTGTCTCTAAGGTAGTATCATAGATATTTCTCATCATTGAATATATTCCCACCTTAGCTACTTTTCATTGGCATCTAAAAATATATTTGAAGGCCCTGGCCAGGTAGCTGAATTGGTTAGAGCATCATCCCAATACTCCAAGGTTGTAGGTTCGATCCCTAGTCAGGGCAAATACAAGAGACAACCAATGAAGTCATAAAAAAATGGAACAACAAGTTGATGTTTCTTCTCTCTCTCTCTCTCTTAAATATATAAAAAACTATTAATAAAAATGTGTTTCAGGTGAATTAAAAAAGTCTAACACTGAATTGTGATTTTATTATCTTTTGACTTAATTTTTAAAATGTATTTACTGATTCATTTAATTATCAAATACTTGTGATGTGCTCACTACATGTTGGGACTTTTTGTGGCAGGGACTTTTGGTCTTGCTTACCTTCATTCCTAGTGTCTACACTTGTGCCTGGTATCTAGAGATGCTCAGTAGGTATCATTGGATGAATGATCATTGAGTGAACACTTAATAGTTTTTCTACTATACCTCCTCAACCAAGGGTTGAAGTGTTCGAAAATTAAGCCACTTTCCTGCCATGAGTGAATCTTTGGGCAGTGCTGGGATTGGATTCAAAAGTGTGGGTGGCTTCTTTCTGTTCCAAGGTCTGGGAAAGAGGCCATGCTGAGATCCAGACTCAGCTTTGACTATGGTCTTTGACTATGGAAAGAGGCTCTTTACCACACCATTGTGTGTGTATGTATCTAGAAAAGTACTTCAAAGAAGTTCTTCACATACATTATTTATTCTTTGAACTACAGTGTTTTTGCATTTGGCTGCTGGGACCTCTCAAAGGACTTCCATGACCCACCTCTAAGTTCTTCCATCAGCCTTCCTCGTACTTACTCAGAACACAGCGCCCTCACAGCAAAGTACTTCATGTGTAAACTCAGGCTGGAGCTAGGCAGAACTGCAGTTCCTATATGAAAAGTTAATTTCCTCTCTATGATTTAAAATTAGAAAATAATTGGGGCTCAGGAAAAGGTCTGTCCTATAAGAAAAATGACTTTTTCTTTGTGCTATTTTGTTATTGAAGGTTAAAAGTAGGAGTTGGCTGGGATTATGTGTAGTGAGAGCAGGCTGGGGAATGGGATCCAATCCTAAACTTGTTTAGATCAATTCTTAGACATAACCAAATACCTAGAAAGTCCTGCAGCAGTAGACGTAGAGTGTGTTATGCATCCTGGAAATGTTTTTGATTCTGTCAACACCATCTCTGTGCCTGTAGAATATGCCTATTAAGGTGTGACATTTGTGTTTGTGCAATGGGGTTTGACATAATTGGTAACGTTTCTTTGTTAACTCAGTATTATGTTGTTTTCAGGGCTAAATACAGAAAGGGATGCCAGCCCTCCTGGTACACACTGAAGTTGGAGAAATGGCTGGATAGTCACTGTGTTAATTGTTAATATTTTTTAAAAAAAGTTTTAATATATTTTTATTAGACTTAACACGAAATGCAATTGTCCCCTGCTTGACCCCTCTACTTTCACCACCACCACCAGAGGGAGATCTGATAAGCATTTCTTTATTCAGGTGCTCACTTAAGTATCTCTATATGATATTAATTTCTGACTACTTTTTAATTTATCTACTCTAGATTGTTGACTGCAGACTACTCAGAAAGATCACCAGAAAAACCTGTTGATCAAGCAAAGCTAAGTTTATTAGATTTACTGCAGTAGACAGAACAATCTCACACAATCTTAATAGTTTCTCAGAAAGGGGAGGTTAGAGAAGGATATTTATAGTTTTGGGTGATTTTAAGACAAGTCTTGCAAGGCAGAAACTGATTGGAATTGGGCTGAGTTTGTGGGATACTAATTTTGGATTGGTGGCACAAGATGATATTTTGAGGCAAATGTTGATGAGTAAGCGGTGTAGTTAGTACAGTCTTATCTTCTAGGAGCAGGTATTCCCTGGAGTTATTTATAGTTTGGTCCCAGAATTGCTTAGCACAGAAAAGGAAAGCAAGACTGTTCTGGATTTTTAGGACACTGTTGTAGTAGATCATTTACATCATCTTCTTGCCTCGTTCCTCAAGACTGGTTCCTCCAATGACCAACTCTACTTCAAATGAGGAAATTAAATTTCCTATTTTATGTTCCATCACCAGACCAGATAGCATTTCTTTGCTATCCTTTCTCATGCCCCTCAACTTTGTAGTATGAATTTGTTCTATGGTTCTTCTTTGTTCCAAGGAAACATATTTCTTTAGTTTGCCAAAATAAACTGAATCCAACCCAGACCTCAACATCTAGTTGGCATGATGAATAATCAGAGTTATTATTATTCTTTATTAATATGAGATAAAAAGAGGAAGGGGGGGGAGAGAGAGAGAGAGAGAGAGAGAGAGAGAGAGAGAGAGAGAGAGAGAGAGAGAGAGAATAAGAAACATCAGTTTGTTGTTTGACATTTTTATGCATTCTTTGGTTGATTCTTGTATGTGCCCTGACTGGAGATTTAACCTGAAATCTTGGCATATTGGGGCGACACTCTAACAGACTTAGCTACCCAGCCAGGTCTAATCAGCATTATTTTTTTCGGCACTTCTCCTTACAGGGCTAGAAATGGTCTCAGAGACTTATGAGTGTCCAGAAAAACCAGTGGTGGCTATTCTGTTTCTCTTTAACCTGGGTTTATTTGAGGGAGGGTAGTTCTGAAGCCACTCTCTTTCCTTTTTTTCATGCCAATCTTGGCTATTGGAACTTCAGTAACATCTTTTAACACTATTAACTTGTACTTCGTCCCCCAGAAATCCACATACCCCATCAAAGTTCTTGTTGACCCAGGGATTCTGTGTGGGTATGGGGCACGGGTCTGCATCTTCATTGAGCCTTTCAATTTCCCCGGTTTTATGGGAACCTGGCTTTCTAAGGGGTCAGGCTACCTTCCTTCTACCAGGTTCTGGCATTTTAATACATGTATCGATTAAAACAACAGGCTCTGACCAGATTGAAATCTTACTTCTTTTCAGAGCTATGTATGCTTTGCAGTTCTCTGAGCCTGTTTCCTAGATAACGGGAATAATAGTAAATTCTACTGCATAAGGTTTTGGTGAGGATGAAATAATTTAATTGTCATAGAACATGCTTTGCACTGTGTCTGGCAATTTGTAAACATTCAGTTAATGTCAGCTATTATTATAATTATTATTACACTAGAGGCCTGGTGCATGAAATCTGTGCATGGGTAGGATCCCTAGACCTGGCCTGTGATCAGGGCCCATCTCCTTGGCTGCCAGCAGCCAGCCCCGCTCACCACTGCCCATGTCTGCCACCACCCACCCCCAGGTCCCTTTTCCCCATTGGGCAATCGGAGCCTGCCAGCCAGGGGAGGGACCAAGAAGTTGGCCTGCAGGCTCCGATGAGACAACCGAGGCCTGCGGGCTGCGGGTAGCTCCTGCGTTGAGCATCTGTGTCCTGGTGGTCAGTGCACATCATAGTGACTGGTAGTTCCATTGATTTGCATATTACACTTTTATATATATATATAGATTGCTCTGTGATTTGGGGTTTTAAAAAACAAAATTTTTAACTACCCTGGATTTGAGTTCTCCAGGGTATAAAGCCTTGGTTTCATACTTGGGAAGAGAGGAGAAAAATACCATGAAAATTAAAGACATTATTTCTTTCAAAAATGTTTTATATTTTTTGGTATATACATTTTATACTTCTACTTCTTTTGTTAAATTTATGCCTAAGTGTTTTATTGTTTTTGATGTTACTGTGAATGGAATTGTTTTCTTAATTTTGATTTTTGATTGTTCAGTCTTCATTTCTATAAATACAATTGATTTTTGTATATTGATATTGTATCCTACAACCTTGCTGAACTTGATGCTGAGTTCTAACAGTTTTTTAGTCCAATTACCACACATAGGTCCTGAGTCAAAGCCAAGATCTACTTCCATCTGCCCTGCTCAGCATATTGTGCTACCAGTGGGCCTTTAAAATCCAGGCTGGAGATACTAGGCTGCAGGGCTTTGGGAGAGAGCCTGGCTGGAGATTGGTCAGTTTATAACTTCTGAATATTTCAACATGCTATGTAGTCTCCATTTGTATTCTTTTCCTGGCTCCCACAAATAATAGGGGTGGGTAAATTTCTACCTACACCTCTACTGCCTCAATACTCCCAAAATTACTCACTTGCTTCTAGTTTAATGGCATAATATTCTATTATCTAGATATTCATTCTCTTGGGTTAAGGCATTATTGCTTTAAGATTCCCCTTTATCAGGACAGATTGTTGAAATGAAACTAGATGATTGACAACTTGTTAGGCATGATGTGAAATAAATGTGATTAAACTAAGAACATCTCTCTTTTGGGGAGAGGGGAGCCAGGAATTAGGATCACAGTAACTATAATGCCTGTCCCTGTTTAAAAAGGAGAAGTAAAAGGTAAACTGTTTCTTAACATCTTAATTCAGGAGAAAGCTAGGCTTTTCTCCAAAACCCTTTTTTCCCTATCCATTTTATTTTCCTCTTTTTATTATTTTTATGATGTATT